>NC_139253.1:19739755-20939755 GCF_977018435.1 Lepisma saccharinum
CACATTCGCATTATGAATGCTGCTGCGTTAATACGGGAACATCATCGGGAACTTATAATGCAACACAAGATGTCCTCCGACGAGCTCAGAAGTGCATTAATGTGGGTGGTGGTATTTTTGAGAATCTGCTCTGACCTGCTATAATTTCTGTGGCCTTTTCCCTCCTTACATTCGTTCATGTGAGTACTGACCAGCAGGTGTTAACATTTCATTTTTCTACATTTATTGCTTGCTTCATTACTTAATTATCTTGTACTAATTACTGCTACCCCACAAATTCATGCAATAAAGATTAGTATCTGCATGTCCCTTCTCGTATTTACTTACGCAATTACCATTACATTGCCATGTTTTACTTGTTACTGTTTTTGTTTACGTTTTCCTACATCATTTTTATTTCTGTTAATATCTCCGTTATCGTTCAAAATCGGACCCATGTTGCTATGAACTGTTTTGATTAGAATCACCCATACCACCAGTTCCTAAAGTATTGCAGCTTCCTCCCGGAACACCCTGTATATATGGGGCATTCCATGTCGAAGTGCCCCCGGGGTGTAAGGGGTGCTCCTTCCACGTAGTGCACCCAATAATCAACTTCACTTCCACGTTAGAACACCCTGGACTGCAGACTAACGAGGCTCTGGCGACTCGCCCCATGTCCAGTTTGTGTTGTCCTGTGTTTTGTCCTTATTTGTGCTGAGTGCTCCTTTACAGCCTCAGCTTTTAACGAAAGTCAGAATATTTTATGATTTTAGTTACGCAACGTTAGAGTTGTTATTTGTAACGATAAGGGGCTGGACCCCATATAATGTGACGGGTGCAAAATAGCCTTAGTGCTGACGCACCCAAAATTTTAAATTCAAATCAAAAATCAAATCGAAGTGTCCCCGAATCTTAATTTTTTAAATGCAATGCTGTAACTTTATTCCATCATGTGAGTGGACAATATAACATTATACTAATTTCCATAAAAATTCAAGCATTTTACATAATTAAGTTTGGAGGTAGAATGCATTTTACATATTGTTGCTTGTTTTATTACATTTGTTTTGTATTGTGTTCGATCCGTGACACCAAGAAACAATTATTTTTTCCTTTAACTGTTACATTTCTCCTTCAACTCCACTAGAAGATCCACATTTTCATATTTTTAAAATTCACAGAAATTAAAATAAATCTCATGAAGTGAAGAAGCAGTATTTTATGTCCCACCCGACACAAAATTGTTCACTTATATTTATAAATCTGGGAAAGTATTCTAAGGGTAATTATCTTTAATGTGTATTCAACAGTTTAACCATGATTCATTGCTTAACTCTCTATAGAATAGTTACTTTAATATAAAAAATCTAGTCTGTGCGTCCCATTCGTGACAACTGAATGCCCCATGTACGTATATATGTGTGTGTGTATATACTTGTCACCAAGGCTCCATCTCTGTTCCATTGTCTTATTCTCCGTATTTCACTCTTGTCCTATCTTCTTTTGTAGGTAGCTGTAAGCTTTCTCGCGGAAAAAAAGATCACCAGTCGCTCAAGCCTCGCGACCCTGCATAGTGAGGACAAGCAGAGGAAAAATAATAGTATAATCCTCTGCCCACAAAAGTAAGTTGGTAACTTTTGTGACGTCTTGCTTCAAGTTGATTGGCTGGCATGCAAGCAGCCTCGTGACAACAGTCACGGAGAAAGTTACAGTCAATTTCTGTAACTGAATTGGCTTTCCTGTAAATTCTATTAGTTTATTTAGTTATTTACTTATTTTACATTAGATTTCTTTGATTATTCTAAGTTTCTATTATTTTATATTTGTTTAGATATTGAGGAACCATTTCGTAGAATTCTCGGTCGTGCGGCCGCTCTCACTATCTACAAATTGCCACAAGTTTATTAAATTAACACATGGGGGATCAAATTGTATAAAAAATTATTCATAAGGAACAGGTTTTCCATGAAACTGAGTGTAGAAAAATAGTTTTAATTGTTGGTGGCTATTTTCAATAAAGTTCAATTTGACTGTTAAGTCCTTGATTATTTGTTAACATAAAAATGAAATGTTTTTGAAATTAATTTCCTAGAATAGCGGACTCTGGCCATAGAATGATTTCACTGTCACTCTGTATGGTAGATCCTGCTACTAGCAGTCGAAATAGAACGTGTATGGACCATTTTTACCCCACAGTTGCAATAGCAAAAGTCTCTTGTCTAGAGAATGAGATCAAATGAGTAATGAGATTAGAAGTGCTGATCAAGAAAAAAGCAGCTTGGCAAGCACTGGCCCTCAACGGGCTATTTGGCTACAAAGCTTCGTTTAATACAATTACATATCCTGATGCACTTTCCCGTTGATTCAAAATACGTATAATTCAATTAGCTTTGTTCTCTTCCTTGCGTACTTCCCGCCAAAACTTTTGACATGGCGCGAGTCAAGCATCCAATCAATTTCAATAACCCATTGCCGAGAGATCTCATTGGCTCTTTCATTGGCGCGCTGGCTAGTGGACGGAAATTTTAGCGGAGAAGGATTTATCTGTCTATAATACCCTGTGTACATTACGTAACGTCTGACAGGCCAGACAAATTATAAGAACATTGCTTACAGGTTGTGCTGCGGATTACATCAGTTGACATCTAGGACAGGCTGAGGAATTCTGTGGAAACCGAAAGCCGGGTGAAATTATGGGACTAAATGCCAGCGGGACGATCGCCAGCGAACGGCAAACAAGCGCGGATTGCTACAATCGATTCCAGCTTCGCGCCCTCTGCTCAGGGACTGTTTGTTGATTTGTCGAATCGTTCTCTGGGACAAATTGTAAGGCCGGACTCGTATCCGGTGCTAAATGAGCCGCAAGTGCAGTTAATGGGCACTAAACGTGTGCTGAGTGAGTACATGGAACCATATTTATTTGCAATGCAGAGGCATGCAGAATTGGCTTATTTAAAGTTGTCCAATCCTGCAACAAAGTGTATATCTGTCGCACACACATGACACTTTACCACTGCCCATATGGTCGATTTTCTATAGCGGCCGACTTTAAGTTGCGGATTTCTCCATATGGTGAAGATAAATGAGCGAGTAAAGTCACCACAGTATTGTAAGCAATTTTTTTTCGGGACGTGACTATATTTTGCGTTACAGAGTACTGCCAGATGGGCGCAATAACCGCCACCCACAAAGTCTACTTTTGCAGCAGGGCACACACATATACTATATTTTGTTGGCCACTGTAACTGGCATTGTCAACTTTATGTAGACGCGCTATTCGAGACTGAATACAAATCTTCAAATCAGATCTACAGTTCTGAAATCTCCATCTCACAAGAACTGGATATCCCTTTACGCATCAAAGGCTCAGCCAAGCTTTTATAGTGAAAAATTTAGTTTGTTTCCCTCGAAGTCTACTTTATGCGCAGGGGTATAACCGAGATGGGACCTTCGCTGGGTGCATAATAAGGAACCCTCTGGTTTATAAATCACACAATATCATCCAGTATGTTTTAGAAACGCTCGCTAGGTTCGTGAAACGAAAAGAGTTGGGTAAAAACCTTTCAACGTCTTACTGTTTCACCGAAGCTTAAGTAGAATAGCATCAAATACGCGAAGTATGGTGATAATGCACACTACTGTAGTCTAACGAGGTTCTGGCGACCTGCTGAGTGCTCATATTGCGACAGACAGACTACAAAAGTAAAAAACACAGCTCTTAGACTACAAAGATTGTCCACGCCTAACCCAGGATTCGAACCTAGGACGTCTGGTTTCGTAATGTGCTGCACTACACAATACGCCACGGAGGTTGCCCATATTTCTCTTCACAGATGGTATAGTCAGATTATTTCCAGAACATCTCCAGCTAAATTCGCGAAATCAACCAGCGAGCCTACCAAAGGTTTACACCGTGAGCACGACGGTTAACCATAGGTGCTGGCTTCAGATTACGTCAGCGGCTCACTCGTTGATTGGTTTCTTCGAGAGTTATGACTCGTTCCCAAACTGCAAAAGTGTAATAGCCAGAGATGTTAAAAAAAATGATCACATGTTGCCGAGCCGTTCGATGCTTTAAAAAATTACAATGTCTCGCTTATATCCAATTTAGTTTGCCATGCGCCTTATTCCAGTATACAAAGGAGATGGCTATATGATTATGTTCTTTGTAGGTATTGTTTGATGTGCAAGATCCTACGTTTGTGTTTTGGTCGTTGAAGACTTTCCATTCAAAACTGAGATAAGAACGTGACGCATTTGGAATTTGGAACTATTGATCGATTTGGTTTATTTTACTTCACTTTTTTTACTCTTTTGGCTAACGCGAAGATGAGGATGAGTGGTGATATGATGAAATTGATGACGGGGCAATCACAAAGAACACCCATACCCAGGCAGGGATTCGAACCCGGGAAGTGTATTTACAAACCCGATAGTTCTGCAGAACCAGAGGTATGTAAAGCTTTCTTATTGGCTGTGTGCACCGGAAGTGTTTATGTTCCGTGTCCATTGTTCCTTGTTTCTTCGTATGGAAAAATAAGACTCGTGATTATATAGTTGTAATCAGATGGTCGAAATTATGTTAAGATATATACGTTTATATAATAAATATAATGTTTAAAATGATATACGTTGAACATACATAATTTTCTCAATTGTCATTGGTAGTTACCATGTTTGCACTGATGCGACTTTAAATAGAAAAATCATTCACTTCAAGATGAGTTCTGATTTCTGTCTTCTAAAACATGATTTAAATAATTGTGCCAAAATATCAACCTTATTGTAAATGTGTTTCTTATCTTGTTGGGATGGATATCTGAAATCTACACTGTTAATTTGAACCCTGCCATCTAGCGTTAACTTGAAAGAACGCTGCATCAACTTCCGAAATGACAGCCAATCAGAAGCCAAATATCGCTGGACGTTCTGCAGTACTATAGGGTTTGTAAATACGCACCCGGGACCACTTTAGTTGTAGCTGTGATAATCACTTCGCCACAGAGGTCGGCTACACCGAGATCGAGACTGGAATTTGGAATGCGAGACCGATAACAAGATGGGTATTTGGAATTCGAGACCAGATCGAGGACAAGGCAGGAGTTTGGAATTCGAGACCAGACCGGGAACGGGACAGAGATTTACAATTCGAGATTAGAGCGAGAACGAGACGGGCATTTGTAACCAGGAACGAGAGGGAGAATGAGGCGAGAACTTGGAATTCGAGACTAAAACCGAGAACTAGGCAATCTTCCTCATTCACGTGACTTCCCTTCACATGAAGACATACATGAGCTATGATTCTCCTACTTGATCGACCCCCCGAACTCTTTTAACAGTTTTCTCCCGTTACGGACAACTAGCGGACTATCGACAAGTTTCAGTTAGACTCTCTGCGTTCGATTGCCGGTCGCTTTTTTCCAACAAGAAAAAAGAATTAATGCGTGCGCTTGCCGCACCAAATCAGAATCGACTGGCGTTGGAGCTCTTTATCAACCCCAGCAAGAACCTGGCGGAGAACAAACAAATGGATGCGAGAGAGGATATTTACAGCGCCGCGATGCATTTGATGGGCGAAATTTATGGCCTCGAAAAG
Organism: Lepisma saccharinum; assembly: GCF_977018435.1. NCBI lineage: Eukaryota > Metazoa > Arthropoda > Insecta > Zygentoma > Lepismatidae > Lepisma > Lepisma saccharinum. The sequence continues at coordinate 19,745,334 of NC_139253.1, forward strand.
CCAAGAAGGATCAGATTGGAGTATTTCACGGGTGGCAGCCGAAGAAGTTATCCGGCGACCATCGCGATGGCCTTTTATTGGCTGTCGTTGCTGGAAGCTGAGGTCGTAAGGAGCGAGGGGATTGGCCGACACAAAAACTGCTCAAGTGGTCTCCTTCCATCGGTACTTTTTCGTACCGTCGGGTGCTTATATCGTTAATGTCCTGCAGACGTACAAGAACCTATCTCGAGTTCTATTAAAGCTGCCCCGGGGATTGCTTTAGAGAGCAAATATGGAGAAGATGTCGCAAGACGTGAAGCCAGAGGCGTACAGACCCATATCTGGTTCTCACCTCCTGGTAGTAACCTGGGTCCCCTAGCGTTCGACACCCACCTTCCTTCCTTTCTCGGTTATTTTACGTCACTTTTCTACCAACTTATCGCGACGATGAGGATGAATGATGAAATGGATGATGGAACAGACGGAGCGGAAGTTGATGACCTAAAATATATAGGTATATTACCTATAGAATGTCCTAGAAAATGGGAAAAATGACGTTAAAAATGTTAAAATATGACCATTAAATTTGTTAGTTTCAGGTTAAAAACTGACTTGCTTTCAAAAAAAAATGCACGAAGTGATACCACATGCACATTCAATTAAAATATGCAACGAGGATTTCCAATGGAAACAACCGAATAATTTGAAAACAATTTAATGAAAAAATCGTATACACTGAATGAATTTGGGTTTCCCCCGACACAACAAAGACTGTCACCAGTTCAGCATTTCTATTGCTCGTAAATTGCAATCCTGCGAGATATATATAGCCCTGTGTTCACCTTGGTGAAAAGGCTCAAGAATATTACGAAAATGAAAGAAAAATATGACGAAACAATACACCGAATATTGCGAAAAATGACGGAAAAATGCTGAAAATCGGGGAAAATTACCTAAAACTTGAAAAATGGCAAAGCAAAAAGATGCACTTTAAAATTACCTTCTTTTGGTTCTAGACGAAGTGTAATATTTTGTATATTTAATGGGCATCGTGCCCGAGATGTCAGAAGAAAGATGACATTTCATGAACTTCCGCTCCCTAGACATAATGATACCAGTAAAGTCACCGGCAATAACAATGAGACAGCTATAGCCTGAAATCCTCTCTTCTCTGCTAGGCGTTATGTGTGTTGCCTAACTCAACGGGGGTTGCAGAACTTGCCATTGAAAATTTGCTACTAAAATCCATATAGCTGTCAAATATTTATTGTTTGTAACTGTACATCCATGCCTTGCCCAGGGTTCGAACCTGGGACCTCCAACTTTATTGTTATCTTACACTGATTAATCCGCCATTAAGGCTGGCTTCATACTCACTTAAAAATGGAAAACACAATTGACATTAGAAATAAAAATAAAATAAAACGTATAAAAACGATCAGAGATGTGTAACTGAGACGTATTGCCTATTAAACTATGGTTAAGCACGTGTTTTAAATAATATCCTGAAAATAAATAATAGAAAAGTTGTAGAAAAGCGACGCCAAATAACAAAATTACAAATACATAATTAGGGCTGAGCCGATACCACTTTGAACCGATGCCGATACTCTCGCCGATACCCACCGATACAGATTCAATAATAAAAAAAAGTGTTCAATATATTGATGAATATTGGTGTGTAAAGAGTTTTCTCCAATTATAAGCATTAATTTAGAAAGAGATTTGCTTAAGAATATTCAAGAATTGCATCAGAATATTAAAATAGATGTTATGTAATCAAAATATACACTTTACCGATATTTCTCCTAAGTTGTATAGTTTCAACATAATAAAATCAAGCTGTAAAGTCTCAAGAATCCCGTACACATTTCTAGGAATGTTAGGATCAGTTGGAAGGAAAATATTTGAAACTTTCCGAAACTTCCAACAAAAACGCCGCCTGTTTCGCCGCAGCGCCCATAATGGGAATTCCACTGCGACGGAGGAAGAATTACGAAATAACGCAGGAAATCGAGTTTACATGTTCGTGGAATTTTTGCAACAGGCAAGTGTATTGATTTCGAGGGAAAGGGTACTTTCCTCTGGAAGGGGGGGAGAAGGAGGCAGCATCCGGACTTGCTAAGCCTCCAGGGGGAGCTTGGATCACGTCACGTGGGATTAAATGTCATGGATGCGAATGCACGAATCGCATTTTCCGTTTACGCGATAAGTGGATTGGAGACTTTCGTTGCAATAATATTCTCAAGTTTCAACAGTAGCAGGCAAGATTTAATTCATAATCGTCAGGGCCAAGAAATGCCATCGTGCTCATATTACACAGAACTTACTTATCAGGAGCGGACAATTTAAAAATTCTGATTAAAATGATTGTTGAATACAAACGTAGAATGTAATACATTTTTATCTTGATTACACTGGATTACTTATTTAATTTCATCGCCACTTCCATTTATAAATTGAGTTTTTGTTTTGAGTACACTTTATGCTCAGTTAGCCTAATCGTGAATGGACCCACAGTGTAAAGTGGGGCCACTATGTGCCTCCACCGGGTATCGAACACGGGACCCCGTAACCCACTGGAATCGAGAATCAGGTACTCATATCCGGAACCGAGAATCGGGTACTCATATCCCGAACAGAGAATCGGTCGATTGATTTATTTATTTGGTGTTTTAAGTCAAATTTATGCTAATCGGGACTGGACCTACAGTTTAAAGTGGGATCCGAACAACTATGTGCCTCCACCGGGAAGCGAACCCGGGACCCCTTGATTACAAGACGACGACGCTACCACTGCGCCATCGGGAGGCTAATCGAGAATCGGGTACTCATATCCCGAACCGAGAATCGGACCCGGATCATAAACCGAGAATTGAGTTCCCTTGTACATTATTTACCCGGGAGTCCGATATTTCATGATCCGAATCTAGCCATCCCTAGATTTAATGTTTCTATGAGTTTTGAGTTTTCGTTACAAGTCTACTTGACACTCAGATAAGCTAATTGGGTCTGGACCTACAGTCCAAAGTGGGATCCGAACCACTTTGTGCCTCCACCGGGTATCGAAACCGGAACCGCTTGATTGCAAGGCAAGGACGTTACCTCTACGCCATCCGGAAGACCCACTTCCTTTATCTAATCTACGAGTTGCTGACTCGCAGTCACAACGATTCACAATTTACCATTTGATTAATTTTGCAGAATATATCAAATCAAGTAAATTATCATATTTTACTTTGTTTTCAATTATTGTTATCATAATTTGTGATATTTATGCTTTCCCAATCCCATTGCAAATGTTTCTTTTAAATTAAAGGCAAAATATTGTTCTGAGTCCACTGCATGCACAGATCGACTCATTGAAACTGGACCTACAGTTTAAAGTGGGATCCGAACCACTGTGCAATGCCTTCGTGTGTGTAATTGAACATATTTCGGTTGTTTACGTCGCTTTTTCTGCTTTGATTAATCGCAACGATAAGGATTATTGATAAACTAATGAAATGGCTGATGGGATTAACACACTCATATACATATCGTTCGAACCTTGAACCTCTGGCTTCGCAGTACGTTACCCTGGCCACTGCGCCGTGCATGTCAACACTATAGCTCTTTTCAGTTCTTACGGCGGGCGCTCTAGAAGCTGGCAGGGGAAGTGGCGAGCGGGGATTACGCAACAGACCAACCAGACGACAGCAGTGGCGCCGAGAAACACGATGCGACCGGAACAAGTACTACGTGAAACTCGTTCTACTGGCCGTTACGTTTCTTATCGTGTTGGATTGGTCGCTTCCCCGCTCCCCACTTCCCCTGCCAGCTTCTAGAGCGCTCGCCGTAAGAACTAAAAAGAGCTATAAATGCATATTACATGGGTACACACATACAGGTGGGCGGGCTATCCATGTCCCATTATATTTTTTCTTTCAATTGACGACCATTCCTTCGCCACAGCTAACTGTTCGAAATCCACTCAATTCACCCGAAGGGGACTAGCAACACAGTTTAAATTGGAATCTGTACCACAATGCATCCACCGAGATTCGAACCAGGGTCTCCTTGATAACAAAGCGATAGCATTAGCTACCACATCGTCGCGATTAAATTAAAGAGGTAGACAAACGAACTGCAACAATCAAACTTACAAAAAAGAGGGGGAACCCCCGAAGCAGCCCCCCTCCACCCGCATACATGCGAGGGTATGCGCTTATGTCCTGGTGTCTTTAAATAAACCAGGACGTCTTTTGCTCTGAATTTATCGGTTTCCCCGCTTTCGTTTCCTTTCTTTATTGTTATTTATTTATAACATATAATTACATACATGTACATCAAACAAAGAAAATATATATGTATATAATAAGAATAGATAATTCAGTTACATAGCTATATTATTTAGTTATTATCTCTATTTTTTTCTCCAAGATTGTCCAGACCATTCTGGTGTCCAGAACAATATTAAGGGTGTATGTTATTTACGTACATTTTCCATAAGATATTAACATCTGAGTTTAAATAGATAAAATTATAATTAATATTGCAAAATGATATGACACAAAGAATATGATCACATTAAACAGTTATAATAATTACATGAATGAAATACAACGAACACTCATTAAGTTACTGTTAGTTGATGGTTACTCAGTTTAATGATACATTTTCAATGAGTTAAGTATTTCAATAAGATTCGAACATTATCTAACTTGAGTTTAAGTCTCTTGGGAAAAAACTGGTATCCAGCGGCAATTTGGTCTGGGGTGTTGTATGCCAGTTTAGTGTGCCAACTATGGAAAAAGTATTGTGGTTCTTCGGGAGTTAAGCTTCCGGGAGTTAGAAGGAGGTTTGTTTAAATACGAAAAAATAAATCAAACTTACAATAGAGTACAATAGTTGCATAAAACTATTCTTCCTTCATTCGTTATAACAAGAAAACAGCAGGCGTAAACGCCACGAAGTAGAGAGTCGGTTAAAATTCTGCTCTTCTTGCCTTTTTGACACGCCACCACAGCGTGAGGGAAAATCTAGCCACAGACACTCCAATTACATGAAACACTTGTACCGCGGGTGCTGTAAAGAAGGCTGGTATTTGGACAACGGACCCTTGCATAATGAATCAGGCAGATTCCATCCCCCTCGCGCCAGAAGACTCGCTCTGAAGTTTCAGAACGGACGATCTCGAGACTTGAATGGTCCTCCCGGCGTTCATTGGCTGCTCCGAAAGTGTCCTCGGTGGTATATATTCGGGTTGGCTCGCGTAACGAATGGACCTAACCTTAGATTTTATCAAAAGAGTGGTATCGTAGCTTCTGGAATTCAAGTCTTTTCTACGAAGTGAATGAAACTTGTAAGAGAAAATTTGCTAGGAGAAAGTTTACCTACAATGATTCAAATCAAATATAATTATTGACCACATAAGTTTGAAACAAATTCAGAATTTCTATCAAGTTGTTCAACGAGTAAACGAAGAAACAGAGCCAGATCGTGGGGCGTCTGACTGCGAGGCAGGAGACCTGGGTTCGATCGCGGGTAGAAATGTTTATCTTATACTTGCCCATCTCATCAATGAGTACTGCGCAGCGAGCCTGGGCATAAAGGTGGACGCAGTATTGAGCTGATTACAACGGCTCCTCTAGGGGCGAGATTGAGAACGTGTAGATTCGTACTTCCATAGCCCTTGTGTACCGTACGACACGATGCATTGCATAGAGGGGGGTTAACTTTTCGCTTTTGTTTTAAACACAAATCGACGAAATCCTCATTAAGATCAAATATAATCACAGATAAACGTATTGGAAGTACCAGATTGTTTAACGATAAGAAATCACGTAGAGTCCATGTTTAACGAAATGGTTAATGAGCGAATTGTCTCATGTTCGATTCCCTTTGGGAGCTCCAAAATTTCAAGGCTTTCCCCGATGGCGTAGTGGTAACGTCATCGCCTTGTAATCAAGAGGTCCAGGATTCTTTACCGGATGGATGCACAATGCACGGTGGTTTGGATCCCACTTTAAACTGTAGGTCCAGTCTCGATTAACCTATCTGTGCTTAAATTGTACTTCAACAACAATTCATATTAATCCAAAATGTCAGTGTTAACCCAGAAACGTGAGGACAATAGGGGAGCTACTTGAGGTACTGTGGTCTCGAAAGCAAGAAAACAGCGGCGATGGGATCTAATGAGAAACCGCATAGCGGGCCTTGTCTCTCAAAAGGATATTGCGCCATGGAGTTTTCAAGTAGTCTTGATTCTTTTCTAAGGAATTCTGAAGATGCTATTTCTACATTTTAGCATGTAATTAGGACAATCATTTAACCGAGATAGCAGGATAGAAGTTGACGTTATTTATTTATTCCTTGTTTTGGATGGCGAAGTTAAGGCACAAGCCTTTTCTTCCACTTAACCACCTCTACTTTACATTTTATAAATTAACTCTTATAGCTAACTGTTTGTGAAATACGAGTATATAAAAAATAAAAACATTAAGATACCAAAAAATGAAATATATAAAACCTCAGAACATTAAGATACCAAAACAAGAAAAGAAAAACATGCAAAAAAACATAAAAAAGAAAAACAAAAATACACACACACTAAGAAAAGTAAAAAAATACACGTAAAACATAAACACACACACCCACACACAACAAACATACTCAAATTACAGAAAAAGTCGGTGGGTGTTGGTCCTACAAGTTTACACGAAGGTATAATTTTATTTCTCTGTTTTCAGTACTGGTAAGTTGACTCCAAAAGATGATTTCTTAATTATTAGAAGAAAACTAACGACATGTTCATGTATTGTCTAAAAAAGTCGCGAGAAGCAGAAGAATGTTACTCTATTATTCTTAACAATAATAACGCTAGTGGAAACTCGTTCCTTGTTACTTTATTAAAATGATACCCCAATAAGGAAAAGGGTGTAGTGGTAACGAAGTCGCCTTGCAATCAAGGGATCCCGGGTTCGATCTCCGTTGGATGCACATTGAATGGTGGTTGAGATCCCACTTTATACTGTAGGTCCAGTCCCTATTAGCCTATCTGAGCACAAAAATGGGCCTCAAACGAAATCAATGATTCAGAAGAACAAGGTTAGGTAAGGTAAAGTTCCTTGTACAGTCACAGACAATTCTGGCTTGTAACGATTACATTGAACGGTGACTGTCCTCATTGTACCGTACCATGAAGAGGGTAAAGGGCCCCAAACATTCAACGTCTCGGGCATTTTTTGGAGGTAGTGTTATCAGCACCATAATACGATCGCCTTTACTCCAATTACCATTCGTTAGAGGCTGGGTGAACTCCAGAGCCACTTTATGCAGGGACAAGATCGGAGAAATATCGATCGACCTTAGAACACCCATCTCGGGAATCGATCCTGTGTCTCCTGCGTGACAGCCATACGCCATACCTACTGGACCATCGCGGCTCTTCTACCCCAATACATCCTAGGTATTAAATTATTGCGTCTGAACATATCAGAAATGATTTCTCCATTACTCCCTGAACTCTGCGTGTCCCCTCGCGCACAAATGAAAAGAAATGAGGGCGAGCTGCCTTAAACATCCAAGGAGCGACCAAGCGACGTCAGAGACCGAGATGCACCATGGGAACCCCTTTAGAGAGAGCGTATTTATGTCAACCGGCAACACACGCTCTCATGGTTTATGGTCCCTTGGTTCAGCGAGCATAGTGCAGCCTGATGTATGGGGACCTGCTTCCCGATACATATCCTAAACTTTCGCCATGTCTTGGTTTTTTCCACCCTTCAAGATTGCAGACGACGGGAAGAAAGAGGGAAAAAAAGAGCCTGGAACGTTAATATTAAAGCCTGCTGGGGGGAGAAAAGAGCGCTGGGAGGGAAAAAATAGGGAAAAAAAGAAAGGATGGTGTGGGGTGAGCCACAATACAATGGTGACAGGAAGAAATGAATAACTGGTGTATGAAAAGCAGGGAACGTGGAGAATGCCTGACAGAGTACGCAGTTCTGGATTCAAGAAAAGCTATTGTGGTCAATAATTACCCACACAAATCTTCTTATCCCTTCCCCCTTGACAGTGGGTTTGGAAATGGTCGTGGAAGTAGCCTCGAAGTGGATAATGTGGAATATGAAATCAACATTTCCTTGGTACTGTGGAGAGTTTTTCTCTATGTCTTTTTTGCTTATGTCTTTGTTTTATATAAACACTGGTTTGAGCCAGCACTTAGTACTAAGGATAGTAAATTTCCAAGATCTTATTTGGAATCCTGGCAATAAGAGGTGCATTTTAATATAATTTTAAACCAAAACACATAGAAACTTTCTATAAATTGTTAGTTATTATCAATAGACAAAAAAGTAGAACTTGAGATAATTTGTAACAATGTACATCTTCTTACTGCTCATACAATGCATTACTTGTACATAATGGCTATGGATGCGAGCATATGCAAATATATTCCTATAATAATATATAGGGTGTCCGAATTGAAACGCCCTAATTTCAAATACTTATATTAAACATAATATATAGGCAAGAACAGTGTGGTAGTGGTATACGGTAGCTTAGCTGTGGAAATTTTAAATAGGTAATGAATAGTAAGGATTCGTTTATTTTGTATCGTTCCAGGGGGGTGAAACATGAAAATGACAACCAATGCTGAAAAAGCGCAAACTGTGTGGTGGTACGCAGAATTGGGATCCATTATTGCAAGAAATCCGTTCGTACACAAAATTTGGGAAAGCAATCTCACGCGATATCTTGGAACTTCGTGCAAATGCATCTGCAATGTGCTGAACGTTTCTGTCTCTAGAAAGGCTGCTTTCCACGCCTTGATTCTCTTGGCATCGGCCCTTGGCGGAGTGGTTAGCACATCGCGCTACGACACTAGGGGGTCCCGGGTTCGAATCCCGGTCTGGGCGTGGATGTTTGTGAGTGTCCGTTCATCAATTTCATCATGTCATCACTCATCTTCATCTTCGCAAATTAGCCAAAAGTGGCACAAAAAGCGAAGTAAAATAAAGCAAATCAAAATCAAAAAAATCAAAACCTTGGCATCGGGAGGGTCTCTGTGGTACTCTGTACGAAACCGTCGTTGAACTGCAATAATGGATCCCAATTCCGAGTACCACCACACAGATTGCGCTTTTTCAGCATTGGTTGTCATTTTCACGTTTCACCCCCCCCCCCCCCCCTCCGGAACGATACAGAATAAACGAATCATTACCTATTTAAAATTCCACAGCTAAGTTACCATATATCACCTACCAAACTGTTCTTGCCTTTATATTATGTTTAATATAAGTATTTGAAATTAGGGCGTTTCAATTCGGACACCCGGTATATTACAGACACACACTGTAGGTCGAAAAGGCTCAAAATTAAAACAAAATAAACCATTTAATCCTCGTTCGTACAACTTTTCACTTAGAGGATCTCACTTATCACACACCATATTGAACACCGTCCTCTACTGACGTCAGCGCGGATTGCCTTCATTGTTAGATTAGATCTGTTACGTTTAGTTCCCTTAGTTTTTCTGGGCTTGACCAAAAAGGCATTATTTATGCTAAGAGCTGTAAGCCTAACATGCCTAACCTAACAACCGGAACACTTATCGTGAGGTCAGTAGACAACGTTGTTCAATACGGTGTCCGATAAATGAGACCTTTCACTTAGAACTCTACATTTTCCACATTACTCATTCTTAGGGAGTATATAATTTAGGTGAACCGATTAACAACAGGGAACAACGATTGGTCAACGAAATGACCTAATTTTGAAAAATTAAAATGCTTAATAAAAGGATTCTATCGCAGTGATAAATTTATCCTTATTAGGGTATATCCTGTTAACAAACTAGAATACAAACCACAGATTGAAAAGTAGTTGTCAACATTGCCTCAGAAATGAATGTGCAATAAACATTCCATATAAATTACGAGGGCCGTACCGAAAGTAATGCAAAAGTTGTCATAACCTCTTTATTAACCGATGTAGATCGTTCAAATTGCACATGTAGTTGGAGTGACTCTTCCTCTATACAGGTGCTGCAGAATCTTTGTCTTCCGTGCAGGTGAATAATGGATTCCAAGCAGAAGCAACGTGATGTCATCGAATTTTTTACGAAGGCGGGGTGCAGGCTGTCCGACGTCCACAGAAGGCTACAGAATGTGTAAGGAGATGACACCATTGACAAGAGCAATGTGCACAGGTGGATGAAGAAGTTTGGAGAAGGGGAAACCAGCATAGAAGACAAACCGCGCAGTGGAGACCATCAACTGTGACCACTGACACGAATCGTCAGCGAGTGGATGAGTTGATTCGCGCGGACAGACCTGTTACAATCCGTCATTCTCCTTGATTTCCTGGAACGCAGCCGTATCATCAACAGCGAGCGGTACATTGAGACACTCCATAAGCTTAGAGAAGTCATTAGGAGGAAGAAACCGCACAAGAATCTGAAAGCGATCCACATTCACCATGACAATGCGCGACCGCACACCTCCTTGGCAACAAATCAGCTGATCGGCAAATTGGGCTGGTCCGTGGTACCCCATCCACCGTACATCCCAGATCTGGCGCCTTTCGACTTCTACTTGTTTGGTCCAATGAAGGACAGTCTTCAGGGACAGCGTTTTGATGACACAGACGAGGTGACAGTGGCTGTGAAGAAGCGGATACGACAGTGCACACAGAATTGTTTTCCAAAGCGCATTCGAGACTTGAGTTCAACGATGGCGCAAATGCATCGCTTTAAATGGAGACTATGTTGAGTAGCTGGTTTGTATAAAAGAAGAGTCACTCCAACTACATGTGCAATTTGAACCATCTACATCAGTTAATAAAGAGGTTATGGTCACTTTTGCATTACTTTCTGTACGACCCTCTTATTAATTGAATTGCAATATTATAAAGAGGTAGATATATATTAACTTCCGTATATCTACAATGTGCTAGCCATAACTATAAAGTAAGCTAATTATGCATGATGATGAATTCATTCTTATTTACAACGGATTCTTCTGGTGTTAAGGTGCAGTATTCTACTGTTTTTCAATTGGAGTTCTAACACCGATGTTCGGAACGATGAATGGTCAAATTGGCCCAACAAGCCATACATAAATGTTTGCAAGGACGAATCAGGTCGTAAAATTGTTCAAACTAGCCTCTGTGATGGAGTAGTTAGCGTGTCGTACTATTATACTGGGGATCTTAAGTTCGAATCCTCTGCAAAGCATGCATGTGTCCTTGTTCCATTCCTTAGAGTTCCGGCCTGTGCATGAATATATTACTCCAAGTATCCCCTCATCAGATTAATCTAATCTGCATTCATCCTCATAGTAGTGATGAGCCTAAATAGCATAAAAGTGATCTGGGTATACGTATCTGCTCGCTGTGTGGCGTTTTTTCGTCAATATGCCAAGGGCTTCCCCTTCTCTTTTACAGCAAATCTTTCCAAAATAGTTGAGGCTTTAATGTATTATTTACATCGAATTTATACTATAAAATTTTATGAGGTTTTTATCCTTTTTTTATTATTTTTATAAATATTCTCTCTACAATGATGTGCGTATCCACAGAGAAGATTGCCAGAAAAGTAGACGAAACTTATGCTTTCAAAAGAATTTGATTGTCAAAGCCAGCCTCTTAAAAATTTACAATATTGAACGAACCGCTGTGAAGGGAAAGAATGCAAACATCTTTATGACGAAATCCCGAACGACGTTGTTTTATAACCCGTAGAAGGGATGTATCGCAGGGTCTGAACAGTTTAAGCCAGGCATAAAATTCTGGACCATTAAGGTTTCACTATGAAAAATACATGACGGAAATCGGGTCAGTTTGAAAATCCTCATGTATAAAGTTGCTGGTCCAATGCCAAAATCCATCGAGAAATTACAACAATGTTGCCTTAAAGACGTTTTCAATAAATCCGGATGGGTTATAAGTCCCGCTGATCCATCAGCTAATGGATGATTTAAACCTTGAGAACAACCGTTTCGGTTCGTTGATAGCTTCTGTCGGTCGCCATTGAAAGGTCTTTTGGTAGCTTCAACAGTCGCCGCAAACTGTACAGACCTCCTGGCGCCATCTACATTTTGCGTTTGCCTTGTGGGCAGAACTGCCAATAGGAGCGCATTAACTGGAAAACTGTTAACCAATGAATGGTAGCGATATGGCTGTCGTTCCGACCTGTGTATAACTCACACTGGTGAAATGATGACCAAAGCTGTTCATGTCTTCGAATATCTGTAAACTGAGAGTTTTAACGATTGTTGAAGAGTACAATACACCGTAAATATGGTCTAGATCAGTGGTTGTCAAACTTTTTTTCTCATTGTACCCTTTTGTCGCAACTAAAGTCTAATGTACACCCTTCATAGTTTTCTCCGAACAGTGGGTTTTGGGAAAATTTTTTTTGGGCGTTTTTTCTTTGAGGCGTGTATCTGCAACTGAGCAAAATGGCATTCGGGCTGTATGTGGAAAGATGGTAAGCAAATAAACATTAGAATCATACGTTTATTATTTTATTGGGTGTTCCTACGTTCACAGTCTTTATGATTAGTTACAAAAATAAAAATGTGAAACACATGCATGCTAAGAAGTATAAAAAACTTTAATTTTCATATATTTTATCCAGAGTTGTTGAAAAAAAGTAAAGAACAAAAATAAGTTTGTAAACAAATTGTCAAGCACAATTCTTGGAGTTTTTATTGTAAATTCTCAGAGTTTCTAGTGAGAAAGATGTGCCTGCAAAGCCTAACACAGTATCTTGATGTCTGGTTGTGCACTTAAAACTTTCAAGCGGAGATTCGGCTCCAAATTTAGTATATTATAGATTTCGAACAAGTGTTTTATTTCAAAACACATGAATAAAGATAAGAGTGTCAGTGACAAAATCAGCCTTATTTTCCTGTTGAGTGTTCAAGCTATGAAGTATGAAGCAATGAAGTCTGTTCTACACACCTACAGCAAAAATGTTGTCGTGTGGGTATTCTCGACATTTCTCTTCCGAGCTGATCGCGTACCCCCCTTCAAGTCGTTTATGTACCCCTGGAGGTACGCGTAGCACAGTTTGATTCGAATTGTCTAAGACTTGAAATATTAGAAATGTGACGGAATTTTTTGAAGTTTTTCAAAAGAACGCAATTTTGAAAATTTGCTGGTCACAACAGATATCCAATCCACACCAAAAAGAGTAAAAGTGTCACTAACAATACTTGCTTAGGTTGTACATATAGTTTAGACAACTTTGGATCATAATTCATTTTGGTGAACCTTATGACAACTTTATTACATCATTTTTGTAGTAAAGGTTTCTCTAAGGCAGAAATTGTTGTGTGCTCAGGTATGTAATCAGTTCAAAGTGAGCTCAAAACCATTGTGTAATGTGCCTCCACCGAGGATCGAATGTGGGAACCCTTGAATTACGTCTGCATTATTATGTAATTAACAAAAAAATGATGTGGACAAGAGAAATAAAATATTTCAGAAGTGGATTTGTCAGAGAAAGGAAAGAACTAAGGGAATTATAGGGCGGGAGGCTGGACTAGAAATAATTAAAGAAAAGAGATTTTAAACGTGATAAATAGAAGGAAAGGAAGTGGATAGGATATGTTTTGAAAAAGAAACGGGGAATGCTAAAAAGACAGACAGGAAGGAACAGAACAAAACTCCTGAACGACTTTATGGGAAGAGAGGGACGCGAAGTATTGAAGAAGAAAGCTAGAAACTGAAGAGGACTGAATACAGCAACAGAATACCAGATAACAATGATGATGATAGGCGAATCCACTAGAACATATTGCCATCATGAATTGAATTCGGGACCCCTTGATTACAAGACTATAGTTTTATGGTATCTACTTCATTCCTCTTTCTGTACTTCCTCCTTGGTTCAGGCTCTCTCCCTGTTCTGCATCTTATCCTAACTGCTATGCAACGCCGCCGCACCTTACAGTTTAGCAGGTTGTCCTTCAATCCAGGCGTAATGATGCTGAAAGCAACCAAAGTTTTTGCAGCTTTCCTTGCACAATTTTATAGCTGTTCAGGGTTTCCAAGAATTTCGCATTCCTTCTCTTCTCAAGAATACATAAACTTTGTTTTTACGTCTGGTTGTTTACGTTGCACGTAAGGGCTTATCTATACAGAAGACGACCGCGATTCTGGGTTTAAATAATGTAAATAATTAGTTATTTTGTGTCTGTGTTCTTGTTCACACACACGAAGACGGCCCACTTGATGAAAGCAAATTATGTAGCTTGGTACTTGTTTACTGGAAATAAACTCGAGACAACTTTGTTGATCGCTTTGATTGGTCGATTCCCGATCTCAACACCGAACGTTCCAGGTTCGAATACCGGCCTGGGCATGAGCACTCCTTTGTAAGTGTCCCTTCATCAATTTCATCTAATAATAATTTATCATCATCGTGGGGATTATTTTTAAAGATGCAAACAAACCACGTAAAACAGGAACATGCAAAAAAATAAATGAGAAAATATATGTGACCATGACAAGAAACGATGGGGTTACGTTACGTATTTCTAGTTAGGTTGATCATAACTGGAAAGACAAGATGTGAAAGGGAACGTCCTTGGTTTTACTTGATGGTACAATATCAGCATTTATTTAATATCGCTCTACGATCAAAATTCTCGGTGACTGCTGAATTAAAGACAAGTAGAGGGGGGAGTAAAGATAATGATTACATCACAACAATGCTAGTTCTGAACTTTAATCACGCGTCAACTTACAGCAAGCACTTTTAACAATAATTTGGAAAAATCTTGAACTACATACCAACTGACGTCATTCGTTCATTCGATTCTGGATTGCTACATGATTCTGGAAACTCACCTGGAAGATATAAAGAAAGCAACATTTATAACCACTAAAACATCTAAAGATAATTTATTGAACACCAAAAAATAGAAACTTACTCAGACTTTTAACACTTGAATTTTCCTACATGTGATCTTACTGAAAATGGTGGGTTATGAAACTATTTCTACCTGAAATTTTCAGTCAGGTCAATATCACCAAGTCTCTGGTAATCTATTCGAGATAAAGCTGCAGAGTCTATAGAACACAAATGACGTGCTGCCTAGCATACAACGCATTGGTACTGCAAATACATGACGTCATTGAGTTACTGGTGGTAACTCGATGTGATTGGATAATAGGAGAGTGAGACACCTTTTATGTAGATAATGCTAAAAATGCCAAAAAGCTAACGAAAATACTATCTCTACTTTCATTATAAGGAGCTACGATGCTGAGAAATTATTACCTCTGCACATAGACCTAATTACACGTATATAAGTTGCACGCTAATTCAATTTCTGATGAATGCTGGCGACTTTTCTTGTGGTTAGGCCGAGCAACCTGCTGCAGGGTAAAGTCAGAGCAACCCTTTAAAGACATACACATTATTTCCTTAATGTAAATGAAACAACTTCAATATAAATCGATTGTTTGAAATAGATATGGAACATATAATAGAACTAATTTTATTCTGCCATCTAGGTGACTTCAAATAAGTCCAGTTAGACATTTCTCCACCATAGTTAACAGAGCATGCTTAATTCAAACCATTATAAACGGTGCTAAATAAGTTTTCCACACCTACTTAAGCAATTTCCTTTCCAATTTGCGCAAGTAAGACATTCAAAACATTAAAACAGTGCCTAAACATGATTCTATTTGGGTGCCTTCAGTGAAGGTCACATCTTTGTCTCTCGAGACGGAATCAAGACTTGCCTCTGCCAGTTCCAACAATCCTTTTATGCGCATAAAATGAGCTTCAAACAACTTCAGCAAACTCTGTGCTTAATGTTCAGCTTAGCTCTATAACCAACATCTCAGTTCTTTGGGCCTGAATCTCTGTTCTATGTCCATCTCAATTAGCCTAACAGGGAGTAAAATAGACTCAAACAAAACAACAAACTTTTCAGTTCTAAAACACTCCGCAAGAGGACCCAACTGTTTCTGTGCGAGTCCACAGACTACTTGCACATGCTAAATCCGAACTTTTCGTGCGAAACAAAAGAGGGAAAAAATCTCTCCAGCTTCAAATTTTCGCCCCATATTTCCACAAGGGAAATCTCTCAACATGTATACATGCGAATGAGATGTAAAAGAGAGGGCCGACCATCCGCGTAGAGATTTCCACTGATTCAGCATCGTTTTGTCCGTTGTGCTGGAGGCTGTTATTTCGGTGGAGGAGAAAGATAGCATCGACTCTGCCAATTCAAGAAATCCTCTCCAACGCGGATGTCGACGATCTCTTCCTCTCCCGAGGACGACGCAATCGCCCGTGACTGCATCCCGGAGCCAAATGTTACGTTTCAATCGGACAGGTTCAAGGACACGCGTCGGAGGGTGAAAGGGACGGTCCACCTCTTTGGCAACGCACCAAGAGCCATTCGGTTCAACTTGTCTTGATTTCTTCTCATGTTTATGGAAGTCGAGTTTAGTGTTGGGTAACACGTGCGGACCGAAACGTGCGCGAAACGGTATACGTGACGAAATTAGCTAGAAATGCTAAGGACCTCTTTAGATGGAGCATTTCTCTTAGCCCTTACGCTACTACAAATCTTGTTTACTTTTAAGGCCACTTTGTGCACAGAAGGGCTAATCGAGACTGGATATACAGTTTAAAGTGGATCCGAACACTACGTGCCTCCACCGAGTATCGAACCCGGGATCCCTTGATTACAAGGAGACGATGTTACCACTACGTCATCGGCGAGCACTGGCCTCCCCGATGGCGCAGTGGTAGCGTCGTCGCCTTGTAATCAAGGGGTCCCGGGTTCGATACCCGGTGGAGGCACATGGCACAGTGATTCGTATCCCACTTTAAACCGTAGGTCCAGTCCCGATTAGCCTTACTGTGCATAAAGTGGACTTAAAATACCAAATCAAATAAAATCATCGGCGAGCAGACACGACTTTACACGGAAGTATGACATTTATCGCTCAAGTTACTTCTTGCGATTAAGAAAAGAGGAGGAAACATTGTATGTACAGCACGAAAAGCACTTAAAAGTTACGCGGTTATAATTTTAAGAAACGAATTATTTCAAAGCAGAGCGGAGATTGTTTAAAGAGGCAAAGGGTTAATTAATTAATGTGATATCGTAAAAACAATTATTTTCCTGTAACAATATAAATAAGCATCAATCTCACCCGTATAACGAGATTTTTATAAATTTCTTCTTTGCTATTACATTCTGAAACCAAAATGTCTCTTAAACTCCCCTATGTGTTCATAGTTCTCTTTTAATCCTTAGCGGTCGGTCATAATTAGTGATATCGGCTTACCTTAACTATCCTTTTAGTAATTTCAGATTCTGTACCTCAAGTATAATATGTATAATATCGAATCATGGTGGATATCTGTAAAGTAATATAATTTACTAGAATGTACCATGTTTCGTTACTCAATGATCAAAACTATAAATGCAGTCACTTCAAAATTTATCCCAAAAATATATTTGTACATAATTTTTTGAGAATTCGAAAGCACTATCGCTGAGCCTTCATTAAAAATATATAATCAAAATCGTACAAAGTGTAGCCAAGGTATATGAAGTTTAATGATTCAATGTCGGCGGCCATCTTGATCGCTGCCCTGCTCAATTGTGCGTTTCGTGTTCCCTACATCCCAATGATTAAGTGTTCTAATTTACATATGGTTCTGCCATTTATACCAAAATATAGTTTCATGTTTGGCACGAAGGCTAAACAGTTGATCCGTGCGATAACTTAAAAAAAAGAGAGATATTGAAGTTGAGAAGTTATGCAACCGGTAATGAACATATTCTATGCGGTTTGCATACTTTTATGGATGTTCTTCTTTTCCTATTTCGACTGAAATAACGGGTGCCATTCCTTCGTCGTGCATCTCAGAAACCAACTATCTTTTGTCTTGGCGGAAACGTCCATTTATTTCCCCGAGTATAGGGCGAAGATTTTTCGTAGTAGTTTCGAACCTCCACTCTCAGAATCCGGCCGTCACTTTGTTTCATCAAGAAAGCTTCCCAGCCCCGCGTAAGGGGAGAAATTTTGTTACGAAATACAATATACGCTTCTGCTTTCGTTTCAGAGAAAGAGAAAGAAAAGACTTGAGTCGCGAACATTTCATTTGTAATTCCACTCCTCCGCTGTCTTCGTAATTCAATTCCACGACGCTCTCTTGTCATCCTACGCCGCTTTCATTGCCTTCGCCACGTGGTGGCGCTGTTTTATATCGTTGTTAACGAAGGAACGGTGGACGAAATAGGGAATTGTGGTCGCCCGAAATTCCGTATTCGAGAAGCACGTCCCATAAGCTTTGAAGTGGGCCTGGGTGCTTTTGAAACTGGCCCTGTTGAAATTTTTAGAACGTTGCGCGTAAATACAGAACAGATGCAGCCTCGACCAGAAGCTAGCACACCGTGCCGTACCCGCAAAATCGATTGGGTTTTATCCTGATACATATGCATTCACGCCTCCAGCTGTGTTGTAGCGGTTGCCTATATGTGAAGGCTTAATATTACGATAATGTATACAATGAATAAATATATGAAGCAAATTTGAAGGTTGAAAATCCCAGACGTTCCTTCTACATGGTAGTTTTCAGGCCAAACTGACAACCAACTGGATGGATAAAATGGAGAGAAATTAACTACGACTCTGTTTTATTACTTAAAAGAAGAAACAAGTGCATTTGGACACAGACATCTATTTCCAGATCGATAATGACTACACCCAGTCTCCATGGCCGTATATTTTCGGAAATCATAGGTCGTGTTCAAATTAGCAGTTCAAAGGTGGGACAATTTTAATAGTTATAATTTAATTGTTACTATTCATCTATTGTCACTAAATACTTTTGAAATATAATCAATAAATTTTCTCTCTGAGCAATCTGGATCTAAATATTCGCTTGTAGTACATTATTTATATTAACCATAAGGGCTCGAAAAATCCCAGTCGCCAGATCACCATGGCAACTAAACATTTCAGCCTGGCGACTGTGATTTCTTGCTGTAATGTTGCCGTTCTTTTAAGTTTGCATGCCGAAATTTTGAAGATTCTAAGTTTAAATTGCAGTATAGGAAATTAGCAAATGATTTTTTTTGAAAAACCCAATATGCTGACCAAGGCAGAAATTTATTTTATTTTAAAACATAAACTAAACGTTACGTTTCAACCTTCTAGCAAGGTCTTCTTCAGACTCTCTACCAAGCACAAAAGACCTTGCTAGAAGGTTGAAACGTTACGTTTAGTTTATGATTTAAAATTAAATAAATTTCTACCTTGGTCAGCATATTGAGTTTTTCATATCATGGAAACAAGGCTTAATGGTGTTATGATTTTTTTTTATCAACGTTGTGAACATTTAATAAATCAGTAACTATTCGTTACTGTTTTGTCCCCCAACCCCAAAATTTTATGCTTTCTCACATGATTTAGCAATGTTTTGAATACGGTGATGCTCAACTTCTTATAGTATGCACAATTGCCAGCAGCTGGTTTCCTGGCGCCTGAATTTCAGAGCTGGCGCCTAGCTCTGATGAAGATTTTTCGAGCACTGACCATAACAATATTATTTTTACATGTAACTTTGGTATTTTTAAAACTCTTTCTTAGTGTATGTGTGTGAGATATTAATTTAACTTCCATAACATTTTCAACGACTAGTTTTTTTTACCAATTATGAGATGTCGTTTAATGATTATATAATTAACGCAAAATGTTTACTAAACCAATGGAGAGGGGTTGGGCCCGTTCAAACCTCTTTTTATATACGGCCATGACTGTGTCTTGTTCGAGCAGGTTGTTCTTATTTCACTTATAAAAATCTAAAATTATCATAAATTGTGAATAACCTCATAGGTTTAAAAATGAAAATATAGTGAAGAGACATTCAAAAATAATTCAAAAGTTCCTTCCTAACGAAAACATATAAAGGAGTAGCTGAACTGTTTATGTTCTTACTGGTTACTTGACATAAGTAACCGAAATACCATTACTCAAAACAAGTAAAAGTTAATTCCAATGACTCGTCGCAAAAGCTGTTTAATTTTCCGACATATTCTCTAAAAATCCATCTTCATCCTCTTCACCCCTACCACACACACGGTGGAAGACCCAACGGTACAATTCATCTTCCTCACGGCAGAATTTAGAGCAACTTTCACACCATTTTTTCTGCAGAACCTTTCTCTGGTTGCACAGAAATGATTCATCTTGCGCACCCACACAGTGCACAGGCATGCGGACATAGCCAGGCGAATAGGCGAACAAGGATTCTATTCTCCTTTCATAAGTTGGAAATGACGTGGGAGACTGTTGGATCGTGTCCGATAAACAACGAATGCGAATAAGTTCCATGACTTCAAGGTTGTGAGTAATTGTTTCCTAAACCTATGAATAATCTGCACCTGCAAGAAGTTGAAATCAAGTTACTTATGGAACAAAACATTTTCTTTGTTCAGCTCGATACGTTCTTCCCAGTTGGACAAATATATAGTTCTTGTTGGAATCTTTCTAAGTAAGCACATGATTGTTATTTTGTTCAAATATTTAGCCTACTTGCGATGACGTCAGAAAATGTTTATGTACCTGAATCTCTGCATCTTGGGACTTGAGTTTCATGGGTCATTACGGTGGGTTCTGTTTTGTTGAAAGTACAAAAACAAGGCGTGTGATTTAATGTAAATTTTACTCGATCACATCACCACAAATCAAGCATGTAGAATGTATATATGTATGTAAGTATGAAGTATGTATGAAGAAAGTATGTATGTAAGTATGAAGAAAGAAATCAAGATGCAAATCATATATTCCTCCATTGCACACGATATTACAGTCAACGTGACAGATAATACCTTTGTATAAGTCTACAAAATATTCCTTTTCAGATTTCCTTCTCATCACCCCTAACTGATCCCCCCCACTCCCATCCATTATCTGGTTACTTTACGAATTATTAGACGAAGAAATATACTAATTTAAGTGATATGCATATATCAGTTGGCAATATTGGCTCAAAACTCATGTTATTAGTTGACCTCCATGACGGAGTGGTTAGCACAGCACGATAAAACGTCAGACATGGGTGTTCTTTGGGGATGTTCTTTCATCAATTTCATCATATCATCGCTCATCCTCATATTCGCGATTAGCCAGAAGTGGAAGAAAAGCGAAGTAAAATAAACCAAATCAATCAATCGTGTTATATAAGTACACACAAATAAAATTAAGAAAGTTGTCAGAACAATACTCGCCCTACCGGTGAACAAAATCGACTTCAATTTATTTAATCGATAGGGTCTAAAAAAAATATGTGAAAACGTGACATGCTGCATTGTGAAAAGTGATGATTTAGAACAAAAATTCCGTATTATATGGATAAGTATAGTGCATTTGGTACTATTATAGTATAAGGGAAACACCTATAAATCATATATTTTGCACTTTTTTACATTGCTAACGTACTATTTTGGAATGCGGAACATTTCCTAAGGTGAAATAATGCATTTCTAACTGAGATAATGTCTATTTCTTACTACTGTTACTTCTTATTTCGATTCTGTAACACGTTATGGCAGGCCTTAGCGTACTGGTTCAGGGCGCGTTGTGCGAGTGTTTTGTCGATTTATGCAGTGTTGCAACCTCGTTCACCGGAAAATACCTACTTTCGTGCTCGGATTTAAAATTATGCTAATACGTCGCAGACCATTGACGTTAGCCTCACAAACCATTGACGTTAGCCCCACAAACCATTGACGTTAGTCCCAAAAACCATTTTCCGTAAGGTTAGGTTAGGTTAAGTTAGGTTAGGCAAGCATAGTTAAAAAAAAAATACTCGACAAGTCATGTTCTAGTGAAAACACGGCGAGGTTGAAACACTGATTATGGGGTTGCGTCATCTTAACGCACGGAACATTGTACTCTCGTGGAGAAAGCAAATGGCGGCAGCAGAAACTGCGTATCGGACAGAGATTTTCGCAGAAAACGACATGTTTTCGCATTAAAATGGATCAAAACTACATTCACGAACTTCCACAACGCTACAGAAAATTAATTCCGTAAGTACTTTCTCCTGTAAATTTGAAGAAATCCGTTTCCCTTATACTATAATGTTACTGTGCATTTTAAAAGAGAAATATACTTTAAATTCCTTAGAACTTGAATTGATTTTTACTTAGAAATGGACGAAGGACAATTTCCCATACACTGAGTGACATCTAGTGCATGCTACAGTCTCATGTTTTTATTTTCTAATTTTTATGACAATTCTTTTCTTTTCTTTAAATGTGTCAATCTTCGGTGTTTGTTATTTTCTTATTTTGCATCGCTATTCTGCCTCTTTAAATTGTGACATTGATGATGAGTGTGATGAATGAACACTCAGAAAGGATCAGTCATATACCCCAGGGCGGGACTCGAATCGGGAACATCGGTATTGAGATCATGAGTCGAGCACTCAATGTGCTCAGCCACCAAGGTGTTTCAATAAAAGCCGCCTTAGTGGTAAATGTGTTGAGTGCTCGATACCAAAAGTTCAGAGTTCTTATCCTGGGTATTAGCGTTTCTTGAAGTGTAGCTTCATCAATTTCATCTAATGATCATTCATTACATCGTCCCGATTAGCCAAAAGAGGCCAAAAAGCAACCTAAAATAATAAAACACACAAATACAAATATAAGGAATTAAGTCAAAATTTAGCAAAAATCGTTTTAAGTCCACACTATTCTCAGTCGGGAGTTGACCCAAGTTTAAACTAGAATTCGAAACAAATCCTAAACCCCTTGATTACAAGGAAGCAATAATAACCAAACGCTATCGCGGAGTTGTTTTCATCCAAATGTAGCTGCAATTTAAGAATTTCTTCAAAATATCTGCATATCGGAAATAATTAATATTTCCACACAGAATATGATTGGGTTTTTGTTATTTAGCGTCGCTTTTCTGCCACTTTTGACTAATCGCTACTTTGAGGATAGGTGATGATACGATGAAGGCGATCGAGGAACACTCACAAAGAACACTTATGCCCAGGCCTGGATTCGAACCCGAGGCACCTGTGCTAACCACGGGGGTCGGGAAATAATAGACAGAATAAGACACAGAATGACAAGGTATAAAAACAACGACACTATACCGCGTTTGTTACAACCTGTCCCGGTTCCCGCGCTAGCTGATCGCTGGCTTTTCTCCGTGCTGGGGAAAGTCAAAGCCAGGCAGCCAATTAAAATGCGCAACGTCGCAACAGCGTCTACGTAAGCGCCTCTCTTCTGGCTTCCATTCGCTCCTCGCTGCCCAGCAGACGATTTTTTCCTCGTTTCTCATTGGCACCGAAACTGTAGAGCGATCGCTAGCGCGGGAAACGGGACAGGTTATAACAAACGCGGTATAGTGTTTTCAGTTCCAATTTACTTTAAAAACGTAAAGTCCGGGCCCGATTAGCGTATCCGCACACAAAGCAAACTAAAAACAAATTTCTTCTAAATCAGCATCAGGAACATAAAAATCTCATGATTTACAGCACGCGAGTCTTGACATCCATAGCGTCACAAGCGCCAGACATTCTTTCTGTAATCCTGTATTCTAGGTTCCCCCCGAAGCGTTCATGAAAAAATACGCCCTCCCCTTCTAACGTTCCCTCGGTTCTATTCTACAAAGCAGATCGCACATAAACACGAACGCATGCGAAGGGGGCTGTAAAAGGAAGGTGAATTGCAATTTGAGTGCTGCCACCTGTGTTTGCTTCCGGAAGCAGATTTTTTTAGGCGAAACGACTCCCCGAATAAACGAACGTCGAAGAGCCTCGCTTCATTTTAGGCTCCACATAAACTATTCTTTACGAGATTTTCAACAGATATTCGGCAGCCCACAATTAACATTCCACGCTGTAGTATGGCTGCGTGGGTGACGACAGATCTGTGTGCGTGCGAGCGTAAGGGTGGATTATGAAACGTTTTACATGAATCCACACACATGCACGCCCACGGGATGGGGCAAGGAGGGCAATTGTCCCCCTTCTCCCCGACTGTAGCTCTGACAAGTTTATTTTAATAAATGGCTACTTTTCCTGCAACACTGACACTTAACATTGATTACTTGTACTATAATCTTCCTTTGTGCGGATTTTCTATGCTACTTAAGCACTTTTTGCTTGACTGTATTTCTCCTTGCACATCTCTTTTATTGCTAGTGTTTTGTTAAGCGACTACTAGTGTATGTAAGCAACAAATGCGAACTCTGTTAATGTCAGCGTTAGTTCAATAATTCCTTATGAAATCAGCCCCTGGTGCTTAAAACTATGTTGCCAATAACATGTCGCCGAAACCATTGTTGGTATAGCAACAAATCAGCCTCGCAATTTTTGCTAAATGTGTATGTTTGTCATATTATTTAATTTTGTAATAAAATAGTTGTTTCCATGCAACCTGCGGAAACCTTCCCGCATGCGTACATCAAGGTGTCCGCTTGTGGGTGGGTCTTTTGCTACCCCTTGGAAAAATGCTGTGAGCGCTCATGCACACACACACACACACACTCATATATCTATGTATGTGTGTATATGTAGGGTGTCTCTCTCTCTCTCATGAAGACATATGCGGGAGGGACATAGATGTGGAGGCAGTTCGCCACACGTTTGAAATCTGGGCCATTTGTAGAGGTGATGTGATCAACACCACGATCCGGTTGCTCAAAGGTACCCTATTTATTAGAGGCTGGATGAATCCCAGAGCCGCTACCTGAAATCACCCACCCTGGGAATCGAAACCGGGTCTCCTGCTTATCAGTCAGTTACTCTACCGACTATTTTCATTTGAAAATCACATATATTTGAAAATTCTCTATTTTCATTCAGACAGACACAAACATCCATGCCTTACCCAGGATTCGAATCCCGGAAACATTGTGTCCGTGCATGCTATGCTAACCACTTAGCCACTTAGGTTGACAGCGACTGGACCACCGCGACTCTTCCACACACATACAGTCAGCTAATCTAGCTCAAAAAGAAATTCACGCAGAATTCCAGATTTTTTTTAATATTAAATATAAATAATTTTATTCCTAATCATTAAGATTTGTTTTAATTTTTTAATGGTTAATCTCTTACGCACTTCTATTCTTTACGTTACATGAAATTTAGGATACGGCCAATACAGTTTAGCATTATGAGCTAGGGAATTCTCAAACGGTCTACAGATTTACCTTGTACTTTGTATCAGTTGAATTCAAGTGATATAAAATAAAGATTGAAATCTATGATCGGCTTTCCTCCTTGCATGTCCTAATGATGGAAAAATTCATCACACACATGTTACGCAAGCATAACCAATCTTAGGCAAATTTTCTTCAAAGTTTCTCGAGACCCAGTCTTGTACCAATTGTGAATTTTGTTTGCAAACATCAACACAAAACATATGCTGCACAGGTTCCGCCATCTGTTGCGAGAAAGGCTCCCTTCAATAGCTGCGTCATTATCTGCACGTGCGTCACATGACAGGAAGGGACCAATAAGGACGATTTGAGTGACGTTACAGTTGGAAGTTTTCTCTCATGAGAAAAGGGAGCACTTAAAACGAAGTCATTCTTTCCTAATTACTCTGTTTCGAGTATCAAGTTAATTATTGCGCGAAGGGTAGAAGCAACCAATGCTCTTCTTAAGTGTATCATTTCAACATTCGCACGGTTTACATTAAAAATATTCCCCCAATCTCTTAGTACCCCATACTTATAATTTACATAAAGTTCACTTTGTTACGTTAATATTTATTAATTTGAAGAAAGTGCATTTGTTTGAAGTTTTAAAGAATTCGTTACAGTTAATGCATGTATTGTGTGCTACGTCATACAAAGAAAAACGAATTTGATTCAACTAACAAAACACGATTGGTTAAGCTTCTGGTAACCGTAAACAAGAAATTTGGTAGTAACTAAAAATATGTGCATGATTACTACAAGAACTTAGTTCTGGTGAAGAAACATTTCTTTGTCGTAACAAGTATTGTGTTAAGAGAAACTATATTTTTCTCTGTGTCCCTTCTTAACGTCATTATCATCAAAACTGAATCAACATCGTTGATCTGGATATGCATGTACAGTCAGCGGCAATAAATAAAAATAGGCACGTTTGGGTCTACATGGGCGAAAAGTTGCTGCAAACTTAACTTGTCGCGGGGCTTAGATCATGAAATATTCGCTTCCCTGTAAGGCGCTATGTGTGTTGCCTAAGTCGACGGCGGTGCTAGAAGTAGCCATTCAAAATTTGCTATTAAAATCGACTTATCGTCGTACGACGTCCCCCGCCCCCCCTCGACGGATAATGAACGTCAACCAAAAATTATATATTTCACACATATAGTTTCATTGCAGTCGCAATAATATGTGTTAATTATTTCGAGCGTATTGCAGGAGCTTGGTAAGTTCAGACTGAAGCCTTGTTTTTTGAGGGGACAACACTATTATGGGTAGAAATGTGTCTCTTGCTTGCCCCCCTGGAAAATACCTTGTTTGCCCCTCCCTGGAAGAAATCTTTCGGACGTCCATGTAAACCCTGTGTATTGTTGCTTAATGACTCGGATCGAGACCGAGAATAGAATGAGGAAAGAGCGAGACGAGAACGAGGCAAGCCCCCCTCACACACGAGATGAGACGACCCCCCCCCCACTTTCTTATATCTAAAATTAAGCGACCGCCCCTAGAGACGACGTTAAAATTGACAATAAACCTTCAATGAAGCTAGCAGGCAACATCTACCCCACCCTCCCCACCCGTAACCAAGAGAAAAAAGCACGGAAACACAAAGACCTTCAACTGTTCAATCCCGAAGTTGGATCATGAAGCAACTTTGCTCCCCTCACTTCCAAAACCCGAATGACAAGTGGCTCCCCCTCGTTTCCATTCGTCCATAAAACACGAACGGTGCCATCGAAGACAGGAAGAGCGTCAGAGCCTCCGGATTGCTCCAAGACCTTGGCTTTTCCCTTCCGAATGACGTCGTCAAACAACCATTGGCAGGGGCGCCGTTAGGGCCTGTTGCGCCCCTAGGTAAGTGTCAATAAATTATTGGATGCGAGTCTCTCTGAGAAATCTTATATTAACCCTCCGCGCCCTTTCTTCATATCCAGCCGGCGAGCCATGAAAGTTGAATCGTAAAATGTCTCTACGCGCTTTATGGAGCTGTGCGTCGTAATCCAAAACAAGGAACCTTGTATTCTTGGCAGCCAGTTTCATCACATTCCGCACCTTAATTCCTAAGACATGTGCTCATATGTAGCTACGTACAAATAACAAATATATCCAATCCTTATTATGTGTTTTTGTGTGTGTGCGCGTTGGCAGATTGGTAATTTCTGGGTGCTGTATTTATACCAAATTGGCTGTGGGGAACTTTCCTTAGATTCCCGGAAAAATATCATCCAAAATCCGGCAGAAAATTATGAAATAATGAACTGGTATAATTTTGAGTTAATTCTGCAAAGTACCTCAAATAGTGGGAAATTTCCATGATAAGTGTGTGAACTAGTTCCCATCAAGCATTCCAGGTGGCAGCACAAATGCACAAGTGTGTAAGATCTACCAGAAGTGTGTAAGACCACCCGATTATGAAATTCCAACGTATAATGGGACTCATAAATGCCCAGAAAACAACATAGATCGCAACATGAGGGACTCTCCGATATAGGTGACCTGTCAGCAGTGGCGCAACCGCAGGGGGGGATTGTACCCCCAACCTTGGACTGAAATGAGTTCTAGTGGGGCAAACATTGACGGCCAAGTGTACCTGCAGGGGGAAATTAGCGCCCACAACTTCAAATTTGATGCAAATAAAAATACTTTTCGTGAAATTTTCTTGATCGCTTCGCTCGCAAAGCCTGCTTTTCTTAGTCTTATCAAGTTCACAACCGTAGCTAGGGGGCGCCGGGAGTCGGTCCTGGGCGCCGAACGATCTAAATGAAAATAAGTTGTAAGATTGATTGATTGATTTTTTGTTTTAAGTCCACTTTACGCACAGAAAGGCTAATCGAGACTGGAGTGGGATCCGAACAACGTGCCATGTGCCTCCACCGGGTATCGAACACGGATCACAAGGCGACGATGTTACCACAACACCATCATGGAGGCATAAAAATTGTAAAAGAATGCATTGGCGTGCCGTGAAATTGTTTGCGCCCTATTAATTCAATATTGATTACAGCCTGCAAAAAAGTTGGATCCAAACATTTTGTTGCTCGCTTCGCTCGCAATATTTATTCTTCTTCTCTGTGATGCATTGTAGATTTCCAGACACAGAAATAAGACTTGTCTTAATTGATTTTGTTTTATATGCATGAACAATTGTTTGAAATGCTTGACGGATATTTATGTAATTTTTGCTGTTGGTTTATTGTATTGGATGTGTAGTGTATTTAAATAATATATGTTGTAAATAATATGTATTAAAGAAACTTTGAATTCGTACACAATTTAGTGTCCACGTCGCTCCATGTTGCATATATGTGAAACATACGTATATCGTGCATGATAGTTTACATGTTAATGTAAAAAAAATTATATTTGGAATGCATTTATCAAGCATTTTCTGTCTTTCAAAAATAGCGTGTGTGCTTGTTTTCCATTATTAATATGAAATTGAACGTGTTGAAAAAATAATTCAAATCGTTTGTTCGAACACAAATGCTTTAGCACCAACTTCTACCCCCATTTTGCATAATTTACGATTGTAATAACGTCTTTATACTACTACTACTGATAATAATAATAATAGTGGGGTCCCGTGGCGGAGTGGTTAGCACATTGCGCTACGACGCCAGGGGAACCGGGTTCGAATCCTGGCCTGGGCATGGATGTTTGTGAGTGTTCATTCATCAATTTCATCATATCATCACTCATCCCCATCTTCGCAAATTAGCCAAAAGTGGAACAAGAAGAGAAGTAAAATAAAGCAAATCAATAATAACAATAATAATGTTATATTATTATTATTAGTGGTAGTATTATTATTAGCATTATTATTATTAAAATTATTATTATTATTATTATTATTACTATTATTATTATTGGTACGTTTATCCTGGTACTTGCCCCCCCCCTCCAGACAAAAAATTCGTGGTTGCGCCTCTGCCTGTCAGATTTCCTGACTTTAAAATCTCGCAAACCGTGGTGTGCGTTAGGGGAATTTCCGCATTCAACACAATCAAGCTTCCTCGTGGACATGGAAGTGAGAAACTTTTACTCATAAAATTTTGCTCGTTGAGATTTCGTTTCGAAGTTACAAGTCCTCGAAAAACAACATTTTTTTATCCTGTATGTATGCAGCTTTTGGTGTCAAGTCATACGGTACAGATTCACGATTGCCACTGGTAATTATAACCAAGCAATGCAAGGGCCGCCCACTGGGGTGTGAATACTCCAGACCACGTGACTTACAAAATTATCAAAAACATAAAATAGGATATGCAACATGTGCATGGATGATGATATGGATGATTTAAGGAGGAAGGGTTAAACATTGCGACATCTCCATACTGAATCCTCTGCTGGCATGATAAATGTTTCCGTAGTGTACTCTATTTTTTTACCTACTTTTTCTAACAGTAAAAATAAAAGACAGTGGCAACCGTGATTCTGTGTCGCATGGTTGTAACATACAGGATAAGAAATGTCAGTTTTCCAAGAAAACGAAACATTTCCTAAGTGTCTATGAAACGATGCCTCGTCCGGCTGTACAGTCATTACCAGGGTCGGAAGTTGAGGAAAACTCCTTTTCTTTCCTAGTGTCCGAAGACGAGGCCCAACATAATATATGTTCATTTTGGGTCATTGTAGGCCAGAAAAAGGTGGGTTTTATTTGTCCTTTTTTTGCCTTTTTCGGCGTTTTTTGTCATATTGGTCCTTTTTTAGCCTTTTTTAAGGTCTTAAACGGCTTTTTTTTGCAACTTCACTTAATTTCCACTACGTTTTTACTGCCCATTCTCAATTCGAATCGTCATCACTTCATCACCTCTTAAACATCCTTTCTGTAGTAAGGAAATAATAAAAAAGAAAGAAATAAATATATTTGAACCATCCCTAAAACGAGAGAAAAACATTTTTGACTGAAAGAAGATGCATTTTATTCATATAGTTTTTTCGCACTGTGTGTTCCATACCACCAGAATTTTGTATTTTTTTTTATTAATTAATTCGGGTCATATTCATACGTCCTTTTTTTCAGTTTTTAGGTCCTTTTTTTGATATTTTTAGGTTATTTATAGGTCTTTTTTTGGCAATTTATAGGTCTTCAACTTCCGAGCCTTAGTCATCACCAAGGAAAGTTGTTTGTCTTGGCGTCCTGTACACACTGTGAAAGTTTCTTCGTGTTATATGGAGACATCCTGCCCAAAATAGTAAAGCTGCTGGATCTCGGAATGTAAAGTGGACGACTGAGCAGCTTCTGGTACAGTAAGAACACAGACCAAGTGCTGTCTTGGTTAGGAATGCGTCTAGTAGAGTCAGATTATTTTCGGAACAGCTCTGGCTGACTGCGCGAGTCTATCTAGTGAGCCTACCGACAGCGAGGAGCGTGAGGAAGAGGGTCCGCGATTGGTGCCTTGGTTGGAATGACTTCAGTAGCTCGCTTGTTGATTGGCTGCTTCGGAAGTTGTGACTCGCTCCCAAGCTGCAAATGCAGAACAGTCAGGGATGTTATGGAAATAATCTTACTCTACAGGCGCATGCTTGATAAAAGCACCATCCAGGCCCGAGCTGTCAGACTGTACAGCCATAGACCACATAAGGGGTGAAAGTAGGAACGCCCTTAGGTATCAATTTCAATTCTAAAATGGGTGTTGAGAAGGTTTCGTAATAGCAGTGCTACACTGTGAATACGAAGGATCAACCTCGTGTTGTCAGTAAGGTGGCAGCAGATTGACGAGTTCCACTGCCTCTTTGGTTTACAAAGAAAACGATACTATAAGCACCGAAAATTAAACCGTTAGTTGAACAAGATGAGACAATTTCTCAAATTGTATTTTGAGTCCACTTTATTCTAGGATAGGTTAATGGGGACCCTTTGATTACCATGTGACAACGTTAACGCTACGCCATCTCGGAACCCTGAGTTTGGAATACACCGTACCATAAGGTACGAAGGTGGTGTGATTAGCACCACGGTCTAAAGGTGCTCGTCGATGTTAAACTGAGCGAGCCTCACAGTCAACATCCATGGAAAATTCCTGCTTGTGGTCAACCATTTCTGGAATCGAACCCGGTTCTCCCACCCGACACCCTGCCGACTGGGCCATCGCCTCCATTGTTGACATTTCGGAATTTCTGTAATGAACCTATTGCGCAATTGGTCAACAGCAGTAGCGTACAAAGCATACATAGCAAATGTGGAGACATCAAAGGGTATGGAATGTGATTGTGTAAGTAAAAACACAGCATTTGGCCGAGCAAATTGTGCACAGAGAAACAGGAAACCAGAAAAACTGCGATGTGACGATATGGGACACACACAAAGGCATTCCATCGGTGCATGGCATTTAGCTGCTAGGTTATGGAGTACACCAAAGCTCGATGGGAATAAATGATGTTACCCGTCCTGCTGATTACCTATCTATAGTGCGTTCAAGAAGTTCCAAGACTTAATATTCGCGACCAGAAATAAGTACTCTGAGAATTAAATGAAACTGATGAACGGACACTCACAAAGGAACTCAGACTAAAGGAGAGTGCGCATTTGTACATTAGTAGTTAACAACATTATTCTCTGGTTGTGTATTTTTATATGTATGTGTTTTCCCTTCCTCTGTAATTACACGATGCTATAAGATTATGTAAAAATGTTTTTGTTCTTGTTAAATCGCTTCAACTCCATAACTGCCTTGTAATCAAGGGTGGAGGCACATAGTGGTTCGGATCCCACTTTAAACTGTAGGTCCAGTCGCGATTAGCCTTTCTGTGCATAAAGTGGACTTACAACACCGAATCACCCAAATTACCCAAATCAACTCCATAACTGAAATGTTAATTCCTTGTAATTCGAACCCGGAACATCTGGCGTTGTAGCGCTGTGCTAACCACTCCGCTTCGGAGGTCGGCAACTACTAAATGTGCTCGGCATCGAAGTGACATATTCATGAGCAGAGTTTTAGTTAGGAAAGAGGGTTCATAAGCTTCCCTTCGACGAGACTTGATACCGCAGTGACTCCGTTCATGGCACACTGGAATAAGTAGAGAAAGTCTTGTTGCACGAGGGCAACCTAAACGTGTTGGAGAACCCGGGCACGATGGTCGCCTCTGATTGGACGATTCCTCCTCAGGCGTGCAAGCAGTTATTCTGAAGGACGGTCGAAGTGGGTGCCAGTCGCCAGTGTCTCCTCTATTCCCAGCTGAGGAGCGGGTTTAATTGAGTTCTTTGATCACGGCGGGATCTGCTTACCTCAATTACAGACGACCAACTTTACGGATCAATCTTCTGCCGGAAATTGCTTTCTTTTCCACCAATGGCGATGCAGGAAAACAAGCCCACTTCATTCGCATTTATAGCTCTTCACAAGGAATTAGATAACAAGTGCAGGGATTTATCCAGAATTGTCTATCTGGGAGGGGTGCAAGGCTAAATATAGAGCCAAAATCATCATAAACTGAAGTTGCCGAAGAAATTTAGGAGATATTAAGAGTCTGATCACATCACTGAACAGCGATCTTATATTATGCCCTAATGGTATATGTTAGTGTATTAGAAACACATTGCAACAAGGTTTCAGCATTCTAATATACAGTATACCAGTTCTAGAATTGCAACATATAATTCAAGATTTTTTTTGCAAAATCTTGTACTATTATAATTATAACGAACTCTCTGGCATTTCCAACTGGAAGCTTTATTCCCGTAGCGGCACAAGCCTCCCATCTATCTATATACTACCAAAGGACAATCCAGACTTGATCATCCTTGAACATTTTTCCAAGTTAGTCTCAATATTGTTCACCCTTCATCGTGGCATTTCTACAGGCTTCTTACCGTAAGTTTTGCCAACTAGGATCCTGTAAATCTTCTCTCCCATATGCATCACCGATAAAAGTACATAATCATGCATTATTCCAACTTTCAACTTAGTAGTACTAATGTATGAAGGCAAATTATAAATTCGCAGTTTTCTCTTATATGTTCTTATTCTATTTTTTTCATGATTTGTATTTGGTTTTGAGAATCAAACTCTAATCAACACTACAAATATTTTCAATAAACAAATAACAAAAAATAATATTATTTTCAAAATATATTAAACATTTTTATGGTTCCTTCCTTATTCTGATAAAATAACTACTAATACAAAAACAGGACTTCTTTGAGAGAAGAGATTAAATATTTACACCTTTGTCACCGGCAGATAAAGCATTGTGGCTGATATTTATAGTTGACTTTTCTTGATTTTTTGTCACAATTAGAGCAAGTGGTATATAATAAAATTATCTCCAAGGACTCAAATAACCTAGTCCTTGAGAATAAGACAGGAACTGAACTGTGAACTCTTAACAGCCGTGTTTCGTTATTCCACGCATGCGCAAGAGCTTACTGCGCTGACGTTGCAACCACGGTTTCTGCGCATGCGTATAAGTCTACTGCGCATTCCAGACTCGCTGACAAGCTTCAGAGTTGCTCGAATGTGAGCTAACTCTGCATAACTTGCATTTATTTGAAAGTTATTTAGCGGATACTAAGTAAGTGCAGAATATACATATATAAATGCTCATTTTAATTAACTGGATCCAAGCGTGATCGTTGCAACGAGCAAAAACTCATAAAACAAATCCACGTCAGGGAAAGATTGGCTCACTTTGGAAATGGATTCAGTTTATCACTGGAAGGGACAGGGATAGAAAAGGATAATCCTTCTTGCAGACAACTTTGAAACTATCGAAAAGAAAAGAAAGAGCATGCGACCGTCTCATCTGCCACTTTGACAAGAAAATCCGAAAGTTGCGGCACTTTCAATGGCAGGTAAGCTTTCGCCGCCCGGAGATTTAGGTCACGTGATCGCGGTCCATGATGCCGGAATCGTAAAACGGGAGCCCGCCGTTCATCTCTTCAGGGCCGGCCACTTCCGAAAGCAGGAAGCTCTTTCCCTTCCCCCTCCGTCGCTGGCGACGAAATAAGGAATTCTCGCCGACGCCTCGCCAGGGAAGAGACCCTTTTTTTCCTTCTCGGAATCGGAGGAAAAATCACACGGAAGTTTCCCTTAACGTTCCAGTGATCTGGAGAAGGATTCGCCCGAGGTCATTTAGGAGAGAAGCGCTCGCCGCTCCTTCGGAAAACGTCCAATGGACGGTGAAATCGCAGAACTTGCCTTCAGTTTAATTGGTTAGATGGGAAGCAGTAAGGGTTTTATACGGTTTGCCGGCCGGTATACAAAAAACCGAATTGTGCCAGATGGTTTTTGTGTATTTGGTATATGCATTTCCGTGAAAGGTGGTCCCAGTGTTAGGATATGATGTAAAACAAAAATAAAAATATATGACTCTTGCTCACGCAGATGAAGACGTTCTGCTAAGGAAAATATGCTGGCAATGAGTGATATTGTTTGCTTTCAAAGAAGATAAGAAGCTTCATCCTTGAATGGCAGACAATATCACCTATTTGTAGTGTTCTTAGGTTCCTATTTATAAAGGACAGATCGGTAACAAAACAATCACCAGTTTTCACGTTGACTGAAGACGTGTTTCCCAGC
Source organism: Lepisma saccharinum (assembly GCF_977018435.1). Lineage (NCBI taxonomy): Eukaryota > Metazoa > Arthropoda > Insecta > Zygentoma > Lepismatidae > Lepisma > Lepisma saccharinum. The sequence continues at coordinate 19,780,028 of NC_139253.1, forward strand.
AATACATGCAGAAGAAAACATAGGCAAATAAGTTTCAACGAGCTGGCTAAATGATCGAGTCGGATGGACGGAAATTGTTTGAACTGAGTACTATGCTGTGTACTGTTTAACAAAAGAGCATCGTATTACGTGAAAAATAGCCTCGCTGATTCGCTTGTGTCCTGTCGTTAACAGGAAACAATTGCCAATAAGAATACAGTTACTTGAAAGATTAACATTGCGTGCAAAACAGTAGATGGAACTATTACTTACTTATGCAAAGTAATTATTGATTATTTACGGCTACTTTTGCACAGTTTCCATTAATAAACACCATAAACATCGAAAAATATGCACTCCCTTACGACTCTCCCAAGCTGCTGGGTTAACCTCACACAAGTTATTAAGTCATTTATTGCTAAAAACTCTCGAGGAGTACTATATACTAGGTTGTATCAAAAAGTAAGGTGAATTTGTCTGTAGCTAATTAAATTTTTTGTATGTGTCAGATATCAAGGTGATGCAAGTCCGACGGCAATTACAGTCTTCTATGTCAACCCGTCTGGTACCTACAGCAATTCAAAGATGGCGCAACGACTTGAACATTACTCCAAGGAGGAGGTGCGCAGTGTTATTCGTTTTTTATGGGTGAAGGGAAAGAAACCATCTGAAATTCATCGAGAATTGTTGGAGGTCTATGGAGAGAGTGTTATGTCGCAGAAACAAGTGTATGTGTGGTGTAACTCATTTGCAAGTGGTAGGTGTAGTGTGACAGATGACAGAAGTGGCAGACCAGCAACGTCCATCACCGACATCAATGTGTGAGACGTGGATGCGATGATTCGTGAAGACAGAAGAGTCAGGTTGCATGACATTGCTGATGCATTGAACATCTCATATGGTTCAGTGAGGAGTATCGTCCATGACCAACTTGGCTTCAGGAAAGTGTGTGCGCGCTGGGTGCCCAAAAATCTGAGTGAGGACCAAAAACACCACCGAATGGGCATTTCCCTGACCCACCTCACACGATATCCCCACGAAGGCAGTGGTACCTATGTCGAATTTTAGTGCGATACCCTGTGTCAAACATACTACAGTTTCATATTTTTTTTCTATGCACGTTTTTCAATAAATCGAAAATTCAAGTCGTTGCGCCATCTTTGAATTGCTGTAGGTACCAGACGGGTTGACGTAGAAGGCTGTAATTGCCGTCAGACTTGCTTCACCATGGTATCTGACACATACAAAAAAAAAAAATTAGCTACACAAAAAACTCTGGGTTTTACAGACAAATTCACCTTACTTTTTGATACAACCTAGTATATCTCTCAGTCTTCTTATTGTGTCTATTATTAATTATCTCTGTTATTACAATGATGGTGAAAATTTTCAAATTATCATTTTTAAAAAATGATTTTGTATGAAAATGAATGAGCATTACAGTTGCACGCACAGTGATTAGGATCTTAACTGTATGTCCACTTCCGATTAGCTCCTATGAGTCTTAAAGTGGACTGAAATAAACTCTCGCACTAAAAATGTGTATATTTCACATTATTTACTAACATTTCGCAGAAATTTACATTGTGGTGAATGATTGTCTTACAATTTGGCTTGATGTCCTACTTCTTGCTAATATAAATCTGGAATCCACCTCTTCCACCAATCCTGTTTAACAAGGTTTTCACCAATAGAGTGTCGCGAGTCAGTTGAGTTCGCGCTTGAATTCAAAACTCGGCCACTTTTTGGACAGGTCTCGTACATCAAACTGTCGAGCAAGATCGAAGAGTTCTATACATGAAAAATCGACGCCACATTGAAGAGTGATTGAGTATGTTTCTGCGCTTTCCCAAGAAACCTGCATAAACCTAGGCCCTGCTTCATGTTTCCAAATCAGACGAAGCTGAGGAACACGTGTTCGAAGTCACGTGACGGAAATTTGGTTCCCTTCTCGAATCTCCTGTGTGCACGTGAATCATGCCTCCGAGGGTCCCTATGCCCCTCCAGATCGCCTGCAGACGGGAGAAGGGGTAATCGAAGCGAACGGCTAGCTACAATCCAATTTCCTTCAATGGCCGCCGGTTTTGAAGGGTCGTTTATTTAAAAAGGATGTCCTGCTGGGGAGGCAAAGAAAGGTTCGTAGTACCTTCCGATCTCCTTTTATGGAGTTCCAAAGAAAGGGCAGGCCCTTGTGAGGAAAGTCGCAGAGATAAAACGAAATTTTCTTTCCTCCAGGGATACGAGTTTAAGCCCTATGACCTCTCAACAAAATGTTTACACATTCTTGTAGAGTTCATAGAATATGTTTTATTATAATGATTACTACTGCCCATAAAATTTTAACTTTTTGCATTGTTTGTATCTAGTTGTTTAAATACTACTATTAATATGTAGAATGTGATTACTTCCGTAGCATCTCTATCTGTTCTGCACTTACAACTTGAGAGCGAGCCTCAACTCCTGAAGCTACCAATCAACTAATGATATGCTGACGTCACTCAACCCGGCACCAATCGCTACCCCTCATCTTCACGCTCTGCGCTGCGGGTAGGCTCGTTAGCCAGATTTGCGCAGTCGCCTGGATATGTTATAGAAATAATCTGACTATACTTAATTAAGTATTCTTATGCTACGTCGCTTTCCTGATAATTTTAAGACGGTCGCAACGATGATGATGAATAATGATTAGGTGAAATCGATGAAGGAACCCAGCACAGAATACGTTCATATCCAGACAGGGACTCTAACCTGAAACCTTCGGTGCTTGACTTCATAATAATAAGAATATTATTGAAATTATTGAGACTATCTATGAGATTCTTATCACGTTCTCTATGGGGAGAACAGTACAAGAGTACTGCCTTAGTTTTTCTAAGTTCACATAGGCTTATTGGATGTTTGAATGAGTTGGTTCATTTTACTTCTATTTTCTATCACTGTTGACTAATCGCAAAGATGAGGATGATATGATTAAATTGATGAAGAGACACTCGCAGAAAACACTCATGCCCAGGAGGGGATTTGAACCCTGGACTCCTGGCGTCGTAGAGAAGTGTGCTAACCACTCCACCACGGAAACTGGCAGGTAGAAATACGCTAATTGGGTCTGGACCTACAGTTTAAAGCTGAAACCGAACCTCCGTGAAATTGCCTTCACCGGGAATCGAAGCTGAGACTCTGCTTACAAAGCAATGGCATTACCCTCTACACTATTGGAGATGTCCTGAAGAGTTTGAATTGCACTTATTGGAGGCATACTGTGAACAAACACATTCAACTAATGTAATCAAACTCGGGGCGGAAAAGAGGAGGGGGGGCATTCACGTACTTCCTCCCAAAAGTTTGCCATAAGTTCCGCTGAACAAAAGCGCCCAGAGGCAACTGAAGACGCAGGGGCGAGGTCACGTTCTATGGGGAGAGTCCTCTCGACTTCTCGTGCCCCCCTGTCATTTCACGCGTTCGGCTCCAAAGTTTCCCTTCCTCGAATTTCGACAGGATCAAAGAGAGAGGTTGATTCTTCCATTTCTCCGGATGCTCAAAATCAATCCTTCCTTCTTCCTCCATACTTGAATCACTTTAGATTATGCGAGGGATGTCCAGAATACAAATAAAGGGAGGATCGCAGTTTAGGCCACCATAACCTCACAAAGAACTTCGCAACAAGAGACCTTTAAGCAATAACACAATTCACACCAGATACACCATACCATCAGTGGCTGCTTCCAAACATACTGTAAAACGTTGACTGTAAAAATGATGCTCTAAATGAACGCACGTATCTAAAAATACAAAGGTGTATCAAAAAGTAAGGTGAATTTGTCTGTAAAACCCAGAGTTTTTTGCGTAGCTAATTAAATTTTTTGTATGTATCAGATACCAAGATGATGCAAGTCTGACGACAATTACAGCCTTCTACGTCAACCCGTCTGGTACCTACAGCAATTCAAAGATGGCGCAACGACTTGAACATTACTCCAAGGAGGAGGTGCGCGGTGTTATTCGTTTTTTATGCGCCAAGAGAAAGAAACCATCTGAAATTCATCGAGAATTGTTGGAGGTCTATGGAGAGAATGTTATGTCGCAGAAACAAGTGTATCCGTGGTGTAACTCATTTACAAGTGGTAGGAGTAGTGTGACAGATGATGACAGAAGTGGCAGACCAGCGACGTCCATCACCGACAGGAATGTGTGTGACGTGGATGCGATGATTCGTGAAAGCAGCTATACGTCAGAAACGAAGAGGGACACTACGAGAAGGGTGTTGTTATTGCACGATAACGCGCGACCACATTCAGCCCAACGGACCCGTACACACATCATGGGTTTCAACTGGGAAATTCTGGACCATCCTCCTTATAGCCCGGATTTAGCCCCTTCCGACTACCATTTGTTTGGCCCCCTAAAGAAACACCTCGGTGGGCGGCGTTTCGATACACTGGAAGAGGCACAACAGGCTACGGTTACCTGGTTAGGGAACCTGGAGCAACATTTCTTTGAAATGGGCATGGATGATTTGGTGTCACGTTGGAATAAATGTTTGGACCGCAGTGGTACACAGGAATTCGAAAGAAACGCCCTCCCTTACGGTTATGCTACCTGGAATTTTATATCGTCTAGTTTCGCCTGGTAGAGTAGTTCCCGAGAGGAGCAGTGTTTCCAAACCTATAACCGTAGTGTTTCCAACTCCGTATTGGTTCGTTGGTTGTTGATTTGGTGTTTTTAGTCCACAATGTACAGCATGACTAATCGGGACTGGACCTACAGTTTAAAGTGGGATCCGAACCACTTTGTGCATTCAAAGGGAACCCTTGATTACAAGACGATGACGCTACCACTACGCCATCCAAGCCTGTATTGCTTCGTAGAAGACGAAACCTTCACGTAACTTCTTCATTCGTGATTTACATTTGGTTTACAGACTCACATTACAGGACACTCTTTTCCTGTATTGCATGTTTTCTGGAGCATTTATTTTTCCTTCTGTGGAGAAAATTCTGTTATTATTTTACATCTTATTTTTCGCAGCTTCTCTACCATTTATTGGCTAATCGCAACAATGAGGATGAATGATGACTCGATGAAATTGATAAAAGGACAGTCATAAAGGAACCATGGGGAGCTAGATTCATATTTTTATTATTACTAATATCTTTATCTTTTTTACTTTACTTTTGGCTAGTCGCAACGATGAGGATTAGTGTATGATAAAATTCATGAAGGAACACTCATAAACAATCATACCCAGGCCGGGACTCGAACCCGGGAATTTCGGCAGCGAGATCAAAAGCCGACGGCTTACCACGCTCGGGCAAAGCGGCGGCCAATTATTATTAGTGATATTGTCTCAAGTAGTGTATTTTTCCACCATATTCTTTCACACAATCATGAAACGGATGAAAATTAAAATGTTAAAATACCTGCCTACGTTGTTTTTTTAGCTTGCAATATAAAGCCCTACTGCACGAAGCCAAATTGTGGGAATACGAAACAGAACCAAGTTAACATATCTTGACCGTGGAAAGTGTTAATAGAAAATCTAGAAAAGAGCCATTTAACAGTTGCCTGATTGCTTTTCCATTTGTTGTATGGGAAGAATTGTCTGAAATGTGTGTGTAGTGGCAGGCAAAAGAGAATACAAAGATCGAATAGAGAGGCAACACTGTCATTGTTCTGCACTGCACAGACCACGCGTCTCGTCTAGTGGGCGGGGCACTGTGGGTGCAAGCGAGCTGCTGTTGCTTCTGCAAAAAGAACACTCACAAACAACAGAATGACGCTCCGCTTAAAATCTAGTCAATCGAGAAAGGATTTGTTGAGGAAGTGAATTGAAATATAAACGCCAGAATTTGGTCTAAGCCTATAATGGTTACTAGCAATAAGAGCTGATCAATTTTTACATGTGGAATTCCGTAATGAACGAGGCATCAGGCCGCAGTCCACACCTTTAGTCTGGTAACACTAATAAATCATCTCATTATATGCGTTCGGTTATGCTGATAGTCATGTTTAATATATTACCTTCAAACATAAACAATATCATGGACTCACTCAGAGGCAGAATTCAATTTTACGCTTTACTTTCCTGAAGATATTGTAGCAATATAATCATTCCGCTCTATTTTCGTATTCTCAATTGAATTCGCACTATAGGATGTGAAACATTCACAATGTAATTGCATTGCTTTACATCGCTCTTGGCTGTATTCCAAATGTAGTAAGAGATCAGCGATAAGTTGGATTTTTTTTTTGTGCCAAGGTATTTGAGCGCAAGGGCTACCTATTTCATCATTTATAAAGAGTTAACTTCGTCGTTACACTAGCACCAGGCACAAATGCATCAATTTCTATATCGGTTATTTTACATCACTCTTCTGCCTCTTGAGTTAATCGCGATAATACGGATGCATTATCAATTTATAAAATTGTGACGGGACAAACTCAGTGATACATTCATGCCTGACCAGAGTTCGAATCTGGAACATATGACCTCGCTTCGCTAGAAAGGCTGGCAGAAATGTATCGGAAAAGTGTAGGAGCACCAAGAACCGGTTTCACCCAGCACAGACAATGAAATCATTTACAGCGACTCGCTGTGGCAGTGTTGCTCGTCACCCCCTCCCCCTCACTCGCCCCTCACTCGCAGATAGCATAGCCTTCTCAGCACCCACCTGCTGATGGAAGAGTGGAACCACAAGCAAAACAACCTGAGCAGACCCACGACTCCTGTGCACCGTACTCCCGCGAGGAGGGGCGGGGGAGAGTGGACCATGCTTCCTTATGGCCCGAACTGAAGGGAAGAAGGGAGATCTGCGCGGGTACTTTTCGTCCCAAGGATTTTTTTCGTTGTGGTCGATCTATACTTTTCGTTTCAGGCATATTCCGACTGGAAGGTTTCTGGCACCCCTCCGCCCCCCCCCCCCTTCCCACCATGGTTAATAAATGAGACCCTTGCACTTTCAAAACACTTATCACAAGAAAAAGCTGGCATCAATTTTACACCACCATACAACAAGATTTACACGGGAAACATTTCCTAACATATTTTCTTGATTCGGACTAAGGGCAAATTAAAAATAGTCAAAGAATTAAATTACTGAAAATATGGAAAAGCGCGATACCGAAATCTGTAATGAGTGCGAAGGGAAAATCGAGAAAAGGAAAAGAGTATAAAAGTATTCGAATAACCAGATTAAGAGAGAAAGTTATCACGGCTCGAACAATGCAAATGAAAAAAAACGGGAATACGAATTGAAATATACGACAATCGGAAGTAGGCTGAAGGAAGCAAATTTTAATAAACGTGGAAAGAAAACATAATGAAAGGAGCGCTGGTTCGATTCGCGACGGAAGCTCATATTTGTTGTTCGAATCCCACTCTACACTGTATGTCCAGATGCATTTACACTTAAAACAAACTTCGTGGAACTTTTTCCAAATCAGATGTCGCCAAAAATTTAAAAACAAAAAGAATAACTCTGAAGGAAAAATGCCGAAAGCGTTATTGCAAAATGAAAAAAAAAAAATCTTCACATATTCGTTCGGAAGTGGTAAAAGAATAATAAAAAACTCAAGCATAAATGTTAATAACACTTGTTATTATTACCAGAGACATTCTCAAAATAAACTTCTTGTCCGTTAAAATCAAATCAAGAGGAAACCAAGATCTCCACCCGGTCGCGTGAATCTGTGGCTAGATTCAAGAGTTGGAAAGACTACGGTTCTCGCGAGCTGCTATTCCTGGCGAAACTAGATAATATAAAATTCCGGGTTGCATAACCGTAAGGGGGGGCGTTTCATTCGATTTCGAGTGTACCTATGTCGAATTTTAGTGTGATACCATGTGACAAACATACTACAGTTTCATATTTTTTTCTATGCACGTTTTTCAATAAATTGAAAATTCACCTTACTTTTTGATACACCTTTATATTTCGGATGGGGTCCGAACCAAGCGTTATCATATTGTTTTTCCTTGCTTTTATTCTATCATAGTTTTCAGATTACCTGAAAACACTAAGTTGCTGACCAAGGCAGTTATTAAGATGTAAAAACACTTAACATGTAAAGTTTCAACCCTGTATCAGGGTCTTCCTCAGACGAACTGATCGTTATTATTGTTCGTATCGTTAGTTCGTCTGAGGAAGTCCCTGATACAGGGTTGAAACGTTACATGTTAAGTGATTTTACATCTCAATAAACTGACTTGGTCAGCAACTTAGTGTTTTTTAATATGGAAACAAGGCTTAATTATATTACAGATTATCTGTTTGCCCAGTCTACGTACTTTTCTTCATTACTGCCATCAATAATTTTTGAAATATAGTCTTAGGAAATTACTTTCTGTGGCGTCAGATATTGTAATACATTCTAATGTAAAAATAGCTAAATGCCGAGAATATTATTAAATATTTAATATAGTGGCATGGCTATATTAAATTTTAATTTGTATTTCTCTTATTTTCCTTCGCTTTACGGTACATTTTGTTATAGGTCTTTTCTACTCTTACGGCGGCCGGTCCTCGTTCTGGCAAGGGAAGTGGGGAGCGGGGATTACACCGCAGACCAACCAGACAACAGCGGTGGCGACGATAGTTACGACGCGGCGGTAGGAAGTACTACGTGTACCTCGTTCTTCTGGCTGCTGCGTTTCTTATCGCGCTGAATTGGTCGCTTCCCCGCTCCCCACTTCCCTTGCCGCATGTGGATCGGCCGCCGTAACAGTAGAAAAGACCTTTAATCGTGACGATGATTAGGTAAAATGGAACACTCTTGCCCAGGTTTTTGACTCAAACTCAGAACTGTCGGTTGTGAGATCGTAAGTCGAACACTCAACGCGTTCGGGATACCTTTCACTAAGCAGGACAGTGTGTTCATATTACGTTGAAATAAGACACGCACTGAAAATAAGACACTCCCCCTCCCATATTTTCCGTTAAATACTGAATTTGCACCCGAAATGGTTCATAATATCACAGCGATCCTAACTAGACTAGAGCGTGTTTCAAAGAACGCGCCCAAGACATGCGCGCTAACCTTCTGCGCACATGCGCATGCGCTGAGGACGAAAAGCTTTGAGTGGGAGGAGACTGCTACGTAACGTTAGAGAGAAAACTCGCACGGAAGCTGGCCGTATGATACGGCCAGAGTTGATCCCAAAATAAGCTCGCTTTATCAACAGATAGAATCGTGAAAGATATTTTAATTGTACAGATATTTTAGATTTGGAAATATTAAATACATAGTATAACCGATCTAATTATAAATCGAATTCTAAAGATACTAATTCTAAAGATGCTCTAAATCTACATGCGATACGTTGCAATTGTTTACCCTAAGAGGACGCGAAACCTGCAACCACAATCTAGAATCGCTGAGACTAAGCCTAATGCAAGTTATGGACGCATAAAACATTATTACCACAAATTACCATGGAAGGAATGGGAGGGCGGAAAAGCCATAAAAAAATAACAAACGCGCGATGCGATGCGATGCAAATCGCTGAAGTCGAGAGATGTACACGCCGTAATAAAAGCAGCGAAGATTATTCCTAGGAGAAGGAAAAGTTTGAGGGTTCCGAAACGGCAGTTTAACTCCCGATGGATGGAGTCAAAAGTGCCATTTCAGGGAATGAGAACGCTGGACAAAAATTACATAACGACCGAAGCCGTTTCCTGAATTAGTTTCCCTGTTAAGAGAAGAAACTTGTAAACAGAGCGATTACCCCAGTTCGGAAAGTAAGGTATGTGAATATTGTAAATAGGACAGACAAGGCACATGCAAGTGATAACTGATAAAGTTGACAGATATCAACACAAGAGTGCTCTACGTCACCACATATTGGTGACGTGGGTAAAAATGTGTGTTTTTGTTGGCTACTGAGTGGAAGAATGGATAATTTGTTGTTCATTTTTCAGATTTTTTGCCAACTCATAGCTTCCCGCCAAGAACTATGAAAAACTACTTGCGTTTTAGACTAATGCGCCTGCAGCACGTTTTGTATTTTTTTAAAATTATTGGATATGAGAGAAGTGATGATCAATCACATGAACTGACTGTACTTTACATGCCTAAAGATCATTGATTCTACGGACCATTAACCCTTGAGACATCTGGACGGAGATCATAATCCAGAAGAACGGCAAGTATTCATTATAAATATTGATTAGTTAATAATTAAGGATAACATTGTAAAAAAATACTAAATATAAACCTTGTCAAATAAATTATTTTATTTTTAAACAATATTTCTAATAACTTTGCTTTTATGAGTACTGAACGTTAAGCATTTAATGTATATTTCTATTAATTTAAGAAATATTGTAGTAAATAATTAAGCTGTTAGTGTTAATGTCGAGACTTAATTAGAAAAATTGTAAGGTAAAGTACGATTGGGTCACAGATCTTGATATATCAGGATCTCTTTATTATACATATTGTTACTACATTTAAAAATTTGGATTGTTGAGTTTACCAAATTGTTTGTTTATTTTTTATGGAAAGGTAGAAGATATTAATGACTGCTGCTTTTTTTAAAGTAGTGCACAATTCAATAAAGATTTACCCAAAAAACTATAAACATTTAAAAAGTAAAGTAAAGTGACCAGGACATTATTATGTGAACATGAGTATCTATTTTTAAAAAATAAAGTACCACAATAGCATATTTGGACCTAAAAGAGATGAGGAGACAGGTGAGTGGAGAAGGTTACATAATTTTGAACTACATAATTGGTATTCATGTGCAGATATTATTATAATGATTAAATTACGAAGATTTAGGTGGGCAGGCCATGTAGCACGAATGGGAGAGAAAAGAAGAGTTTACAGGATTGTTGTTGGGAAACCTGATGGTAAGAGACCTGTAGGAAGGCCAAGACGAAGATGGGGGTATAACGTTGAGATGGACCTAAAGGAAATCGGTAGGGATGGAAAAGATTGGATTGATCTTGCCCAGGATAGGGACAGATGGAAGCTTTGTGTTGCTGCAGCCATGAACCTTCGGGTTTAAGAAGGCTATAGAGTTAGTATATATATATTGGTATTTGTAGTATATTAATATAAAAAGGGGCAAATGTCGACAAAGAAGATAGAGATGGCAACATCCATACAGCCATACTCAGCGTGACAAAATGCAAAAATTGCATCAGTTCAGTCCATACTTATGTACTTTCCTAGTTTATCGCAGCGATGAGGATGAATTATGATTAGGTGAGATTCATGAAGGGACATTCACAAATGTCCACGTTAGGAAACGTCAGTGATGCGATGGTGAGTACCGAGCTGTTAGGATGAATTGATGAACCCTGGATTCGAACCAAGGATCACTGGCTCCCTAGTCCACAACGATAACAACTTCCTACGCCTAAGCAGATTCAATTTGAGATGACTACAATAACGAACGAAAGAATGTGATGTCATTGCGGCCGCAGGCTTTGTAATATGAACCTCTTCGCTGCAGCTGCCACCTGGGGCTGCGTTGCGTCTTTTGCCAGTGTTTTTTTTTTGAAGTGACAGCTGACAATGTCCGCTTCACAAGAGTGCAGCTTGCACATGACATAGCGACCGCAAGGTCATGCGGCCATAATGTTGAGAGACAGCACGAAGTTGAGATGACGTTTGAATTGTAACTCTTCCAATGCAGCCACATCAGCCATAGCAAAGGAATTATGACTGAAAAACTAGCCATAATCAAAACTTGCATGAATAGAAAATCAGTGTTTTCTCATGATGCATATAGAGGGCACCGCCGAAGTTTTTATTTTGAAATAATTACACCACATTGTAGAAACTTACATGCTCCAAAAAGATGACAGGTTATAAAGTAAAAAGGAAAAAATTATATCACAAATCAAATTAATAAACAAAATTCTTTACTTGCAAACAATGATGAGCGAAAAGAGTATATAGAACTTGCACAAGATAGGGAAAGATGGAAGGCCTGTGTTGCTGCAGCCATGAACCTTCGGGTTCAAGAAGGCTAGGGAGTTAGTTAGTTAGTTAGTTAGTTGGGTTCAAGCGCTACAGCCTCGTTGGCCTGCAAGGATGCAGTTGCCGGGATGTATGTGGAAGTGAAGCTGACTTCTGAGTGGCTTCTCAGGTCAACCCTTACACGCCCGGTTGTCAAGTGTTGTGCGTATGCATGTCAATAGCAGATCTGTATGCGAAAGATGCACGTCTCCTCTACGGGAGTGATAATTCTAACTTCAGACTTGCCAAAACGTGGTAGTAACTTCTTGCAATGGTAAAGCTAAATGCTTTTTCTCCATTACATAAGAAGGAATGACATTTTATTGCCGTCGTGACACATGAATGTTACCGTTTCACGTTCTGGAAGTAGTGGAATCGCAGAGATGATATTTCTCGAGCGATTTGCAGTCAACTTACTAAGGCGGCCTGTTGCTGATATGAAGATCATGTACAAGTAGAAAGTGCTAAATTAAATTATTCAACAGCGAACTACTACAATTATTACCATACCTTAGAGCAGGGGTGACCACGGAAAGGGGGGGGGGAGATTTTTTCTCTTCAAATAATATAAAATTCAATATTTATATATTTTTCCAAAATATATGTAAAACTTTTACACCTTAAATGTACCATATTTAGTCCATTAGATGAAGAAAATAAAGTATTCAATGGTATTATCGAAGGGTGGGATATCCAACTCTTACATATTACGCCTTAATTGGCACGAGGGTTCTGGGGGGGATTCTGAATTGGGGGATAGTACCCAACTCTAGGTCTTAGATTATGTCGGGTATTTTAGTTAAAGGGGGATTGAGCATTAAATTGAGGAGGGGGTATCCAATTCATGTGTATTACTACTGTTTTAGATGGGGAGAGAGGAAGCTCTTGATAAAGCGTTAAATCTTAGATTCTCAAGGGATTTCTGAAGTGGAGATAGAGTTCGAACATTACATTTTGGAGACTGTATTTAGCGATATGATATCCACACATTTTCGACCCCGAACGTGCCAAAAGATAAGCTGGAAAAGACTAAATATCTCGGGATTCTAAGAAAGTATTGACACACCATTAAATTAATATTCTTGAAAGTCTGCAAAGAAATGGATGGAAATTTTTTTTTGTTCGCTTCGCTCGCAATATTGTGTTGCGAGAATGCGTGTTTGGCGCTTTACTGAGGCGAATATGTAGCTTTATACTACAGCTGCATTACAAGACATAAGCGATATTCATTAATAACATCACTTCTTAAAATATAATGCTAAGTGTTGGTATAGCCTACTGCTTAATTTAAAGCAGATGCATCATTTGGGACAAAAATATATCGAATCCGCATTTCTAACTTCTTGTCGCAGGAAAATTTTACTTTAACAAGTTCAATTTGCACTGAAGATAAAATCCATGTAATTATTGTTATGGGTTACTAAAATAATTCTATTTACCCAAAGAAAACGGGGGGGGGTGTTCTTTGAAATAGGAACCGTATTATATTATCGCCCTGAGCTTAAGAATTTCTAGCTAGGGTTCTGTAATGTCTCGTGAAATAATAATTGAATCGGTCATACGGCTGGAGCATGTTATTTGGTTTGCCAAGGTTGAATTTTCTATCTTTATCTTAAATTGTGTAACAATTTGTGTTAAATACTCAAATTGTGAATTTTATGAACCCACTCACAAACACTATTTATATGCATATTTGTTTACAAAATTTAATTTACTACATTTATCCAATCAATGTGCTAGCTTTGTTGGTTTTTTTTTTCGAAAATCGAACAATTAAAAATATGGACAGTTTAACATGGTATTCCGTTCAAATAGAAATAAATCATTACGTATTCATCCAAACTATTTTGGGGGATTATGATGAACGATTTTAGGGGCGGACTTGAGTGATGGGCACCCCTGTTTAGTGAGGAGGGGCAGATCAAGTATACTGTTCAGTAAAGCTAAGAAAAAAGTTACTTTCGGTAGACACGCTGTTGTAATTAAATACTTTGTGGGGATTACGATATGGTTTGAGGGGGGACGCATGATATGATTTTTTGGGTATGCGCCATTGACCTTTGGGGCATGGGCACCCCTGCAGGAGAGTGATACAATAGTGGAATTTCATCCATGGCCTACTTGGACCGTCTGTACTGATAAAGTTCTTTTTGGTTGCACGAAGGCAACACGATGTTCCTGTTCCGAAACGTTAATATTGACAACGTGCTTATCGATGTTTCTTAGTATCATTACTTGAATCTATTGATTGGAACCTTCGATAGTTTCTTGCTTATTTAGACTGAATGAATACATATTTCTTAACTGTGTATTTTCGAAGATAAATTCAGGTGATCAATTTATGAGAACTGTTTGCAAAAAGATTAATTTATGGGACTCGGACAATTTCATTCATTCTCTTTTGAGAAAGAGGTCTGATTTCTTGTTACCTGATGAGGACTCATTTGTCATAAAAAAAAATCCGACAAGTCTAGACAGCATACAGGGTATTGTTATGAATGGTACCAGTATGGTGTATTCAACGGAATGTTCCTGAAGTTATACAGTTACTTATATAATAATAAATACTGAATCCGCGAAATTGTCAATTGATCTTGGATTTTTACATGACTATTGTTAGAATCCATATAGAGTATGAAATATAATGCTAGAATGAGTTCATGGATGCGTCGTTTAAATACCAAGCCAGTAACTTGCAGCTAGTACCATCTATTGGAATTTTGAGCAGACCTTGATAAAACAGTCGATCGCTGTGGGAGACAGTCTCCATGATACAATTGTATAATGCCGTTATTTCGTCAATAAATCCATGTATCAACCTAGCAAGCGTCTTTATCATAACAATAATTTAAAGTCACAGTATATGAACGAGTGGGACACCAATAATACAGCATCTCAATCAAGTATTCTGAATTTAATTGGCATTTTGATATAATTTGTAAAATAATCCATTTGCTGGTCATTTCACACTATTTTTAACACTGATATGTAGTCATAATTGCCACGCTTAATATTGTTTACGAGTTCATTATAAGCACTTATCCTTCTGGTCAGGTGCCTGCTGATTAAATATTCGTCCAACAGGTGTCTCATTCTGAATTGAATTTAAAAGACCAAAATCGCCGAAAATCTTTAGTACTTTGTATATATATCTTCGAGATGAATTAAAACATTTTTGTGAGAAATACTATAACCACTAATCATAGCTTTAAAACATTGTGACTAAATTCAAACTACTCTTACATGTAAACAATCCACAAAAATGACGTTTATTTTATGACTACTTACATTTCTTCCAAGATTATTGCCTGCGAATTGCTGTTCTGTACCTTACACGCTTTGGGCCACACGCAACTACTCAGCCAACAGTTCCATTTGACCTGAATATTTTATTATCTTCCCTCACGCAAGAAAGTAAACGAGATCTAAGCCATAACTCAGCAATGGTAAGATTGGAACCTGTTGTTCATCAACGAGCTCGCAAATTTCAGTACTTGTCATTGTTAAGTGAATCCAACAGGAATGTTATTAGATTGTTTGTTTGTGTTTCGGTTATTTTCATCGTTATTTTGGCATCACTAGGTTAATCGCGACAAGGAATGGGATGACCGAGATTAGCGAGATGATCTCTGTGTACGTAGTTCTTTACGATAACCTCTAGGTCACGGAGGCTTGTTTATTTGTTTGCTGATTTTGTCAAACTACCATATTTCTGTATTTACGACACACCTCTCATGGTCTTGTGGTTGAGACCTGAGAGATAGTTTCATCGGTTCCACGTCGTGTTCTTACCACCCATTGTGACTTATAGGGATGGTAAAGATACGAGAACGAGGCAAACGTATGAAAAATACAGACGAGACAGTGTGTTAAATTGCTAGATCTCGTGAATCTCGAGAGCAGTGACTTGGAAGGTAAATTAAAATTACCTGAATTAAAAATGCTCTACTGTGGGACTTACTGGGGCATAAAAAGCTGGTGGTTGTCTGGTTTCATAGAAGGTTAGGGCCTCCCCGATGGCGCAGTGGTAGCTTCGTTGCCTTGTAATCAAGGGGTCCCGGCTGCGATACCCGGTGAAGGCACATAGTGGTTCGGATCCAACTTTAAACTGTAGGTCCAGTCCCGATTAGCCTTACTGTGCATAAAGTGGACTTTAAACACCAACTCAATCAATCAATCCCAGTTTAAACTGTAGGTCCAGTCCCGATTAGCCTTACTGTGCATAAAGTGAACTTAAAACACCTACTCAATCAATCAATCCCACTTTAAACTGTAGGTCCAGTCCCGATTAGCCTTACTGTGCAAATAATAGACTTAAAACACCAAATCAATCAATCAATCCCAGTTTAAACTGTAGGTCCAGTTCCGATTAGCCTATATGTGCATAAAGTGTTCTTAAAACAAAAACTCAAAACTCATAGTAGTGGGTTAACAAAATTATTTATTGGATTTTTATTTTTATGATTAATAAGTAGAAAGACTATATCTAGGATGGCTAGATTCGGATTGTGAAAGATCCGGGTCCCGGGTAAATTATATAATGGAAACTCAATTCTCGGCTTATAATCCGGGTACCCGATTCTCGGTTCCTGGTATAAGTACCTGATTCTCGGTTCCGAGTATCCGACTTTCGTTTCCGGATTCGGGCACCCGATTCTCGGTTTAGGATTCGGCTATCCGACTCTCGGCTCCGGATCTGAGTAGGGCTACCCGATTTTCGGTTCGGATTCGAATACCCAATTTTCGAATCCGAATCCAGCTACCCGATATTACGTTCCTCCTACGGATACCTGATTCTCACTGGATCCGGACATTTTCGGAACCGGTAACCCGACACAGACATTTCTGGCGATCCATAGTCAAGCAGGTTGCATAATGCGTAAAAACTTGTGTTATTTGTCTGTTTTTATGTTTTAACAAGTAAATATTATTTCGAGCCTGGAGCTTGGAATATTGAGACGAGAATGAGGAAGCCTTCGTGTTTCACGAGACGAGCTCGGGCCAAATTCCGCCTCCCCGCGGCACCATGTCTATCATCAGTGGCGTGCTCAGGATATTCGAAAGAAGGGGGGTACGTATTCTTTTTAGTAGTCAGGTATTTGGCTATCTTTTCTTGCCTTTGGCGTTCTTTTGTATTTTTTGTGGATACTGGGCCAAGGGGGTGGGGGGGGGAGATATGACTCGCACCAACCTACCACTTGGGCACGCCGCTGATGTCTACTAATATACGCTGCTGATCAATAACACATGCACTAGAGATCAAAAATCCAGATCTGAGTACCTAGTAGAAAAATTATCAGTTTCTAAACCAAAGGATAATCTGGATTATCCTGATTTCTCTCGTCATGTAAACAAACATCCATTACCAGGATTTGGTCATCCCCCTGCATGAAGTAAAATAACTTCCTGCCTGCTTCTAATCTGCTCACATGTAATTGATGAGCATTATCAAAAGAGGGAGCTGCAATCGCCGATTCGATCAGAGATGTCTAGTTTCCTGCAGTGAGTTCGCGTAACTGTCGGGATGGTGCATTTGACGAATAATTTGTTTAAGCTTATCCAGTACAGTCCATCGTGTCATGAAGGCGCAAAGAGAATTTGAGGTTATGGCTGTACATATTCTCCAGTTCCAAATATAATAAATATCGTATTGTGTATACCGCCCCTTAGAAAGTAGATATGTACTTTCCACCTCTACAATTCCAGCTCCTCCAAAAAAAAAAAATCTGCATGCGCCAGTTGGAGGGGATGAAGTAAATTGTTCAGTAAAGCTTTAAAGAGAGTGACTTTCAGTATAAGATAGTAGCAAACACGCTGTTGTAATTAAATACTTTATGGGGATTATGACATGATCTGGGGAAACGCGCCATTCGCCTTGGGGAGGAGGGGGATGGACTCCCCTGATTTGGTGTAAACTGTCTACACATGAGAGCCGTAAATTTACAGCATATCATCTAGCAATGACTACCGTTGCCGTTCAGTACCTACCCATGGAACAGTTCTCAATTACAGGCATTAAACACAGCTCCAACCTTTTTAAAAATATAAATATCAACACAGAACTCGAAATGCATAAAATCACGGTTGATGCACTTTTAATGCATCAATTGACACAGTTATAATTACCTTACCTTTTGATATTTTGGGGAAGATCGTGTCTAATCTTCCCAATAGATGCATTTTAGTCCATCACACGAAACAGAATGATAAAAGTGCCATTTTATGCATATCTGTGTGTACTTTGGCACACCAAAAAGTGCATCATTTGCAGTTTATGCACGTCAAAGTGTTATTGGAGTCAACATATATGTGTCAATTTACACGTTTCGGGTGCTGTGTGTGATAGCCAATATTTTATTAATTTTTACCAGCGATAAAAATTTCTGTCGATACCACAAACGCATACCTGATTTTTTGGTACTCAGGTATACTCCATCCGGTTTTCATGACGCTCGTTACTTCGAAACGTTACCGCGGCTAGCGCAAACTACCCATCTTACAGTAACAGGCGTCTAACGTACTATAAACGTTATCGAAATTAATCCTTTGGCAAGGGCGCTAGACGAGAGCAGCCAGGTCTTCGCTCCTCGAGCTGGTAGTTAAACGTAATTTTATTCCAGCTATCACCGTCCGAAGTGGCCGTGAGCAGGCGTCTGTTAGCAAAGCTACGAGCAACCAGGTCGACATCTTCACTCGGCTCCACCCAACGGTTGCGCTAAGTAGGCCGTCTCGAATTACACCCGAAAAAACAAGGTTTCTGTACGCGGAGGTGGCCCTTTTGCGAGGGTCGTAAAATCGCGTCTCCCCTTCGCGGAGGGTCTAAATTTCAATTACACCTGACGAAACGAAATGCGTGAAGTAGCTTCTCTGCGTGGGTTTCTCTGTCTCTTCCACTTTCATCTTCCTCTGTTTGCCTTTGCCTCTATCTCGCTATTTCCTTTTCAATTACGGGTTCGGTCTCTCGATTATCTCCTGGAATTGAAAACATTGGAAAGGCTTTCATTGAAACTTACCTCCCGCCTTAAAAGAAGCTACTTCTATACCGCGTTTGTTAGAACCTGTCCCGTTTCCCGCGCTAGGGATCGCTCGACAGTTTCGGTGCCAATGAGAAACGAGGAAAAAATCGTCTGCTGGGCAGCGAGGAGCGAATGGAAGCCAGAAGAGAGGCGCTTACGTAGACGCTGTTGCTACGTTGCGTATTTTAATTGGCTGCCTGGCTTTGACTTTCCCCAGCACGGAGAAAAGCCAGCGATCAGCTAGCGCGGGAACCGGGACAGGTTGTAACAAACGCGGTATAGTTCAAATTTCTTCTCCCGCCTTATAAAGGATTGGTTATACTGCAACTTTCTCCCCGTACTACAGGGGATTACTTCTAGTTCCTCAGGTTGACAAAATACTATACAAAATGCAAATTCATGTGCAAAGAATATTTAAAAAATGCATTTGAACACCTATACGCCTTCATGGCGTGGTTCAAAGCACAGGGGAGCACTTTACCTTTTTTGTTTATTTGAACATATACACATTATGATAAAAATTGTATTATTAACCCATCCATTTAATTTATTCATGAATAGTTGCATCTACCTATTCTTGTATATTTACTAAATTGTTCGTTCATTTATGGCTAGTACAGTGGGATCCATAAGTATTAGCGTGCAAATTGTCCATCACCATGTTCGTGCACTTTATTTGACCCAATAAGAGCTTCAAGAATGAAAAGAAAAATCAAAACAATTTGCTGACACCTTCTGCACCAGCATACATAAAAATCCATAGCTTAAAAACACACAGGATGGAAGAAAAAATTTATGAAAATAGTCATGGACAATTTCCACGGCAATACTCATTAATCCCACCGTACAAGGAATAATATAAAGTAGATATTTCTTTACTCGGGGTACTACAAAATGTGGCATCACATCATTGCAGTTGATAACTTTTCTTTTTTCTCGTTCAGACATTGGAAATAATAAATCCCTGCTAATGATATACTACCAGCTGAATTAATTAAATCCTGTGCAAAATCATCACACGTCGAAACTCATTAATTACCTTCCTCAATTATTATGTCTTAAAACATTATAATTACTAATCTGTAACTTCAACTCTGTTTTTTATTTCATTATTATGTCTTAAAACATTATAATTATTAATCTGTAACTTCAACTCTGTTTTCTTTATTTCATTGAAGCTTGAATTAAATTTTATCTAATATAATTAAAATGTTAATGAAATGACCGGCAAATATTTTTTTAAAAAAGTTTACAGGGGAATCGTAGTTACTATTAACCCTTGAGAAACGTATCGTGTTTTGTCTGATGAAATATACAATTATGTCACATAATATTAATTAACTGACAATCATTCACGATCTTTTTTCTTTTCTCGGCATCCAAAGCTAATATAAGACACATACAATTAAACTAATCAAACGGTAGAGTGGAATGCATCCATAATACCAGGCAAATTATCCATCACTATGTTTATTCTATTTGTTGTACAGTGGGATCCATGAGTATTACCGAACAAATTGTCCATCACCATGTTCGTGCACTTTATTTGACCCAATAAGAGCTTCAAGAATTAAAAGAAAACTCAAAACAAGCTGTTGACAACTTCTGCACAGCATACATAAAAATCCATCGCTTAAAAACATATAGGGTGCAAGAGAAAAGTTAATGAAAATAGTCATGGACAATTTGCACGGTAATACTCATGGATCCCACTGTACAGCGGGATGCACAAATACTGTTCGGCAAATTGTCCATGACTTACCTCTCGCATCTTACGTGTCTTTAAGGAATAGATTTCTCATTTTCTCATTGGGTAAAAGAGTATGAACATGGTGATGGATAATTTGCTTGATAATATTTATGCATCCCACTGTACGTAATGAGAACTTCGAGGATTAAAATAAAATGCCAAACAAGCTGCTGACAACTTCTGGATTAACATACTTAAAAATCTATTCCTTCAAGACACTTAAAATGCAAGAGAAAAATTAATGAAAATATGTCATTGACAATTTGCCGAGCAATACTTGTGCATATTGCATACCGTAGTGGCATTTGCAACGAATCAACAATATATTACATGAAAATAAGATTTAACGGTTTTAAACTTTCAATACAATCAAGGCTAACCTATGGAAAACAACTAAAGAAAAACATATATTCAATAATTACAAATTATAACCAAGCATGCCGTAACTGTGGACTACTACAATTTGATGTACAGTCCGACACAATAGGTTCATGTTAAATGTATTACCTAAGAATAATTGTAACAATATATTTTGAATAGTATGTCAATATATGCATTTAATGTCCAGATCTATCTTTCATAGTTTGGCATATTGGCAACTGCATAAAGACGTATAAGAGGAAATTGTTGCATGTTCTTGTTTATTTGTAACAATATGTAAAACATGCAGCCTACAATTATAAAAATTCAAAGGCAAATGCAAAATTGCTGTTTTACTTGCCAGACCATGTGAAAAATGAGGAAGTGTCGTACCTTTAAATGAAAGCAGAGGGAAATGTATGTACGAGAAGGGATTTTTCAACCAAGCGGGAAAAATGCACGTATGACAGAGCACGTGGGAGGCCGCAGGGAAGAAATCAAACAACACGCATCTCCCGAAGCAGAGCAACTAGTGAACACGTCCCTCAAGGTTTTTTATTAGGTTTTTCTCGTGTATTTTTCCAACGTCGCCCTTAACCTCGATTTTACGTTTTTTGACGTTCTTGTTGCATGCCTCACAGGCGTAAAACATCGTGCTTTACTAGGAATGAAAAAGAATCGTGTCCTTGGACTGGTTTTTGTTTAGTTCAGTGTTAACTTCTCTTGCATCCTAGGTGGCTGAAGCATATTAAAGCTGTTTTCTTATACTTTATGGTTATGTGTGTAGTATTTGTATTATGGTTAATCGCAACGATGAGGAAAGGAAATATGTGGAAACAAATGCGTGAAATGAACAAAAAGTTTGTTTTTATACCTTACTCGATAGACACAGAGGTCAAACGGTACTCGGCTTACAGTTCAAAGTTGGATCCCAAAATTGTAATATTCTCCTACATGGATCAAACTCAAGTCTTTTGAATACAAGGCAGCAGCGTTAACTTCTACGCTATCGAACAAGCCGGTGCTTACTCGAAACAAATCTAAACTGTAGATGGGGTTATTTTTAGTTTCACAATATAGCCACCACGTATTTTGAACTAGTATTCATAATTATCATACAAATGAACTCAAAAAATGCATTTTATCCTGTCTGTGATGATGATGTTAGAAGCATCACCTGTGACAAAATTACAGGGTTAAAATCAGTTTCTAACACAATTATACGACTACATGATTTACAAAAATTTTAATAAAAAAAAACAGAAGTGTGTTTTGGTTCAATTTAGCTGATTTACGATATTCGAATAAATATGTGGAATTCTTAGGAAATACTACATTATATTAATTAAAAATTGTATATTAGTTCGTTGCACCCCAAGTCAAAAACACTGTTTAAAATCGATTAAAATTCGATTATTTGTCCAATCGATAAAATGCATCCGGTTAATACATTAAAATATTCTACAACTGTAATAAATTATTGTTATTTAATGTCAGGGTTAAAGATGGCTAAATGTTCTAGGAAGCGAGGCCACATTTGAACTAACAAGTTTATATCCTGTGACTTTGTTCATATGATTCTTCGAAATAATGGTGTATAGTGGGATGCATAAGTATTACCAAGCAAATTGTCCATCACCATGTTAATTCTATTTGCTTTATGCAATAAGAGATTCAAGAATTCAAGCAAAATGTCGTTTACAACCTCTGCACCAGCATATGTAAAGTTTCATTGCTTAAACACGTGGGATGCGAGAGAAAAGTTAATGAAAATAGCCATGGAGAATTTTCTAAGCAATACTTGTGCATCCTACTGTACATGGTTATTTTAAAAATTGAAGTGTCAGAAGGATCAATTGAGATAATGTATATAGATCTTATGGCGTTATTTGATTTTTAAAGGACATTAAACTTATTCTGCACTGATAAAACTGAACACGATTCCACTTATCCACCCGCCGCAAACCCCGTTTCAACACTGCTGCTGTGGTCCAACGACCCAGTGACATTTTGGACTGTCACCGGGCGCTTGGGAAGCAATGATGTGTGGCTGAAGGTAGAGCCAGCCCAGTTGGACGCCCGCCCAGATCTCGTCCTCCTCCGTCCACATTCATCACGAACCTGCCGAGGCAACGGCCCAAAAAACTACCGAAGCTGTTTACGCCCAGACCGCACGGAACTTTGCAGCCAAACTTGGATCTCCGGAAGCGGGGGGAGAGGGGCGGAAGTGGACACGTTGCGCCAGCGATTATTCTTGGCTGTGAAGTGATTGCGGGCTTCGAACGTCCATTCGCACGCGTTGAAGCTATGCGGACATCAGTTGGCGGCGATGGAGGAAGGAAATTTCAATCATTGTCAGAATACCTATCCTGGAGCCAAACTGTGATTGTTTAAACGTTTTGAAGATAGCCATAGTATAGAAGTGATGAAGGTATTAAAAGCACACCAGGACCAGCCTGCTTTGTAGCTAACTTCCCTTCAAATATTCAACGACGTTAAATATTAAGTCTCTGCTTTCGCTATGTACAGTTTCAATATGAAAGCAAACACTATGCACTGAAGCCGGCCCCTGTGGCGGAGTGGTTAGCACATCGCGCTATGACGCTAGGGGTCCCGGGTTCGAATCCTGGCCTGGACATGGATGTTTGTGAGTGTTTATTCATCAATTTCATCATATCATCACTCGTCCCCATCTTCGCAAATTAGCCAAAAGTGGCACAAAAGGCGACGTAAAATAAAGCAAATCAAACAAAACTATGCACTGAAACAGGAAAGGCCTTTGACTGTGTAACAATTTTGCCACACAATGGAAGCAGCTGACTGATCCACGTTCACCCTGCGTGGGTTGATAATTCGACGACAGCAGTTTATTTTGACCAAGCAGTACTAAGCAAAGACAATGTAAGACATTGTTCAAAGCACGCCTTTCGCTATCAGTTCCCCTCCCCCTCATTCCTACCATTCTTTCTTGCCCCTGCCATGCTCAGAACAGTGTAGGCGAAAATGCAATAGCAATTCATTTTTCCAAAAAAATCCCTCGATTTACGATGATGTAGGGGTTGCCTCTCCTCCGCCACACGATCTCGAATGGAATGAGAGTGCAACACTGCATTTGGAACACAACGTTAGCGGTGCGAGTTTAGCCCATGATACAGCGAGCTAGAAGAGCGAATTCCTTCTTTTTTCTTGCGTGCTGCAAACAGCGTCCAACGAGCACCAGGCGACTTGTGTTCCGAGCGAACGTATCTCAGCGGCAGGCGCTGGTAAAGCGAAGGCGATGGGGCGTGGGAACGTTTGAATGAGATAGTTTCCAGTGTAATTGCATTACAGATTCATTGTGTGTGTGTGTGTGTATAATGTTTTATGTATGTGTGTGTATAAGCCGTCAGCGTACGAAGCCAGAGGTCCTATGAGTAGTGGGATTGGCTATAGGATGAGCACCACTTATAAGTGTAGAAATGGAGAGGCTATTTGATTGAACAATCCGATTTGCCTACACTTAAAACAATGGCAAGAGGGGCTTATACCCCAATTCTTCAGGTGTGATATGCCCTGATTTTTTAAGAATTTTGAATTCTAGTGTAGAAAAGGTGAGGCCTCTCAGACAGATTTGCCCATACTTAAAACAATGGCAAGAGGGGCTTATACCTTAATTCTTCAGGTGTGATATGCTCTGAATTTTAAGAATTTTGAATTTAAGTGTAGAAAAGGTGAAGCCTCTCAGACAGATTTGCCTACACTTAAAATTATGTCAAGTTCCATATGATCTTATTGTTTTAAGTGTGTTTTTCTGTCAAAATTCCTGGGATTTTGAATTCTAGTGTAGAAATGGTGAGCCCCCCTCAGATTGATTCTGCCATGTGTACAAAAGCTGAATCTCTCAATTTGCTGTCTATAAGCTTGTCAAAAATAAGCCGCCCCCCTGTTATTGTTTTGGCTACATTTGAAATTGAGCGAAAAATATTTATATTCTCAAGCAAAACTCCCCGAGCAATATATTGAGCCAAGGGCAGGCTGTTTCATGTTTTTTCTAATCTTTTGATCAGTCACATGTCCCGGCAGGCAATTAATTATGCAGGGGCCTGGGAGAGTTATGCGTGCATCCAAGAGATATAATCTATATTGTGCTTTTCAGGGAAAATTCCCCCCATACATGCTCTCATGTTATTGACTCCAAGAGGAATTCTCAGTAATAAGAATATTGACCCCTTGCATGTTGTATGCCTGAAGACAATTCTAATCTTGTCTTGCTGTATTAATATAAACCCAAGCAAGGACTTACAGAACATTCAGTGCACAATTTTAAAGTCCAACTATGAAATTGTATTTAGCTGATATAGAGCTATGAGCTCTGGGCTCTTAATAAAATGTGGACATAGTCCCATGGCTTATTGCCTTGTAAACAGGAGGCTCGGGTTTGAATCCTGATAAAATATAATGCCTCCCCTGATGGCAAAGTGTTAATATTGGTGCCTTGTAAACAAGAGGCTCGGGTTTGAGGCCCGACAAAATGTGTAAGATTGAAATACATGTGGCAAAATAATATCTCTACACGTGAGATTTTGAGAATATTCACTGCTAGCTGATATACAGCTGAGGTTTGAAAGTGTGTTGTACAACAGCATAAAAATATACACACACACACACATATTTACTTCTGGTTTAAGTTCAATTGGACACCAGCCTCAACTCATATATCTAATACTAAGACAATGTAATTCTTCTAGAATTGCTCTGTGACTCTCTCATTTCTTACATCATAAACATATGATTTTTCACCTATGAGAATAACACTACATATGGTGTCATCAGGTAATGCCTCATGGAATTCACAGATAATTTTAATGTTTGTCCTGTCATTCACCACAACTTGTTTTCTTTTTGAAGTGTTGATTACAAACATGGGTCTCTGTGCTTTGAATTCATCTGGTGTGTAATACATATCAGTATTGCCAGTAGTGACCCTTTTGTATGCCGTAAATGCTTCATATAATTTAAGGAAATCATCCTTGGAAATGTCTAAATTATAATTTTCTCTAGGAAATACCTCATTTCTGCCATTTTTAAGATATATGTTCTTGATGTTGCAGTTATCAAATCTACTTGAATTTTTTTCCTGATTATTGTGTCTTCCATTCTGAAACAATACCACCACAAAATCCGGCATGTCATATTGTACACTGGAGAATGAATTTGTAGCATCAAACTCATAATAAGTACCAGTTGCGGGCTTCTGTACACATTGATATGTATAAAATTGTAGAGGAATCTGTGGATTTTTTATTATATCAGCTTTGTATTTAAGAGCATAACTGGCCTCATATTCAACAACTGGGATTCTTAGCTCCATAGTCTGAATAATGCATTTGCCTTCATCAGGTAGGGTATTGGGCAGAGCTTCACCTGTAGAATTTAATGTACTGTACCTCATCAAGGCATTATTATC
The DNA here is from genome assembly GCF_977018435.1 of Lepisma saccharinum. Taxonomy (NCBI): domain Eukaryota; kingdom Metazoa; phylum Arthropoda; class Insecta; order Zygentoma; family Lepismatidae; genus Lepisma; species Lepisma saccharinum. The sequence goes on from NC_139253.1 coordinate 19,806,546, forward strand.
ATTGGCAGCTCTTCTAAATGTAATTCTTAAACCACCCTTCCACATAATATCTTTGTAATCTGAGAAGAATCCTGGCAACAGGCGCATAGGAAACAGCACTGTGTGGCTCTTGGTTAATATTTTATCACCAGCCTCAAATCCACCTATTTTGTAGTAAGAAGCCTCGGTTTTGGATAATTTTAGAGTGGCCAAAGCTGTGGAGGTAATGCCGGGATAATCCACTCTGTTTATAACAACACCATGCTTTCTGATCTCAATTTCAGAGAACAGATGGGGCACAAAATTGTCCACCAATCTTATATTTGAATTTGCCGGATAATCTGTTCCATCGAGCTTTACAACATCAAATTTGATGTATAGATCTGCTCTGTGGGGGTGTATAAAGCCATCCCCTACATCAAGATCAACCTCAATCTCTGTGTTGGGTTGATTTAAATTTGCAAATGTCCTCCTGTTTGGGGGGAATGATTGTAGCTCATAACTCTCAATATTTTCCATTTTTTTTGTATGTATTTTTATTTAAATATTAATTTCTATGATAGCAGTTGTTGTGGCTCCAGCAAAATCAACTAATTCTTCTTTTTCATTAGTGACCATCAATTCAATATAATCTATTCTATTATGGCACACAGGAAAATATAATGTTGGGGATGGAGTGTAGATGATTGGCTCCATAAATTCAGAATTAGGTTTGAATGTTGCAATGATGCCAGTTTGTTTGTGAGTGCCTATCCCATTTGATTTGGTGATCATACCCTCAGCCACATTACAGTGAATATTCAGAGTCTCTATGGCTAAGAATTTAGGTATATTAATAGCAGTGTGTTTGATGGCTGGTTCAAGTTTTGTGTTGTTCTCAAATCCTAACAGCTCTCCTATAGTACCCAGATCCACTGTTTCTGTAGCAGATACAATCTCTACTCTGTGAGTGACAGAATTTTGACTTAACACTACACCTCTGGGTAATTGAGCATTTAGAGTGGACAGATTATATTGCCCTGGAGTGATGACAATTTTTTGATCCCCTACTGCAATTTTGTTGTTGTGGTGTGTAATATTAGGGATCAAGTACATGCCGTAAAATGCTCTGAGAGCTATTGTTTTGGGATACACTATGTCATCATGCAATTTGAGTTTCAATATTGAATTTTGGCTGGTGAGATGGAATACCCCCATGATGTTTCAGATACAACAGGGCTTTTTGAAAATTTTCAATTGATGGTTTATTTATTTGAGACATATATCTAAGAACAGATAAACACAAATGTCCGCAATTAACATCTTTGAAATTCTGAACACGGGCATTATTGTAATAAAGATTAGCTGAATTTAGATATTTTATTAAATTTTCAGGTAGAACACCTCCAAATGAATCAAACACAAATGCCTCATTGTTTAAATATTTAAGATAACAAATCCAGTGAGTGCCCTGATTTTTGTACTTATCCAAATTTACACCAGGATCCCCTCTGTTTAATCTATGATCCAATTTTGTGCCTGGACCACAATACTGATAGCCTGGAATGTGTAGTTCAAATGGCAGCTTGTTTATAATGTCATTAACCAGGCCCCGACCCTCAGAAATATTCAAAAATTTAGGTGGTAGAGTATTAATAATTTTTATGAGATATCCAATCCCCTTAGTGTCATTCACTATAAAATTAGATAATTTGGTGCTTCTCATGTCCATAATTCCAACCTTTTCATTGTAAAAATTGTGGTTCCCAGCATTTTCCTCCCCAGCTATCACCAATAACCTATCTACAAGTTTCCTGACATCATCAACCCACACAAATTCTTTAGGCAGGGTGTTGTATTGTTTGATTCCACTGCCAGTCTTGATCTGTGACCATATGGGCTTGATTAAATTATTGTATTTTGCCCCACTGCTAGACTTGACTCTTTTTTGTGTGGGATCATTGTTCTGGTATAGAGCATCTGATTTTATTAATATTTCTTTGTAATATTCATAATCTTGATCTGTATAGCTGCCAGGACTTTTCCTAGTCATCAGTTCCCACAACCCAGGTGTGCCGGGAAATTTAACAAAACCACCTCTTTGTCCAAGATGAGATTCTGAATAAACAATTATATCATCTCCCATAAATGTTAATCTGAAATTGCCAATTCTATGTATGATGCTACCATCACGCTCTGTGTCAGCATATAAGCCAAAAACCTCATCTTTGTTGTCTTTAGGTGTGCTTAAATATTTTTGAGCAAGAAGACCCAATTCAATAGGATCCTGTGTAGCTTCAATTCTTCGAGGAGCAATAGGACTAGGTGTATGAATACTGGAAAGTGGGGTGATTGGATAATCTAATATGTTCCTTGCAGCTACAGGTACAAGCTCTGTGATCAAATTTTGATTTTGCTCTGTAACAGTTTTGATATTTTTACCTAATTCACTAATAGCATCAATGATAGGCTGTTCTGTTTGTTTATGTTGTTCATAAATTCCTCGGTTCTGTGATTTCCATCCCTTAAATCTTTTTACAAGATAATCTTTTAATTTAAGATCATCAATGATTGGCCTTTTCATGGTTATTTATATATGTTTCAATGTCTAGAAAATTGTTGATTTTATTTCTGTATTTGCCACTATTGGGTTTTCTTGTCATATCAATTGTGACAAACCCATAACTGTCCTGGTTCCAGCACCTACTGCAAAACTTGGAAAAATCATTGTAGCTCAAGTCCCCACCTACATATTCATCATGTATGTGTTTGAGGTTGGTATGATCTTGATGAAACACACATATAAAATTGCTGTTGTCTCGGATCAGTTGCTTCGGTATTTTAGAAAAAGTCTGTGCCAGGTAGAAGCAATCAATGTTTTTGTGTCGGCCCTGTGTAAAGAAATTTCTAACCTTGTTTTGATTATCCAGTATAATGTCATCAAACACAACAACAGAATTATCGAGACATTCATGAAGTGGCTTAACATCTGATTCAAAAGTGGCAATATCCAATCCATCATATAGCTTCATCAGCTGCTGATATTTTAATTGTTCCAAGCTCTTAGAAAAAACATACAAGTGCCTGTTTTTCCAGTCTAACCAGTTCGGTGCCAATAAAAAATTATCAACCATTAGTGTAGTTTTACCACAAGCAGATGGCCCAACAATAAGACACCTAATATTATCAGGCAGCAAGTTGCCATTTCTCTTATTCTGTTGTTCAGGTTCTGGCAGCCTTTTTATAACATCCCAGGTGCTCATATTATTATTTTGTTTGCATCGATCCAGCTGTGTTCTGGAAGTCCTAGCCATTTGACAAATAACTTGTTGCCTTTTCTGCGGATGATTTTTTCTATGAGATATGTGTCAGGCTGTTTAGTTTTGCTGAGCTCTTCTTCATAGAATCTGCCTTTGACAATTTCTCCTCGATGATCCTTTATTATATATGTGTTAAGGGTCCCGGGTTTAACTTGAACCACTGTAAATAATTCAGTGCTCCAGTTTCTTGTAAAGCCTCTTTTGAATAAGTGCTTATATTTGCTGATTCTTACTTGATCACCCACCCTGTATTTGGCCTTTCTTGTTGTTGGCTGGTATTTAGGATAATAAACAGTGCTGATCAATTTTTGCTCATCAGATGAAGTTACTTCAGAGGGTTTCATGTTGATTGTGGAATGGACCGAGTTGTTATATTTATGTAGAAGTTCTGGAAGAATATTAATCCATTTATAATTACCTTGGAGGGTAAATTGTTTATACATAAGATTTTTTAGGGTTCTGTTGAATCTCTCTACAATTGAGGCCTTGAGATCACTGTAACTCGAATAATGTTGTATTGCCTGGCTTTTAATAAATTGTTGAAACACTGAATTATAAAATTCTTTGCCATTATCTGTTTGCAAATAGCGCGGTGATCTTCCACTCTGATTGATGATTGTTCTGATGGCTTCTGTAACACATGTTCCAGTCTTGGATTTGAGTGGCACAGCCCAGGCAAATTTTGAAAATGTATCTATAACAGTGAGTAGATACTTGTAGCCCTTGTTGATTTTGTCTAAGTTTTTCAACTGTCCACTTGCCATTTCAATCAAGTCCCCTTGCCATAAATCATCTATGCCCTTTGTGACTACTGGGAGTCTCTTAAAATTATGTCTGGCCTGTCTGTGTAATTCATCAACAATAATTTTTCTAGACATAATATGTAAACAAGAATATTGCAACTATGGGGTGTTCAGCAGCTGATACTGCAGGATTTTCTAAATATAATTTGTCCCCTATTTGTATTTTAAATTCCAGAGAGCCATCATCTTCAACATATGCTGTTTCTAATGTATTGGGATCTGTAAAATCCTCCAATTCTACACTGGTGATTTTCACTTTGTTGTCAGCATTTGTTATTGATAAGGTGGGGTAGTGGTGTGCCTGTGGTTGAAGCCAATATTTGATCTTGATTGGTCTCAATGTGCCCCCAACAAAAAACTGGTAATAAAATTGTGCAGGGGACAGCATATATATTTTGCCACCTGGTGTAAATGGAGAATCATATTCTTTGTTGGGGATGCTGTACAATTCAAGAATTACTGAATGTTTTGGATTCTCGATTATGCCTGTTATTTCTTTTTCTGCTGTAAGCAATCTGCTTGTTACAGATTCAAGGTGCTCATTAATGGTCCTAACAACATCATCATGGCCTGGCTTGATTTTTATGTCCGCAATAAGTTTCTTGTATTGTTGCACAATCTCTTGAAGCTGGGTGGCAAAAACAGACAGAGCATTTGCTTGATTGGATTCCATGGTTCCTAGCTGTTGCTTGATATTAGCTACAATTTGTTGCAAATTTTCAAGAACTGCCAATTTTGAATTTTGAGCAGTAAGATCATGGACCTGTCTTCTGATATCCTCAAACAGGGCATGCAGTTCATTAATATGTTGATTGGTTGGTAGAGTGGCCACTGTCTGAGTGAGATGTTTGATCTCTGCTTGGATATTCTTGATATCTTCTGATTTCAATATCCTATTCACTGCCCTCTTAATATTTTTAAGTTCCTGTGATGTAGGAAGATTTGATACTGTATTTTGCAAAGATTCAAGTGCCAATTTTACATTGTTTAATTCAGAAGCATCAGCCACATTTTGCATAGCATTTTGGAGCAGGGCTATATCTGCCTGAGTGGGTGTGGATTGTTGTAAAATTTCAAGTTTTGTTTGAATATCATCAATCAAATGATGAAAATGAGATAGTTCAGATTCAGTGTTGAGGTTTTCAAGCTTTGTGATTTGGTGCTGGACACTAACAAGAGTATCTACAATACCGGGCAGGCGAGATTCTAGAGTTTCTTGTACATTTGTCAAATCACTTTGCACTGCTGCTATTGTACCTTCAAGATGGGTTATGGTACTTTGAATTTTTCCAAAATCTTTATATGTTTCAAGTTGCAGCTTAATATTTGCTACACTCCGAGTTATTGCACTCAAAGCATCAGAAGATGGCAAATTGTTCATAAAATTTTCAAGTGTCTCAATTTTTTCTTTAACCTCGGCTATGGCATTGTGCAGAGGATCCAGATTAGGTATTTGGAGTGATTGAATCTGTTCTTTTAGAGTGGAAATCACTAGATCAAAATCTTCTTGTGATTTTATGCTTTTGACAATTGTTTGGAGCTGTGCCTGGATATTATTTATTTGCTCTTCCAATTGTTGTTTCAATTGCTCAGAATTGGTGGCCTGGGTCTTAAATTTGGCTTGAAGAGCTGCTACAGCTTCTTCTAAACTTTGAAAATTATCTAATGTTGCCAGATCAGTATATTTTTGAAGCAACAATTTGAGTTCAGAATCAATTTTAAGAAGAGGGTCCATGCATTGTGATTGTAAATTTGTAATTTCTAATTGAAGACTGGCATTGAGTGTGGTTTGTAAAGCTTGTAAATCACTTCTTAATTTCTTGACTCTGACATCAAGCATCAGAATCTCATCACTGTGATCTTCATGCCTTGTATGGCCAAATATATCATTAGGCATTTTTGTTTTAGTGGTTATTTATTATAGAGTATCTGATTCTTAATTCTATAAAAAAGGGTATAAGCTTGTCATATGATCCAGGGACCTCAATATATAAGCAGTCACCAGCAGAAACAGTATATACAGTGCCAGAAATCATGTTTGAGTGCTTAATTCTATAAATATTTCTCCCTACTGAAATCTTGACATCACCCTCAGGGGTTGTAATAAATTGTAAATGCCCACCTACAGGTAATTGGTAATGATTTAAATTATTGTTAAATATGTACAATATTTTACCTGTTTCATCATCAACATCTGTAAGTATGCTGTTCAGATGAATAATTAACAAGCCACTCAGTTTAGATATTATATCAGAAGAGGGTTGTGGTGTTGGCAGCTCCATAATAGCCTGTTTTTTGAACCCAAATAAGTTCATAGGCATGTTTATTTATTTCAAATCATGCTCTGTAATTGGGCATTGATTGCCATTTTTCAAATCACAATGCCCCCATGGTAGAGTATGTATGCCACATGATAAAATGCATCGCTTATCATCATGTGGGTCCAGAGCCACTTTTCTTACAATATTGCTAGTCAATAAGTGATCCACACTCTGAATTCTGGATTCTGATGTTCTGATTGTACTACATGATTTGAGACAATTTTTGTAATCTTCAAATTGGAGCTCTTTTTCCACAATCACTCTGCCAATGCCCTTGGCTTTTTTGGCAACAGCACCACTACATGTTTCAAAACTGTACATCTTGGCTCTTAACCCAGCAAATGCCACAATAACATCACCAAGTGTCTCATCTTTTAACTTGCCAGGCACCTTTTTGTTGTGGTGTTGAATCTCTGTATGTTCACTGGTATCAAAATATTCAAGCAATGCAGGCTGTGCCATATCTTTATAAACATCTTCTGTTTGAATATCAAGAACAAAACTATCTGTATCCATGTACATCAATTTTACACAATCACCATAAAAAGGTTTCAACACATTATAATACAATTTTAACATGTGTAATTTTGCCAATTCCAATATTACAGCCCCTACATAAATAGGTTTATCAAACTTAATTTTTGTTTTTTTCATGTTGAAAAGTGCCATATTTTCATCATAAATTCTTCTATAATTGAAATTAGGCTTTGCAACCAATTTTTTGCTCAGGCTGGGGTCAGTAATTATTTTAACATCGGTATGTTTTCTGACATTTTCAATAGTTTTGCCATATACAGAATTGACCATCAATTTAAACAAAGATTTATCAAATTGGCTTATTGCTGATGTTCGAAGCTCTGTGTTTGTATCAATATAAGGCTTCAACCATTTTGAGTGCCTGAACCTCAAAACTTTGCCAATTTTGGTCACTTGAACACCATGATTCATCAGGAACTGGAGGTTTTTGTAATATATAACATAACCCTGTTTTGGCTCCAGTGTCATCATGAGCTTCTTCTGTTTAGAGCCAGGTGAGCACTGAACCTCGGGAATTGGGGGCAGATCAGAAAATTTGTTGTGTAAATTATCTGGAATTGTCAGATCAACCTCTAAGAAGAGGCCATAGTCACTGTCATCAAAATTCTTAACATTCTCAATATTTAAATCTTCAACCAATTCAAGCCCTGAATATGGCAGTTTATCCATCATGGCATAACCATACAGGCTGTTTGCATCTACATACAGTATATAATTTGATGGCAGTGCTGGATCATAATCAGGAATATATTTGTTATTTGCTCTGGCATATCTCTGAGAACATTGCACCATGCCTCCTCTTATACATTGTTCCATAAACAGATACATATCTTGATCCTGGATCAGATCCAATTGCATTTTAGTGTTTAAAAACATTGCAGACCATGCTAGGCCCGGAGCACTGTAAAAATACATTGGATCCAGCTTATAATTTTGCATGGAAGATTTTCTGAATGCCTGCAATATATCAGCTAAGAGGGTCACATCAAGTTTTAAATATGCCCTGTGATAATCACCAAATGTCTTGCATTTTAAATTGTTCCACATCAATTGGGCATGGTGATAATCATCATCAGTGATTCCAGATGCTCTGATTTTGCTGTAAAACTCTTGTTGTGGTGGCAGAGCACACTCATCAAATTTAGAAAAATCGGTAACATAGTCATATGGATATACACCCTTCCGCCTAATTAATTTCAGGTCCTGATTTGGAAACAAAGCACATGTGATTTTGAATTGATCATCAGATAATTGAGTGGCCAGTGTAGCCAGGCTAGCTGATAAAATTCTGTAAGAATCAAGAAATCTTAAGTGAATAGGAACACCATTAACTTTAATTATTTTGCTAATAGATATATATTTTTCATCATTTTCTGCTAAAATATTTAAATTCTCCTTGTCAAACCCCTCGTACCTGATCAAATGATGAAAATCATAATTGGATGCTCCATGGCAAAATATGGGGATAAATTTTGGTCTCTTGATCTTAATATTACAGCTAATACACAGGGCCATTAAGAATTTACCATCTGTATGAGAATGGTGTTTCACCTTGATATTTATATCTGAAAATTCAGAATCACATGCCGGGCATTTTTCTGCATTGTTGAAATCTTCAATCTGTTTCTCTGTTAAAGGCAACATGGGTTTTGATTTTAATAAAATATTAGATGCTATGTCATGGCACTCATTTTCTATTCTAAGTGCAAATTCTTTGATGGCATCTGCTCCCATGTATAAATTTTCTTTACTAACAACACCATCCTGTACAACCACATAATAAAAGCTGGAAGGTTCATGTAGCTGGTATGGTGTAATTGAAGATTCTTCAGGATCTGGATTGCAGAATGCAAGAGGTTTGAGGTTTGATTAAAAATCACAGACAATATATGCTGGGTGTTCCAACAAGGCTTCAAACTTTTTGAATTTTGCTTTTTCACTTGGATTAGGCATCACCATATGAACAGGTTTATAATTGCCACAGTATTTCAGATGCTCAATTAACTTGTTTTTAGCAATTTCTGCATTCACTTCCCGAACCCCATTCACCATTTTTCTACCATCAAATACACTTAAACATCTTCTGCACAACTTGAATATTGTATTGGATTTGTCTAGTTGTGTTCTCACTAAAGCTTCAAGATTATGTATCAGAGTGTAATGGTGTGTGCCATCCCCTTCAATTAAGAGCAGATCAATCGGAACAGCAGAATCATCATCAAATGTACTGATTCTGAGAGGTTCTATCAAGCAATTGCCACGGCCAGTGGAACAAATAAATACATTAATAGATAATTGCTTACCATTAATATCCCGGGCCTTTTTTACAAATTTATCAATATTCTGAACAGACATTGGATATTCTAAACCCTCCATTGCCTCATCAAAATCGTGCTCATGTTGTTTGTAATAACTTATTCTCTGAGGATTCCTTGAAACTGGAAACAAAGCAGCTAAAATACACCACAAAAAGCATTTCTCATCATTATTTTCTATATTAACCACGGCTCTTTTGTTTTTAATATTGGCAGGTAATGGCAGATATGAAGATCCTTGCAATGGGCTGAATTCAGAAATATTAACATATAACTTGTGTGGAGAACCGCATAGGCTCCATCCAGACTCTTTTGCTGCAAATTCAGAGTGTTTAATATTCAATTGTTCTATCAAACTGCTTATTATTTTGTCTGAATTTGCATTTAGGTACACAGGTACAGTTTCTGTTATGTGGGGCTGTGTAAATTTTGTGCCATTTGGCTTCTTATATTGTGCAAACAATTTGAGGGACAGCTTATAAGAGCCGTTTTGTGTATTTAGAATTGCCTGCACATCAGAATTTACACTGTTCAAAAAAATTCTTAATGCCACATCTTGGCTCTGATTCAAACCGGTAATCCCTTAATTGGCCATTAAAACTGCTACGGATGGGTTCATAGCGTGGCTGCTTTGCCGGTCCAGCATTAACAGGTGCTTCATGCTTTCTTTTCAGACCAGATGTAGATGGTTGTGGGGGCAATGTTGATGACTGTACATAAGAATTACACTTATGCCATTTGTAATATGCCTTGCTTAATATTTTATGGCATCTTGGACACATTTTTGTGGCCTTTCTGCATTTCTTACGATCACAATTATGCCGGTGCCTGGCCCAATGAGAACTAGATATATTTTTATTACACTGATTGCAATATTTTTGTTTTGGCATTTTTGTTGTTTATTTATATAAAATTTCTTGGTCCCAAAAAAAACAGAACTATGCCAAAACAATAACTAGGCTCTGATGATCCCCAATATAATTTTTTTTTTTTTTTATGCTGTTGTAAAACACTTTTTACCAGGTTTTCAGATCTGGGGGCTATCAGTTGTATATCAACTAGCAATAATTATTCTCAAAATCTCACGTGTGGAGATATTATTTTGCCACATGTATTTCAATCTTACACATTTTGTCAGGACTCAACCCGAGCCCCTTGTTTACAAGGCAACAATATTAACACTTTGCCATCAGGGGAGGCTTCACATTTTATCAGGCCTTAAACCCGAGCCTCTTGTTTACAAGGCAATAAAAACCATGGGGCTATGCGCCATTCTCTACTGGGTCTCCTGGGATTTTGACAGAAAAACACACTTAAAACAATAAGATCATATGGAACTTGACATAATTTTAAGTGTAGGCAAATCTGTCTGAGAGGCTTCACCTTTTCTACACTTAAATTCAAAATTCTTAAAATTCAGAGCATATCACACCTGAAGAATTAAGGTATAAGCCCCTCTTGCCATTGTTTTAAGTATGGGCAAATCTGTCTGAGAGGCCTCACCTTTTCTACACTAGAATTCAAAATTCTTAAAAAATCAGGGCATATCACACCTGAAGAATTGGGGTATAAGCCCCTCTTGCCATTGTTTTAAGTGTAGGCAAATCGGATTGTTCAATCAAATAGCCTCTCCATTTCTACACTTATAAGTGGTGCTCATCCTATAGCCAATCCCACTACTCCTATGTTCGAACACTGGTCAGACATAGATGCATCATTTTCTATATCCTATCCCCTATCCCATCACCATACCACCAATCAATCCTCATCGTCGCGATTAATCCATGAGGAAGAACGCGGCGGAGAAACTTACATACCTGAGGGGGGAGGCTCACAGACCCACGCCTTTTTTTTTATTGCTACAATTCAAGGAACCATTTTGTTATTGAATCAATGCTTCCTTTGTTGATGTTTAGTTATTTATTATGAAGTGCTCGGGTGTAAAACATGGTAAGTGACATTTAGGTCATTTTAAGTTACAAAGTAAAATGTGCCATCCTTATTTATTTATTTATTGAGAAAATTCCAGATACAGCACAGGTGGCCATTTTACACTGAAATTGTCAACAATGAAAACGCAATAATAATAATAAGCAAAAAGATTAAAAAATAATAATTAAAAGTAACAAAATAACACAAAGAGAATAGCAAATTGACAAAAAATAAGCAAAAGATGGCACTATTTGATATTATTTACAAACAATTCTGCTAATAGAAGACCGAAAGGCAAACTCGGAGGAAAATATATCGATTCGTGATGGGAGGGCATTGTATTGTGTGGCAAGTCTGTAAAAGAGGGGTCTTTTTTTTTAATTTCTAGTCTAGGTTTCTTTGTATAAAATAATCTTGTGTTGCGAGTTGCGCGCTTAGGTATTCGAAAGTTGAATTCCTCAAGGAGTGTGTTGCAGCGGATTTTGCCATTCACAATTCTGTATAAATAACTGAAATCATTCTGCAAACATCGCTGATAAGCAGTTTGTAAGTTTAGAAAAGACAAGAGATGCAGAGATGAAAAATTGCGTAATGAGGGAACTCTGTATCGAACTATAGCTAGGAAGAAGTGAAAGGCTGAATCGATTCTAGAAAGTTGAGTGGGACACGCCATGGACCACACAGGAGAGCAGTATTCTACTATTGGGGAAATGAATGATTTGAAGTATAAGGTAAGGGCTGAGATGTCACTAATTTCAGTGAAACGATACAGTAAACCTAAGAGATGCGTGGCCTTTTTTGTTGTGCCTGTTATGTGTTCTTCAAATGTGAGTTTTTGGTCGAAATTTTCAAGTGAAATTGCCATATCATACAATTTTCATTAGACTCTGTGAAGCCTTCTGAAATTGGCAAACACAACACGAAAACAATTTATCAATAGCATAGTTTCTAATAACCTTTTTTCTTAATGGACTAAATAATGACCAAAATGTCACCATGTTTTACACACGAGCCCTTAAAATTTGCCATTATTAATAAATAAAATAATAATCAATTATTGCTTGCGTGTCACACACATATTTTACCATTCATCAAAACTCACATTAATGCTTCTTTGTTTATAGATGTGCAGATGTTTATTAATTATAATAACTACAAAAATTATCATCATTACCAGCCAATTGTACACTGTTACTGGCATGACTGTCTCAAAGATAGGCTACCAAGTGCATTTTGTTTCCTATTTACATTACATTTAGGTTTTTATGAACAAAAGTAATTCAGAAATATTGGAACCGCTCTAGGGAAAAATGTAATTTATTTTCAATTTTTTATAAAACTGTTTACAGTTGAAAAATCGAAAAATAGAGGTGGTGGGCCAACCCCCCCCCCTCGCATAACCTAGGGTACAAAATTAAAAATTAAAAATCAATATAAACTTTTAATCTTCATACATATGCACATTTGTTTGGAAGGAAAAGAGGTTGAGTGTTCTGGTCTTCTCAGAGTTATACTCCAGTCCCGATTAGCCTTACTGAGCATAAAGTGGACTTAAAACACCAATTCAATCAATCAATCAATCAGAGTTATACTCTGTCCCGGTAATCTCTGTAACGAGCGAAAGAAAACAAGTCTCTGCACAAAGTAACTCGAGAGGGCTCGACCAATGAACGAGCGTGTATGAATGGGGTTGCGAGTAGGGAGAAAATCGACTGGTGGGTACCAGCTATTTACAGCAGCGTGTTGGGCTCCACCCACTCGCTTTCTCTCCTTCTCTACCGTTATGTGCGGGCTTGCTCTACAGATTCCCCGGGATAGATTGATTTGCTTTATTTTACTTCGCTTTTTGTGCCACTTTTGGCTAATTTGCGAACATGGGGATGATTGATGAAAAAGAATGGACACTCACAAATATCCATGCCCAGGCCGGGATTCGAACCCGGGACCCCTGGCGTCGTAACGCCACGAGGGCCGGCACCTGGGATAGATTATACATTCGGAAAGGAAATCCCCCCCCAAAAAAAAACTCATACATAAACATTGTAAACAAGCTCTGCTTTTGGATGTGTCACGCCTCAAGTCACAAATACAAAACAAGGAAATGCTAAGACATCCAAATGCAACTACTCAAACCTATTCAAAATGTATAATCAGTATCTCACTGAATCAACATGCACAGCATATGGATGACGTCATTCATCGAAGGGTGGGGCTTGTTTCATTTTAGTATGAGTAATAGTGCAGACCAGTGTTTCTTGAAGGCTATCAAATCTTCAACTTATCATTCCGTACCAGAATGAGTGAGCATGGTGATAACGAATTGCTCATACAATATACAAAAAAGGGCTTAACTGATGTTATAATCACAGATGGGAGCGTAGTTAGGAGTCACGTGATCAGAAGCGATGATAATGTAGAATCTTGTACCTAAATCTACATCCAGTCGAGGTGACTGACGCTGAAAATAAGCAGTTTGTAATTGAACACACACAAAACGTCCGAGAAGTAATTTTTATTCGCCAAGAAGTTAAGGAGACCTTCTCCCCGTGAGCAGGAAGTTGTGGCCGGTCGTTTCCACAAATAGATATTCTAGATCCCAACAGGAAATGATTTCCTTTCCAGCGAGAACGGTTAGCGAGGCAGTGCCTACGTTTCGTCCCCAAGGAAACCCTTTTGAATTAAGTAGATGGGCGTGTCATATTGGGACATGAGGCAAGATCGAATTTCCTGTGTGGATTGGATTGTAATTCAGTTGAAATTACACTCAGTATCATGTTTTTTTTGTCAAGGGAAAAGCCATTTCCGTTTAGGATATGGGCTCTACTTCTTTACCAACACACAACTTCTGTTGTATGTAAGTGCAGATAAATTTTAAGAATGCAAAATGATATATAAAGAGGAGAAAAGAAGAGAATGATACAACTATATACAAGGGTTGGATAAAAAGTAATGGCAACACTGCTGTCCCGTGAAAGGGGTGAGTCACAGCGCCACAAGCGTTTCGTGGCTGATAAAGGAATGTCAGACGAGGAAGTCTAGTGAGTGGGAGCGATTGTATGTTATTCAGTCAATAACAGCAGTGCTCTGAAGCAGAGAACGAGAGTGCAAGCGCCCTAACAATATGTTTAGGCAAGAAGAACAACGTCTCTTAGGCAGACGGTCAACGCAGCCTACTTCTGCACCTTCTTGCAACACCACCTTCGTCTCGCATTAAGAAGGAAGCGACGGCACAGTGTCCCATCTTCCTGCTTGACAATGCAAGGTGTCACACTGCGAACAATGTGACGGCGCTCCTGCATAACTGGTAGTGGGAGGTATTGAACATCCGCCGTATTCACCGGTATGAGACCGTGTGATTACGACCTTTTTGTCAAACTGAAGGAACCAATGGGAGGGAAGCACTACGACACGCGCGAAGCCGTCATACGTGCTATAGGGCGGTCACTGCGGGACATCGACAGAGATGGACGCGCTGACGGTGTACGACGCCTTCCATACATGTGACAGAAGGTCGTAGAGATGAGGGGCGATTACTTTGAAGGAATGTAACACGTGCTCCTCTGCCAATACAGTCAAGTACCAATTATACCAGTGTTGCCATTACTTTTTATCCAACCCTTGTAGATAAATATATGATGGAGAAGTAGAAATAGATTGAAGAAACAGACAAATTAGTAAAGAGACAAAGATAAAGAGATGGAAATGAGGAAAGGATAGCAAAGAAACGAAGTACGACAAAGACAGAAGGGAGAAGTAGACTAGATAAATGAGAGAAAGAACTATACAAAGACAGGAAAAGAGAAGAAATTGCAGAAAAGGGTAACTAGAGGACTTGATTTTTTGTTATTCAGCATCGCTTTCATCCACTTGTGGCTAATGGCGACGATGAGGATGTGTGATGATATGATGAAGGGACACTCACAAAGAACAGCCATGTCCAGGCCGGTATTCGAACCTGGGATCGCTGCTGTTGTAGCGCGCAGTGCTAACCACTCCACCACAGAGGTTAGCTAGATTGCAGCTTCAACAAGAGCACACAGAGAGAAAGTGAAGAAAGGGCAATTACAAGAGAGAAAAAAGAAATAGCCTAAGTGAGGATAAGGATTGAAAGGGAAATAGAAAGAATAAAGGTTGAAAAAGAGAAGGAAATTAGATTTTAGAAAAGTCTAAGAGAAGAGAAAGAGGTTTGTGAAGTAAAATTTGGTTCTCCTGTGACTCCTACTTGACCTCTTGAATCTTGTTGTTACCTAATCGCACATTGCGTTTGCAAAAAGGCTAATCCTCATTCTCCATAGTCGGATACATTTCTATCTCGGTCGTTCTTCAGCTGCCCTTCGAGATAATGCAAAATTTATTCCTCACGCAAGTTTAATCCTTAACTCTGCATTCTTATTAGCTGCATTCTTATGTGCATAATTAAACACCTTTCTTAATAGCTCCTAAGCACAACATGGTAGTTTGAGGAAAAACGATAATGAAAGAAACCTTGTCCAATGTGCTCATATTATCAACAAACCATTGGTCTCGCGTGGATTGGTGTTGTGGTCATTATTCGCCAACACCCATCTTTTTAGCATGGATTCATCCACAAATTTCAAATGGAGGAGGCAATGATACTTTTAATGGGAGGTAAATGTAAATTTAGTACTAAAACCATTATAAATTTGGTCTCTTCGTCGCACAAAATTTGGGAAATATGGAGTGTGTTTGAAACAATGCCATTATTCAACGCTATTCATACTTCTATTGTCTTGTATTCTTGTGCACATACAATGTTATTGGCGTAGAAAGCATGCATAACTACAAACACACGCAGAATCAGGCATTATTGGTCGTTCTAGTTTTAAATGCTTTCGATATTATCCTTAAGCCCGCATCACACGGAACTGGATTTCCAGAAGGTATGCCCTAGTTGGCGCTGGACTGGCTACCAATTTGCTAGTTTTCGCCTCACACGATACTTATCAGCGTACTTGTCGATAGACTTTTGTTCCCATATGAGGGAAGTTGTAATGGCGGCCGCGTGAGATGTAAACAATGTATCACTTCACATTTTTAAAAGCCGATAACTATTCAACCGAGAGAAATAACGTTTCGTATAAAACGTTATTAGGTATAAAACAATGGCGCTGCATACTTTCCAACGTTTAGTGTACACGTATGGAAGAATATTTTAGTTGTTTCAAATGTAAACACCGTGCACTCAGCATAGATGATGTAACTCACCGAGCCTTTCATGCTGTATACGTTATACATTGCTGGAGTAACACTCTGAAACCACAGACAAAAGCGCTCTTTTGCAGACTCACAGATTATCTTCACATGGCGAAACTTTGCTCTGATTGGCTGTTCCACAGAATCCAGTCGAGGAAAACAAGTAGCAATTAGAACATGTCCTATTTCTCCAAACCAGTCAAGCAGTCAGCCAGGCGGCCATGATTGCTACCTAGAAAGTTAGTTCAGCGCAAACTAGGGCATTCCTACTAGAAATCCAGTTCCGTGTGATAGGGGCTTTAATAAAGTATACTTGAGGTCAAATTAAGTCCTTATATTTGTTATAACAAAAACTCCCCCCCCCCCGGAAAATTCTGGTGGGGGAAATTCCCTCAAGGATTTCATATCTTGGCCTAGCCTTACTACAAGAATCGGAAACCTGTTCCTACCAATAAACAAGAACTCATTATGCTAAATTTCCTAGTGTTATATACAACTGATTGGATATAACCACGGCCATGGCAATGTGCCAAGAATGGGAGAGGAAAGACACGTTTACAGGATTCTTCGGGAAACTTAATGGTAAGACACCTGTAGGAAGGCTAAGACGAGGTGGAGGGATAACGTTGAGATGGGCCTGAAGCAAATCGGTAAGTGTGGAAAAGATTGGATTGATCTTGCCCAGGATAGGGACACATGGAAGGCTTGTGTTGGAGCAGCCATAAACCTTCTGGTTAATAGTCAGTCAGACTGTAATATAACTGTAAATAAACAGGTATTATCGTATGAATCTTATGATTGATTGATTTTGAGTATTTTACTTCGCATTCCTGCCACTTTTGGCTAATCGCGAAGATGAAGATGAGTGATGATAAGGGCTCGGAAGTTGAGGAAATATCCTTTTTTTTTTGCTAGTGTCCGAAGACGAGGCCCAACATAATATATGTTCATTTTGGGTCATTGTAGGCCAGAAAAAGGTGGGTTTTATTTGTCCTTTTCGGCGTTTTTTGGCTTAGTGTTCCTTCTTTAGCCTTCTTTTAGGTCTTAACGGCTTTTTTTTTGCAACTTCACCTTCTTTCGACTACGTTTTTACTGCCCATTCTCAATTCGAATCATCATCAGTTCATCACCTCTTAAACATCCTTTCTGTAGTAAAGAAATAACTTACCAAACTGAGGTAAGGTTTCCGAAGTCCTATTTCTGTAACCCTAGTGTGGTTAGGCCAAATATGGTTCTTCAAATATGATTTTTCAAATTATGTTAATCTAAAAAATATATAATGTCTGAAAGTAGATGCACTTCATTCATATTGCTTTTTCGCACTGTGTGTTCCATAGCATCAGAATTGTGTATTTTTTATGCATTAAATATGTAATTGAAACTGAAGTTATTAATTAATTTGGATCACATTTATACTTCCTTTTTTCCGTTTTTAGGTCCTTTTTTATATTTTTAGGTCTTTTTATAGGTCTTTTTTTGGAAATTTATAGGTCTTCAACTTCCGTGCCCTAGTGATGATACTATGAAATTGATGAAGGTACACTCGCAAAGAATACTCAGGTCCAGGTCGGAATTCGAACCCGTAACTCTTGGCGTCGGAGGCCGGTTTATGAAACTTATGTACCTTACAAAAGCGCAATAAAAAAATTTAAAAGCTAAGCTTTAGCGTTTGGCGCGAGTGTTCTCAGGTTCTATTCCAAGATTCCGTTGTTGGCTCAGATCGCGAGGACACTGAAAAGAAGTTTACGAGCTCCGGCCTGGAAATCTAGTAACAAGACGAGAATGTGTAACGCGAAGCGAGACCGATAACGAGTCTAGCTTCATCATTCACGAGACGGGACTGGCCCTGCAGTTCAAAGTGGGATCCGAACCACTACGTGCTATCACAGAGTATCGAACCCGGGATG
Source organism: Lepisma saccharinum (assembly GCF_977018435.1). Classification (NCBI taxonomy): domain Eukaryota; kingdom Metazoa; phylum Arthropoda; class Insecta; order Zygentoma; family Lepismatidae; genus Lepisma; species Lepisma saccharinum. The sequence goes on from NC_139253.1 coordinate 19,824,853, forward strand.
CCTTGACACAAGACCGCGTCAGTACCCGGGGTTTGCCACCAGTTGCTCTGCGGCGTGCAAGTGGTTCCTGATTAAAAGTTCCGCCGCCAGAGAGCGTACGGAGACCACGCCGCCGGCAAACACACAGGAGGATTCTCCTCAGTGACAAAGGCACGTTTAGCCGCCGTGGTTTAATCGATAGCTTCTGTTCCTTGCTCCACGGAGGAAGCCGCTCGGGGCATCTCCACGTGACTGAAGCAAGCCAGCTTCCTTTGTGCGGCTAATTAAGAAGACGCTTTCTATTTACCGGTGAGCTTATTAGGTCAGCTTGCAATAAGTTGGAGCTGCGGTTACAGACGGTGGAAAAAAAATGAATTGCCAATGGAGGATGTTGATTTAATTTTTGTTATTTTAACATCGCTTATCTTCCACTTTTGGTTAATCGCGACGATGGGGATGAGTAATATGATGAAATTGATTAAGGGACACTCACAAAGAACACCTGAGCCCAGGCATGGATTCCAACCTGAGACCCCTTACCCGTAGCCTTATGTGCTAACCACTGCGCCACGGATGTTGGGGAGGGTATTGAATTTTTAAAAATATTCCGATAGTTTATTTACCAATGCACTACTAATATTAATACAAATAAACTGAAACTAACTCACTCTATTAATTAAATTATACCATAATCTGTAACTATAAAAAGTAAATGTAACTTCATTTTATAATTGTAGCTTAAAATTTGTATTTACCTCGTATGTAGGTATATTAGTCCCATCTTACTAAATTAACAGCGATGAGTGAATATAATTGATGAGTACATGAAAAAGATGAAGGGTCACTTGCAAGGGAACATCTATGCAAAGCCAGGACTCGAACCTGTAACCATCTGTGGCCAGAATGCGAGTTTATCATTCAACGCGATCAAATAAGTAATTTGATAATGTGAAGTTGTCTACTTGGGACGTGTGATAAAAACTAACAATATGAAATTGGTACAGAAATGTGTATACTGTACGTTGAGTAAGTTCTGTATATCACAGGACGCTTTATGCACAGGATATCGAAACATTTACCATGCAGTGTTGCCAAGTCAGCCTTCCTTCCAAAGGAAATTTGTCATCTCCGATCTTCCTAACAAATATTGATATCACTTTTCAATCACGTATGTTACAAACATGGGCAGCAAAACTGAGAGATGTGCTGTCGTAAAACTCTGAACAAATCCAGTTCTGAGAATACAGAGATACTGGAACAGCCAAATTCTTCCAGGTGTCTAATTTCGGTTCTCCAAATATACGTAGTTGAAAATTTATCTAATGTTTACTTATTCAATCTACTCTCTCCATAATTCTCTTCTCAGCCCTCCTCTCTCCCTTTCTCTCTATCCATATTTATTTTTCATAGTCTTTCTCTCTATCTCTTTCCATATTTCTCTTTCTAAGCCTTCCTTTCTCTCGTTAGTTTCATATTTCTCCTCGGCGTGCCTCGATCTATCTCTGTGTATTCTTTTTAGCTCTCAATCATTATCTCTCTCTCCCTCCCTTACCCTTTGTAGCTCGCAATCATTCTCTCCCTCCCTCTCTCTCCTTTTAGCACACTCAATCATTCTCTCTCTCTCTTTCTTACTATCTTACCACGTAATATATCTCTATCTCTCTCTTCTTTCATTCCTTTCCAGCCTTTTTCTTCAGTGTATACGTGTCCCTCTCTCTTCTTTCACACCCTTTCTTCTACTGTCTCCCTCTTTACCCTCTCAATCTTTCTATCTCTCTCTCCCTCTCTATTATAATCTATCTCTATGTTTCCTTACCAATCTTTCCTCCCCTTTTTCTTCTTTCTCTCGTGCTCTCTCTGTATTCACCTTCTCATAAATGTTGAATGGCAGAGAGAAAACGTGTGTCTTAACTCTGAGCTAATTGCGAGCAAAACAAGAACTCGTTAAAGCTATTTGTGACGTGTTTCTCCTTCGGTGATGTGAGTTCACTTCTCTCTCTCTCTCTCTCTCTCTCTCTCTCTCTCTCTCTCCCTCCTCCATCTCCAGAATCCTCTTCCTTGTTGAGCATCCCGGCTTCCTGATGACACGCTCCGCTGCTTTACAGGAGCACTCGGGAGGCGGATGTTTCACAATAAATGAGCCTTAAAAATGGATGCCTTCCCAAGGAACTACTTTTGCCTTCCGCTTGCATTTGCTCGACTGGGTTCGCAATTTGTACGACTGCTCTGTACAAAAAACAAAATACGTCAAACAGTCTCTATGTTAATCGAAAGAGATTTATCCACGGTTCACCGGGAAATATTCATCGCTGGTTACTTATTTTAGATCAATAGAACAAAGTTGTATGAATATTTAAAATCAAGAAAACATACACAAGGTTTGCAATATTGTAAATATACACAGGGTGTCCTATATGCAGTAACAAGGCTGTGTATTGGGTGCAACATAACCATGATGAATAACGCAACAATAGTTTATACATTAGTATACTTGCTTGTAGTCCTCGTGTATGTAATTTTTTTTTAAGACCACAATACAACAAAAGATAGCCATTCGACTCATAAAAGAGGAAACTATTATTTCACAATTAGCAAGGTACGTTTTATTCATTTTTTATGTTTATTACATTCCATTTGGCTAAAATATGTGTGTATGTGGCAATCCGTTCTGCAATCGCAGTGAACAATTAGTCAATATATATATTTTCTGTTAGACATTTCAAAGCCAATACCACTGTTGTTTGATATTCAGACAGTGCTCAAGTATTGTTCTTACAATATTATTCTTCTTCTTCTTTATTTTTTTGGCTCACACCGCGTTTGCGATTTCTAGACAAAGTTGCTGAGTTGAGGTATTATTACTATTATATATGATCCAAACTGTTGCTTAATATCGTTCACTTTCTTCGCATCACTAATGACTTATTGAATGTTGTAGTCCATTCTGTTCTTATGGTATAACGGTCTTTCGAGGTCTTATTGATTTAAATTGTCGTGCGGATCATCATGGTTGTTTAGATTGTAAATCTATGTTTTCTAGCGAAACTATACAGAATCCAAATAATTGCAGTGCGAGGTTCAGATATTAATGTAGATAAGGATATCTGAAATTAGTGTTACCCACGAGACGAGACTTTGGCCTGTCTCGTCTCGTGGAAATGCTGTCTCGTCTCGAAAATATTCGTTTGTCTCGGGACACATGATCAATCTCGTCTCGTCTCGTCCCGTGGGCAACACTATCTGAAATGGTACCTGTGCATGTTTTAAGTTTTTATAGAGAGAGTCTCGGTGTTGTTGTCTTAAGGGGCATTCAAAAAATAAATGATTAAGTGTTTGATTAGCTTCTCCGGATTGGCAGGAAGTTGATGGCACAATCTTTAAGTTCGTTTACAACGCTTGGGAGGTGATTGTAAGAGTGAAAATAAGGTGGAAAGTTCATGTAACGAAATTCCGGAAACGGCTTTGTTGCCGAGTTATTGACGTTTGAAAACGTGGGAAAATGATTGTCCGAAGTGAATAATGGCAAAACGGGTGGAGAGAAGTCGTCGGTGTTGGGCGGTCCACTAAGAAAGTGGGTACGCTCTTGTCAAAAATTCACGCGGCAATGTTGTGCAATGTCGGCGCAAGGGATTCCCCAAAGGATGCGAACGAAGATGTTGACGGGAGTGGGGTTGGTGTGCGTTCTGCGTGAGGTGGTATCGACGAAAATTGGCATGTGATGAATGGCACCAAAAAACAAAGAAAATTTCCTGAGCGAAGGGTACCATGACGTAAAAACGAAAAAAATGAACTGTTATAGGTTGCATACCCTGAAGGGCAGATGGGTGTCCGTGTGATCTGACGTTAAGTACCACATTTCCCGCTAGGGGCGCCAACAGTGTAGGTTTCCTCATGAAGGAGCGCACGTGTCTGTGCCATTCGTACTGCAGATGCTGTGCCAGCAGCAGGTTGTTAAACATTCACGGTTGAATGGAAAGACGTGAGGTTCTTGGACAGTAGTGTTGGGCAAACATTTGACCTAGCAGTGTTACGTGTTAATTCTTAGCCACAGCCTATCATGTTCTAAGATGTGTACTAGTGTTAACGGCCATAAACACTTGTAGCCCGGTGTAAGGGATGGCTGCATACACGTCCCAAGAGCTGGCGGACATGCATCTGATTTTTGGGGAGGCTGGAGGTAATAGCCGTGCTGCAAGGCGTCTGTATGGGGCACGTTTTTCAAATAGGGTGTTACAATCGCACACCTTATTTCAAACTGTAGACACTCGACTTCGGGAAACAGGATCAGTGTTGCCACCTGGTCGAGAAGTTGGACGACCGCGAAGTGTGCGAACACGACGGTTTGTGGAAGATGTGCTAACTGCAGTGATGGATCATCCAGGCACCAGTACGCGCGCACTAGCCCACGAACGAAACACCTCCCATGTGAATGTGTGGCGAGTCCTGGCAGAAGAGGGGATGCACCCGTACAAATTGAAGAAAGTGCAAGAACTTTTACCTCGGGACTTGGGCCCACGTGAGGGCTTTTGCCAATGGTTTGTTCATCAAATTGAAACTATCCCCAATTTTCTGCATACGGTACTATGGACTGATGAGGCTATCTTCACGAAAACTGGTGTGTTCAATAGTAAAACAGTCATGTGTGGGAACATGAAAATCCACATGCACTGCTAGTGGAACATCATCAGCACAGATTTGCAGTGAATGTGTGGTGCGGGATACTGCATGACCATTTGATTGGACCGTACATTCTCCCTGTTCCCCTATGTGGACCCACTTATCAAGCATTTCTCAGTGAGGTTTTGCCTGAACTACTAGAGGACGTGCCCTTGGCACTGAGACAAACACTGTGGTTTGAACATGACGGGGCACCCCCACATTTCGATCGGAATGTGCGCCATTTCCTCAATACCATATTCCAAAACCAGTGCATTGGCAGGGGAGGGCCTGTGCCATGGCCACCTCGATCGCCTGATATTACGCTCCTGGATTTCTTCCTCTGGGGAGAGATGAAACGCCTCGTTTACGAAACACCTGTCGTGTCAGCCGAGGACCTCGTTGCCCATATCAGTGTAGCTGCAGCATCGATAGCAGAAACGACGGGCTTGTTGGGTCGCACTAGACAACCCTTGATTCGCCGTTGTCGCCTCTGCTTGGAAGTACATGGTGGGCACTTTGGAAACCGACCCCACTCCCGTCAACATCTTCGTTCGCATCCTTTGGGGAATCCCTTGCGCCGACATTGCACAACATTGCCGCGTGAATTTTTGACAAGAGCGTACCTAATTTCTTAGTGGACCGCCCAACACCGACGACTTCTCTCCACCCGTTTTGCCATTATTCACTTCGGAAAATCATTTTCCCACGTTTTCAAACGTCAATAACTCGGCAACAAAGCCGTTTCCGGAATTTCGTTACATGAACTTTCCACCTTATTTTCACTCTTACAATCACCTCCCAAGCGTTGTAAACGAACTTACGAAACACCCTGTATAAAAACAACCCCTGCCCGACGTAAATTCATGTTTTTTTTACCAAGGTCTACGATTTCTGACTTGAGCATACCACTTATAGGATGTGGTATTTTGTAGCTCTATTTTGCACCACTCCTCCCATTGTTTTTGTAACTTATATTTTACTCTGGGTAAGAGATCTGTATAAGGTAGTCGAAGGTGTTACATCGTCCTGGGTTCTCGCTTGTCTTGCATTTGCATCCACTATGTCAAGATATTTATTTTGATTACTATGCGCACGAATAAGTGAAAACCACTTTCTGTCCTTTTTGCCGAAGATGCTGCATCGTGCAGAAAATCAAGTATTCAAATGTTGTTAACTTGTAAGCAGTACTGCCTGTTCTCGACAAAGCCTGCAAGACGCTCAATGCATCAGTGAGGATTAGGGAGTGGTTAATTCTTAGTTCTACAACGTAGAGGAGCGCTTGATATATGGCATAACACTAAGCCGAAAATATTGACGTATCTTGTGGTAATGTACATTTTTTTATTTCATTGTACGACGGGACATAAAACGCACAGCCAATTCCATCATTGGATTTTGAACCGTCAGTGTACATAAAAGTCAACTTAGGCAACAATTCTTTATAATTTTCATGTCTGCCGTGGTCATCGTAGTGTATCTCTACATGTGATTCAATAGGAATTGTCAGGTCAGAGATGAGTGGTTCTATGTGCGTGAAGGTTCTTACAATATTTCATCCTTTGTTGCATTTATATCACATTTTTGAAAGTTTTATATGTGTATGTATGTATACAAATTTTGTATTCCTATCGTATCCACTTCCTGGTCTGAGAAGTGATAACATCCTCCAGGCAAGCAAAGCATCTCCCAGCTGTCGCATTCGCACTATGTTAAACCATAGGAGCATCCTGCCCCAGTTAGCTCCAAGCGTAGACCAAGCATCGTCCCAGTAACAATTTCCACTTCAAGGGGTTTTCATATGATCACATCTACTCTATAGTTCTTCCGACTGTCTTATTTTAATCATGCCTATTCTGTTTCGGTCCTCCTACATGAAGAACTTTTTCCCTTCAAAAGAAACAATTTACTACAAGTTCGGTCTCTTCTTGAGCACAACACTTTCCCCTCCAATAATTAAGTAAGAATAACTATGTATAATGTTTATATCAAGCGTGGGTATACTGCAACGTACTATTGCAAATCCAGTTAGACATATTATCCAACTTAGCCTAACACTATTCTGCTGGATACTCGCACAAGTATCCAGAACAAAATGGGATCGAACCGGGACCATTGACACTAAAGTTAGGACTCTTACCCAGACCCCAGGACACCAACTTGCCTAATTACCTAAGAAACTTCCTTCTTCAAAAAAAGACCATACGTTATGGTTTTTAGACTTCAGTAAAAGTATGAACAAACTCCGGAAGAAGCTTAGAGTACAATTTATTGCCAACTAATTTAGTAGGCGCTTAGGGCAAGGTTGTTAATTTCTGTTTCATACAGGAAATTTAGTCCCCCCAAGGGGCATCATCTGTTTTTCCTTCTAATGGTGGAAACTCGACCTTAATTACATAATCTTCATTGCGCATACACAGTTCTGTGCAGCCTATTAATTTTCCTTCTCATATAAGCCAATTACATTTAGACCCCAAACAGGGCTACTGTTTCTTCTCGGTAACTTTTTGTTGTGCTGTTATCTTGGCGCTCAGAAATTGCATTTGAGCATGTTCAAGGTAACGAGCATAAGCGGTTACTAGGTTGCAAGGAGAAAAAGTTATTTCTTATGTTTTCTTTGTTTTGTATTCATGAAGGCGTCGCGTGAAAGACCGCTCTTTAAGATTCATAAGAAGATATCTATTTTATTCTCCTACTATTCTTCCTCAGTTTCTATTCGGCTATCGCTTTCTTCATTTTTCATTCTTTATTTCCTTTCCTTAACTTTCGATTGTTCTTTACTGACTTTCCTCACTCGCATTCGTCCACTTTTCTCATTCCTTTCTCTCCTCTTCTTGGCGCTTCTTCCCTCTCCTGTCTCTACCTATTTAACTTTCAATCCATCTCCACTTCTTTTACTCCTTATTCTGCCTGCTCCCCAAATTTGCTTCCTATTCCCCTCTCGATGGTCTCTCCCGACTCTCGACTCATTCATCTTTATCTTATCTTTCTCTCCTCTACTTTGCCTCTATATCTCATATCTCGAAATGTTTAATCTTTCCCTTATTTTTGTTAGTTGTTATATTACATCTCATTCTTCTAAACCTCCCTTTAACTATCCATTACATTTCTTTCCTCTCCTGCCTCTACATTCCCTTCTTCCCTCCATGGCAATTCTATTTTTCCCATCCATTTGGTACTATTTGTACTCTAACTCTGCACTTATCCATCAGTACCATGTTGTCCTATCCTCCTCTTTGCATTTTAGCTCCATTCACTAAATATTTTTCTTTTTCTCCTTATCTTGATGCACATCTCATTTTTTCTACACCCTCCTGAAAAATAAAACTTCGTTGCGAAACACTCATATGAAGGCCAAGGCCTGCTAAGCAGTTTTTCACTAGGTGACGCGTGGTCAACGCATCGAGACCCATTGCCACTGTTTTCTGGCTCTCTTAAACGGAGTCCGCTAATCTTACTTACCAGTAGCTCCTAAATCGTCTTCACGATGCTAGTTCAATATTGAAATTTGTTCCGGTGATCCAACCTGGGACCAAAGGCGATAGCTACGCGGAGGAGCTCATGTGCTTGTGTGTAATACTATATAAAATGGTACGTACATTAATTACATTCATAAATCTATCGAGAATTTATCTCCAAATACTTTTCCGAGAAGTAAATATCATTTCATAAGCTCTTGGGCGTTATTAAACAAAATTTGATCCTTAACACGAAATTGACTTTTCTTTTGCCTTTAACAAAATACCTAGTCCTAAATATGTAATCACCAGTCTAATTTCGCTTGAACTACAATCCAATTCACACAGGAAATTCGATCTGCCCTCAGAACGCAATATTAGAGGCTCATCCACCAGCATCAAAAAATACTTTACTGGGAGGAAAACGTGGGTATTAGCTCCGATAATTACTAGATGGGGTTACCTCTTTTACGCACGCGCATTAGCGCAAGCAAAGCTGACGGTTGGGCAATTACCGCGGAGGCTTTTGTCGTTAGGTTTCAGTAATTGGAGATGAAATCAGGAATAAACTTTGGGAAGAAGTGTCGCCTCGTAGTAGAAGGTTGGAATCGATCTGAACAGCTCGGTCAGGTGTTGTACTGGAGTGGTGAGATAACTGTCTACGGGATTAACTGTGAAAGGTTCAGCCATGAACAATGATTCGTTGGACTTAACACATGCTGTTTTGCTCCAACGCACATTTTTTGTTCGTGTCTGTACAAGAGGACCTAGGTGGCTGAGGACGTTGAGTGGTCGGCTTACGATTTCGCTACAGAAGGTTTCGGGTTCAAGTCCTGACTGCTGTTCATTCTTGTGGTCACGATTAGCGTAAAGAGAGAAAAATGCGACGCAAAATAAAACTTAGCAACAAGGTTAAGCACGACCGAAATTACGTGACCATCATGCTCCATTACGATTTGATCCATTGATTGACATATTGATGAGGATGCGTGATGACATGATAAAGTTGACGAAGAGACATTCACGTAGAACAGCCATGCCCTGGCCAGAAATCGAACGGGGGATCCATGGCGTCGTAGCGCGCTGTGCTAACCACTCCACCAAGGAGGTCGGCATGTTTCAACACGAGAGTGACCACGCGAGGAACCAAAATTCAGTTTCGAGCTTATCGTTTAGGTCAGATATCAATGGAGAAGCAGCTCAACTGAGTTCGAGATACAATTGTTGACTCTCCTCCAATAAATAAATTAGAACGATTGCTTTTGGATGAAAATACGATATATTCACAAATAAACCAATTATTTTAAATACCCTTCTTCTCAAATTTATCTCAATTATTCCATGTTGCACAATAAAGATTTACGCAAAGTCCATTATCCCTTCATTTTCAGGAAAAGCTCTAACTGAAAAGTCAAGTCACACGAATGTACGACCATTGTCTCTGTTAATCCGTTTTGTTCCAGAAAATTTACATGACGCGTTAGAATACAACAAAAGAGAGGGAATTGGGATTTTAAGCCATAACAGAGAGGGACAATCTGGAATTATGGCGACTTTGAGCACAAAGCATATTACGAATACGCGATGCGAACTATGTTCATTGATTTGTACAAGTTGGAATAGGAGGTCGTGCTTCCTCATTGATAAAATCAACTGAGCTACCAAATAATGCCACCAGTGGCGCAGGAACCGGTAGTACGGGGTGCGAGAGGGTACAGTGACCCTTTAAAACCTTTAAGCCGAATTGTACTCCTTGTGCACCCTCATTTATTTATTTATTATTTGAAGTAAAGTTACACTTAAGCTTACAATTTACATTACACTGAATATCTTACTATAAAACAGCTTTTTGCCCTACATGAATTAATTTGTTAAGCTATACAGTTATTCAAAATGTTCATAAATGCACAGATAATCTGACAGACGTTCAAACAATGTATTTTATTAGTAGCAAAATGCAAAATGTTTCTTTTCTCTACATTATCTCTCTATCCAAAATATTCAAAATAACAATGAATCTGTTATACTACAACGTATGTAGTTACCTCACTCACTGTCGTACACAAAGGAAGGCTGATGGGGCTGCAGCCCCCCCCCCCCCCCGGGCCAATATTTTCAAATAAAATCAGTTAAGAACGCTGGAAAAGCCAGAGTGGTAAATACAAAATCTCCTTAAAATGTCTATGCACTATCCATATTTACAATTCCAGCCCTTCCCGAAAAAAATCCCGCGTACGACAGTGACCTTATTTGATATATGGTCTTGAAAGTAAACACCGTTTTAAAATGAGTGCAAAACGATGGAATGGAGCCTAAAACTTATCTGTTTCTGAACTGTACACCTTTTTAAAATGTGTTAAACGCTAGTCTCAAAATAGCTATATAATTTGTTAAAAATTCAAAATTATTGTGAAAATTCCTTTCTTATTGATAATAATAAAAGGTTATGAAAATTTTATTTAAGTATTCGAGAACTATGTGGCCTGTTCTAAAATGAGAATTTCCCCATGTTTATACATAACATGTGTGTGTGTGGGGGGGGGGGTGAGGAGATGTGGAAAAACGCAGTATTTGTTGCTTTTGCAGTATGTACGGCTGTAAAGGCTCATACTTGAAATAATTTTCTTCTGTTCTCTTCCATACAAACTCATACGCAAATACACACATATATGGAGGTTGAACTTTGTACCTTCCAATTCAAAAACTTTCCTGCGTCACTGAACACGACCAAGACATTATGTTTTGTAGTTGGTAACGGTAAAGTTTCCCAATCAAACACGCAGGACGTTGGCAATTCGAGCTGCAAGAACCACGTACCGCATGTTCCGCTGACGTGCATGAACGACAGCATTCAGCACGGAGCAAGTAAATGACGTAACGGAATTCTCCGAGTGCATGCAAACAATCGAAAGACGACGTGTGCACTAGAAATCAGAATACCTAATACGTTTGCGAACTCAGATTCGTTCGATGGGTAAGCAGAGGTCCACCGCCTTCAAGGACAACCACGCACCACCTAAGTAAAACTGGTGAGAATATAGCTATCGTCTTATAATCAAGGTGTCCCGGGTTCGATTGCTGGTAGAGACTTTGCACACAGGTCTAGTGCCGATTAGCCTATATGAGTGGAAAGATGGTGGTTTGATGGATTTGGTGTTTTAAGTCCACTTTATGCACAGTAAGGCTTGTAGGGACTGGACCTACAGTTTAAAGTGGGATGCGAACCACTATGTGCCTCCACCGGGGAAATCCTGAGTATCAAGAGGACTTGAAACAAATATTGCTATGTATTTCATAAATAACCAGTAAAACTCAATTCGAATGAAATAGTCTTGTTACATGGCGTACATTTATAACTAAGTATAACTATTTATTTAGCGATGTGTTTAAAAATGCGAAAAATATCATGAAACCTTGACATAGCAGATAAACAGAATCGATATTCAGCAAGATTGATTAAATGCTAAAATACGTCCCTTGATAGTGTATGATTTATAATTGTTGTGCAATAATCCCTTACAAAAAATAACTACTACGCAATTGTGTATGGTCCCTGTGTATATCTACCCCATACCTTGGCAGGCTACTAGTTACTATTTCAATACAGCAGTGATACAACAGTTACAGTTGTGTGCTGTACTTCAGATCAAAGCTGTGTCAATTATGCAATCGAATTTCTTTAAGAGAACCACTCCCCTCTACAAAACACAATGTTCCTTGAGGTCGGTTGTGGGCAATACTACGTGGAAAAATCTTTGAAGACTTCATAAGAATAATAGAGGTACCCAACACTAATATTCATTATTTTATCTATTTCGGCTATGTTTACGTCGCTTTTCTACCTCTCTAGGTTAACCACGATGAAATATGAAAAAACAGTTATGTGATCAGGACAAACAAATATATATATGTAGTTTCATCAATTTGTTTTTTTCACTATTTAATTACGTATTTAAGCTCTTCAAGATCATACACAAACACACATACATGCACATGTGTACGAGGTGGTATGAAAACGTTTCTAGACTACTTCTGTAACACGCCAACAGATGGTAGCACAAGGCTGCACGCACACTCACAGGGAGCACCGACCTTCATAAGTCAGTGTGCCAAGAGACATTGTACTGTGTACATCGGGAGCTGTGTAACTGGTGTTATTCTGAGATTTCATCATGGACAGCATGCTAGAACAAAGAGCGAACGCGAAATTGTACGTGAAACTGGGAAAATCTGTCTCAGAGACGCTTGACATGATTTCGTATGCTTACTGCTCAGGATCGACACGTACACCCAAGTTTCGTTACCGTTAATGATCCTCGACATGAAGGATGGATCATGCACGGCACGCTGACGGAGTTCTTGGCAGACCTCGATGCTCCACGACGACAATGCACCCTGTCACCGAGCTCTCCTCACATGTGAGTTTCTCGCTGGAAATAGCATGATCTCACTTCCGCACCTACCTTACTCGCCAGATTTGGCTCCTGCAGACTTCGCCCTCTTCCCGAAGATGAAGATCCAGCTCAGAGGCCACCGTTTTAACACCATTGTGGGGATCCAGCGGGAATCGCAGAAGTTGCTTGACACGCTTCGAAAAGAAGACTTCAAGAACACATTTCAGAAGTGGCAAGAACGCTGGGAGCACTGTATTGCTGTGCAAGGGGACTATTTTAAAGGTTACGGTGTGTAAACGTAGATAAATAAAGTACCTGCTTGAAAACAGAGCTAGTCTTGAAACTTTTTGATACCACCTCGTATATGTATATGTGTATGTGTGTGTGTGTGTGAGAGAGAGAGAGAGAGAGAGAGATAGAGAGAGAGAAGTAGGTGTACGCAAGATATGCTTTAGGCTCAATGACAAACCATCTCTCAAAAGAGGAAATGAACAGATTGTGGTTTCGCACATAGAGAAACGGATGTCCTGAATGACGACATTTTACGACATATATTTCCACACTTTATAAAGGTAAAACAGAACAAGCATTACTCGTGTCATTCACTTACGCCTATATTGTTGCCTGTGCTCATGTGACACTTTCCCAGTCTGACAGCTTACATTTTCTTACCTTATGAGGTAATTGTAATGGATCCAGAAGCACAAAGAGCCGCCTGCATCCCTCACCACATTCGTTCTATTCTCAGGATGAATGCATTCTGTGAAACTCCTCTAAATTCGTTTGATAGACTAGATGCAGTGGCGGCGATTGGGTTCGAAAACTGCGGGGGGGGGGGGCAAAGACACTTTACTTCCTTTTGTAGATAAGGTTTATTATAGTCCTGGGGAAAAAGCGGCAAAAATTGGGGGGCAACTACCCCCTCCCTAAATACCGCCACTAACTAGATGGAATGATAGTATAATAGATAGTCTTAATTAAATTATTTTACATCGCTTTTTTGATACTTTGGCTAATCACAACGATAAGAATGAGTGGTGATATGATGAAATTGATGAAGTGGAGAGATACTCACAAAAAACAGCCCTGCCCAAGCCGGGATTCGAGCTCATGGCCCCTGGGGCCGTAGCGCGCTGTGCTAACCACTCCACCACGGAGATCAGCGATGGCTGGGATCTGAACCACTAGGTTATGTACCTCTACCCACCAAGTTATGATAAGGTAAAAATCGGGGATCGAAGCAGGGACCACATTAATACTAGGAAACACGCATTCACTCTATATGGGAAGTCCTCTTCTTAGAGGCATAAATTTTACAAGAATAGAAACATTTGGAAAATATAATGTCGATTCATATGTGGAGGCTTATTTGCACTTCGAATACGACAAATGCTCTTAATTTTAATGTATTCGCTAAGGAACTCACCACCCTAATGAAAGAATTTGAATTTAAAATTTTGGGTGCGTCAGCACTTAGGCTATTTTGCACCTTGTTATACGGGGTCCAGCCCCTTACCATAACAAATAACATGACTGTAATGTCGCATTACTAAAATAATAAAAAATACTCAGACTTAGGTTAAAAGCTGAGGCTGTAAAGAGGCACTCAGCACACACAAGGACAAAAAAAAACAGGGCAACACACAGAATTATACTGGCCATCGGGCCAGTCACCAGAACCTCGTTAGTCTGCAAAAATCAGTCCATGGTGCGTGGACTACGTGGAAGTGAGGTTGACAATTTGGTGCACTATGTGGAAGGTCAATGAACGATTGATTGTTTAATTGAGTTGAGATTTAAGTCCACTGTATGCACAGTAAGGCTAATCGGGACTGGACCTACAGTTTAAAGTGGGATCCGAACCACTATGTGCCTCCACCGGGTATCGAACCCGGTACCCCTTGATGACAAGGCGACGACGCTACCACTGCGCCAGCGAGGAGACCATCAATGAACGAGAAACCCTGGAGTGCTTTGATTTAAAGGAAATTGAAAATCCCAACATTTCACAACGCGGTTTCAAGTTTCTTACTGTAGAGAACTTGAGTATCAACGAAGTGATTTCTATTCCGTTCTATGTTGTATCATGTTTTTTTTTTAAAAAAAAAACATAATTGATTGGTTTCTTTCAAATTACTTAGATTTCTGCCACTTTTGGCTAAACACCAATATTATTATGTGATTATAGGATGAAAATGACATGGGAATACCAGACCGGGATTCGAACACAGGATCCCTGGCGTCGTCCCGTGTTATGCTAAACACTCCGCCACGGAAGTAGGCTCAAATAAAATGACTCCTTTTGACGGGAAACATGTTGTGTAAATAAATGTACATTTAAAAGAAGGAAGAGGCTTCAAACTTTTTCAGACACGCAAGAACCGTTCATCCATCTTACAACAGTTGAAAGAAGTTTATCTACGTTAATCCGTTACAAACAAACAGTGCAAACATGTGACCATCTTTAACCCTATATGAAAACTCACGTACACAATCCTGTATTAAATGAACAATTGTAAAGCATTTTTCTCAACTTAAGCTCCCCCTTTTGTCTCCGCGCTAAGCTTGATGGGATAAACCAGTATCGGTAACACTGGAGGATTTGGAAGGCTCTTTCTAAAGGTAAACATCAGCCGAGTAGCAAAAACATCGCGCTGTGGATTTTTGTATGGAAACCCAAAAGCTTCTGCACAACTGAACACGGATTCATTTCCTCCTGGGGAACAAAAAAATAAATCTGGGAACGAAAACTCTGCGGGAGACGGGGATTCTGGGTATCTTGCCACTTCCAGGAGCGTCTGCGAACGTCACACCTATTCATGCCTTCTTCCCTTTCGATCCTACAGCCGGTGCCTGTTTTGGAAGGTTCTACAAAAACGTGGGATCTAACACTTGATACGGGAGAACGAGTGGACGTCTTAAAATTCATATGAATCCTCATTGCTCTTGAATTTGATCTTTGTCATGCACACTAACGTGACTGTATGTTCAAGTCCTGATTGGAACGCCACTTCAAAGAAAGTTCCGAAAGATCAGTTTTCCTCTGGCAACCATACGTCAAGTCCACGTCGAGTCAAGTATATCCTCTCCTCAAACCTTTCCCACCAATAGCGACAGTTGCAGGAACTGACAGTGCGTGTCAAGTCCACGTGGACTAAATGAGATGTTGCCAATTCACTTACTATAGAGATGTCATAACGTGCGGTAAGCTTTGGTAAGCTGTTTTATTGTGTTGTGCTTTTTCATTATACAGGGTGTCCTATGTAACTTGACAAATCGAAATAACGCGAGAAATATGCATCAAACGAAATAAATGTTCCATATGAAAGTATTATAGTGTTGTGGGGGCAAATCACCTACAGTACAATTAAGCCAACCCGCCAAATCCTGCGGGGACAGGGGGCAACCTTGAAATGTTACATGGGAACCCCTATTTTTTATTGCATATTCGAATTCGACGTCCGAAAATACGTAAATTTTGTCCGACAAATTTTGTTCAATTCGTGATAGATAGATGGCGCCGTCCGTTCGCCTCTCACCATCGGAGTGCTAGTTTTGGCTGAGTCTCCTATCGCCTCTCACCATCGGGGTGCTAGATGCAATTATTCCATTCCATGCTCGAAATGATGTCCTCGAACTTCAATGCATTTGTTGATCCGTTGTTCAAATGACAATGCAGAAGTTTATCTGCATCAATGTGTGCGCAAGCATTTCTTATTCGTTCAATCATGTTTGCGCGGGTTGTTGGCACGTCTTGATAAACACGTTCTTTCAGATATCCCCACAAAAATAAATCCGGCGACCTAAGGTCTGGCGGTCTGGCAGGCCAATGCACCTACTTACCGATCCAACGACCATTGTACATGCGATTTAATTCCTCCCGTGCTACTATTGCATTATGTGCTGGACAACCGTCATGTTGGAACCACATGTGCTGTCGCAGTGCAAGGTTTACGTCGTCAAGCAATGTCGGTAATTCTTCATGCGAAAACGTTTGATATTTGTCCCCGTCCAAAGTACCGTCAATAACATAGGGACCAATTAGTTTGCCGCCTATGATTCCACACCACACGTTAACCAAGGACGTTGACGTTGCAACTTCATGCAACCAATGTGGGTTTCCCACACTCCAAAAATGCATATTGTGACGATTGACCTGACCTTGGTTTGTGAAGGTTGACTTGTCGGAGAAAAGTACTCTACGAAAGAATTGCTGGTCGACTAGTATTTGTTCGCGTGCCCATTCAGAAAACACCACTCGATTGTGAAAATCGTCGCCATAAAGTTCCTGATGCATGGACACGTGATATGGATGAAATTTGTGACGTTTCAATATTCTCCAAACACTATTGCCAGAAATTCTTGACTGCGATCATATTACTCGCCTGGGGATTATGAGCCACCGCGGCTGGGCTGCAATTTGATTATTTTCTCCAGTGGCAGTTACTCTACGGACCCTTTTTTTAGGTTGTACACTTCCTTCGGCACGAAACTGTTTGACAACTCGAACAAACGAGGAACGCGATCGTAGCCTGTCAGGAAAACGTTCCGCATAAAGGGTCACAGCATCGTCGATGTTCCTTCTGCATTCACCATAAACAAGGATCATTTCAAATTTTTATTTTACGAATAGAGAATCCATGATGTTGGATACCCCCACTTAACTGTATCGTTCGACTCCTTGCCGTCGCACTGCACTGACCATTACAATCACTGACTACTAAGAGCGGGAGCACAATGCTTCTAGGCCACAATATCCCTCCTCCCACACTTGCCAGCCACTGCATTTGCGAGACACAACCAACACGTTACGCTTACGGTGCTATCTATTTATCACGTTGGAACAAAATGAGTCGGATAAAACCTACGTATTTTCGAACGTCGAATTCGAATCTGCAATAAAAAAATAGGGGTTCCCATTTAACATTTCAAGCTTGCCCCAGGGGTGGTGGGGTGGGTTAATTGTATAGTAGGTGACTTGCCCTCACAATACTATAACACTTTCATATGGAACATTTTTTTTCGTTCGATGCATATTTATCACGTTATTTCGATTTGTCAAGTTACATGGGACACCCTGTATACAATATGGAGACCTATGGAGTGTAATGTCGTCGCAGTTCGTGTTGGATGTCTAAACACTGTAGGTAAAAGTGGTCACCTCTTCTCAGAAAAGCAGGTGCTCGCTCGAAACCAGATACTCGTCCGGTCGGCTTCCTCTCGAGCTATGTTAAAGATACCACACTGGCGTTCGAATTGGGACTTAAACTTTACCTTCTTCTGTTTCCAATTACAATCATATTTAAAGAGCCAAGTCCGTATCGTGAATGCAAGAGTGCTCCCCCACCAAGGCCAATAGCGCCCCCATAAATTATTTAATTAAGACAGTGTATCTATTGCAGAAAATCACTTTTTCTTTCTTTTTTAGCTTTACCGAACAATTTACTCCCTTTTCTTCATCTAAGGGATTAAATAGGGTGCACTTGAAACCAGCTGAAGTAAATTAATTACAAAGGAAATATATTCTGATTTTCCCTTCCCCTACCTCATGGCACATTATGCAGAATTGTGCCAAGGTGCAAACATTTTACATATATTTTAGAAAAATATATACATGTTGAACTTTATATTATTTTAATGAAAAAATCCTTTGTGTCAACCGTGAATCTGTTCCTCGTGGTTGCATTTTTAAGGTAATTTATTATTATTATTAATATTTAAATTTGATAAAACTTTTGCTTACGTATGCCTCAAGATTTTGTATCGATTCACATTCAAATTTCAAATTAAAAAGAAACGAGTTGGGGCCTCCCAATGTACAGTAGAAGAGGTGAGACAAGAAACTCTCCCACCGATGTGCTGGATCGGAAACGCGGCAAGCGCATGCGCGAACTTCCCCTATCGTGCACACAGGCAGGGTTGCCGAACGTCTTAATGTTGTGCGAGCACCGAGAAACAATGCGATCGACTTGCCTGTCTTCATTTAAAGTGTGTGTTTGTTTTGTGTGCAGTGTACTTGCTAGCATGGAAGCTTGCAGTTCAGAGAAAGCAAGTAAACTCGGTGGACGGAAAGTAATCCACAGCCAAGGGCGAGAAATTGTATATAATGTCAATGCATTTATGAAAGACCAGGTGGAAGTTCGTATGTCCGAAAGCCAATTGCAAAGGAGGGTGGCTCGCGCATGTGGTGTTTCCTTCAGCAGTGTGAGAAGAATTGTACTAATAGAAATTAAAGCATGCACTACGTTGAAGAAACACTTTCATACGCCCCATAGAACACGATCTCGCCGAAAAATCAAAAGTCATATAGACGAGTTCGATAAGTGTGTTGTTAGGCGTGTTGTGCACGAATTTCACCTTACGGACGGGGAAGGTATCCGAAGGGTTTTGAAACAAAGAATAGAGTTCCAAGGCAGTGTCTGGTGTGTGCGGAAGATAATACGTGACCTAGAGTTTAGTGGGAAAAGCAGAAAATAATAGACAATTGCTTATAGAAAAGGACGAAATAAGAAGTTTACGTTCAACGTACCTCAAAGCCATAAAAATCTTTAGTCGACAAGGACGACCCATTGTTTACGTTGACGGACTTATTTTCACAGCTCGACAACAAAGAAAGAAGCTTGGGTGGATGGAACCGCGGCTGCCGTCAAAGCACCGGTGTCTAAAGGGCAACGTGTAATTGTTGTACATGCTGGAGGTTAATGTTCAAATCTGGAAAATCTTAATACCACAAATTTGACACGAAACAGTGTTGTTGTTGTTGACAACGCCTCATGCCATAACGTACAAATAAATCCTGCGACTTCTTCCTCCTACCGAAAAGACATTATGATTCATTCAGTGGCTCGTTCAAAAAAAAAAAACCCTTTGACGCACCCCAGAATTGTAGGTATTCCTTGGTGAAAATTAACAAACCCCGTTTGAAGATGTTCAAAATTGATTCCATCTTAGCAGAACGCGGTCATTCAGTTGTATGTTTACCACCATACCACTCAGATCGTCTTGCTTAGTTTTCTTGTGTTCTCGTTCTGCGTAGACATTTGACCCGTATGCACTGCCAACCCTGCTTCTGTGCGTCCTTCCCCTACGTATGGCTTGGGCGTGAGGCCGCGAGGAGTTTCTTGTCTTACCTATTCTACTGTAATCTCTTCCAGGACGCCGCGATATGTTTCTACGCCAATGACAGGAAAAAATAACTTGGTTGTAGACTTCAAGTAGTATTTTGATAAAGTAAACAGGGATAGTAAAGCAATATTGATTTAGGCAAAATTATACATTGGTTTCTGATTTACTAAAATCTCGAATGGAACGAGATTCTAGGAGTTTCTCGTCTCTCCAAGAACCGAGATGTGGGGGGGGGCATGGTTTCATTCACTGCAGCTCCACGGGGAAGCACAAGCCCTCAAAAATCCATTTCTGTAACATCACCACAAAAAAATTAGCATCTGGATTCGGCATTTTGATAGCAAACTCATAAATGAAACACTGATTGGATTCCCACATCGATGGATGATCAAACAAGAAACGCATGCATCGACCTCACCAGCCAATTCACAAACATGCCAATCTGGGAATTGAATCAAAGGCTCTGTAATATTTCTCTGTAACCGATACAATTATTTCTGTCCACGGGACATTACGAGGCGTTCAATACTCTAGCAGTTTATTTTTTTCGTAAACGAAACAATGCCGGAAATACGATGAACGCTTTGTAAGCTCTGTAACATACTATAAATAATAGATCGTAATTCAGTGAGATCTATGGGTACTTAAACCCCAGTAATCCGCGAACGGACATAGAAAAATTCAATTTTGGGAAAGTGAATGAAGAACTTAATTTGTTTTTAGGCTGAACAGAAAGCTATTTTGAAATAGCTTTTTTACTATTTTTACTAATAGTTTTTACATATTCACTTGCAAATTATATATATATATATATATATATATATATATAGGCTATGTGTAAATTTGTTTAATATATCCTATACTCTATCCCTGGAATCTATGGAGCAATCGAACGAAAACAAGTTATCTGCGCAAGTAGTGACTCGAGAGGGCTCGAGCAATGAACTCGTGAGCTCTTTGCAGTAACGCGTACTGCTTCCCTTCGCCCATTCGCTTTCTCTCTTTCTCTACCGCTATGCGCGACCTTGCTCCACAGATTCCTGGGACAGAGTACAGATGACCTCAATGACATTCCTTACTTGGATGAGATCATCGACTCTACGGTCCATAAACTTTGTGGACGTCTTAGGGAATATCACAACCCAGCAGTACAGCACACTGGAAGCGACGGCCCATATTGCTGCACACTAAACTGCCACGATTGTCACGTTGCTAAAGTATGTCAGCTAAATGTTCCTTGGCATTTGTAAAGGAGACCGTTGGCATGCTTGGAATGTCTGAGGTACGAGTTACGAGAAATTTTATTTGAAATGAAGAGACATTCCAAATAAGGTTTACTCCTTTCCCGATTAAAAAGATTAAGTTGATGAGTTCCAACAACAAAGTTCTAAATACCACTCACTCCTACAGTGAAACAGTTGTCTGAAGAAATGACGGTTTAACACAGAAAATTTCTGTTGCTATCCAACTACCGTACAAAATGACCATGAGCATTTTAACGGACATTGTAATTAATGTAATTTTAATCACTCAGTTTAAAAAAAAATATATATTTATGGTGCACTCAACGTAATTTATAGACATTATCTATCAAAATGCATGATAAAATATTAAAATTTAAATAAAAACGGTTGCGTCCATTTTTTGTAAACTAACAGGCAGACTGTTAAAATTTAACGGTGACTTTTAACAGTGTACTCTGCACATTCATACAGTGGTTTTGATTTTTTTTTTTCGGTTTAGTTTTCGTTCCGGAAGAATTTGCCTGTTACTAAGTTACAAATTCACCCTTTACAATATTTTTTATTTTTCTAACTTTTCTATCTCTTTAAGTTAATCACGAGGATGAAGATGAATTGATGAAACAGTAAATGATCAAATAACAATGATACATTCATGCCGTACCGAGATTTCGTACTTTCACCAACACATCTACCTACGCAAAAAATTAATAAATCTATTGTATAACTCGAGGCATGTGCAAATTACCATTGTTTCCACTTTTTCCGCGTTCATTTCACAATGAAAACAGTTCAAATTACATTTCATTTCAATTTGCGAGTCCCTGTTCCGTTAATGCCTCACTTTCCTACAAAGTGAATGTTGATATAAAGAAACAATTGGGTATCTGTAAAAAAAACAATGTCTGCAGCGGCAGCGCATAAACATTAAAGGAAAACAACCGAAACACGTCATTGTTTGAATTTTGCAATTGTTACATAACAGTGAAACTTATACTCTTTTAAATTCTGAAATAGAAGCGGTCTGTACATACAAACATACAAATGAATTGTCTTGAATGTGTCATTAATTGTTGGATATCGGAACACGTCTTTGTTATCAGAACAGTGTTCGGCTGTGGCTTACTTCAACTAGATACGTTTACAATTCTCCCATTGCATTCGGGAGAATTTTCACATGACTCACATTCGCTGTTCCTAGACATATGATATAATGACGTGAGCCTATTTCCTTTTGCAAATATTAGACAAATGCTAAAGTTCTCCTGAATACTCGAGAAAAATTCTAGATGGAACAACGTTTTGGAATTTTGAATATCTGCGTTGTTTACCCCCAAAAATACAGATTTAGAAGAAAAAAACTTGTTGCTCAGACATAGCTAGATGGCACGTATATAATAATGAAAGGGCAAAAGTGGTTTATCCGTATTACAACTTATTTTCGTTCTCCCAGTATATAGCTATATTGGGCTAGTTTACGTCACTTTTCTGCCTCTCTAAGCTAATCACGACGATTAGGATTCGAACGAGAAACCGTGAATACATTGGAAACTAACACATTTTATGGGTTCGGACCGGGGCTCAAACCTGTGTCCTTCTGAATATACTTTTTTATTGCAAGGTTAAGTCATGCGAAGCCAGGCGTGTAGAGGGGTCAGTGAGGGTTCGGCCCATCTAGGCCATAGCTAAGCCCAACCATGGCGTTTATCATTTTTTCAGTTCTTCTTTGTTAAATCTTATTTTATAGACTGTATACTTTTCTTCTTCGAATACACAATGAGATGATAGACCCCGAACAAGGTTTTGTTAATGAAAA
The DNA here is from genome assembly GCF_977018435.1 of Lepisma saccharinum. Taxonomy (NCBI): domain Eukaryota; kingdom Metazoa; phylum Arthropoda; class Insecta; order Zygentoma; family Lepismatidae; genus Lepisma; species Lepisma saccharinum. The sequence continues at coordinate 19,847,522 of NC_139253.1, forward strand.
CATATTTCTCGATATTTCCAATATTCAATTCCTATATCTTACAAAACTCTACTTTTATTTTTGTTTTACAAAGCAGTTAGGCTTTAATTCGCCTCGATGGCCGACTGCTGGACTCATAATCTCTCCACAGTCGGTTCCTGTCATGGACATGGATGTTCCTTGTGAGCAACTCATCATCTATCCTCATCGCGGCGATTGGACGAAGTGGCAGCAAAGCGACGTAAAAATAAGTACGAACTCCACGTCTGGAGGGCATCGAGCCCCATCGCCGCTGTTTTCTGACCCGCCACTTTCAAGTATAGTTCCCCAATTGCCCTCAAGATGCTGGCTCAACACCGACATTTTGGAGCTCCCAGCGAGAATCGAGCCCGAAACTCCTGGCATCAGGGGCGAGAGCGCTACCCATTAGACTAAGCAATAACTCAGATAAGAATAATGCAAACCTTAAAATAGATAAAATCGGAAATGAATAATATTAATTTAGGAAACAATTACTTCTCAAGCAGACACATTTAAATGGTGGGTGGACGGAATTCTGAGCTTGTGGGCGAAGCATTATTACTTACATTCATGTTTTGAAAACTAAGTGACGTTTCTCGGTATTTATATTTTGCTTATTTTTAGTGGTTTTTTGGTCTCTCTAGGCCATTCCCGACAAATGCAAAGGAATATCAGGGTGTCTACCATAAGAACAAATCCAAAATTCTTGACTTTTACATAACCTCTTTTTTTTTAGTTTTTCTTAACCTTTCTTTATTCGACCCCTACTTAGGTAAAGTTGTAAATTAGCAATTAACAACAAATATTTATTTAATGAAAAACCTCTAGCAAAAGGCCAGTTAAGATTAAAACCAGGGCTGTAGTTAACAAAAGAATTAGAATTGCTTTATCTATTAGACTGCATTTGACAGACTAGGGAGGCTCTGCCCTCACAGCTAGTATAATTTTATGTAGGGCTCGTGTTGTCTTCCCTGTATATTTGTGATGGCCCCTTCATTCATCTTATCTTACCACCATTCATCATCTTCGCGATTAGCCAAAGGGGCAGAAAAGTGAAGTAAAATAAACTAAATCAAGCAGTCATTGTGGTAGGAAACATTCTTGACCACAAGTATAATTTCTTTACTTTTTATTGACTTCTTGACCTATTTGTTGATTTCTTTACTTTTGATAAGACACTCTGATATGCTTGTCTGGGCGGGACACGAACCCATAACCATAGGTGTCGAGATTATGAATCACTCAACGCTCTAGACCACAAACGGTAGCAGTGGTGTTTCAAAGTACGATGTGTCACTCAACGCTCTAGACCACAAACGGTAGCAGTGGTGTTTCAAAGTACGATGTGAGCATAACAGAACGTTATGATAGCTACAACAACTAAGTTATCTAAGAAACGGAGGCAACGCATTCGATAAAGAAATACGTAAATATTGCTACTTACCTTTTTGCAGCGTATCAGGGCAATGATCGTTATCAAGTTACCAGGTATCCCAACGAGTATAAAGATGACACAACACGCCACGGCAAAATCCAGCAACTCTGTAGGATAGTCCTGGAACAAGTTTCCGTAGAAGTCGTCCAGGGTATTGTTCGGTGTCGAGTTCACCGGAAGATCAATTATCACCTCCTCCTCACTGTCCACATACCACTTCGGCGTCTCGTCATATATTGCACCAAAGTCTTCGACGCTCGCCATTGTTCAGGGTAGGTCAGAGCAGGGGTAATTGTGAATTTACACGTCACAACTCTCGAGAAACATACTGGTTAGTTCAATTTATCACTGGAACTGCAAACCACGTGCACTAGTTCAGTGAACTAAACGATTGTTTACGTTTCTTTTTATCCACGGGGGGGTGGGGGGAGGATTTCAATCGTCTATTTATAACACGTGTTACCGGAAAATCTCGACGTGTTTATAACTGCGGAGAAAGATTCAAGCAAAAGCTTGTCCACATGCTATTTCTGATTTACAGACGTGAGCTCATTCAGGAAAAATAGTCCCGAAATGAAGTGGTCTGTGCTTGGTTACTTTAAATCCAATCGTAGACATCAACAATATTGTGGCAAGGTACAATGGGGAACTACGAGCACCGAAAAGGGTCGCAGAGCTGCTCGAAAACGCAACAATGTGAACACTCTTGATTGTTGTCGTCCCACGCGAGAGTGAACATGCACGCACGTTTGCGATAACCGCTCCACGCGACACACGATGCTCTTTTCTTCACGGCGACACTTTGTAAACTGGCGCTGGTTGAAGCCGCCCGTTTGTATGAGTAGCACGGGCGAGTGTAAGACCTGCGCGAATCAGACGCGACGCCAGCGCCACGGTGCGGAGAGAAAGCGCGTGGCAGCGAGCGAAATGGTACATGCAACTCGTGCTTACGATACGAGGTGCTGCGAGTTTTTGTCCTTCAAAATGAAGCAATTGCGGCTCATCTAGTTGTCTATGGGTGGTTCAATGACTCAAGAATTTGACTTGCTTTATTTTACTTCGCCTTTTGTGCCACTTTTGCCTAATTTGCGAAGATGGGGATGAGTAATGATATGATGAATGGACACTCACAAACATCCATGCCCAGGTCAGGATTCGAACCCGGGGCCCCTGGCGTCGTAGCACGATGTGCCAACCACTCCGCCACGGGAGCCGGCTTCAAGGGCTCAAGAATGAACGAAATATTTTCAGTAGAGCAAGCGTACGCAGGGGGGAGCTGATGGGGCCACAGCCCCTCCAGAAATTTTGAAAAAAATATACATTTTCAAATGATTGCAGTGAAGAAATCGAGGGGGGGACAAAATTGTAAATACAAACTCCCCTTAAATTCACCTTGACTACCATTTTTGTCTTGGTACAACTTTTAAAACGAAGGTTACAAACGGTAATTGCAAACTATTTTATAATTTATCCCGCCTCTACCTAGAAAGCAGCTATGGGATATCCAATTTTATAATTCCAGCCCTCTCCGAAAAAATCCAGGGTAGTGGTTAGGTTGTGCCTTGATGCTGCTCGGATCTTATTTTCTTTGCCATTCTCTCTTCCATCCTTTCCTATCTGTTCCGTTTGCTGTTTTTCTTTCTCTCTTTCACTCCTTTTCATTCCATATCTTTTCTCTCCTCTTCTTTCTGTTCTTCTCTCTCTCTCTCTTTATTTCTTTTTTATTCGTTCTATTCTTTCCCTTTCTGCTTTTGTCCTCTCTTTCTATCTCTCACTCTCCATTCCACACATTTCTGTTCCTATTTCAGGGCCTCAGTGATAGCGTTGTGGCAAACTGCACTTGTTTTGTACACTGCCATGGACGTCCGCAGGATTTTTTCCAGGGAGGGGCAAGGAAGGTATATTTTTCCAGGGGGGGGGGCCAACATGGCATATTTTCCCCAATAATAGTGTTCATCCCTCAAAAAACATTGCTTAAATATGAATTTATCATGTTCGTGCAATAATTAACACACATTATTGTGGCTGAAATTAAATTATATGTGTGTAATATGTAATTTTTGGTTGACTTTCGTCTTCCAGGGGGGGGCCACGGCCCCCCCTTGCCCCCCCTTCCGGACGCCCATGTACACTGCACAACATAATTAATAGCAAAAGCCCAAACTACTTCTTTTCGAAACTAAACTTCAGAAGCAAAATTCATTCGCATTCAACCAGAAACGCTGCCAGTTTCAGCTTACCTCGTTGCAGAACTTCAGCTTATCAGTCCTCTTTCAGTTGCGCAGCACCCAAAGCCTGGAATGCACTACCAAATCTAACCAAAAATCAAAATTTCAGACGTTTTCGCGATATGCTCCGTGAATCACTGATAAACGATCAGAAGCAGGGTAAATCAACTTATGAATAATGATAAATACTGTGAGTTGCCAGAATTTTTTTTTCTTACTATCAACTTTCTCGACTTCAGTTACTTTATTATCTAATTCACTGCTAATATTGTTCCAATGTATATGATTTTATTCCTTTGTAATCTGAATTTCATTTTAATTTTTATTTTTTTATCTGTTCTATTGTATGAGATTTTATTCCATTTGTATTTTATTGTACTTTCTTGTTCATTTTCTTTGTAATCTTGAATTTTATTTTATTTTAATTTTAATCTGTACTTTTTGGGGGTTAGGTGGTAGACCAGCAACAGCTGAACCTCGCCCAGCAAAAAAGTTAATTCAATTCAATTCAACGTGATCGCCTTGTAATCGAGAGGTGTCGGGTTCGACGCCAGGCGGAGGCACATAGTGGTTCGGATCCCACTATGCAAGTACTTCCAGTCCCTGATAAATATGGGGGATGGAAACCTAAAAAAAACTCGCGATACAAGCTCAGAACAATGACCCAAAGGAACGCCAATGGGTAACAATGATAAAGATGGAACTATACACCATGGGGCTAGGGTGGATTTGGGAAGTAGTCGAGGGTAGTGTTGCCCCCGAGACGAGACTTTGGCCTGTCTCGTCTCGTGGAGTCTCGTGGAAATGTTGTCTCGTCTCGAAAATATTCGTTCGTCTTATGACACATGGTCAATCTCGTCTCGTCTCGAATTTTTAAAAGGCTGTCCCGTCTCGTCCCGTGGGCAACACTAGTCGAGGGGAGGGCGGGCATGCAGGAAATGGGGATCATTTTGACAGAATGTGCGGGAAAAGTATATTTAACTACGGCACAAATCGTGGATTGGGATAGGCAATGGGGAAGGCGTAAATACGTAGACATGTGTGGAGCGAGTGCCAGGACGGGTTTGGCATGGTTCAGGCTAGGGGATGGGCACAATTTTTATTTGACAGAAGTGCAATACAGAACCATTCCATTCTTGAAACCAACTGCAATATATAATTTATGTTAAATGAACAGCAGAACTTGCTTGTTAAAAACTACTCCAACAACTCTTCCCACAACATTGCATGATTATAAATTGAAAAATAAAACTTTCCTTCAATGCAAATATGATGAATTTCGTATTTTTTTTGTTTCAATATCAGTGCACACACACTCTCACACACGCATACGTACACTAAGCCAAGTCCTCAACACTAACAGAATCTTGAAGTCTTCAATCGAAAAATTTACATGCCTCCTTTTCACTTTTTCGCAATGAATCTCAAAGGGAAAAAATTCCTTATCTCGAGGCATTCCTTTATCTTACTTCGAGTGCAGAATGTTCAATTTCCCTTTCCGTATCCATCTTTGTGCGGAGAATCGTATAACGCCGCCTACCTTCAAAGATGAGGAATCCGCAGGCACGGAAGTTTAGCAGGAAATAGTAGGAAATAAAATAAAAGTCAGCATTAACTCTGAGAATGGTTGAGTGCAGGATAGAACATGCACAACGTTCGGAAATTTGAATCTCGCTTAAATACCGTAGATCGCGTGAAAAGATCTCGGGATCAGATAGTATAGTACGATTGTGTTAGAATGCGGAGTCATAGTGTGATGATACGCAAAAGAGTTACCGCGAGGAGTGGTGCGCCATCAGAGTTTAATTTCTGGGACCGTGCCTGCACAGAAGAACCGGCGGAGACGACTTCACGTCTAGAATCAGAGATAACGAACATCATTTTCTCTTACATCATGACCCTGCCAGTCCAGTCAAAGGAAGTGTTTTAATGTTAAATGTTGTACGAGCTACCCTCATTTCTCAGGGGTGTTACCCCATTAATATAAGAGTACCTCTCACATAAGCGAGTGCTTTAGGTTGGCATAGCCTAGATCACGATCCCTAACAACCCTGCAGGGTTGAAAATTTGTGCCTCCCCGATGGCGCAGTGGGAGCGTCGTCGCCTTGTAATCAAGGGGTCCCGGGTTCGATTCCCGGTGGAGGCACAAGTGGTTCGGATTCCACTTTAAACTGTAGGTCCAGTCCCGATTATCCTCACTGTGCATAAAGTGGACTTCAAACACCAAATCAATCATAAAATGAAAATTTCTCGTGAGACAGGTGGAGAGGAGTGTCGGCTAATTCACACGTGGCAATGACAAATTTTTAATTGTTGCCTTAAGATTGGACAAAAACATGCAAATAAAAATGTCGATACGAACACACACAATGCACGGTTTCTCATTCGTTCAAAACCGCGAATAATAAAAGTAAAATATTGGTCAAAGTTTTTAAGCCCACTTTATGCTCAGATAGGCTAATCGGGACTGAGACCTACGGTTTAAGGTGCGGTCTGACCCACTGTGCAATGTGCCTCCACAGGGAATCGAACGCGGGACCCCTAGACAACGTTACTGCTACGCCAGCGGAGAGGTTCTAAAATATTGTATTATAACAACATACAAATTATAACTGACTTACTGAATCGTACATATCCACATTCGTCCCCCAACCCCACAAGTAACGCTGCCAGAAAATGTGTGCTATCACATGTAGCATTAGTGTATTTTTAGTAAAAACAAAACCTTAAATTATAGTCTTAGAGAAATAATCATGAAAAGTTGAAAAATTACCGTTTTCCGTGATCCAGTCCGTCCGTCCCTCTGGCTGTCAGTCCAACAGTCCATGCATGTCACTACCGATGCCTCAGAAACTGCAAGAGATAAAAATAAAATTTGGTGGACTGGCAGACCTACCAAATAATAACTCAATGGAACAAAAACCAACTCAATCCGTCTGGCCGTGAGAGGCGACAATTGCTAAAACGTTCTTTCAATATCTCGGAAACTATACTCTGTCCCACAAATCTGAGGAGCAAGCTGACGAAAACAAGTCCTCTGCGCAAGTAATGACTCGAGAGGGCTCGACCAATCAACGCCTAAGAGGAAAGGGATTACATGGAAGTAGCAACGCCGCTGTAGCTACCAGCCGATTGCAGAAGCGCGCACCGCTTTGCTCCTCCCATTCGCGTTTTGCACGTGGTGTTGCTCCACAGAATCCTGGGACGTAGTATAGCAAATGTCAAGATTTGACATTTTCTACAAATGAAATTCTAGTCAATGCTAGTTTAATGTGATATTAATTATTTTCATTTGGTATGCTCGTCTGTCTGGGAGGATCAAATAATTTAAGTGAACAATTGATACATTTTAATGCTTTGATATCTCAGAAACCATTCTAACTAGAAATACGAAATTTGATGAGTTGAAAAAACTGTGAATTTTATACATGACGCGATGTTCATCTTTTTGATCTATTTGTCTGTTCTGGTTAGTAATCGAAAATAATCTAAATATAATGATCTATCAAAACAACTAAAGATTGAAACTTAAAAATAAGTGGTCAGAAACATATACTAACCTAACGTGATATAAAGGATCTAGATCCTAATTTTCTGTCTATGGCAGTCAAACAAACAAAGTCAACAATCAATAAATTTATTTATTTGTCTCCAACAGAGAAAATATCTCCATACATTTGACCTTCGATAACTTAGAACCAAATTTAGTTTGACGTATCGAAACATATATAAAGTACCAACTCATTTCTGGAGTTTTATTTCGATTTGGTTGTTTGATTTGTACGTCCATGTCAACAATCGACCCATTCGATATTTGTTGATTGCTCGGAAATTGCTGGCGATACAAAGATAAAATTTCATAAACTGAAAGAATTACAGGTTGTAGTATAGTAGGGTATTTGTTACCTCAATCAATTTGTCCGTCTCTATTTCATTACGAAGACTTATCCGTAACCAATAAAACTAGAAATAGACATATTTTTTTGGTGTAAAATGGCGATAACATAATTTAAATAAAACATTAGTTATATCGATTTGGTTATTTAGGATGTTATAAATTCTACATAGAAAAAATGTTGTATCAACGAATCCGGATTCAAATGCTGATTAATTGTGATATAAATTATTATTATTGGTAATTCGTTTGACACCCACTAAACCACTAGTACCCATGGAGCATGTCGTTGTAGTTTGTTTCTTCAGACAGGCGACAAGGACTCTTAAATTAGTTTCATTATTTACAGTATTTAAAATATCAGAAATAAACGTGATCTCTTAATCACAAAAATTTCTGTAAAAAAAGAAAGGAATCGCTGCTATTACGTATTTTCATCGTATATACATCATGCCCCCTATAATTATTTGAATATTCTTTCGAATAATCGTTGTGAAATAAAATAAATATGAAATGAGAGTGTAAGCAATCGTGCACAAATATCTTTTAAGTGCACTGGTCAAAGAGACATATTTAATATGATATAGTTTGAAGAAAAATACACAACACCTACCGAAAATGAACTTAGATATCAATGATTTTTATTATAATAGCTTCTGCCATCTTTTATTGACTTTAGAAAGCTTTTTTGGTGGGGAAAACTTAATGACTGAAGCAAATTTGCAAGGATAAGAGAATGACAACTATCAGATTTATTTTGCTTAGGAAGAGGACGAATGGAAGAAAGGATTGTGTTGTTGGACAATAAGCATGCGCTTGCGTATTGTCATGTTGGAGAAGCACACGGCGTCCCCACTCCCGTGCTGAATGCGTCGGTGAAGTTGCCGCAGTGAATTGCAGTACCGGTCACTATTTTTTAACAAGAATAACCCTATATGCTAATGAAACTATTGCGCACAAACCAGACAAGATCCAGTTCTTGTCCGGTGATAAAATTACTGAAATAACTATTGTGGAATTATCTGTTGGTGGTCTTGCTACTGTGAATACAAAATTGAATCAACTTGATCAAAACAGCCTAGAGACCACAATTTGTAAGTAAACGAAAGAAAATCAATAAACAGATTAGAGACTGTCTCTATATTTTTACTTCGCACTCTTTTTCGGTAACCCTTCGAAAGAACTTTTCCACATGTCGTACATGAACGTACAGTAATACTTTCTTTTCTCGTGACACCGAACTGACCATGACAACACGAACACCTAAACGCACTCACTTTAACATACTACGAACTACAATGTAATTCCATGTAATGAAGTAAAATTGGATGAATAGAAAATAAGTCTCGAGACTCGGACGCAACAATGCATTTGTTTTACTTTTCTGTAGCTATAGTGTAGACGCTTTGGCGCAATAATGTGTTTAAACTTTCAATTACTCGCTCTTTCCATTTACAAAGTGACTCATTTCTCACGAGACTTACCATTAATATTTTGAAATTTAATTGCTTGGTTTGCAATGAGAAATGTCTTCGCTCGGTAAGTGCATACCACAAGAAAATAAAAAAAGAATATAAAAATATAATAATATTAAATCTCTTCATTCTGGGAGATAGTAAATGTTGTCTGGGAGACAGGAAGAGCGGGTTCGATTCCGCGAGGGTTGACAAGAATACTCACGGGAGGGGAGGACCCAACCAGATGAAGCCTTCGGTTTTCGTCAAGGTACATAGAATTCGTTTTGCAGAAAACGTCACAGGTTTATAGATTGATGATAATAATAGGAATGACCTCATGGGAGAATTTTATATCTGGAGTTTGGAAGTCATGAGAAATTTCAACGGCCAAAATAGCCAAGACCTGCTCTAGGACCGTAATGCTTGATCGTCATAGTTTGTGTTGGGTTCGGTCCAAGTTCTACCGTTTAGGAAAGAATAAGTGGAAAGCGTACTTGGTAAAAGGTGAGTAGGCAATGATGAAGGGACATGAAAAGGTAGGAATCGTGTGGATGGATCTGGGTAGGTGTTGTTTATAAGCTCTGGGTGGGATGGCAGGAAAAAATGGTTTCTGGGAACCTTGAATGGTTTTAGAAACATGTAGGTGGTGAAGGCGTTGACTGAACTGGTCCAAACTGCCAGAGATCGTGTCTGAGAAATGTTGCAAAATTGGTTTCCGATTTTTTGAGGCCTTGTCTAATACACACCTACTAGAGCTGCGCGTAAGTATTCTCTTTTCTATTGATTAGTCGGAAATTTGAAGTGTAGTGGATTTTACCTTCTTTTAGGTTAATAGTGACGATAATTACAAAGGGGCCCTAATGGATATATTGAAGACGATGTGGAGTGATGTTTAGTGACAGTGACGGCTCCAGAAAGAAATTAGTCTAGAGACGGGGAGCAGGAATGGGATGAGTCACACTTAATATAGCTTAGAACTAAATAGCACTAAAAATGTATATTTTGGTTAAAAAGAGTTCTCCTGTTTGTTGGAGGGCGGTAGGGCCTCGATTGTGGGAGCGTCTGCCTACATCGATATATTCGAATAAAAATGTTTAGAACTGTTGATCTTTTATGGAAATGTATTTGAGATAGACGGCTTTCCATCTTCTGACTGCTGACCGTTTGAAAACTTGTTTCAGTTCACTTTATGCTCGGATTGGCTAATCGGGACTTGCTGGTTTTTTTAAATTTCTCTTGTTTTTTTATCTCATCACCCCGTTTAAGAAATGTCTCGTTACGCCGCTGGTATAGGGTAATTTCTTTCATTAAGAATATACGAAATTACAGGATGATGATTAGATGAAACTGATAAAGGTACACTCACAACGAACATCCATGCTCGAGCCACGACTTAAACCCAGAATCTTAGATGGCGAGAGGGTAAACTGACTACTGGACGCGCTCATGGAGGAGGTCAAAGAACTATTATATGGTTTTCATTGATTGATTTGGTTTATTTTAGTTTTGCATTTCTGCCACTTTTGCCAAAGATGAGGATGAGTGATGATATGAAATTTATAAAGGAATACTCACAAGAAACACCCATGCCCAAGCCGGGATTTGAACCCGGGATCCCTGGCGTCGTAGCGCTCTGTTCTAACCACTCCGCCACGGAGGTCAACACAAACTATTATATAAGCATGTGTAAGATATGAATATTTTACACATTTTGATTATCTTGAGAGCACAAAAATAAACATTTTCAGCAATTTTAGTATGTAAAATTCCGAGTCCTAATTATTATAGGGTAAAAGAAGGGATGTTCGCCATGCTGGGAATTTCGCCGTACTTGTGGTTTTTGTAATCGTAGATAGAAATTATAGGTTGGAAACACTCACTGATGCTTGTAAAAAATCAAGTAACGTGTGCCTTGTTTCCACTGAAAACTACAGTGTGGTGAGCGAAATAGAAAGCAAACAGTACAGTTTGAAATGCGCAGTTGCGTCTACACAGAAGACAAAAAAGGTGCCGAATTTCAATACTACGTTGGAAATTGTCATTTCGTGGCAGATAAGAATTATTTTTCTTCCTTTTAATTATTGATATCGTAACCTCAAACCTTAAGAATGTCGTGAAAAGATTTGCTTTGGAAAGCGTGCATGTACAAGTAAACATAAGTTGTTTTCTTTCGACTATGCATTTGCTGGTAAATTCGACAGAGTAACAGCAAATGTGTCGAATTTCCCTTCTTACAGGCGGTCGTTCACACACAACTTGCTCACAATGCTTAGAACATTTAGGCCTATGTTTCTTAAACATGTTTGTATTGTATCTTTTTAAGCAGTTTTGTATTGTCATTTGTAGGTCTTTTACACTTTGTTGTCTGACTTATTGGCAACAACTTGGTACTCCATACACTTACATTGACGATAAAATGATAAAGAAGTTATATGGCGAATTTCCCAGCATGTGGCGGGAATTTCGCCTCTTTTTCTCATTTTAGTATTTTTAATATTACGTCATAAGTATAAGTAACACAGTATTTATGTTATATTCCTCATAATCCACAGTGACTACTTTTTGTATCGTATAAATTTTGTACTCCCCCAATTCGTTTAGAAGGAAAAAAATGAAAAGCATTTTAGTGGTGAACTTCCCCTCCTTTACCCTATCTGATCGACGGTTTTTTGACTCGTGTCCAGCACAGTGTCTCTCATTTTTAAAAATCCACAATTTCCTTAAGTGTGATTGTGCTGACACAACTGTTCTGAAAACAATATAATTTGTTGAAGTACTGAATGTTCAATACCAAGGATTACTCAGCTATAATCCTGGAGAAAATAGTCCACAACTTCAGCACCAGAGAGCGCGCCGTCCTTCAGCGCCACCGTGGAATAGAACGGCAAATGCTTGTACTACTAGAAGCAAGAAAATCTGTTTTTCCGATCTTTCAGTGCTCAGCTTAAAAGTGAAGAATTTTCAAGTACATACAATCACTTATCCCGATCCATGACATTAAAAGGTGTTAATGCTCCAGATTTTAGCGCGTTATCCTATTAAAACGGCGTTTTCTAAAAAATACAATCAAATATCCTACGGTAGCGTTGTGTATGTTGGAATACGAATATCTATGTGTGGGAAAAAAATAATAACAATAATAACATTTTTTTAAATTGAATACGTTACGTTACGTTACGTTAATATATTCATAATAATATTTTAATTAATTAATATTTTACTGTTATTGCTACATGAATAAGTACAAATGCAGTGTAAGAATACAGAGATATAACAGCAAGTATTCATTATGTAGCCGCTAGGACGCCTGGGGTCTCGGGTTCGAGTCTGGGCCTGGGCTTGGATGTTTGTGAGTGTCAATTCATGAATTTCATCATATCATCACTCATCCCCATCTTCGTAAATTAGCCAAAAGTGGCACAAAAGCGAAGTAGGCTACGTAAAATAAAGCAAATCAATCAATCAATCATTATTTAGGTTACGGGTAATTAAGATCGTTAAAATGTGTATAAAAACAAGTCTCCTGGCAAGAAAATTGATGTCAGAAGATAAGGAATTAAATATTTATTGAATAACAAAAAAATGATGTTAAATTCAGTTAACGAAAATTAAAGTTTCTGATCAATATTAATGCATATTATTATAATTGAGGACTACAAATGGTAAACGTTGTAAGTGCCAAAAACGTAAGTGTTGGGAAATCGCATCGTTCAGCACATCAGCCCGTAAGAACGTGCACAATAGTGACCTCTTTACACGCCCTTTGAACTACTTAGAGGGCTACCAGCCACATTTCACGTTCACTAGATTATAAAGCATGGCACATTGCACAGTTTAACGTGGAAAACGGTGTTTGAATTATTGTGGCACTTACAGCGTTTACAAAATTTTAGTCTTCAATTAGTAGTGTGCAATAATCTTATTTATTCCTGTCGTTCAAAGCCGTGTGATCCCAATATAATACTTGCCTTCCAGTAAGTTGGGCGAAAATAAATAACCTTGGATTGTACAACAAATGCTAAACAATTACAAGTTTATTATTTAGCTTTAGTACTTAGTAAGTCTTTCGGGGCATCCGGACCAACTGGTACTCCTAAGTACGCCCTTGCTCACAGAAATATAAGTTAAGTGAAGGTGTGTTGCCTTAGGCTTTCTAAGTTACGACTGTAAGAATATTTTTTTTTTTCAGTAACGTAAACAATAATTGCAAACTAAAGTTTCCAAAGTATAATTGCGCAAAATGCATGACAGTACAAACTTTGTAAAATAATTAGCTTTCATATTAGTTGAAAGAATGCACAAGTTCAATGTTTCAAAATGTTACGCTGCTAAATAACACAAACATAATAAAAGTATGCATCTAGTACGTGCGAATGTAATGTTCGCTTTCAACTTTTTCGTCCGCTAGAAACCCCACTGCCTTTCTTTGAGATCTTTCGCCTGAGAAACATACAAAATCAAATATATGAATGTTTTTTTTTTCTTGTGTTGGCAGATTTAAGAATCGCATTCTTTTCTTTATGTAGCTTTTCCTTACTTTTGACATTTGCCTCGCCTCTGCTAGTGAAGGTAATTTGTTTCTCTCTTGTCTGTCCTTCTAATTCTACATTAGTAATTCCAATTGTGCAGCAAATTTTGACAAATTGCTGAAGTTGGAACAGAGCCAGGCGTATCATTAAAGTGAAAAGTTGCTCTTCCTCGACATTCTCGTTTTGTTTATTGATTTCTCTTTGATATACGCGTAATTCTTCGAAGAATACAAGTTCAAAACGTTGTTATGTATATTTTCTCTAAATCTCAAATTTTAAAGTAAGTGTTGCATGCATTATTGAAACATACAGCTCGTAAGTGAAATAAACTTCAAGCTGTTATCTTACAAGAGAAATGCTTTCGGGGGTGAAAAAGGATAAGAAACAAGGAAAAATCATTTATAGTGGACAGTGGCGGATCCAGAAAAATTTCAAAAGAAGGGTCCAAGATAGTAAAACTCTTTCCTGTAGTCGCTTGATAATCAATGGTCAGAAAGTATTTTAAAATTGTGTTATTAAAATTTGTTCGCGGCACATTTTGCCTTTGGGGTGTTCATCCATTTTTGATAAAGTCGTACTACAAGTATATTCATTTATTCACACGTTGCGGTTACTCAATTTAACAGCATTAACAGCATTACTAGGGCCTCCCGATGGCGCAGTGGTAGCGTCGTTGCTTTGTAATCAAGGGGTGCCGGGTTCGATACCCGGTGGAGGCACATAGTAGTTAGGATCCCACTTTAAACTGTAGGTCCAGTCCCGATAAGCCATACTGTGCATAGAAATCAATCAATCTATCATACAACAGCATTATTTGAGGGAAAATTACAAAAAAATATGCTAAAGAATCCTTTTATGTACAGTCACCGTGTACCCGTATTTCCACACGTGCACACTATTATCAATATATACATATATCATTTTTCTTCTACATTTATTATTATTGTCGAACATTCAGCACGTCTCCAAATCCCCGTCAGTTTCAGAGAAGCCAAGCAAAGGTCATTTGCCTTGCCCACAAAAGGTGACGGCTATATTTATGCATTCTCTCCCAGAAGACCTTTGTCTCCCCAAAGTGAAATATTTCCATTCTTCCCTGCAACCAACCCCCTCCTCCACGTCAGCCAATAGAAACTGGACATGGACAAAAACCCCTAACCCAACGGTGAATTTTGGCGGGTCAGTGTGCGTCTATAAGCTAGACAGAAGAGTCGGTGTTGAGAATTCAAGTGACAAGTCTGTGTCGAGAAGTCAGGTGACAAGTGTGTGTCGAGAACTTGTGCCGGAGAGTCTGTTGTCGAGAAGTTGTGATAGAAGTGTTGAGGATTTGCCTTGACAAGTCTTTGTCAAGAGGTTGCGCTGAGAGTCCGTGTAAAAATGGTTATACTGAACATCCTGTGTCTAGAAGTCAGTGTCCGTCAATGCTGAGAGCATTGCATTTAACACTTGATTTACGATGAACGGGACAGTTCTCGCTACAAAACAGACATATAACTTTTACATATAAAAGTATGCATGTAAGTGGTCAGGTTACAGAACTTTGGTGAGAAGAAAGTGTGTCCCTACGTCGTCCAAGGGCAGTGCGTTCGACACCTCAGGAAGCAACCGATGGTGTAACGGTGCCAGTGGAAGAAGGGGAACTCGGTCCGAGTTCCATGCCGCAGTGTGATTGACACCACGGACACTTGGGACAACCATGCTCCCTAACGCAGACAATAGATACATCAGTGGACAGTAAGTGGACAGTAAGTGTGACAGGAATTGAAATTAAGGTGTGGACTTGCAATTCTCATATCATGTAGTGATTCTTTACAAAAATACATATTCACGTATCACAGTCCATCAATCAAATAGCTATAATTTCATATGCAACTCCATCCAGCGGACCAGAAGGGAAATAGCTAGCCTGTTCGGCCACAACCGGCAATATAAATGGGACATCTATATCCTGAAATACTGGCTACCCTGCATGTGCGTTGCCTAACTCCACGGCGATGATAGATCTTACTATAATGGAACCACAGGCAAAAGAATTTGCGCAGACCCGCGACTCCTGTGCACATACTCCCGCGTGGAGGGGAGGGGTAGAGTGGAGCATGCTTTCTTATGGCGCGAGTTGAGCCGATGCGATGGAGGGGAAGGTGCGCGAAGGATTTTGCAAGAAGGTTCTCTTCCTTGTGGTTGCGCTGTAGTACTGCTACTGAAATTTGCTCATCGACTCAGTTAGGCAATGATGATGCTGCTGTAACGTAAGCAAATTATTCTCAAATTCCGCGTATGCTGTGATTACTTATTTGGCCAATTCGCAACTTCAACCTAGTACGAGTCTGTCTGCATAATGTCATTAAAATATTGCATTTTAGCTAGCAAGAGTTTACGTTGATGACATTGACAAGGTGGGCCCCTTCAGACCAGGCGGAAACCCGCCCTTGATAGTGGAACTAAAATTGCACGGAGAAAGAGATCAAAACAAAACAAGATTGAGAGACGGAAAATAATAGACAAAGAGGGAAGAGAAGAGGAAAACAAAAAGAGTGAATGAGAAAGGATAAAAAAGATGGTTGATTTGGTGTTTTAAGTCCACTTTATGCACAGTAAGGCTAATCGGGACTGGGCCTACAGTTTAAAGTGGGATCCGAACCACTAGAGCCTCCACCAGGTATCGACCCCTTGATTACAAGGCAACAACGAGGATAGAAAAGAGAAAGAATTACAGAGAAGAGAGAGAGAGAGAATAAGGGAAGAAATAGAAAAGCAGAGAACGAAGGAAAGAGAGACAGAGTGAAGAGAATGAAATGTTACAAGACAAGAAGAGAGGAAAGAAAGAGACAAGGAAATTGTAGCGATGGGACTCGATGCAGTGACCAACAAGTCTTGTCTTGACTGCAGAATTTAGTTTGGCTTAGCTCGTCTCTGATTCTCCTTTAAACATGCAACGGATCACTAAACATAGCTCCAACCTTTCTTTAGTTTTAGCTTATTGGCGTCGTCTCCCTTGCTGCACGGGAAATTATTCGAATTTCAAAGTGGAAAAAACTCGAATCGTTTAGCGGAATCAATGGAGAGGACGCATATGAAAACGCGGACTTTTTTACGCTTCGGAGGGAGTCACTAAAAAAAAAGTAGCGGCGGGCAAGGGGGGAGGGGGCATGTAAAAGAGCAATTTGGCTAAACTCATTTCCTGGAAAAACTCCAAACTTCCAGCCGAGAAGGGGTGCATAGGTAATGAATGAATACCGAGAGGAAAAGAGACGGGACTGTGGATTAACACGGACATTTTTCTTCACGCACGGAATCAATCTTGTGCAACAATGAAAAAAGTATTGTTGAGGAGAGAGGACGCATTATTTACCTTAGCACAGGCTCAGAAGAAATTTCGAGCGACTCTGTGAAAATGGAGCAGAGGATTACAAGTTAATGGCGGTCTGAAAAGGGGGGAAGCACTAGAAGTTGCCTCCTTTATATGTAGATATAGACTTAAGATGGCTAGAAATAATTTACATTCTGAGAAGTAATCCTATTTAGCAAATGTTCTCGAATCATTATAAAACTTGCTCAAGGGGAAATAAGGTTCTGGTTGAAAATGGAGTTAGTGCGAAGGTTACAAAACAAGCGAAGGAACAAAAATTCGTGATAAATTAAGTAAACGCCAGATGAAATAATCACGTTAAGTAAAGTAAAACGGGCAGATAACGGACATCATAAAATAGTGAGGAAATACGAACGTGACGTAAGAAAAGAGTAATCCTACCTAGCATAGCCGCCCAAGGTTGATACAATTTTAATAGTTATAATTTAATTGTTACTATTTATTTATTATTAATAAATACTTTTTAAATATAACCAATACAATTTTATCTCTAAACAATTGGAATCAACATAATGACTTGATCGTATACATTCACATTTAACTTTGGTGTTTTAAAACTCCTATTTTCTTTTGTGTGTGTATGTCATATTAATATAAATTTCATATGTTTTTGAACCAATACTATGGCTGTGTCCTCCTCCGTGGCCGTGCGGTGTAAGGCGCTGTGCATTGGACTCCGACTGCGGGACGGCATGGGTTCGAGTCCGCCTGGGTTCAGTCTCTGGGTCTTCGGCCTGTGTATACGACCGGTGGCAGCCCACCATCGTGAGGAAATTGGGGAGCTACGAGTGAGTAGCGTAACCCGGTCACGGAAACGGCTGTGGGGTCATCGTGCTGACCCCACGTCACCCCATTACTGGTTCAAGATCTCCACACCTCTAGATAGGATTGTGGTAGGGAGACTGGCAGTCGGGAGATAGGCCAAGGCCCTTACGAGCTGTGGAGCCACGGCTTATACGTATAACACTATGGCTGTTTTGTATAATAACTGTTACAGTTGAAATGGATTCATATCAGATGATATTTCTTAGCCGTTTACAGTGTCGTAGCTCACGGGGAACCCACATTTATCGCTAAATATAAACTTCACCAACTCTTTTAATAAACCTGTTGTCAAGTCAACGATTAATTTTTAAAAATAGGTCTAAGGTAGGAGGCATGTTTGCCATGGTTAATGAAATTTAAATATTGAAAATCTCCAACTAATTTCAAACGAGCTAGTAATTATCAGAGGTTAAATATACACTAAAATGAAAATATAATGAAAAGCAAACAAATGTAATGAAATGAAGAAAAGACGACTGTGCACTTAACAGAGGGGAATGGTAATTTAAGTGAAAGAGTGTTGTACATATTTGAAGACTATAATGACGGAGGATTGAAAAGTTAAGAAGTATAATATAACTAGAAAGGAGCTGTAATAGGGGAGAGGAGAGGTTGTTACAAGTAACACATAGAGATTGCAAAAATATTCATTGAATTAGGTTACTTTTGACTAATCGGAACGAAGAGAATGAGTGAAGTTGTTATGAAATTGATGAAGGGACACTCACAATGACCACCCAAGTCAAGGCCGGGATTCGTACCCTAGACCCCTGCTGTCGTAGCGCTCTGAGTTTGCAAATAAATATACCGGGTGTCTCAGAAGTCTTTCCCTGATTACAAACTTTATCCATATCCGGTAAATGCAATGTAGAGATGTGAAAGTGGTGCCAGAATGTTGGAAAACTAACCAAGTTTATTTGTTGCAGGTTTCAGTAATGTAGCTGTAGTGTAGCAGTGTCAGTGCCAAGGAATCCGGAATTAATGCTCTTGACATCGGCTGGCATCTTTCCATACAATGTTTCTTGGACTTGACAGGATTTGGGAATGAAGATAAATTCCATTTTTTAAATACCAACTTATTGATGGCAGATATTCTAGTCGAAAGAATTCTGTACATTTGAAAGTTCCTATGCACTGTTATTGGTGACCGGGTCTCGTGATACCAGAAGACATGCTGAGCTTTTTCCTGATTTGTGAACATTTCCGGTTTTCTGGGCACTGACACTGCTACACTACAGCCACGTTACTCAAACCTGCAACAAAAAAACTTGGTTAGTTTTCCAACATTTTGGCACCACTTTCACATCTCTACCTTGCATATAGCGGATATCAATAAAGTTTGTAATCAGGGAAAGACTTCTGGGACACCCGGTAGATATATACACTTTGAAGCAGAAGGATGATTTATCAGGGATAAGTATGCATGGATAATTGGTGTAGGAAATATACAGGGTGTTTCTAAAGGTCGTTTACAACGCTTGGGAGGTGATTCCTCACACGAAAACAAGCAAAAAGTCTAAGTTCCATTTTTACGACTGAGGCTTCGTTTCCGAGATAGGAGCCTCGCAAAAGGTGACAAAGTGAACGTCACACCTGACTGGGACGAATACTATAACAGATAGAGAGGCGGTTCCAAGGGAATCATAAAGGAATCGTATGTGCTCAGTCCGGAAGTCACTATGAAAAGTTCACTGCACGCATGCGCAATGGAGTCCTCAAAGGAATTGGGGATTTCCAGCAAGAACAATACATGGAAAGGGTATGTAACGCAGCAAGAAAGACCGTGACAATGAGAAATGCGTTAAAGACAACACATCCCGACCTCAAACATCAAAACATGAGCACGGAACACAAAATCCGAAAAGTTGAGCACGGTTGCATACCCCAGTTACACGCGAGGAATGAACGAATCATGTCATGTGACATACGAGAGACACATTACTCCACCAGGAGGAGGGAAAGAAAAACACAATATCAGATGATTGCGACAACGTGTATTTTTACACGCGACAACTACGTAATATCCCCCCCCCCCCCACACACACACAACAAACAACAAATGCTCGAAGGGTTGGTTCTCTCCGGCAGTCTTTCCAGTCGTGTTGCAGGTGCTGGGATATGATCAGCAGTTGTGTTCGTACGGTGATACGGCCAATTTGTGCAGTGGGCCAGTGTTAAACAAAAACAATACTTTGCAGTTCCAGCTCCCTATTACACAGATGGCTGCGTATACGACCCAGCAGCTAGCAGACATGCATCTCATGTATGGGGAGGCACATGGTAATAGCCGTGAGGCAAGGCGTCTTATGGAGAACGCTTTCCACATAGACGTTTACCGTCTCACACCTTCTTTCAGGTAGTGGACAGTCGACTGCGTGAAACAGGGTCAGTGTTACCACCGCGGCAAGAAGTTGGAAGACCCCGAAGTGTACGCACACATCAGTTTGCAGAAGATGTGTTAACAGCGGTCGCAGAACATCCTGGCACCAGTACGCGAGTGCTCGCTCGGGCACGAAACACGTCTCATGTGAATTTGTGGCGAGTGTTGTCAGAGGAAGGAATGCACCCTTTTAAACTGCAGAAAGTACAAGAACGGTTACCTCGTGACTTTCGCCCTCGTATGGAGTTTTGCCAATGGTTGTTGCATCAGCTGGACACAAACCCTCACTTCGGGGCAAACGTATTGTGGACAGATGAAGCCATTTTCACCAGGATGGATGTCTTCAATAGTAGAAACAGTCATGTATGGGACTTTGACAACCCACATGCACTTTTTGTGGCCCATCACCAGCACAGGTTTTCAGTGAATGTGTGGTGCGGGATAGTACATGATCATTTAATTGGACCATACATTCTCCCTGTTCGCCTGAATGGTCGCACGTATCATGCATTTCTTAGTGAGGTTCTGCCTGAACTGTTGGAGACCGTACCTTTGGCAAGAAATGTGGTACCAACACGATGGTGCACCAGCTCATTTCGATTGTAATGTACGACATTTCCTGCATGACGTGTTTCGCAATACGTTCATTGGTAGGGATGAGCCTGTGCCTTGGCCACCGAGGTCGCCAGATCTCAACCCTCTCGATTTTTTCTTCTGGGGAGAAATGAAAACCCTCGTATACGACACACCTGTCACATCAGCTGAGGACCTCGTTGCTCGCATCAACGTCGCCGCCGCGACGGTAGCAGATACACCTGGCTTGTTTGCTCGTACTCGACAATCCTTGATTCGTCGCTGTCATCTCTGCGTAGAAGTAAACGGCAGACATTTTGAAAACCGTCTGTGATTATTATCCTCGGCAATCTCAGTGAGAACACTCTTGGTATTGCTCCCCACCCCCTTTGTGTGGTGAAAGTGACATCTTCAGTTGGTGTACAGTGACAGGACTGTCTGTGCGTAAGATATTGTAGCATTTGTTGTTTGTTGTGTGTGGGGGGATATTACGTAGTTGTCGCGTGTAAAAATACACGTTGTCGCAATCATCTGATATTGTGTTTTTCTTTCCCTCCTCCTGGTGGAGTAGTGTGTCTCTCGTATGCCACATGACATGATTCGTTCATTCCTCGCGTGTAACTGGGGTATGCAACCGTGCTCAACTTTTCGGATTTTGTGTTCCGTGCTCATGTTTTGATGTTTGAGGTCGGGATGTGTTGTCTTTAACGCATTTCTCATTGTCACGGTCTTTCTTGCTGCGTTACATACCCTTTCCATGTATTGTTCTTGCTGGAAATCCCCAATTCCTTTGAGGACTCCATTGCGCATGCGTGCAGTGAACTTTTCATAGTGACTTCCGGACTGAGTACATACGATTCCTTTATGATTCCCTTGGAACCGCCTCTCTATCTGTTATAGTATTCGTCCCAGTCAGGTGTGACGTTCACTTTGTCACCTTTTGCGAGGCTCCTATCTCGGACACGAAGCCTCAGTCGTAAAAATGGAACTTAGAATTTTTGCTTGTTTTCGTGTGAGGAATCACTCCCAAGCGTTGTAAACGACCTTTAGAAACACCCTGTATAAGGCAAACTATCTAGGAAGAAGATTTGGAGAGCTGATTTCTTAAGAGATTAGATATGGTACGGAGATTACATTTTAAAAATTGGGACAAAATTTTGACTTTGTTGGAAAATCAAGCTCAATTCAAAACTTTAGTAAATAAGAATTTTAAGTTTCATTAAAATTTAATTTAAATCAAAATGTATTTACTAGGAGACTCACTGAGATATACGAAGGGGTTGGATGTTATATATAAATAAGTAATGTGTATGAAATGT
This sequence comes from Lepisma saccharinum, assembly GCF_977018435.1. Classification (NCBI taxonomy): domain Eukaryota; kingdom Metazoa; phylum Arthropoda; class Insecta; order Zygentoma; family Lepismatidae; genus Lepisma; species Lepisma saccharinum. Next base: position 19,869,533 of record NC_139253.1, read on the forward strand.
GCAAAACTTCGTACTTTGTATTTTTGTTATTTAGCGTAGCTCTTCTGTCACTTTTTGGTGACCACGATGAAGATGAGTGGTGATTAGATAAAGTTGAAGAAAAAACACTCACAAAGAACACCCAAGCTCAGGCCGGGGCTCGAACCTGGAAAGGGCCGCCCCGATGGTGGTAGCGTCGTCGCCTTGTAATCAAGATGTCGCGGGTTCGATATCCGGTTGAGGCACATAGTGGTTTGGATCCCACTTTAAACTGTGGGTCCAGTGCCAATTAGAGCCACTGTGCATCAAGTGGACTTGAAACACCGACTCAATCGATAAATCGAACCTTCAAACTTTTGTGTCGTGCCAGAATTTCGACCAATTAACGTGAATTTTTTTGTGTTTTAAATTTGTTTTCATAAGTACCTTTTATAATTTTACATCCAGCTACTATTTCGGGATGAGATTATTATCTTGTCAAGAGAAAGAAATCAGAATAAGTTTAGTATTTTGATATCGAGACAAGTTCGAAAAGGACAATAATTAAAGAATTTTGCCTAGGTTTCTCTCGGTTCTCGAAAGAACACGAAGAAAGCTCCAAGCTGAGTTTTGCACAATAAACAGTGTTATAACGCCATTAAGCCTTGTTTCCATGATATGATAAACTCAATATGCTGACCAATGGAAGAAGGTGTTAGAAAGAGTGGAACGAACAAGAGAGAAAGAGGAGAGAAGAATGAAGAAGAATGAAGGAAAAAGAGCGTGAGATAAAGAGTCCAAGTAAATATGTTTAGCCTTTTAGGTGAAGTACAGTTGACAAGGGAAAGCCACCTGCTAGAATGTTCCAGAACAACTTTCTAATAGTCTGGAGGGGAGTAATGTTTGTGTATATATATATATCGTCCTGTTTTTGTATCTTGTTACATTTGTACTTGGTGCAGAGTCTGAAGAAGACCCTGCTAGAAGGTTGAAACGTTACGTTTAGTTTATATTTTATAATAAAATAAATTTCTGCCTTGGTCAGTATATTAAGTTTATAATAAACAGTGCAAACGATTGATATTGCGTTTTTCCTTTCTCCCATATAGGGCCTTCCTGATGGTGCAATGGTAAAGTCATTGCCTTGTAATCAAGGGATTCCGTGTTAGATACCCGGTAGGAGCACAGTGGTTCGGATCTCACCTTGAACTGTAGGTCTAGTCCCAATTGGCCTATCTGTGCCTAAAGTGGACTTAAACAAACCCAAACTTTCTTGCAAATATCGAAAAGAACACAACTTCTTTCACATTTAGTTTCCATTTCAACCTGCTTAAACTGCATCTCTATGAGAGGACAGCATTTATCAGTCCGAATCCTGTGAATAGAGGCCCGAGAGTCAAAACATTTCAACAAACCCTCGTATATAGTTGCGTCAGCCTCGCAACTCTCCAATGTCGAATGCAAATCAATGATTGATCAGCATCAATGAAAACATATTGCCGTTCATTGAGTTCACGTGTGGTTTCAAATTGAGACAACAGAGGTCGCCCCAAATCGAAAATATTTCGCTTTCGTTCTTTTTCTCTCTCGCAGTGGATTGCTCCGCTCGTCACGGAGCGACGTAACTCCACATTATTGTCATCCGCTGCACCCTCATCAATTCAACGCAAATTAGGATGTGCAGGGTCCTCTCTATTATCCACGGCGTCATACGCAGCTGAGAAAAACCAGTCGGGCGGGAGTTTTTTTGCGAACGGACGCCGGGAGATTCCGAAGAATGCTTGTCCCTGTTCTCTTCACAAATGTACATTCATCCGCGTTCGTGGTGTCTCTAGCCAGTCTCCGTGATATACCGGTTAGCGTAAAGGACCACAATGACAAGAAGGTCTCCTGTAGAGGCTGTCGCTTTTTAATCAAGGTGTCCCGGGGTTCGATTCTCAATGGAGATGTAGCTATTGCCATCGCGAGGACAAGGCTGGGGTTTAGCCCCCGTGAAATAGTCAACCCACACATCTTTCCAGGGGCGTATCCGGTGGCGTGCAACGGGGCACTTGCCCTACCCACCTGATAAACGAGTTTGGAAGAATATCATTGTGTTTTTCACCTGGAAAGTAAAATAAATGTTATTTCCTTTTCATATATTTCAAATAAATCATTGCCCACCCATGTAAAGTATTGTTTGATCCTTCGAAATGATGATGTTCGTCCCTTCGGGGTAAAAATAATTCTTGTGTCTCCACTCCCCAGGCGAAAAGGTCTATCCATCCAAATAGCCGACATAAGAAGTTTTCAGAATCGTTTAGAATCGAGCAAGATTCACACTCGGGACAAATAGATAGAAACAAGAGTAAAGGCGAAATAAAGATTTATTGTTTATTGATAGTTGATTTATTTTATTTTATGAAAAACTCAATATGCTGACCAAGGCAGAAATTTATTTTATTATAAAACATAAACTAAACATAACATTTCAACCTTCTAGTAAGGTCTTCTTCAGACTCTGCACCAAGTACAAATGTTTTTGTAGTGTCTGAAGAAGACCTTGCTAGAAGGTTGAAATGTTACATTTAGTTTATGTTTTACTGTATAATAAAATAAATTTCTGCCTTGGTCAGCATATTGAGTTGTTCATATCATGGAAACAAGGCTTAATGGTGTTATAGTTTATTTTACTTCTTTTTTCTGACATTTTTGGCTAATCGCGAAAATGAGAATGAGTGATGAATGCTATGATGAAATTGATAAAGGGGCACTCACAAAGAACACCCATGACCAGGCAGGGTTTCGAACCCGGAACCCCTGGCGTAGCAGGGCAGTGTGATAACCACTCCGCCACAGAGGTCGGCGCACAAATCAAAAGAAAATATAGAGAAGCGGAGATAAAAAGAAATAGAAAGAAACAAACACACATAGAAAGATAAGAAATGGAATGGCTTAGAGAAACAGAAATAAAGAGATAGAAACAGGATAAAAGAAAAATAGAGAGATAGAAACAGAAGAAGGAAGAAAAAGAGAGAAACAAAGGACGAAAGAAACATCCAGAGAGAGAGAGAAATAAGAGAAAACGGAAGAAGAAAATAGAGAAGAAAGAGAGAGGGAGGAAGAAAGAGGATGAAAGAAACCGGAAGAAAGAGAGAGAAAGAAAAAGAAACAGAGGACGAAAACAGAAAAGGAGGAAACAAGAGGTTCCTGAAGTTTCGAGTCTCTACCTTGGCAAGAGTGTTCATTTGTCTCTCGCCATCTATTTAATCCATTCAACGTTCATCCTCATCTGTATTAGCCAAAAGAGGCAGAATCGATGTATAATAAGATAATAAGATATACAAAGAATATATGTGATGGTGGAACTACAAAGGAGCAACCAGATCTTCCCTACCATGGATTCCAACTGAAAAACCTTACCTAACTGCATTTTCGTGCTTTTATGCAATTCTTTTGCTTTTTCTCAAGCATGAGCGACCATAGAAGCTCCCGATTACACGTTTGCTGCAAAAGTATAACAATTTGAAGTTGTCTAATGCACGGCTGCGTATATAGAAGGACAGTTTAACGAGTCCAAATCCTTCTCATTGGTTTAGTAAACATTTTGCACTGTTAAAAGCACAATTCTAACTAATTTGCACGTAAAAAGTATTGTCATTATGTACATACATCAAGTCAAAATTTGCATCGAAATTGTGTAGAGTATGTCCTATTGTTTATAATTTAAAAGTTGTTTTCCATAATAAATTAATAGTAACAATTATATTGTACTATGAAATTTGTGCCATTCTTCGGTTGATGTACGTTGAATCCCATCCATTATTTCTGTCTACATACGAGCATGGTGTCATGGCATGTTTACAAGACATGTTGTAACCTGTATACGTATATTCGTTTAATTGTTTGCACAATAGCCTCCCCGATGGCGCAGTGGTAGCGTTGTCGCTTCGTAATCAAGGTGTCACGGGTTCGATACCCGGTGGAAGCACATGTTGTTCGGATCCCACTTTAAACTGTAGGTCCAGTCCCGATTAGCATTACTGTGCATAAAGTGGACATAAAACACGAGCTCAATCAACTCAATTGTAGGGTAATATCTAGGTCAATCTGTACCACATTATATGTCTCCTATTCAGGGGCGCCCACTTGTCAAAATTATTGGGGGGGACTCTGATCACTGAAATATATTAATGAATGACTCACTCCCTCCTTTTTTTAAGTTTTGGCCTCAGTGTTCTGAATCTCGTAAAAGCCAATGAATTCCTCAAAATATCAAAATTTTCATTAACAGTTCGAATGCAGAATTTCAATTGTTCACGGATGGATATGTCAGAAGTTTCGTCAATCATAATAGCAAAATATTCCCAACTTTTAATATCTGGTACCACGGAGCGCAAAACAGATCTCCCTAATATATCAACGATCTCGTTGTGAATGTCATGTAAGAGCAATTTTTAGCCCGAACTCCCATTCCCTCCCCTAGTCCATGCATATCGTCTTTTGAAACTCATAATTATATACTTAGTATATAGTAAGTAATAAGTCATGTTTTGCTGTCTCTGGTCATAACCCCCCCCCCAAGTTGATGGTTTAGCGGTCTCAGCCCCCAAAGTTGATGATCTAGAACATTTATAATGTGTATTTAAAGTTAAGTTCATGTGGCACAATTCAGAGTAACTTTAGAAGAGAAGCAAAATAATACATTAGATCCTCTTAAGCAAAATTATTTGGGGGCTCACATCGTTAACACTGGGGGGGCTCGAGCCCCCCCCCCCGTAATCCCCATGGAGTCGGCGCCTATGCTCCTATTTTAGGAATAGTCAGTTAAATTTGAATTCATATCTTTGATCTTAACAACATACATTCCATTGTTTTCCTTCAGAAACTGAACTTAAATCAAATCTTTAAAGCGGAATACAGTTATGTAGGGAAATAGAAAAAAAATGAATTTTCTTATTTTTGCGTAGCTCTTGTGGCTCCTTGGGTTCACCACGACGATAACAAACGACAAAGTGACCAGAAATTGTGCTTTGCAATCTCTGAGGTCACCCAAAGCCAGACTGAATCCTGCCAACGTTCAATCAGATATCAGCTGTCATCTGTCCCCTTTAGGGAGCTGAGCATGTGTTTGCATTGGCACACATGGTTCGGCAGTGCGTTATATGGTTTGCTTTCGAAGGGAGGGAGAGAGGAATTAAACCATCAGCTTTTCCGCCCCCCTTCGCCTCGTATTGTTCGCAGATGCAGGCTCGAATGACACAAAACAAGGGCACAAATGCGATAAGGGTGGCCAGTCGCAAGCGATCGACTTTTCCTATTCAGTGCGTCACTTCGCACATGGATTGGAGGATTGGTTTTCGAAGGTCTTTGTCCAGCAGAGACGTCAGTCACCAAGAGGGGGGCTTTAGCCCATCGTGAAACAGTTTTAGCCCCCTCTCCTGCTCACTCATGCAGCCTAACATGTTAATTTTTCCTAAACAATTGTCATAGAAAACAATACCGTAACTAAAACGTTGGGGGGGGGGGGGGGTAGGTGCACAATAATACCTTTACCTCAGCAATAGTATTTTTTTTTAGGAAATGAGGATTCTATTACAATTATGCATTTAATACAAAACGGTGCTTATAATGATTTCTAAGTCCCTGTTTAGGTAAAGAAAGCAGCCATGAAAGCATTTTACATCAAAACAACTTATAAATGTACAGTCACCGGCAATAAAAAATGGGACACCTAGATCCTGAAATAGTCGTTATCCTGCATGGCGTTGTGTGTGTTGCCTAACTCTACGGCGATGAGTGAATTTTAATAACAAATGGCAGGTTAGGCAACACACATAACACATACAGGATGGCGAGTATTTCAGGATCTAGGTGTCCCATTTTTATTGCCGCTGACTGTACTTCTAACACGTTTCGAACAAACAAGATTCAAGGAATAAGCAACGAAAGTAAATTCAGCACAAACGAATTATTTGCGAAAACTAAAATTTTCGCTGTATGGTGCTTTGGGGTCTTTGTGCGACGCACCGCTTGATCATCTGGTTTTACAACACTGTATAAGAATCAAACACAGAAAAATAAAGAGAGAGAAGGGGGGGAAGAAAGATTGAGAGGGAATTAAGTGTGTGCGGTGCTAAGAGATCCAGAAATGGAGGAAAGAAGGAAACCAGAAATATAGCAAGTTGCAAAGAGAGAGAGAGGGAAGGTTAGGTATAAAGAGAAAATGGATAAATAGACAAAGAGAGGCGAGAGAAGAGAAGATAGAAAGTAAACTATAGAGAACTAGAAGGAAAGAAGATACAGGAAGAAAGGTAAACAGAGGAAAAGAAAGAGAAGTGGGAAGAAAGATAAAAGTGTGATATGAAGGCTACACTACAACGGAAAGGCGTGCTGATACAGACATAACATGTAACAATGTGATAAATGTTAAAAATGGTAAAAATATGTCGTTTTTCATATCGTTATACAGTAAACCCTCGTTAACACGAATCCCAAGGGACCGAAAATTAAGAGTTCGTGTTAAAAAAATTCGTGCTAACCAAGGATTCAAATTTTATTGTTGCAATGCAGTTATTTCTACACATTAACCATTTACAATACGTATTACGTATTTAAGTATTGTAGATAATGTAGATTTGTTAATTCCATACTGCTCAGCAATTGTCGTTTTGTTCAATGCACCACGGTCTACTTCCTCTAGGATTCTCAGTTTTGTTTGCAGATCTAGTATACCTGTCTGCTTCCTCTTAGCCATGACTCCCATCTTACTGTTTGCAACTTGATGTTACTCGTACGGGCTACGGTTTAAAAAATAGAACAACACATCTGAACACACAACTGAATTTATTGGTTAAATACATATAAGCTCATTGTTGACGCGATGATCGCGACTGTCGAGCAATTGCACCCAAGTTTTAATCTTAATGTTACTCGTACTGGCTATGTTTTAAAAAATAGAAAAACACATTTGAACACATTGTTGATCTGAATCTGTTGGTTACAATACTGTATAAGTTGATTGTTGACAAGATGATAGAGATTGTTGACCGATTTCTTACATACCTAGCAGATGAACGACAGAGGAACAACAGAAAAAAAAATTATGAAACACTTTGACATTTCTTGTTAAATGAGACCTATTGACGAAACGGACTAAAAAACAGTTCGTAATTCATGGTAACCGAAATTCGTGTTAACCGATAAAATTTTCTATAAAATATAATACATCTCTGCCGGGACCAACATTTTGTTCATGTTAACCGAGTGTTCGTCTTAAGCGAGTTTGTGTTAACGAGGGTTTACTGTAGTGGCCAAGAGAGCGAAAGGCAATGGGGCGGCAATGATTCGGGCAATTTTAAATAGTTCACACTAATTTGTAATCTGATGTTGCTTGGGTAGATATGTGGTGGCAACTTCTTGTTGTTGTCGCAAGATAGGTAAAGAAAAATGCAAGATTGATTTCTTGTAGATTGCAACAGATGAAGAGTAACACCATTAAGCCTTGTTTCCATGATATGAAAAACTCATTATCCTGACCAAGGCAGAAATTTATTTAATTTTAAAACATAAACTAAACGTAACGTTTCAACCTTCTAGCAAGGTCTTCTTCAGACTCTGTACCAAGTACAAATGAATCAAGGTACAAAACAGGAAGATATATAGCCTACACAAAAATCACTCCCCACCAGACACAAGATTATTAGAAAGTTGTTTTTTTCTGGAACATTCAGCAGGTGGCCTCCCCTTGTCAACTGTACTTTCACCTGACAGGCGATTTAGCTAACCATTTCCTTTCATCTGGTTGGACTCTTTATCTCACGCTCTTTTTCCTTACCCTTTCTTTCTTCATACGTCTTCCTTCTCCTTTCCTCTTTCGCTCTTGTCTTTTCCACTCTATCTAACACCTTCTTCCATTCTTTGTTTATCATCAGTCCCCCATTCCAGTTCATTGTGTCTTCTGCCTTTCTTCTCTATTTCCTTGGCCTCCTTCCATTTTCTCACTAGTATTCTCTTCTCCCTTCCTATCTGCTTAGCCTCATCCCACTCTATGTCATGTCCGGTTTCTCTCGTGTGTTTAAATATCGCATTTCTCTCTCTCTTAAGTCGTACATCATCCCTATGTTGTTTCAACCTGTCTTTCAGCCTCTTTTTCGTTTCTCCTATGTACACACTCTGACATTCTTTACACTTCACTTCGTAGATAATCCCTTCCACTTCTCTGTTTTCCTTTTTCTTGTTTGAAATGGAGAAGAAAGGAGAAAAAGACACAATGAACTGGAATTGGGGTCTGAAGATAAACAAAGAATGGAAGAAGGTGTTAGAAAAAGTGGAAAGGACAAGAGCGAAAAAGGAATGATGAAAGAAAGGATAAGGAAAAGAACGTGAGATAAAGAGTACAACCACTTTAAAGATGAAAGGAAATGTTTAGCTAAATCGCCTGTCAGGTGAAAGTACAGTTGACAAGGGAAGGCCACCTGATGGAAAGTTCCAGAAAAAACACCTTTCTAATAATCTTGTGTCTGGTGGGGAGTGATTTTTGTGTATATATATATATATATCTTCCTGTTTTGTACCTTGTTTCATTTGTACTTGGTACAGAGTCTGAAGAAGACCTTGCTAGAAGGTTGAAACGTTACGTTTAGTTTATGTTTTAAAATTAAATAAATTTCTGCCTTGTTCAGCATATTAAGTTTTTCAGATAAAGAGAAATTTCAATGTGTTGAATTTATCGGGTATTATTATTGTTGTTCAGTCAACAACACTTCAGAGTTGTAACGAACCCATTGAAAGTAAGTGGGCTTGTTACAAACCAGAATTGTCCGTGACTGTACTTACTCCTTATCAGCGGCGACGATTAGGGGCGTGGGGGGCCAGTTTCTCCCCCCACCCCACTTTTTGTCAATTTTGCTCCCGCACTATGCTAAACCTTGTCTAACAAGATATAGTAAACTGTCTTTGCCCCCCCCCCTGTTTTGGAACCCAATCGCCGCCATTGCTCCTTATAATATCAGGATGTAAATAATTTTCAATCCACAGCAAGGTTTTAGCTAAATTATATATATATATATATATATATATATATAAGTTTTTTACGTCCATTTTATACTCAAATAAGCTTATCTGGACTGGATCCACAGTTTAAAGTGAGATCGGATCGGCACGATTGTGCAATGTGGCTAAACGAGAGAGATATCGAACTCAACACTCTTTTATTACAAGGTGCCAGCGTTGGCAACCATGCTATCGGGTAGTTCCATTACAGTAGCGGCGTTAGAAACATATTAGAAGGGGTCAAGCGGACAGAGTGAAAGTTTGAAAGCAGAATATTGTATGTGCCAATGTAATGATTCTAATATTATATATTGGTAGTAAAATAATTACTTATACAGGGCCTCCTCGATGGCGTAGTGGTAACGTCGTCGCCTTGTAATCAAGGGGTCCTGCATTCGATACCCGGTGGAGGCACATGGCAGACTGGTTCGAATCCCACTTTAAGTTGTAGACCAAGTCCCGTTTATCCTTTCTGTGCATAAAGTTGACTTAAAACAACAAATCAATCAATCATACCCTACACAGAGTTTATGTTCATCCTGCCCTCCCCCCCCCAATGAATTGGAAGATATACACATTTTGCGACAGTATTACAATTAGTAAAAACAAATAACGTAATTATCACGATATTTTCTCAGCAGCTGGCAACCCTGAAACAGGGCACATGCCACGGCCTCATCCAGCTGATGCTCTCCTTCTGCGAGGCACAGCCAGAACAGCATCACGTGCCGAGCAACGGCCAAGTTCAAAGGTGGCTCCCGCCGACGAGAAGGTACTGTTTGCATTCTGGGTGGCAACCCTGTTGGCTGGCTATCCGGTTGCTGAACAAACTCGTCGCAGGAGGTGTTGGTGAAGGGCAATAACCTTTGTTTGTTTCAGGAAGGGAAGTGTCGTGTTTCAGAGGGTGTCATCATGTGATGTGCTAAGTGGCTGAAAATTTTGGGCGCGCGGCAGGGACAGATCTCACGCTATCCTGGAACACCATTCCCGAGGGACTATGTTGGGAGGAAGGAGTGTTGATGTTTATTTCTGAATTGTTCTCCGTGCAATTTCTGCTCGTTAGACGTTTTATGGAGGCTTTTTCCTGCTAATCTTGCGGGAATTTGAAATCTGAGGAGTGTGGTCAGCAGGCGTGCAGTCAGCAGGTAAGACACCCGGTCGTGTTCTGTGGCATGAAGCATGATGTTACTCGAATGTCAATTTCCACGTAGTACGCCTTGGAAACGGTATTTTTGCAGCCTCGCACCTGAAAAATTCTAGTACTCAACTTTGAAGCACCAGGATAGTATATAAATTATATATCTAGCCCTCCCCCTCAAGAGCCTAAAATTGCCAAGAAGAGGGGAGGATTCCCCCTCAACCCCTTCAAATACCACCCTGTTTATGCAGCCCCAACTTTCATCAAAGGCATGGCAAGTTTTAGATGAGTTTTGCATTGTTTTCGACAATTGATTGATTGGTTTTATTTTACTTCACTTTTCTGCCACTTTTGGGTAATCGCGAAGATGAGGATGAACTTGATGAAAGGACAAGAAACACACATGAATAGGACACAACACAATACTGGCTGTGGGTCCAGATGGCAGAGCCACACTATAATGCAACAATGCAGTACAGGGTGTACTACGTGGAAGAGATGTTGACCTTTCTGTGTTCTCCGAAAGGTCACCCCGCTCTTGTTTTCCATAAGAACAATAAGAACATAATATTTGTTCAACCTAAGACATTGTTATTTTAGGAAATACAATTGTTTGGTGGGTCCGTATTTCTGAATTGTTCAATAGATACTGTCCTACATTTTGTAATTGTAGAAAGGACCATGAGTCTTCCAAAATACAGCGTGTTCCAAAATGATTATCGGGGTTTCATTGTCGTTTAATTTCCCTTATATGTTGGGTAAAAGGACAAAGCTTATATGGGAAACAACAACCCAACAAGTTTACACAGTGTACCTTATAAATGTTCAATGTGAGCACCTTTCGTCACACGGCACACATCCATCTGTTAGTGCAATTCTTCCCAAACACGGGTCAGCATGAATTTGCAAGGTGCGGTTCTGCTGTTTCAGTTCAGCGAGCTTTTCGACGGCGATTTGGAAGTGATCCTCCGTCCGATAACAACATTCGTCGATGGTTGAATAAGTTTCATACAGCTGGATGTGTGTGCAAAGGGAAGGATGCTGGATATCCAACTGTGTTGAATGAAAGCGTCGAGAAGCATTGGACTACCGGATAGATGTGTGCCACGTCATGAAAGAACATTTATAAGATACACTATGTAAACTTGTTGAATGGTTGTTTACTCCTATATAAGCCTTGTCCTAGTACCCCACATACATGAGAATTAAAACGACTATGAAACCCCGATAATCATTCTGGGAGACTCTGTATTATTGAAAATATTTGGTTTTATAATGATTATTTGCATGAATTTCACTACATGAGTGTAGTATATATTTTATAATACATTTCTTAAAACAACGAGATGACCCATTCGAGCATCAACGGCTTGAAGTGTAATTTACAAGGTTTTGTTACGTTATGTTTTAAAGATCCGTGATCTACTGATGTAATCAAGGGCCCTGGGTTAGATGCTCGAAGGGGGCACATTGTATAATGATTCGGATTCCATTTTAAAGCGTAAGCCCACTGCCGATTACCTTATTGAACATCAGAGTGGACTTGAATAACAATACAAACTTTGATTTCGCTCACCAGGTTCGGACCCCTCCAGAAATATCAGCGTTGGGCCCACTTGAAAAAACCCATTTTAAAACCCAGTGGTTTTTTTCATTAACTTTGGTATTTCAATGATTTCTGAAATGAAGGAATGTCATAGATTTGTATACTAATGAAGATTGCATTTTAGATTCTTAGAATGCGATCACAACTGTCATTATAACTCGAGATTAATTTTGCTATCTTGCACAACACTTGTAATATTGATATGAAGTAGAAATATCAGATCTCAGTAGACCAATACAAACGTTTAATCTTTATTAAGAAATTACATAGGCCTATATTAAGCTGTAGATGTAAGCTGTAAGTAAAGTTGTAAATAAAAGTCACTGAACTCAGATCTGAAGTCAGTTTCTTTCGATCTACTATCGGGGAATACTATGTATACTATCTATACTATCGCTATTTTATTATGATTGTGACTGAAGATAATAGTATACACCTGCAATTGATCTCTTGATGCTTCTGACAAAAGTCGTAATGTATCCATTATTGATACAACATCTGCTTATATCAATTCAAACATACAAACTTGCTATCCACAGAGGTAACCAGGAAATCGCAAGAGAATGAAGGATAAAAAATAAGCATTACTATGGTTTAGCAGTTTGTTGTGGTTTGCTAGTTGGTGTGCCGGACGGAGAAGTGTAGTGATTTGTTGTGCGGCAATTACAAATGTGAATTATATTACATGTATTCACATTTTATTTATAAAAGCTCGACATAACCCAATTAAACCCGAAAAAACAATTAAACCCGAAAGAACCCGATTAAACCCACCTGGGCCCAGGTGGGTTGGTTTTTTTTTTTAGAAAAAAAACGTGTTTTTCGTAAACCCTGAGAAATATAGTACATACGTGCCTGCACAGAAGGTTAAATTCCACTACCAGAGTTTCCGCAATAATATAATTAAAAAGCACACACAAAAAACATTAATACCATCAGCGTACATCTTAGAATCGTTTTCTAAAATTATGAGAATTTTTTTAACTTTAGTATTTTTTAAGAAATGTATACACATGTTAAACACAACATAATGTCAAGTTGGTTAACAACTATACGAAATCACCAGAATCGAACTTGAAGAACTATTGGAGTAACTAATTGTTCTTACAAGTGTATTTACAAAGAAAATCACAATGCACTTTTTGTTACTTTCAATATGCTCCCGGGACCTTTATAGTGAAAAATCACTACATCATGTTCTCATGGGGCCTAATTTTGAGGGGACAGAATCGAACTTTAAGAAGCTTAACTTTGTAGGGAAGGGGCAGATTCGAAAAGTTTTCCATCTCATAAAAATAGCATCCAGAATTAATTGCTAAATAACTGTGACACTTTCGAGATCACAAATATTACGCTTTATTATTTTGTTCCTCAGGTTCCAATAGGTTAACATAAATAAGTGATCCACTGCCCCCACCAGGAGGCAGTTCTGCATGGTTATGTTGCTATGAACACTTTCTTCCACGTTGTTAATGAGACTCTGAATGTATTCATTTCAGCATGCGCTTTCTCATCTCTTAATTATAATTATATCCGTCAAAGATGTTTATGTTCTTTAGCCAACTCGGTGGAGGCACATAGTGGTTCGGATGCCACTTTAAACTGTAGGTCCAGTCCCGATTAGCCTTAACTGTGCACAAAGTGGACTTAAAACACCAAATCAATCAGTCAATCTTTACCCAACTGACTACTGTCTCTTTTGGGCAGTGTAGTTTGGTTCCTTGCCCTACTTCTCGCAAATATTTTCCTCTTTAATGCAAAGCTTCATTTTGCTTGAATCAGTCCCTAAGTATCCGAAATATCACACTCTAAAGCATCGATGTCTTTCTAGAAGGATTTGCTGTAGTTTATTTATGCTCATTTGGGCGGAAGTGTGATAGGAGCATTACATAATAACTCAGAGCCTCTCCTCAGACCGGAATCGAATTGTGTCGCTCTTCCTCGTACAAATTGCAGCGTTCCTTCTTCTGATCGTAAAAGAACAAGTCACAAAACCAGAGAGAGTACTTGAGCTCCACGATTTTCCTTTATTACGAAACGGAAACAACAACCAATCAGATTGGCAACTCAGTCCCTAGTCTTCTGTCGCATTCTTCTCAAATGGCTTGAATCCTATAGGATCGTTACGAACTTAGACCATGGCTTTTCGATTCCTTTAAAAGAGCCGTCTTGAATATCGCCAAGTCGTAACTCCGCCTAACGTCGATGGTAATTTCGAGAAGGCATTAGCAGAATGTGCTCGAGGATTTAACTTGTTAAAAAAGCCGAACCGATTTGGAAACAAAAGAGGATACTTCCGCCAGCAAAGGAGATCAGAACCAATCTTGCTTCCCCTTTCCTTATTTCTTCTGCCAGCGGGGAATAAGGTGTAATTTCCAAAAGTGTTAACATGGATCCAACCTCATTTCAGATAACGGGGGAACTTATATGCATGGAATCTTCGAGAACAATGCCGTTTCGCTTGTTTCTTAGGGGGGTTGGTTTTTCTGAATCTTCATCGAGCCTCGTTTATTTAAGATTTTATTGTGTGCTTTTTTATTCAAGGACGTACCGGTGGCGAGAGGACTTGATCCATGTGGTTTCTCATCTTTGAACTTTGCTAATATCACGGGCGTACCAAGACTTTCTTCCGGGGGTCACAAAACTTTTTTTCCAGAGGGGCAAACAACACTTTTTCAGGGAGGAAAAAGAATATACTTCGAAATTGTGGCTTTGCTTTGAATTATTTGAAAAGGGAATAATATTTATTTCTAGGGCTGAGTCGATACCACTTTGAACCGATACCAATGCCGATACTCTTACCGATTCCCACCGATACCGATACTTGAAAATTGCAATAATTAAAAATATTGTTCAAAATGTTGATCAATATCGGTGTGTAAATATTAATTTCCAATTATATGCATGAATTTACCAATAAATTTGCTTTAGACTATTTAAGAATTACATCAGAATATTAAGATAGATGTTACATAATAAAAAATATAGTTTTTCTTGCATAATTTGTGCAAAATAAAAAGACAGTTTGAATTTTGCTTGATTTAAAAGATAATGAAACTAGGCGAAACTGTAGCGCGGCATTTTGGCGGAGTTCGTGAAAAACCAATATGCCGGAAAAGTATCGGCCGGTATCGGTAGATGAATTCCAACCGATACTTTCCGATACCGATACTACTTGTATCGGCCTATACCGATGCATCGGCTACCGATGCATCGGCATCGCTATCGACTCGGCCCTATTTATTTAATTTTCCAACGTAAAAAGAACACTGAACCATACCAAATTATTCACCAATCGTTTCCCAGGGAGGGACACAAGCCCCTCTTGTGCCCCGCAGGATACGCCCATGGTACTGAGACGAGACTCGACATAGTCGGTTCAATTTGATTGTCTTGCATAAAAATTACATAATCAAAATATTAAACATTTGTATATTGCAATTTGTCAGTTTAACAGACTTTTAAAACGTTTGTTCATTTTTTATTTTTTATCCGTACTGAATTGAGTATTATGTTATTTTGCAAGTTCTTGAGTGTGTGTATGTCGGGGGTGGGGGTCAATGATATGAACTTCAAAATGGGCACAAAAACATTGATTAAAGGTTCACTGGGACTTGAACTTATGTCAGAATTAACATAAAAACATGAGAAAAAAACGGATCGACTTATGTCTTGACTCTTGGCACCCAGGACAATATTCCTGCCAGACAACATGCCATGCAAGAACTACAAAAATCTTCCTTACTGATGACATTATGGCAGCCCACTTATGTTTTCGAAATAGTGTCACTCAGAATGAAAATAACCTTGCTGATTTAAAACGTCAAACGCGAAAATTACACCGCGCATGCGCGTTGTTTAACAGAGCTTGCTCAAGAAACTTCTAACCACTCTTTTAAGCGCATTTCCTTTTTTTTCTGGAGAAGAACGAATTGTCAAGAATTGAGAAGTCCTTCCTTGTGAGGCCTTTAATTGGCACGAATTGCTCGTCACGTGATTGATGTCCACACGCCTGCTTGAAACATATCCTACAACCAAACGCAATGGTATTGGTTGTAGTCCTTGTGTTTGTTCACTGTTTGTTGTTACTTGAACGATTGCATTACAATAGTGGATTACGGTACACAGAGAGGAAGGACAAGGCTAATGTGCAAGATTTGAAAGTTAGTGCGAAATGCAAAAATCACATAGCAAATTACATATTTCTATTATGTTTTTACAGCATGTTTTTCTGCCTTTGGTGTGGCGACTAAATGAAAATAATCTTGCAGAGCCTTCAAAGTTCCGGTACAGAAAGTCGTACTTTGTCTTCCTCACAATGTTGGCGAGGGTTGTGTCCACGTGGGTGTCCTTAAAAGGATAACTCATCCAGAATCCCTGGATGAGTTATTTACCCTCCCGATTTCTTCCGCTCGAAATGCAACATATTACCTGGGGGATGCTCTTAAGGTTTAACATAATTGCAGTGAGACAACGGGTGGGCTACTTTGCGAAAATTTTGCTGGTTGTGGGAATACCATCCCCCCGCATCAATTCGAGCACTGCTTGTACGGTAAAGACGAGTGGAGCTTGATGCTGATCACACCCAAGACTAGTAGAGGAGAAGGCTGGGGCCATACCTGATCACGTGGTACTTGACGTCAGGCGTGACGTCACGGGCGGACAGATCGCTCTACGCTCCGGTTTCGCAGCCGAATCAAAGCAGTAATTATGAACAAAAAAGAGCCGCAATTATGCCCAGAAGCTAATTGGGAGTGAATACACAGACTTACTTAGGATCCGACATAACGTATGTCCTTACAGATGGATTACACAGCCATTTACGCACACATTTTATCGGTAGTTTATATGTCGTCACATTCCTCTGTGAAACATTAGGTTTCATGTAAAATTGGGTTAATTCACCTAGTAATGCGTTTTGTTAGGGCAGAAAGAAAAATATATGTTGAATGCGTAAAATAATTTTGTTAAATAAAGAAAGGCAGAAAGCCAAAATTATGGATAAGTTGAATATGTAAAAGAAAACATCCTCATCTATGCTTTCTTTTAGGAGTGAGAGAGGAGCTGTTTTCACTTAACTTCTTCAAATTTGGTAACTTTGCTTCAACTATTGATATTTATTTCTTCATTAATTTTCCTTATTCAGATTACAATTCTGAGTCTTATGAATCTTTGAACTACACAGGGAGGAATGTGAGGAAGTTCCGTGTGTATTACAGTAGAGCGTCGATTATCCGAAGTAATTGGGGGACATGGGTGTTCGGAAAACTGGTTTGTTCGGATAATCGAACTGTACATGTTTATTTGCCAAAAAGAAGTACTGTACAGTAAATTTATTCATAAAAACAGGCATCTCTTTAAGTATGTATTACAAAGTAACGTACAAAGGCAACTTTAGTAGGAATATATAGTATGAGGTACAGTTTATTGAACAAAAATATGTACATATTACATACGCATTTTGCATGAACAATACACACAGTACACAAAATTAACGTTTAAAAAAATCCTTTATTTTGGTCTGTCTAAGCAAGCCTACACGCTTACGAGCAGCTAAGTCACGTACTTTTTTCATTACAGATATCTGAAAGTGAGCGAGTACACAGTTCGGTTAAGCGGTCGTTCGGTTGACCGACGTTCGGATAATCGACGCTCTACTGTATGTCACAAACACTTTAAACAAATTTTGACTGAACGAAAACTTGAGACATAGAACTGAAGAAAGTCGAGGCTCACTTTATATACTGATATATATAATCAGTGGGATGTCGAACAGGGGTGCCCACAGGCGGGTATGTGAAAGCTGGTTGAGTCCGCTTAACTTTGGGAGGGGGGGGGGATTGTGATGAAAATTTGACTGAATAAATAATAGAACAATGGAGGACGGAAGTTGAACTACGTTGTCATTTAAGCATCACTCGTATATAAATAGCAAGTTGTGTATTTCCAAGGGAATTATAACAGTTACTATGTATTATTAGTGTTGTTAACGAGACTAGACACGAGAAGAGATGGAATTTTCACGCGACGAGACATACCAGTGTCGTCTCTCGGCAACACGGTATCTACTATTTGAGGTGCACAATATCCAGCCAGCTATTACATATTAAACCTTAAATTTTTATCGTGAATTCTGATGTGGAATTACCCTTGGTTGGGGAAGTTTCCAACTCTATAGTAAGGAAATTGAGCACTAGGATGGGAGATAGCCAAGTCTTGAGTGTTAATTACTGTTGCGCTTAGACTATTGTGGGAATTTTGGTATGGCGATTGAGAATTAAATTATTTGGAGGAGGTCGAGATTCAACTCTTCAATACCAACAGTGAACCTAAAATTGACATAGGAATTTTGGTGGGGGACTGGATATTAAATTGGGAGGGGTATGCTTGCAGTTTTTATCTTACTATACACGTGAGAGCCTTTATTAAAAAATTACAATATTATTATTTTTTATTCTAATAATTGTAACCCAATTGAAGTGTATGGTAGCCTGATGTTGTGTAATGAGACTACTGGTATCGCAATCCATTAACAAGTCTCGTTAGATGCGATGTGTTCAGTTTTATATTGTCACCCGCTGTTTTTATTTTTTTCATCGGAGATCACGACACGTCGCAACACCTCACTGAAGGTATTGTGAACTGCAACACCTCACAACCCACCACGGTGCGAAATCATTGAAAACTGGTGAGGGGAGAACGTTCTTAACCTACAATCCCCTCCCCACAAACATATGTGTGAATTATACGATGTACATATTTGTAATGTTATTAAAAGTAAAAATAAATTACTCAATTAAAATAATTATTGTGATTATTAATTAGAAATTAATTTGTTACTTTCATACATGTCAGATAGTGTAAAGCAGCTAACTAATCCAATATATATAAAGCCCCAATCCCACCACTCACTCACTCACTGACATAAATGTTCTCCATGAAGGAAGCCCCGGAGGCGAAAAATGCCCGATTACGACCCCCCATGAAATCGTCCCAAAAGGCCGAGAAAATTCAAAAATCCCTCAATCGGCCCTTCCTTAAGGGTGAAAATGCCCTTTTTTCACGTCCTTAGCAACCGTTGCCACGGGCATTTCTTTTGCACACATTGTTTCCTTCAATTCTTAATTGTCGAGATACATTATATTTCTCACAGATCAATAGCACACAGATGAATGAACTCATGGTTTTGAAAAGGTGCCTGAAACAAGGGTGACATCTACATGATAAGGAGTTTCAGCCCAGATACAATTACGTATATATTGTTATACTAAATGCGTAAATATCTACATCGTGCTTGTTTTAACTAAATGTTTAGGGGGGTATAATGACATGCAATTCCTTAGAGCTTGCCGTGCCTGTTGTTGTCCATGGAAACGGACGTTGCTAGGAAACTTAAAGAAAGTTTATTTTCACCCCGAAAACTACTGTAAGGGAATTATGCTAAACTTTTCGAATTTCAAAATACGAGCATCAGAATTTATTACAGAGGCAAAGTAGGAATTTGAGTGGAATGACGGAAAACAGTTATTATCCAATTACGTTCAAAAATATGAAAATAACAAAATACGTAAATATTGCATTTTCAATTTAGTCGCTATTCAATTCGTTTATGCAAGACATCCAACTACTTATCTTGAAACGGTTATTACTTACTCAGTTCATTATTAAGAAAATAGACAATAATAGTTTGAATATTTGTACCTTATTAGAGCCCATACACACATAAAGTTACTTTCTAAACTTTTCAAATTAGCGAACTTGTACACATGTTCCCCATCATCCAATACAACATGCAGACATTTTCAAAGTCATTAAGATCATTGAGGAACCCCATCTAAAACATGATTGAGATCACAACGTGGCCGAAGGTCACGCATGCGAGCGTACAAGACGTGGCCAAAGGCCACGTCGACAGTACGCGAGTCCAATATATATAAAGCCCCAATCCCACCACTCACTCACTCACTGACATAAATGTTCTCCGTGAAGGAAGCCCCGGAGGCGAAAAACGCCCGATTACGACCCCCCATGAAATCGTCCCAAAAGTCCGAGAAAATTCAAAAATCGCTCAATCGGCCCTTCCTTAAGGGCGAAAATGCCCTTTTTTCACGTCCTTAGCAACCGTTGCCACGGGCATTTCTTTTTTGCACACATTGTTTCCTTCAATTCTTAATTGTCTAGCTACATTATATTTCTCACAGATCAATAGCACACAGATGAATGAACTCATGACTTTGAAAAGGTGCCTGAAACAAGGGTGACATCTACATAATAAGGAGTTTCAGCCCAGATACAATTACGTATATATTGTTGTACTCAATGCGTAAATATCTACATCGTGCTTGTTTTAACTAAATGTTTAGGGGTATAATGACATGCAATTCCTTAGAGCTTGCCGTGCCTGTTGTTGTCCATGGAAACTGACGTTGCTAGGGAACTTAAAGAAAGTTTATTTTCACCCCGAAAACTACTGTAAGGGAATTATGCTAGACTTTTCGAATTTCAAAATACGAGCATCATAATTTATTACAGAGGCAAGGTAGGGATTTGACGGAAAACAGTTATTATCCAATTACTTTCAAAAATGTGAAAATAACAAAATACGTAAATATTGCATTTTCAATTTTGTCGCTATTCAATTCGTTTATGCAAAACATCCAACTACTTATCTTGAAACGGTTATTATTTACTCAGTTCATTATTAAGAAAATAGACAATAATAGTTTGAATATTTGTACCTTATTAGAGCCCATACACACATAAAGTTACTTTCTAAACTTTTAAAATTAGCGAACTTGTACACATGTTCCCCATCATCCAATACAACACCATCTAAAACATGATTGTGATCACAACGTGGCCGAAGGTCACGCATGCGAGCGTACAAGACGTGGCCAAAGGCCACGTCGACAGTACGCGAGTCCAATATATATAAAGCCCCAATCCCACCACTCACTCACTGACTCACTGACATAAATGTTCTCCATGAAGGAAGCCCCGGAGGCGAAAAATGCCCGATTACGACCCCCCATGAAATCGTCCCGAAAGGCCGAGAAAATTAAGAAATCGCTCACTTTGCCCTTCCTTAAGGGTGAAAATGCCCTTTTTTCACGTCCTTAGCAACCGTTGCCACGGGCATTTCTTTCGCACACATTGTTTCCTTCAATTCTTAATTGTCGAGATACATTATATTTCTCACAGATCAATAGCACACAGATGAATCAACTCCTGGCTTTGAAAAGGTGCCTGAAACAAGGGTGACATCTACATAATAAGGAGTTTCAGCCCAGATACAATTACGTATATATTGGTAAACTCAATGCGTAAATATCTGCATCGTGCTTGTTTCAACTAAATGTTTAGGGGGTATAATGACATGCAATTCCTTAGAGCTTGCCGTGCTTGTTGTTCACCATGGAAACGGACGTTGCTAGGGAACTTAAAGAAAGTTTATTTTCACCCCGAATGCTACTGTAAGGGAATTATGCTAGAGTTTTCGATTGATTGATTTGGTGTTTTAGGTCCACTTTGTGCACAGTATTAGAGTTTTCGAATTTTAAAATGTAAGCATCAGAATTCATTGCAGAGGAGAGATAGAAATTTGCGAAGAATGAAGGAAAACATTTCTTTATTTCAATTATGTTTAAAAATGTAAAACTGACTACAGAAGTAAAATGTTACTTTTCGAATTTAGTGTTGCTATTGAATTCGTTTACATAAAACATCTAACTAACTATCCTGAAACTGTTATTACTTACCCAGCTTATTATTAAGAAAGAAACCAATAATATTTTGATTATTTGTACATATTACAGCGCATACACACATAAATTTACGTTCAAAACTTTCCAAATAAGCGAACCACGTCGGCGAGCGCACGAGACGTGGCCACAGGCCACGTCGAAAGTGCGCGAGTTCCATTACTAACCGGTTAAAGATGTTAATAAATTATGACATAGTTGAAGTGGTTTTATTATGTGTAAGTTTTTGTTTAGTTAGATTTCATAGTTATTATTGTTTTGCATTCTTGTTTTACTTTTACTGTGCGTATTGCTGTAGATTTGTTAATGATCTCTTGAGGCAGAAAGCATTTAACACTCACAACCACACTAATTTGTGTGTGTTTTCGATATTATTCTTAGTAAAGTATATTTGAAATTAAAAGTAATTGCTTATCTTTTCATTGTTATAACAAAAACTCTTTCCCCCGGGAAATTTTTGGTGAGGGATTTTTGAGGCCAAGATTGTTGGTGGGGGAATCCCCCTCGTCCCCTCCAGGATTTCGCACCCTGAACCTAACAATCCAGAAATACAAGAAAAAAGGAGCGAAAAGAACAAAACAGATCAGCCTTTCCACGTTTCTTTCCGTATGGGGTAAAGACTCAGCTGGGTTTTGTCCGCCCATGACGTCACACCCGCGGCAGTCGCGAAAAGAGGCGTGTCTGGCCCCAGCCTTTCCTTCTAGTAGTCTTGGATCACACCACCTTGGTGTGCGAATTTAACTTTTTGCAGCCGATCCACGTATGGACAAAAATATATATGCAAAGAGCAAGACAACTACACAAAGAATCGTTCCTCAGCAAAATTATTTTTGCTCGGTTTTTTATCTATATTGATTTCTTGCATGGATTGTTATTTATCTTGCGACACGTGTATTAATATATTTTTTTTTTGCTCTGGAACAAATTTAGCTGCTTTATAGAACAGATATTTAAATTAACATTTGTTGACTATTCAAGAAAATAAATGGTTCCGCAGTTTACAAAATTCCAAAAAATTGAGTTTTATGTGAAGCTCACATAATATAAACATTTTGAATAAAATTCCCCCTAATTTTTAAAGCTTTTTTCTTGAACGAGGTGTGCAAAGTTAAGAACGAAATAGAATAACTATGCATTTCAGTACACTAACTGCATGAAATGTTAAAAAATGGAAATACTGGATCCACTCATCTGGTGGATCGAGTGGAAAGGTCTCTCCAAGGATACGGTTTCTTTATATTAGTTTATAATAGTTATTATGGTATAATGAACGTCATAAGCATGATAATTATTATTGTTAGTATTTCTACCCCCCTTACAAACGTTTCTGAAGACGCCCAGGCTACCTCCACTGTAATGCCACTTTTGGCTAATCGCAAAGATGAGGATGGGTGATGATATGATGCAATTGATAAAGGGACACCTCCAATGAACACCCATGCCCAGGCCGCGATTCGAACCCGGGACCCCTGGAGTCTTACACCACGGAGGTCGGCTTCACAGCACAGAGATAAGGTAAAGGTAAAGTTCTCCGTGCATATAGCACCATGCCATGAAGGCACATTTAGGGGTAGGTCCCCACACATTCTCGATCTCGGCCATTTTGCAGGTGATGTGATCAGAACCACGCTCCGACCGCCTTTACCCCCCCAGGTGCCTATTGATTTAGGCTGGGTGAACCCCAGAACAGCCTTTATCGGGGGGGGTTTCCTACCTTATATCACCCACCCAGGAATCGAACCCGGGTCTCTTGCGTGGTAGTTAGACGCCCTACCGACTAGACCAGCTCGGTTATCACAGCACAGAGAAATCTACATTTCTTCCTTTACCTATTAGAATATTTTACTGCAGAGATCCGCGGCGTCACTCCAAAAACCAACAAAAACTGACATACAGTGGCTTTTGGCTGTTGTATCTGCCTCCGATCTCTGGCACATCCAACACAGGTGCTCCCCTCCGCACAAACGAAGCATTTATTCTCTTGACGAGACAAATTGCTGGAAGGTTTAGACGTGGCATTAGTAGCACTCAATGCCAGAGGGATAGGTAGACTGCCGGGGGAGCTCCGTCAGACAGGATGAAATATTGTAATTAAGCAATGTGTCGTAACAGCCCTGTCTCCCTCTGGCGAACCAGAACCGTCCCCCTTTTCCCCTGTAGCTGGGTTGCCGCGCTCCTATATCAAAGCGGCGTCATAACGGCGTGTAATCGTGCGAAATGAAATGACACGTCCAAGAAACGAGAAACAGTTCTTCGTAAGTGATTGGCGGAATTCATTTTTCAAGTTGGATAAACAGCCTCGCTGGTGTAGCGGTTAGCGTAATGTTCTGCAGGATCGGGCTCAAATACAGGATAAGCAGGACCCACTTTACAGGGTGGTCATAAAGTCTTGTGTAAATGGCGGTATTGTTTTTTCTGATTACGTGTAGATTAGCGGTAGGTGCTGGGTTGTGATGACGTCATCGGCTTGCTTGTTGGTTGGATGTTTCAGGAGTTATGACCAGTGATGTGCGTCTACGCGTAAAGAACGATAGTCTACATTCTACACGTAGATGACGTAATCTATGTAAACAACATGGCGAAAGATGATAACTTAGCAAAGGGCGCCTTGGAATTAAAAGAAAATTATACTGCGTATCAGTTTCTGATGTGTGAGGAGAACTTTTCATGCTCTTCCTTCCAAATTCGAACAATTTCTCACCTAGGAAAAAAACCTAACATAAAATATTCTAGTGTTTTATGGGAAAAAGACTAGTTTTGCCTCAGGACTGCCATCTGTTGTCTTTCTTGCATACTATTTATCTTCTTCCATAGTTGATGATAGAAGAGAAGAGACATTTTGTTGTAAATAGGATTCTTGTCAGGTCGTTAGGAACTAACAGTTGAGAATGTCACTTTCCTTTCATAAAAGCCTTGAAAATTAATTTTAATGCAGTTTAGATTGCCTACGTAGTCTATGTAAACTACAACCCAATGTAATCTACACTTAGTTTACGTGTAGACAACGCATGTAGACGTAAACTTATAGTGTACGGCACATCACTGGTTATGACTCGTCTCCAATCCGCAAGTGGATAACAGCCAGAGATGTTAGTGATATAATCTCACTCTGCCCCACAAGACTGACAAGTAAATAATGCCAAATACGCATTTTTTTTCGCGGGACAAATTTGTGTTGTTAATTTAACTTTCTTACAGTTCAGAGTGCCGCGGCAGTTCAGTTGGTAGAGCGTCTGGCTACCACGCGGAAGACCCAGGTTCGAAGCCGAGATAAAGAATATGTGGAGCTCTACCTCCACATCATCCCCATATACCTTCACCTTACAAGAGAAAATAGTTTTGTTGCAAAGGAACGAACGGATTTGAGACAAAATTGAATTAATTTTTGCTACTAAATACGTATATCGAATCTATTCGATGCACCAGAAACGCATTCATAGGTGTACTAAAGTGTGTTTTTTGACCTTTGCAGAGAATCGGGTTTACAGTTCTTCAAAGTGCATGATATAATGCAAGTAAGTATTTCTCTCTCCAGGGATGCCCACAGGGGGGTTTCATGACGCGCCTGCGTCATGGGAATTTTTGGGGGGGACAAAATTTTATGCCAATTCTATATATATCTTCACACAAAAATGGGGATCGTATCGTTTGATTGACTTGTTATTGATTTTTAGTTTTGGTTATTATGTATAGTTTTTTCTACATACCTGTGGGTGATCGCGGCGATAGGGTTGAAATGAAACACCACCTCTTATGCGTTTTGAATCGGTATGGATGGAGGGGGGCGTGGTATTCGCATTAATACAAGGTTAGTTGAGCTGACAAACTGTGCAGAATAAGGTTGACTAACAATGGCAGTGAGCCTAAAGTATCTAAAGTAAACATATATTGCTTAAATATATCTCTATTATACAGTGACGCAACCACAGGGGTGACAGGGGTCATTGCCCTCCCCCAACCTTTGACGGCAGTCAATTCTAGGGTAGCAAGGGGGACAAACACTGACGGCCAAGGGCACCTGCAGGGGAGCAAGAGGAGCAATACCCCTTCGATTTCAAATTTTATGCAAATAAAAATACATTTTGTAAAACTTTCTTGCTTGCTTCGCTCGCATTGTCTGCATTCTCGTTTTCGTCAAGTTCAGAGCTTTAGCTAGGGGCGGCGGGAGTCGGCCATGAGCGCCGAGTGATGTAAAAAAAGTTGTAAAAGAGAGAATGCCATGGCGTCCAGTGAAATTATTTGCGCCCTATTAAGTCAATATTGTTTTCAATTGGAAGAATTGGATCTAAAAATTTTCTTGCTCGCTTCGCTCGCATACCGCTTCTTTTTTTATGTAATATAATGTATTTAAATAATATGTGTTGTATATTTGTATTCAATAAGCTTTCGATACGTACACACTTTAGTGTTAGCTTGTTAAATATGTATTTTCTATTTTATGTCGCTCCATGTTGCATATGTGTAAAACATATGTTGTGCGTGAAATTACACATGCATCTTCGGAATGCATTTGTCATTCATTTTCTGCCACTCAAAAATACAGTTTGTGTGCTTGTTTTCCATTATTAGCTAACGTGAAATTGGTGGTTTTGAAAAATGTTTCATATGGTTTGGTTTGAGTTGGTGTTTTAAGTCCACTTTATGCACAGTTAGGCTAATCGGGACTGGACCTACAGTTTAAAGTGGTATCCGAACCACTTGTGCCTCCACCGGGTATCGAACCCGGGACCCCTTGATTACAAGGCAATGACGCTACCACTGCGCCATGGGGGAGGCTAATGTTTCATATCGTTTGTTCAAAACAAATGCTTTAGTACAGACTTCTACCCCCCCCCCTTTGCGTAATTTATGAGGATAATGACGTCTTTGTTACTACTACTACTACTACTGGTAGTAGTGGTAATAATAATAATAATCATCATCATCATTATTAATGATATTATTATTATTATTATTGGTACGTTTATCCTGGTACTTGCCCCCCCCCAGACAAAATTCGTGGTTGCACCTCTGGTATTATATTTTTCCGCAAATTTTGTCTGACAAAAATAATTTGAGTAATCAATTCGGCATGAACTGGGGGGATGTTCTACCTTTTTGAGGACAGTGCGTCATGGGCCTTGGGGGGATGGGCACCCCTGTCTCTCTCTATCTCGAGCTGCACTTTAATGCATCAGTTGATGCATCTTCCTGCATCTTTGTACAGTCACGGACACTTCTGGGATGTAAGGATAAAATAGACATTCAATAGAATCGTTACAACCCAGAAGTGTTCGTGACTGTAGATGATGCATTTGGTCTGAGGTACAGATCTTATGCATTTAAAGAAAAACCACTGATGCATTTACTTTACCGTCTGTACGTGGTCACGACGAGGCCGTTCCAGAAGGTTAGAAAGCGAAACGAGATGAGAGAGACGAGAGCGAGATAAACATTGCTAGCACGAGACGAAACCGAGACTAAACCCACTGGGAAGCTGCGACAAGAAGACAGACACGATCTGCGACACGCAGACAGAGGGAGACACAATAGGTCAACCTCACAGAGGGGATGATTGAGCGAACAATAGTCCTAACGCGTGGCACGAAATAGTTGCAGATGCTGAGGACGGAGGCTGGGATGGTTTATTAATGCAGCGACTGGTAGATGCCAGCACAAGCCAGCTGCAATCTCGATCATCAGAATGAAAGCGGCGGTTCTATAGACCCCCAGCGGTATCATGAAAAGGCTTGCGTCCAGTCAGCGTTGTGATGTGGGGACGGGCAAAATCCCTTTGCAAGTTCGTCGCGTGTGTTATAATTGTGTAAAGAGTATTAGCATAATCGAGATGTGGATAAATTGACAGTCCGCTTGGATCGTGCGCAGTTGTCGGAAGTTTACAACGGAAGGTGCGAGGATGTGGTGAATTTGCAGTCGGTTTTTTTTTATCTTCGGAAGGTCCCTGCGTCATCAGGATTTCTTGCTAATGTTGCAACTCCATTGTGCTTACTACTGCTAGGATTGAGTCTTCCGGTTTTAAAAACTCCATATGATCGCAATAGGATACTCCCACAGGAACCATGTGTCACGTTTAGGCTGGTTCTTGAGTTTCGAAGAAGGTGTGAAACAAAAATACAGCGCTGTCATAACCGGTTTAGCAACCAGTACCCTTTTGTGTGGATTTGAAGTATTCTTGCGTTACTGACTGAACGAGGTAAGTTTCCTTTTGGTTTTGTGTGGTTCGTGTAAACGAAGTTGATGTCTTTGCCGTTCGCCTGTTCCTATTTGTCATGTATTTTCATTTTACATTACTTCTCTGCAGCGGTGCCCATTCCCCCAAAGGTCGTGGATGCATCCCCCCAAAGACGTTCATCAAAATTCCCCCCAAAATAATTATTCATCATAACCCCCCCCCCCACACACACACACACGTAAATATAGTTTGAAATATCGATAATTTGTTTTCATTTTTAAAATATTAAATTGTCGAAATACGTAAGCTGTAGACAACGAAAACTGACAGCATATTACAATTAACTTAACCAGTCATTTCATTTCAACCCCATCGCCGCGATCACCCACAGGTAGGTAGGAAAAACTAAATAATAACGATAACCCCCCATTTTGGGTTGAAGATATATAGAATTGGTAGCGAACTACAAAATTTTGTCTCCCAAAAAATTCCCATGACGCAGGCGTGTCATGAATCCCTCCTTCTCTGCTTCTTTGCGCTAGATAAAATTGGTGAAAGGACCAATGCCGCCCGCAGAATTTTTTCCTAAGGGAGGGGGGGGGGGCAGCAGTGCTCAAAGTGGGGGAAACTTAAAGTGATGATTTCCTCCAGTTAAGAAAATTCTCATAAATCATCCCCAGCACTAGGGGTTGCTGTCTTTCACGGCACCCCATGTTTTCACTCTAAAATTTCATCATACAAATTATATGAAGTTTTCCCAGATAACTCAGGGTGTGCACGCTCTTGGAAAGGACAGACTTTCGTGGAATTTGAAGGCCAGGATTCGAACCCGAGATCGTCGGTTACGGGATCATGAATCAATCACTCCGCCGAGTCTGCTTATCTACCAGTCTTGTCAGATTCATAACTTCAAGTGTCATGAAGATAAAACTACGTAAGTACGGTTCCTTCAGTCTTTGGCAAGTAATAACACTGGGGAACAGAATTGAACTTTTTTTGGCACACGAGGCAAAATAGCTGATCCTAATAGTACTTTTTACGCTGAATTCAAATGTGTAAGTAGTTTTTCTCCATCACCCACAGTTTCTCTGTGACATCCAGGTTAAGTGTGAAATATGTTTGTATATCTTTACATATATACATGACACTATTCAACTTAACTAAAATGGGAGAGTTTTTGATTACTTTACGATTTCCTAAAACGTTTATACACAACGCTTTTAAATTAACTCCAAGCTGATCTTTCAATTTCGTTAAACAGGCTTTCAAATTTATTATTCGTTATCAAAGCTTTAATTTGGGAGCGCACAAAAATTCCTTATTTGATTTTAGCGTCCTAACACGAGAATTCTTTTCCTTCAAATAATGAAACCCAGCACCATTTTTGTCCATCGCCTTAACCAAGTTTTTGAAAAGCCCTCCCTAACTTGATATGAAGTGGAGGAGGAAGAATCATATCACAGTTGTCTAGTGAGGATTGTACATTTTGACTGTGCAGGTATATGTGATTCAGAATTCGGCCAGTCTTTCTTGTTGCAATGGTTATTCTTGCTCCGCTGCCCCATTTCGAACAAGAAGCAGAAAAATTTAGTATAGCCGAGCTGCAAACCCTTTAACAACGGAATTACTTTTAAATCTAAGCAAGCATATGATCCAACAATATTTGTCATACTGATTCTTTTCTAACAGCATTCTCATATTTTCATGTGTCTCCTTCATGTTAGTTGTACAAACTGACGACACAGAAGGAAATGTGTTCCCATTGGGCAAGAGAACAGCCTTCAAACTAGTTTTCGAAGAATAATCAGTGGGCAGTCTCCGCTATATTGTTTCATATTCATGATCAAATAAATCCATCACATCGCAAATATTATTACGATACACTATCGCTTTCTCCGGAATTAAAATCTTCACTCTCTCTTCCTGTCGGTTACGAAAGAAACACACTTCGGTGTCTTTCTGAAGAAGATTCCAGCCTTTCAGCCCAGATCCCAAAAGTTCGGCCTGTTCTTTTTCAATTTCAAATCCCGAACATTCACATTGTGTTAACACATGAGAATTACAGGAAATTGCTTCGAAAGTAGAATGAACTTGCTTCTCATTTTGAACTTTGGTAGCTGCCTCATGTTCCCATTCATCTTCAACAGTTAAGCCCCGCGACAGGATAAGTTTGCAGCAGTGGTGCTCAGCATCTCCCATGCAAGTCTTGCCTCAACTGCCGAGTTGTTCATATCACAGTTAGTGAGAAAATTGGCAGTATTGCAGCAGGACTACATTCTGTGTGTACGTTTGGGTCTATTATATGCGAAAAGTTGCTGCAAACTTACCCTGTCGCGAGGCTTAGATGTGTATGGAGATGTTGTGCAGGTACTGGCCTCATAGCAGATGGCAAATTTGGTTTCTTTACTGCTTATTTGAATTTACTTATTCCTTTTACCTTTGTAAAACAGAAATGACAGTCGGATGAATAATCTAGTGGTTCAAGATACAACATTACATTTCCATTGAAATTGCATCAGATACGAGGTTCGCCAACCCCCCCCCCCTTTCATTGTGATTCAGCCCTCCCCTGAAGTAAAAATTTGCGTGCGTCATTTTGCGCTCATAAAGGTTACATTGTTTGTGCCCACCTTCTGCTTGAAATCATTTAAATATTATTTTACACATATTACTTATCACAGAAAAAATACCTAAAATTTCGAAAAAGCAATACTTAAAAAATGTCAATTTTACAAAAACTGTGGGTGATAGAAAAATTCTGAGTGCATATTTGAATTCAGTGTAAAATTTTACATTAAAAACACAATGTACGTTTCATGTGCCAAAAACTGTGTTCCCCAGTGTAATTTGACAAATTCAGTGCTCAGAAAGGTCGCGAAGGGGCATATGAATGTCAACCCTTGACAACAAGTCCTCCCCCTAACTGCCCCTAAGACACACGAAAAGTAAATAAAAGCTCCTTTGGCTCAAATATGCATTTTTTGTGTGGTAAATGATATATAAAATGTTTGAGATACCAGATAATATTCCTGACCCTTCAATGTGTTAGTGAAGTGTTTATACTGATGAAAACAAGTGTTATTTCTTCTCTTGTTACCAACTCTTCATGTATACCACCAACCACTGAACACGCACTGATGTTGAAAAAATTGAATCCTAAAGCAGCAACAGTAAATCATTATTTGCGACAACTGGAAGAGAATTAATCATTAAATGTAAAGAACTGAAATAAGCTTCTATATTTGTCTCCTCTAGGGGAAGAGGTGGAATGACGGAATTTCCGTAGGAGTAATCTAAAACATTGCAATTGGCTTTAAAGTATTTACATGTTATAACTAGCATGAATGGTAGTGCCTATATACTTACTATATAATCTTACTTGGACACTGTCTATTGTCTAATGCTTTAAATAATCTATCACAAGACGCAGTAGCTCTTCTCACTTCTTCTGGTGGACTATTTCTGTGCTTCTTAAGTTGCGACTTTTAGGAGCAAAGCATGCCCGCCCCTCCAATTTTCAGGTTTAATAAAATTTACAAGTTAAGGAAATTTCTTGTTAATCTCCTGAGACCGGAGGAGCAAAATACCAAAGTGTATTTTTTATGATTTCGCAAATGTAACAGTTCTTTAGCAAAATAGTCGTGGATGCCATTTTTGTAAACTTTTCGTTTCTACCTCCAACCCCAAAAGTTAAGTCGCAAGTTCGATTCCCCCCTCCCCTCCCAGTAAACCCCCAAATCACGCTCTTAGCACAAAATATAGACTTCTGGGGGTTGGCTACAACAGTGTAGGGATGGCACCGATCCGAGACGAGACTTGTTGAAGAATGAGTGATCCATTTTGTTCTCGATCTCGGCTCGACTAAAATATGCATGCCTACCTCGTTTTGTCTTGAAACACGTCTCGAAACACATGTACACTCACCGGCAATAAAATCCTGAAATGCTCGGTTCCCTGCAAGTCGTTATGCGTGTTGCTTAACTCTTCGGCGGCGGTAGAAGTTACCATTGAAGCATGCGAGACAGTCTCCGACAGGCTTTTCCTTCCGAGTCAGTGTTGCCAACTTAGCTCTCTTGGAGCCAGATCTGGCTCTTTCGTGCACTCGTTTGCCTGTGAACTGGGGCTCCCGCCCCCTTGCCTCACTATGATACCATCACGGTTCCGGGCCGCATAGATCAACTTTTGCCATGATTATACATTTTGCACGTGACGTGATATTGTTATATTGGCTGCGTTGCACCATCTTATATCCCCAGCTACTTTTTATAGCGCCGTGTTGACGTGAAATTGGCAAATATTGTTATCAGGGAATCCTTTATTTTCGATTTCGTACGACCATGAGATGGGTCATGCCGCCGGATCTAGATGGTGAAAACTAAGAATAAATTGTCATCAATTTAGAGTTAAACGGTAATAGCAGCGCCCCACCCCTTTGACAACTACTAACATTACTCTAGGAAGCACTTCGTGAATCTAGCTCCTTAAAAGTCAGTTTTAACTCCATTTAAGGTGAAATTTAGCTCTTTTATGCGCACCAGGTTTGGCAACACTGCCAGGAGCAAGGAGAAATGCATTGGGTATATGGGAGTATTTTTTGATTTGTTATCTTGGGAATATCAAACTTCCGATGGAATAGAAAATTATATCAACGGGAAGAGGGCAGTTTGAAGAAGTGATTGCCCAGCGGAAAAGTTTAAACTACCATTTGATTAGCCGTAACTTGATGTTGAAGTTGATTCCCCATAAGGAATACATGGGATTCCATAAAATTCTTATTAGTCATGTTTTTTACATGTCGTATTTAGCTTAATAATCAACTTTGAGAAACGCTTCGACCTGCCACATGTGGAGAAATTCATACTCTCTTGTATCCCCACGTTTTTCTTCAGTAGCATTGCCCATTCCGACGATATTCAAATAAATGCACACATGGTGAATAACTGTATCTCCTCGCCGTCGAGTTACGCAACACACACAACAGCTTGCAGGTAAGCAATTATTTCAGGATCTAGGTGTCCCATTATTATTGCCAGACACTGTACACGTATGAAGCTTAACGTTAAGTTTTAAGTATGCTCGGAAAATGTTTATGTATGTTATATTGTTATCTTTTCAGTGTTGAGAATCGATCAAAATGACCACCACTGTGCTCCGAAGAATGGAGTCGCTATCCATGGACAATCCGAAGGTCTTCGAAGTGGATTCTATGGAGAGGTCCAACCTTCAGCTGGCGTCTGACATAAGTCAAAATGCTTCCGTGTTGACGGACACAGAACTAATGAGGTAGGTGCCTGTACGGGAAATCACAAGAATAAAATAGTGACATAAAAATATTGAGAGATAACAATTTGTTTCGGAACTTTTGCTAACTCCCAGTGATGTGCCGTAGACAATAAGTTTACGTCTACATGCGTTGTCTACACGTATTCTACGCATAGATTACATTGGGTTGTAGTTTACATAGACTACGTAGACAATCTAAAGTGCATTAAAATTAATTTTTAAGGGTTTCATGAAAGGAAAGTGACATTTTCAACTATATTGGTTCCTAACGAAATGAAAATAATCCTATTTACAACAAATTTCTCTTCTCTTCTATTATCAACTATGGAAGAAGATAAATAGTATGCAAAAAACAACAACAGATGGCAGTCGTGAGGCAAAAGTGGTCTTTCCCCATGAAACACTAGAATATTTCCCATATTAGGTTTCTTCCTAGGTGAGAAATTGTTCGAATTTGGAAGAAAGAGTATGAAAAGTTCTCCACACACATCAGCAACTGATACGCAGTATAATTTTCTTTTAATTCCACGGCGCCCTTTGATAAGTTATCACCTTTCGCCATGTTGTTTACATAGATTACGTAATCTACGTGTATAAAATAGTTTACGTGTAGAATGTAGACTATCGTTGTTTACGCGTAGACGCACATCACTGCTAACTCCTCTGTTCAGAAAAATTATAAAAAAAAAATGGGAGAAGGTATTTGCATGTGAAAAATAATGAACATATAAATTCATGACAGTGTTTTTGCACCACTTTATGGAAGTGTTTTTTTAGTTTTAGCAGTGTTCAGAAAGTTAGAGTAACTCGTTTACAAAAGTAACTCAGCTATAGCTACTGTTCCTTTGAAAAGTAACATTAAGCCACCTTTACAATTTCCTTAATCTAGATATAATTCATTTTGCAATTCATGTATTTTTTAATAATTTTGTAGCTAATCCCGGCGACAGGTTAAGTTTGCAGCAACTTTTCACATATATAGACCCAAATGTGCGAGCAGAATATAGTTCCGCTGCAATACTGCCGATTTTCTCACTGTCTGTGATATGATCAGATCGGAGCTTGAGCCAAGACTGGCACGGGAAATGCTGATCGCCATTCTTGCGTGGATTAATACATAAAACCTGCTGCAAACTTAACTTGTCGCGGGGCTTAGATATTTCCTCAGTACATTCGCAGTGTTTGATCGAAGTCGAAGCAAATACTGGTACATTTTCCCATTTCTCCATATATTTCCTCCCCCTTCATCACACACACAAACGCATACCCGTATAATATGCAGGAACACATTAGTACACCTTATCGATTCTTACAGAGCTTTGTGTAGTCGAAGTACTATGTAGTTAGGGTGCTGACATCATAAACATCTACGTATACATCTTTTTTTTCTTACGTATATATCACATAGCTCCGCCCCCTCCAAAAATACAATGTATAAGTTGCTCTTCGTCGCTTAAAAATACCATATGGATCACTCATGTAACATGCCATTAGCAGGCGCCAGTGTGCTTACCAACGAAATTTGCTGCAGAATGCTAAGAAGTCTTTGTGCAAAGTGATGAATAGCATGCATTAAAACATTGCAGGGCTGTATTTTCCCAGAAACTCTTGTTTGTTTCTGTAGAAAAACAAAAAATATCTGGCACTCGGGGAAGTTGGGGGTCAATGGACTGGCCACTTCGCTGTGTTTTCCTTACGAAAAGAGCCTCGTAAGAAGACATTGTGTGGTCAAATATTCATATTTCGTTATTTACATAAGATTCCGCCTCAAAGTGGCAAATCTAAATGCCTTTTGTCGCTGCCTTTCCTCCTGTCGTGGTCTAAAAAAACTGAAATAAAGCCGGCAGATCCATCACGTCAGTGAAATATGGCGTCCGCCTCAAAAAGAACGTCACTACAAGCCATTTCTTTTCCTCTTTTCTCGCACATATATAGCTTTTTATTCTTCTGTTGCATGTTTTCGCTTTTCCCAAAGCTGGAAAATCCGATATCTTGACTCGACGAAAAAAAAATTGTCACGCAGATATATTACACAACGTTCCACCAACTCGATCATGTCGTAGATGTAAAAATGATTTAACGATTTATTTTTGTGTCTCGCTTCGCTGTTCAACGAACTTCTTCGTTGAGCTCCGGTTTCATTTCTTCTACCCTTTCGTCACTTCGTCGCTCCTCCTCTTTCCATGAACAGTGGAAGAAAAAGCCTTTGGTATCGGATTCCAAGATTTGACAGACCCTGACGACATCGGAAGGAAATAAATGCTCGGCTATAAAGAAGAACGTCGGCACGCTTTTGATGAGGACCTCGGCTGCTTATCAGGGCATTGGTGAGAAGTGTTTGTTTTGATAAACAAGAGAAGGAAGTGAAATTGATTCCACGTAAATTTCCGGACTTGATTGCTGTTGCATGTTCCAAAAGGGAGGGGACTGAGCATTGTATTTTAACGGTCGTATTCATTGTTACAAAAGATAAAAAACATGCTTTGTTTTTGCATATCGTCTTATAACACCGGCAAACTTTTACAGTACCTATAGTGCAAAAGGCATAACTGTGCCGACTTCCCACAAGTCCGTGTTAAGTCACGTGCACTCTGTTGCCAATACGCACATGTCGTCAGTAAAAAAAAAAAATATTTAGAAAAATGCTAAAATTTCGGAAATCAGGCGTCTCCCGTCGGGCCCCTTCATTGCCACGAATGGGACACAAGGGTCTCGTTTCGTCTCAGAAAACGAACATGTAACAACAATCTAATAAAGTTTTACCACTTCCCTTCGAAAATAAATATCCCGCAGTGAAAGAAAAGCATTTTCTAAAAAAATTGGAATTGGAAATGTTTTTGAGTGTTCCGAAGGTCCTATGGAGCAATTAGATTGAATTTTCCACTATTTGACGACATGTCACTTGTGTCCCCACGTTTGAAGGGGCTGTAAAAAAGTTTTTTTTAAAAAAAAATCGAAAATTTCTTGAAATTTCCGAAATCAGAATTCCAAAAAATGGATTTTCCCCCACAATGTGGTGATTCCCTGCAAATGTCAAACTATTATGTGTCCAAAGGACCAATGCTACAATCGAATTTCATGACTATTATTTCTCAGCTCGAGACGGTTAATTTATTCTAATTTCCATATTCTCCTTTTTATATCTCTCGGCTCTTATTATTGAAAGAAGGTGGGCGAAACTTAGGTGGATTATTGTTCCATGTTCGTAACATAATACCGGATCCTTACTTGTGATTAGCCTACTGGAAATACTGGGTTGGATGGGATACAATTTTCATCCATACGTCCGACGTCAGAGCCAGGGTTCCTTAACATTTCAGATATTTTCTTGAAAAAAGATATGTTATTTTATTGTCATAAAATCACATGTAGTCTATATTAATAAACAAAAAACAGAACTGAAATATCATTATTTTTAGAGATATGTGTTAAATGCTGTCACGTTATGGGTCAGCTTTCCTCAAGAGGTTTTCTTAATGTAGTTTTTGCTTGTTGAGGTCTCTTTAATACGTTACATACCGTCGAAAAGGAGTTTTATCTTGTATATATGCAACATCACAGTATAGATTCACGGTTGCCACTAACAGATACTCGTATATTTTTTTGTAGTAAAACGATTATTGTACGCTAAGGTCATACTGTGTAACTAATACAAGACAAGAGGGATGACGTCTATAGAGTGCAAGTACCTCTAGGCACAACATGTGAAGCCTTTCTGTAATGCAAAAGAAGAATGTACTACATAGAATAAACGAGTATTTCTCTCATTTTCTTATAGTTTTGAGGGACGGCCAGTTTCCCCGTTTTGCAACCTAATGTTAGTTGGAAAACGTATCTAGCCTAGCCGCTATAATTATATGAATTAATTATATATATATATAATTATCTTCTTTCAGGTTCTCCAGACCGTTACTCACATTTGCAGCCGTGATGACAATACTCATCATGGTGATTGGAATTGTGGGTAATCTCCTGACCATTGTTGCTCTCGTCCGATGCCCCAGGGTCAGGAATGTAGCCGCAGCCTTTATCATCAGGTCAGTGCATGGGTTATCTGGCTTTCGTAGATATTTCAGTCGAAAACACGGATACCAACATGCTTAATTAATTTCCGAGTGATTTTATTTACACACCGAATGTCACATAAATTAGAATAAGACTGACGGAGAGGGCATGGGGGCTATTTCCTGATGAGCTTTACTAATTTATTACTATTATTTGAAGGGCTCGGGTTTAAAACATGGTGACATTTTTATTATTTCCTAGTTAATTAAGAAAAAAGGTTATTAGAATCTATACTGTAGATAAATTGTTTTCGTATTGAGTTTACCAATTTCAGAAGGCTTCACTGAGTCCAATGCAAATTGTATGACATGGCAATTTCACTGAAGGATGGCAAATTTTACTTTGTAACTCAAAAATGACCAAAATGTCACTTACCATGGCCGCGTCCGAATCGGCAGCAGATGTCACCTAGAGCACCGTTCCATCCGGGGATTCAGCCAACCTCCGTTGTCCGAATTCGCGGCAGACGTGGAGTCGGAGGGAAGAGCAGAGAGGCGCGACAGATGCACGCTTGAATTCGCTGTGACGCTGCGCTTGGCAGCCATATTCTAACTTTCACTTTGTACAGACAACATTTACTGATTAGAGGATGTAAAACTCAGTTATACTTTAACATTTTATCAATAATACTGAATGTAGAAAAATTGTAAATGATGAAATAGCGTGTTACATTTTTAATATGAGTAGTAAATAGGTGGAAATCGTTGTGATGTTTGTTTGGCGTCTGCCTTCTGCTTCCGTGCGATGCGCCTGCGCCCCAGAACGCGGTGGGTGAAGTTCGGGCTGACACCTGGCGGGAAAAGTGACAACCGTACTACAAGGGGACATGTAGATTCGGACGACTTGGACGTGACTTCGACGGCACGCGAGAGCAACGGGAGACAACGGGACGGAGCGCTTGCCAATCCGGACACGGTCCATGCTTTACATCCGTGCTCTTCATTTGTTATCCTGTGAATTTCAATTTTACAAGCTGTATCTAACTATCTGTTAACGTAGTCGTAGAAGAACTACAAAGGCAGAAACGGATTTTGATGTCTCTATTCAAACGGAATCTCGTTCATATGTATACAGTGTGCAAATTGAAGACTAAAATTGGTAAACGCTGTAAGTGCCACAATAATTCAAACATCGTTTTCCACGTTAAACTGTGAAATGTGCCATGCTTTATAATGTGGTAAACGTGAAATGTGGCTGGTAGTCCTCTAAGTAGCTCAAAGGGCGTGTAATGAGGTCAGAGGGAGATTATTTCCATAACATCTTTCACTGTTATGCATTTGAAGCTTCGGAACGAGTCACAACTCTCGAAGCAGCCAATCAACGAAGCGAGCCACTGACGTCATCTCAACCCAGAACCTATCGCTAAGCCCCTGCTCAGGCTCTACACGCCCACTAGGCTCACTAGACAGACTCGCGTAGTCCGCTGGAGATGTTCCGTAGTGTGCACGTTCTAATGGGCTAATGTGCGGAACTATGCGATTTCCCAACACTTTCGCTTTTGGCACTTACAACGATCACCACTTTTAGTCCTCAATTAACAAGGGGGATCCCGGGGATTCCCCCCACAAACATTTTTATCCCCGGCAGAAGAAAAAAATTATCCCTGCCAGGGATGTTTTTATCCCCACCATAGAAAATGGAATTGAAAGCATGGCGGCGATTAGGAGGGGGCGAGGGGGGCATTTGCGCCCCCCACTTTTTGCAACTTTTGCTCGCCGCACTATGCTAAACCTTACCTACGAGGAAAAATAAACTGTCTTTGCCCCCCCCCCCCCAGTTTTGGCACTTTGCCCCCTTAGTTTTGGAACCCAATCGCGGCCACTGACTCGTAGTATACCATTTCCTAACTATTTATCAAACACTACTGAAAAAGGATTCGGTGAAAAAGGTTAATTAACCTTTAAGACAATTGTATCCTGCTTCGCGTCTGAAGCTTTCTGTCCATTGTCAAATAAGGTACAAAAGACTACCACCATGGCAAGAGCTGATTTCGTCAGCTTTATTCGTTGGAGGTACGTAGATCACATTTCTCGCCGCATTGAGTTGAACGAGCAATAGATATTTGGTCAAGTTTTCTCGGTGTTACTAGTTCAATAGCTCTTCTTGTGTATTGGATTTATTAAATCATATGATTTAATGCCCTAGGTACTTAGAACTGGCAGGCAATAGTAGAACTTACTAACTGGTAACATACAAATTTGCATACCTAACCCCCTACGGGAAAGGAAATCGTACGTAGGCCGTGAGCGCACAAACAAAAGCCTTGTGGTTAAAAATGTATACCACAAGCGCACAAAATCCATGGCAATGTTGCCACGTTGTGTCAACTGTTTCCTTTTCAACATGAATGCATATTTGCGTAATAATCTTATTTCTATATGCTAATTTTATAATTACTCTTAAATTCTTTCTTTCTAACCTAACCTAACCTAACCTAACTAAAATAACTTCTATCCAAAGAGGTTATTTCAATGAGGGAAGGAAGGATGATTTCCGAAGAAGGCCAGTCATTACACAATCATAGATGTGGCAACGTAGCATTGGATGTTGTGCGCTCGTGGCACCTTTGATATACCACGAGCGCACACTTTCACATTTTTGTGCGCTAGTTGACTGCACCAGGAAATCAAAATACAACACTTGATTGGGTGCATCCCCCCAAAGCAAAAAACTTAATTCGCACACTGCATATAGGTATATCCTTTACCAGAGATCCCTTGATTACAAGGCGACGGAGTTATCACTGCACCATCGGAGGGGCCTAACCGACAACTGGCTCTTGTGATTGAGACAATGGGACATGGGGGCTGATGTCTAGAGTGGAACACAAAAATAAAATAATGGACTACTGTTCCCGTAAATAACTCTGCGATTTGCTTGTTCTTCCTCACAAAACACAATATCCGCTTAAAAAGTTGACGATCTTAACCTTGATCTATAAATAAACTTGCTGTATTCTTATGTTCCGGCCATCGTAGCAACCGGTGTCCAATCACAGCACAGAACGGTTATTTTGACAAAATCCTGTTTCCATGCTGGCTGCTTTGGAGAGGGGATTTTTAATTTTACCGCTTCTTGCCCAAGCAAGGGGCCTAATTGGTTGTTTGACCGCGAGTTCCTTCGTAGGTAAACGCGACAACAGAGGGTCACTGCCATAAAGGCGGTCTACGAGCCGGATCCTGGGCCGTGGCAGCTATAGAATGCCAAAAAGATACAGTCAGGGGAAAATCAACATTCCTTTATTATTTTA
The DNA here is from genome assembly GCF_977018435.1 of Lepisma saccharinum. Taxonomy (NCBI): domain Eukaryota; kingdom Metazoa; phylum Arthropoda; class Insecta; order Zygentoma; family Lepismatidae; genus Lepisma; species Lepisma saccharinum. The sequence continues at coordinate 19,909,799 of NC_139253.1, forward strand.
GTACCATACAAAGGTCATACAATGCACAAAATTGTTCACATTTGTTACTTTTCTTTGTAGATTTTAAATTATATAGGGTGAGGCAGTCAAACGGGAAGATTTTAAAAAAATCACAAAAAATAGAGAGCAAATATTATTTATTTTTTGAACATGTACGTGAGTTGAAATTACTAGTGTACTTGAAAAATGTTATTTTTTTGAATATGGTGTCAGTAAGATGGTGTCCTTGGTTTTGCACACATTCTCGAAGTCTCAGAGTAAATCCGCCCATGACGTTGCGTAGCATCTCCAACGGAATGTTGTGGATCTCTTGCCGAATTTGCTCCTTCAAATTATCCCCGGTTCTTGGAGGGTTGTCCTTGAATACTTTGGATTTGAGGTAACCCCAAAGGAAAAAGTCAGGAGCCGTCAAGTCGGGTGAACGGGCAGGCCACGGAATATCGCCGAATGTGCTGATGAGACGACCAGGAAATGCGAGTCTAAGCACATCCATAGACACTCTGGCAGTATGGCTAGTTGCACCATCTTGCTGGAAGCAAGGAGCACGCGGGGGTAACTGAAACTCTCGACGGAAAGAGTGTTGATCTCCAACAAAACTATCCGAGTTTTTGTAATACGCCTTTACAGCAATGTATGCAACACCAAGGACGCCATCTTAATGAGACTATATTCAAAAAATGAACATTTTTCAGGTACACTAGTAATTTCAACTCATGTACAGTACATTCATGTTAAAAAAATAACTAATATTTGCTCTATCTATTTCTTGTGAATTTTTAAAATCTTCCCGTTTGACTGCCTCACCCTATATTTTAATTTAAAAATCTTATGTTATAATAATTAAAAGTACTATTTTGACAATTGTATTTCGTCCTGGAATAATTAGTAAGTAATATTACACGCGTATTAAATAACTGAATTTTGATATCCCTCACAAATTGCCAATACGAGAAGTCTTACAGTGGCGGCGATTGGGTTCCAAAATTGGGGGTTCAAGGTACCAAAACTCGGGGAGGGGCAAGAACAGCTTACTTTCTCCTGGTAGATAAGGTTTAGCATAGTGCGGGGGTAAGAGAGGCAAAAGGTATGGGGAGGAGGCAACTGATCCCTAATCGCCGCCACTGACTGGGCATTAACAAGTTTATGGTTGTTCAATGCAGGTGCAAGTCTTGGAACAGCTCCAACACTCTTTATTACGAATTCAATTGTTTTAAGGTTTCCTGCTCGTCATTAATTTCCTCACTCTATCTTCCTTCGTCGTCTTGATTCACTCCTTTAACATTTTTCTACCCTAAATTAACAGTAAACACTACATCCGGATGTCTTTGATATCGACTGATTCAACAAACTCATTCCCGCTTCCTCTTGTCTTGTGCCTGATCCTTGAGGACAACTGAGCAGCAAAAAAAGGTCAGCATCTGTCTACCCACATGCCGCTATAAGAGCCATAAAAGGATGATTAATAATTTCCCACTAGTACGTCACAAATGATTCTTCTCTCCAAGACAAAGGACATTGGGGTAGGAAGGCCCTGCAAAGGATCTGGGTCGATTCATAACTTCCTCCCTGCCCTTGCACACAAGCAGTTTTATTGCTGTGTTCAAGCAGAAGAGGGCGACATTTTTTTCCCTCGTTGTTGTAACAAGCAAGCAAGGAAAAAAAAACTTCCATGAGTGATTCAGTCTCGCGTTGGAGTACCAGGAAGACCTTCAGGAAGAGCGCATGAGAGCGATCACATCTGTGCAAAGCCTAATATTGTCTCAGCTGCCAATGAAATAAAACCCAGGCTTTTAAAGGTTCATGGCTGTCATTTTGAGGGAAGGGTATTCTAAATGCCACGACATCTATTTTTCTCAAAGACCTAATTTTATGGTTATTTTTGTATTGAATAATTAGAGGAGAAGTATTGCCAGTGTTCGCAAAGTAACTCTTTAAAAGTAATTGAGCTACAGTAACAGTTACTCGTTTAAAAAGTAACTCTGTTAGAGTTACTGGTACAAAGTTACTTTCTGTTGGAAATTTTCTTGCAAACAAATTACACGAAATCAATGATCATTCGTTGTAATAATATACAGGGATGGACAAAAATATGGAAACACCACGACATCGGAACGGGTAATATCGACGCAATTTTTCCACTTTAAATCGGACGAGATGCGACATTCTTTTGTTTTGTGCCGTGAGATAGGACCCTGTGGAGTCTATAGTTGCTCTCTGGTTGCCCTGTATATAGCGTGGAGTGCAGTTGATACTGAATCATGTCCGAGCTGACAGTGTTTCAAAGAGGGCAAAGTGTTGGTGCCACCTTGCAGGTGCCTCTCAGTGATGTGCGTCTACGCGTAAACAATGATAGTCTACATTCTACACGTAGACTATTTTATACATTTACATTACGTAATCTATGTAAACAACATGACGAAAGGTGATAACTTAGCAAAGGGCGCCGTGGAATTAAAAGAAAATTATACTGCGTAACAGTTGCTGATGTGTAAGGATAACTTTTCATACTCTTCCTTCCAAATCCTAACAATTTCTCACCTAGGAAGAAACCTAATATAAGAAATATTCTAGTGTTTTATGGGGAAAAAATTACTCTCGGCACACGACTGCCATCTGTTTTTTTTTGTATACTATTTATCTTCTTCCATAGTTGATGATGGAAGAGAAGAGAAATTTTGTTGTGAATAGGATTCTTTTCAGTTCGTTAGGAACCAATATAGTTGAAAATGTCACTTTCCTTTCATGAAACCCTTGAAAATTAATTTTAATGCAATTTAGATTGTCTACGTAGTCTATGCAAACTACAACCCAATATAATCTACGCGTAGATTACGTGTAGACAACGCATGTAGACGTAAACTTATAGTCTACGGCACATCACTGGCGCCTCTGTTACCAAAGTAGCCATGTTATTTGGTGTATCGAGAGGGACTCTATCCAAGATCATGATGACATAATAGTGTGTCCGAAAACACATCATCAGATAAACCCCTGTGTGGACGAAAATGTATACTGAGCGACAGACAGGAGGACACTGAGAAGGATTGTGCCCATGTTTTACAGATGAATGGTGCAAGATCCTATTATCCACCATCCAGGACTTGTATTTGTCCATTCCTCGGAGACTGCAGGCCGTTTTGGAAGCTAAAGGCAGTCCAGCACCTAATTAGCTACAGCATTCCGGCTTTCCTTCGCAGGTGTTTCCATATTTTTGTCCATCCCCTGTATATGAATATTTACATGTGGGATATTTATGTTCCTGTTACATAATATAAGTCTTCGTATAACACTGAAGTATTCGAGTGTAACTAGAAATGACGAATTGCGATAAAGTGCGGATGTTCAAAATGTATCATGGAACTAAAGCCTAGTTTCCTTGTATTAGGCGATTCCAGGAAAATCCTATTGTCTTAGCATCTAGAGATGGCACATAAGCTGGAAAATTTAGCCCTTCCCCTACGTAAGAAATTTTCAAGTTAACAATTTAAGTATGTAAAGTAACTATTGATAACATTACTTCTATTGCAAAAAGTAACTCTGTACCAGTTACAGCTATTTACTCAAATTAGCTAGTTACAGTTAGAATTCCTCAAAAAATAATTCTTACTTATAACCGCGTTACAAGTAACTACAGTCCCGCAGAATTAACTTGAGAGATATGGCCGCTCTGTGAGTGATGCTACTGCGCTCTAATTGGCTAGAGCGGGGGAATTCCCGCTGTAACGGGCCAACGGAAACTAATGTTCGGGCGGCGCGCGAAATGTTACCAACTGTTGAAAGGACTCACGTGCAGGACTGGTGAAGCAAGCGAAGCGGCAGTGCATAGAGCCTCGGTGTTTTCAAATTAAGGATTAAAGGTAAATAATATACTGTTTATCCATTTATTGTATAAGATACGAGTACAATACTTAGAATGCTTATAAATTGGTAAACGTGAATGTGGCTGGTAGCCCTTTAAGTAGTTCAAAGGGCGTGTAAAGAGGTCACTAGCGTGCACGTTCTTACGGGCTGATGTGCGGAACGATGCGATTTCCCAACACTTTCGCTTTTGGCACTTACAACGTTTACCACTTTCAGTCCTCAATTATTTTTCAAATCTCCCGTTGTTAGCTGATTGCCGGTGATTCGCGTGAGAGTCAAGCGTTCGCTGTAGGTTGGTACTCCTGCAGCGGCGCCGGCAGCCATTTGTCTCAAGTTAATTCTGCGGAACTGTAGTTACTTCCAAATACTGAGTAGTACATAATACATACCTAACGAATCAATATAATTTCGTCTACGTACATGTATTAAGGAGTCCTTCCCGATGGCGTAGTGGTAACGTCGTCGCCTTGCAATCAAGAGGTCAAGGGTTCTCCTATGATACCCGGTCGAGGCACATTGCACGGTGGTTCGGATCCCACTTTAAACTGTAGGTCCAGTCCCGATTATGATATCTGTGCATAAAGTGGACTAAAAACCCTACTCAAAGAAACGAGGCCACGTCAGAATTCATATGTTCCCTGTTATTTATTGCAATGTAAGCAGCGATTGCGCAAAAGGGAGCAGGAGACCTCTGGTCAGCCGGCCTGACCCCTGGTAACAAGCTAAAAAAACATCCACTTTTTTTTCGTCCAAATGTGCATTTTTTGATGGGAGAGAGAGAACGAAACAAGAAACTGCAGTTACTCATATTGAGAGAGCAAACGATGCAGAGAGAGATAGATATTGGGTGGGGAAAAGGGAGAAATTGTAAACACGTAAGTGCTTTTACCAATATTGGGGAGAGAGGAAACGAGGAAGTCACCCCAACACCCCTCTGACAACAAAAAGGTACCCAATTACTTTGACTCTAATATCTCATAAAGGGAGCCCGCAGTACCTCCATTTTTTAAAAATTTAAACAATATTATTGGCTAAATCTTTATTATGTGAACATTTTTAGTATTTTGTATGATTTTATGTAATTTCACGAAATTTTAATTAAAATATATAGAATTTAAAGTATGAAAATTAACGTTTATAAGACAAATTTCATCAGCGGGCTTCCAAGATGGCGTAGTGGTAACGTCATCGCCTTGTAGTCAAGGGGTCCCGGGTTCGCTACCCGGTGGGGCTACTTAGTGGTTCAAATTATACTTTAAAACTGTTGGTTCAGTTCCGATTAGCCTATCTGTGCATAAAGTGGACTTAAGACAAAAACTCAAACAAAATTCATCAGGTTGTTCTCTTAACTTAAGAAAAATCACAGGAAAATGGTGACATTCACGTTCTTTAAAAAGTTATTAGCAAAAATTTATCATAATTTGTTCCATTTGTTTTCATGTTTCGTGAAATTATAGTGGGTAACTTTAGTATCTGAACTTTCCAAACAATGTTCGGAACAAAATGAACTTTGACTTGCCCTGTAACTACCTTAGTAATGCAGAAATTGTATTATGTTCGGTCCTGTCGGTCGAAGAATATACGCTTATGATTCAGTTTTCTTCTAAAGTTTATGTAAACTTTTATTTTGTATAATTTCTTTATTGGAGGTTTGTATTTAAAACAATCCATTAGCCCTGTAAGATAAAGGGCAAAGTTATTAATATTGAATACAAATTAAGGGAGTGGATGGGTCCGTCAATCTCTGTCTCTGCTTGGTGGAAAGCTTGGGGGAGGGGGTGGGGTTTGAATCGTCAGTCATACCAACTGTCCTTTAGCCGATGGTGATCGTAAAAGGTTGAAGTGAAGCGAGTGACCTTAAAGTTAATCGTTGCAAGTTTTGATTGGATAATGAATGGTAAGGTTTGGTGAGCAGAAAAGGTGATCATATCTTATATAGTTATGGCTTGATAGAGATACGGCAGGTTGGTGAACGTGACAAATCCATATGAATCGTTGCTAAGAATTTTTAGATTAAAGTTGCCCCCACTGGTTGGAAGATTTGGCGCAGCCACGTACGAGTAGTTATCGGCTGCCGTAGGTAGGATTAACCTCGCAGAAATGTTGCGTAAGGCAAGTGCTTAAGCTCTCGTTACTTACCGTTTTGTCCGAAGAAACTGCATTCGTTTACAATACTAGAAATGAGAAACGTCACATCCAATCGTACGTATATCAGTACATTTTCTGTGCACTTTGGAAATTTATGATCCATACCTTTCGAGCTATAGCCAGCCAAAGTTCCATTCATTCTATGAACTTTTTATAGGATGTTTTCATTATCACTGCGTTATTATATTTGATTATGCGTTTGTTATATTGCAGTTTACATTTACGAAGTTTAAAAGGCATTTCTATTAACGTAAAATAATTACTATTCGGCCTGGCAAGAAGACAGAATTTCATCAGCGCATGCGCATAAAATGTGCACGTATCAACTTGTCAATGACATAAGCAGAAAAGTAAATTAATTACAAGATTCATGTAGTAACGTTCTGATACCGTGTTAACATTGTAAGGCAGTATTATTTAAGTCAAAGGAGATCTGTTACAATAATTTCAAATAGTATGTAATTTGTTTCGAACCACATAATCGAGAACTGAATGACGATGCAACTGCATATTATTGAGTTGTCTCGAACAATACTTAATCAATGCTTCTCTTATTGCACTGTAAATTACCCATATTAATGCAACCACAGGCATATAGAAAGTTTATGAGTATCCAAAAAAACAATATATATATATAGGTATATATAATATTCGTCACTTAACACACACCTGCTACAACACGACACAGCCTCAAATCAAACATCTTCTGCTGCTTTTAATCAAATCCCAGTTGCCTGACACTCAGAGTTTAGGCATACAAGCATGGACGTCCGGAAGGGGGTGGGCGCCCACCTTCCGTGAAAAATTAATGCTCGCCTAAAAATTATATATTTCACATATAATTTAATTCCAGTCACAGTAAATTATGTTAATTTTTATAAGTGTGTTGAAGGAACATGATAATTTCAGACTGAACCAGCGTTTTTGAGAGAGCATCACTATTATCGAGAAAAATATGCCTCCTTTGCCCCCACTGAAAAGAAATTACCTTGTTTGCCCCTCTCTGGAAAAAAAATCCTGCGGACTTTTACGTCTGGTTATTTAATAAACACAAAAATAAACAATAAATTATTAGAAAACATTAACAAGGATTACGTCACCTATATCCAATAACCACAAGCTTTAAGATTAAAATAGCATCAGTATGTGCGGTGGCTTAATCGGTAGGGCGTCTGACTGCCACGCGGAGACACCGGTTCTATTCCCTGGGTGGGTGATCTAAGGTCGAAAATTTTCCCCTTGCCCCCGCATAAAGCAGCTCTGAGGCTGGAGCCTAAAATCAATGGGTACATGGTGGCAACCCTGTGGGATAAAGGTGGCCGGAGAGCGTGGTGCTCATCACATCACCTCCAACTTTTACAAAGTTGATTTTCACTCATCACTGCCTAACAGAAAAAAATGATTTCATTTCGTATGGGGGATATTCCTGAGTAATCAAAAAATGATCGATCAGACAGTTCGATTATTGATGGCGGGGAAAGAACTTCCGGTTTGTCGAATTTTCCAATGTAAACAAATGAAATACATGTCGTCACCGAGCTTATTTTCTTATAAAAAATCGGAAACAAAATGGATCACTTGAAAATTTTGAGTGATATAGAGAAACAAAGGTACCTAGAAAAGATTGACAATTCCCCGGATCCTTTGGATGCAGATATAAGGGTAAAAAAATATTTTCCAAGGCAATGTTGATCTTCTACCAACGGTTTCGTTTTTGAAAAGACTTCTCCAGGTTAAAGTGAAGCTTACATTAATAATTGAAGACTAAAATTGGTAAACGCTGTAAGTGCCACAATAATTCAAACACCGTTTTCCACGTTAAACTGTGCAATGTGCCATGCTTTATAATGTGGTAAATGTGAAATGTGGTTGGTAGCCCTCTAAGTAGTTCAAAGGGCGTGCAAAGAGGTCACTAGTGTGCACGTTCTTACGGGCAGATGTGCTGAACGATGCGATTTCCCAACACTTTCGTTTTTGGCACTTACAACGTTTACCACTTTTAGTCCTCAATTATAAACATTGAAATACTTCGATTACAACAGTAAAAGAAATAATAATAATTACTACGGTTAAAATTATTATTATACACTAATAATATATACCTAATTAAATCAATTTCATTCGAATTTTATTATTATTGTTTATTATTATCATGCTATTCGATCCACAAGCCGAGTGAATATCCAGCACAAGTATTTTCCATTAATTATTTTACATTTCATAGTTACTATACTGAATTGCACAGTTATTGTATTTTGTTATTAACTTTTGCAAGTGTCGTTCAAGAAAGAACTTTAGAAGTTACAAAAAAATACTCACAAAGTTTATATTGTGTGACGTCATCTAAAATTATAATTTTTCGAATTCTGAAAACTGTGGAACCATTTATTCTTTGGACTAAATGGTAGAATATGACAATAGCTTGGTTCCTGTATTTTCCACTCATTTTCTCGATCTAATGCATATTTTACATTGATTACTCTGTTCGAATACTAACCAAGAGAACTTTGCAACTTGAAATGAAGGATGCCAGTTTCCGGGGGGAGGGGTCGACTGACCTACCGACGCCCATGAAGAGACGCTTATCAACAACCAAATGGCAAATGCGTTATAATATGATTATAAATAGTTCCAACTTTTAAATTTAGTCAACCCATTTATAACACCATTAAGCCTTGTTTCCATGATATAAAAAACTAAATATGCTGATCAAGGCAGACATTTATTTTATTATAAAACATAAACTAAACGTAACGTTTCAACCTTCTAGCAAGGTCTTCTTCAGACTCTGTACCAAGTACAAATGTAACAAGGTACAAAACAGGACGATATATATACACAAAAATTACTCCCCTCCAGACTATTAGAAAGTAGTAAAAAGGTAAAGTGCTCCCCTGTGCATAGCACCACGCCATGAAGGCGTATAGGGGGTGTGAGGGTAACGCCCCACACTTTCTTGATCCGGTCGTGAGTGGGGGTGATTTGATCAGCATCACGCCCCGACCGCCTTTACCCCCCAGGGTTTCCCCCAGGTACCCATGTTATTCGACGCTGGGTGGGCGCCGGGGCCGCTTCCATCGTTAGAAAAGTTCCCGGATTTGAACCGGCCGGGGATCGAACCCGGGACCTTTAGCATGGTAGTCAGGTACCGACTGAGCCACCGCGGCTGGAACAATCTAGCAGGTGGCTTTCCTTTGTCAACTGTACTTTCACCTGAAAGAGAATGTGGTTGGACTCTATCTCACGCTCTTTTTCCTTCATTTTTCTCCCTTCTCCTCTCCTCTTTCTCTCTTGTCCTTTCCACTCTTTCTAACACCTTCTTCCATTCTTTGTTTATCTTCAGTCCCCCATTCCAGTTCATTGTGTCTTCTTCACCTTTCTTCTCTATTTCCTTGGCCTCCTTCCATTTTCTCACTAGTATTCTCTTCTCCCTTCCTATCTGCTTAGCCTCATCCCGTTCTATGTCATGTCCTGTTTCTCTCGTGTGTTTAAATATCGCATTTCTCTCTCTCTTAAGTCGTACATCATCCCTATGTTGTTTCAACCTGTCTTTCAGCCTCTTTTTCGTTTCTCCTATGTACACACTCTGACATTCTTCACATTTCACTTCGTAGATAATCCCTTCCTCTTTCTCTTCTCTGTTTTCCTTTTTCCTGTTTGCATTCTTCGCTATTCTTAAGATGCTTCTCCCTCCCTTCCTGTAAGTTTTAATGCCCGCTTTCCTAAGCACTTTGCGTATATTTTCTGTGGTCTTCCCCATACTCCTTCTTTCAAACCACCTCTATTTTTCTTTATCTTACAATTCTCCCCTGCCACTTTTCTTCCTTCTTCTGTTTATGTCCAGTCTATCCTCGTTCTCATAGCCCTTCTTTTCCAGCTGTTTCCATAGGCTATTTATTTTGCCTTCTTTTTCACATTCTTTCGTACATGTTTTCTTGATTCTGCCCTCCATATTCTTTATAAAATTTCATTTTTTGTCACCTCACTTACATCACTTCTTATGTGGCAGAATACCCCTGCTGCACATTTCTTCTGATCCCAAGCGGTTTCAATTTCTTGTCCGCTCTTCCTTTTCATCAATATATCTAGGTAGCTAAGCTAAGCTTTGATGAAGTGCCGACTGCAGAGCACTACTCCCTCGTGTTTGTGTTCAATCTTTTCGCTTTACTTTTTAAATCCACTGATTTTTTCGTATCGGGTCTGTTTGTAAACGATACATAGATACCTGAGAACAATAGTTTGTTTCCTGTCTCATGTTGAAACCAAAAGCCACGCAAATATTGTCACCTTTTCCGAAGACACTGCCTTTACACCTTTGAATTCGATGCTTTTCTTTTCAAAACCGGAAGTGTAGTCCCCGCCAGCGGCAAGTAAGCACAGAAATGTAAACATCCGGTGAATAGCGCCCATTGGAACACGACCTGTTGAAGGCTAGACCATTAGGAAAGGAGTGCTGGGATTTCTGTTCAGTTAAAATGGAGTCTATAGCAGACAGTGGCGTGCCCAGGATTTTCGAAAAGGAGGGGTTATGTATACTTTTTCTTTGGAGTCAGCCTTAATTTTGTCATATTTTCCTACCTTTGACGTTCTTTTTTCAGGAATACTGTGCCAAAGGGAGATATAACCCCCCTTGCGCATGCCACTGATGGCAGACATAGCTCTGTGTCTTATGTGTGTGACTTCTATTTTCCACAGATAGTATTTAGAATAATGTATAACAGAAATGTATCACTTTTGAAGTTAATAAAGACGTAGAGGTCTTTTAAATTGGATTAGATCAAGAGGGGAATGAGCTCACTGCATGCAACAAATGCTATCTTAACTGAACACTACACACAGCCGGTGGCGGCGATTGGGGGGGGGGGGGGCAGTTGCCATCCCAAGTTCTCGCCACTCTTGCCTCCGCACTATGCTAAATCTTATATACAAAGGGAAATATACTGTCTTTGCCCCCCCGGTTTGAGACCCAATCGCTACCACCACAGCTATACCTACTACTACCAATCCTAAAACTATAGGATTGGAGATGATATATAAATTATTATATTATATTATTATATAATTATTATATTTCTTGACAGCCTATGTGTCGCCGATTTCATCTTCTGTCTTCTGGTGTTGCCATTCAGTTCATCCCGGTTCATTAATGGAACGTGGACTCATGGACTGACCCTCTGTACTCTGTTTCCGTTCATGAGGTATGGAAACATCGGAGTCTCCCTACTCTCCATCACTATGATTACTATCAACAGGTAAGATCTGTCAACGATTTTACTCAGCCATGAACCAATTTAAGATATTGCCCTTCACCTAATGGAACATGCCATAACTGTATTTAAGGAAAGGGTTGAGCATGTTCAAACACTTTTTGGATTAATTACATTATCAAATAACTCGGAAATTTGGAATTGTACAAAATGGAATATTTGAAGAGGTTTTAAAAATGTCATTTATTGTTTAAAAACTTGCCCTCAGACATACAAGAATGTATATATATATATATATATATATATATATATATATATATATATATATATATATATATATATTTCAGTATAAATGCTTCATAATATACTAAATAAATAAGCTAAATATACAGTCACCTTGGTGGCTGACTGCAAAGAGCAGTGTAACAGTTTAACTCATAATCTCACTGCTGAAGTCTCTGGTGTAATGTCCTGGCCTGGGTATAGATGTTACTTTGTGAGTGTCCCCACTGTATTAAGGCTGTGTCCGAAAGGTACGAAGTACAAACATAGCTCCAGCCAATAAGAACACCAGGATCCAGAGCGAGCCAGTAAGAAGACAGAGTCCGAACTCCACCCCATAATAGTCATATATTTAACCCTACACTTGTCTCCATTTCTATATTTCATGATGAGACCAATGTTTGCGCTTGAAACGTTGGAAGCAAACATCGAGTTAAACTGGCTGGTAACCTGAGAACACTTTTATATATATATATATATATATATACACACACACACACACACACACACACACAAATGTGTCGTTGCATGTACTAGAATTTATTTTCTTATAGATACATATTTTATTCTCATTAAATTATTATGGGAGAGGTTATCTACATAGCTTTAAACTTGCAATATCTGATGATGTTTGAACAATGTAAACAAATATTGCCATATTTTTATAGATGATTGTATTATTTGGAATTAAAAGTCTTACTGTAACATAAAATTAAAACACAAATAATATTTTTTAATGGTTAGAATAGAAATATCAATGGTAACAGAAATAACTGTAAGCTCTAATTACCATGATAGCTATTTAAAATATTAGTATCCTTGGGCTGTCAAAAGTAAAGTTGTTGTTATTATTATTATTAATAATATTAAAAGTTAGAGTTTAATGAGAGGTCTTTATAATGGAAGGCATTTAGGAACAGTTGTTTCTGACTGGATGAAGTAGAACTGACTCTTAACTGAATTTTTTTTTCAAGATTAACCTCCACTTAAAAATTGATTAAGCCATTATAATGGTTAATATTTTTAAAGTAGTATTTAATCTTGGTAATGGAACTTTACTATAAATTTATACCAATTTTTTTTCTTTTTCCAGGTATATAATGATAGCACACCATAATTTATACAACAAGATTTACAAGAATGTATACATAGCAGGGATGATAGCTTTCTGTTGGCTTCTGAGCTATGGAATGCAGATGCCAACTTTGTTGGGACAGTGGGGTGAGTATCGGAGAGACAAAACCATTTTTCGGAGCTATGTTTAGTACTGAACTTGGATGATAAACAGTTGGAAGTTCACTGAGATTTAGCATGCATCAGATCACAGATGATGTAATACAGAAATTGAATATTCAGAAATGTGGACAAAATTAGTCACTGATATATGTACTAAAAGGGTCATGATCAAAATCATGTGAACATGCTACTGATCAATTAATGGAATTACTCAGAAAGTATCAGAATTATAATTATGCAAGGAAGTTATAGATTAAAGATTTCCGATAAAGATGACAGAAAATTACAAGTTTAATGCATTTTCTGTTGACAAGAATAACATCTCATGGAGTTATCGCTTTATGTACAGTTTTATTTACACCACTGCCCTACTCCGTATATACATCTTTTCATTACAAATCCAATATCAACTGCTCCCGGTTGCCTTTTGCCCCAAAAATGGAGAATTGCACTTCCCAGGACTTCACTCTACGAGCGAACTATTTAGCATAGCGCTAACCTGCTCTCGCTGTTTATCATGCAAGAGTCCCTACGCTGTCCTTGTATTAAGTGTAGTACATATTATTAGAGCTACGAGTGCACTATTTACCATAGTGCTAACCTGCCCCCGCAGTTTATCATGCAGAGGTTCCTACGCATATGGTGCTTACCCTCTGTATGTATCGATGCATTAAAAAAAAAAAACTGTCTTAATCCATTGAGGGACGGCCACTTTCTGCGATCTGAGAGCTTGAAAATATGAAAGCATAAGAGAACCGGCAACTTCCTGCGATATGAGAGACCGTAACAAGTTAGAACTGGTATTTATACCTCCGACAAACGACCCACCCCCAAACCACCGAGGCAAGGTCCTATTGTTACCTTTCAAACGGGGAAGCGGTTGAGGGAAAGCAACCATTGGCTTCCCGGCTACTGGGCAAAAAGCAACCTAGGCCAGAGCATGTACAAAGAAATACACTTTTACATATATACTTTCCAATTTCCAGCTGTGTGCATAAAAAACCACACAGCATGTAATACAGAACTTGAATATTCAGAAATATGGACAAAATATGTCACTGATATATGTACTAAAAGGGTCATGATCAAAATCTTGTGAACATGCTACTGATCAATTAATGGAATTACTCAGAAAGTATCAGAATTATAATTATGCAAGGACGTTATAGATTAAAGATTTAAAATAAACATGACAGAAAATTTAAGTTTAATGTATTTTATGTGGTCTTGCTAGTGAGTTGCGGTAATGACAGATCAAATTGGGAAAATATTTAGCATTTCTGGCAATTGAAGATTTTTAAACTTCAGATATGAGTATGTTTATATGCACAAAAATTAGAATGGCAGGTGTGCATAGCTCTTGCCACAAATCTTATAACTGAATTTAGCATATTTATAACGAAATTTCCACATGCACTGACTTTTTCATATTTGAAAAATGAGAGACGTGGTGGTAAATAAATACAGAGAACCTAAATACTCAATTTTACATGAAGATGTTTTTCATAGTTTTAATTTCGGTTGCACTGTTGCTTGTTGTGATTCTATTGTTTTTAGTTCTTTCGTTGCCGTTAAGTGTGTTGTTGTCATCTGGCAGATAGATGGCAGTGCAACAAGTTCCAACGAGGATGGTGGTAGTGACCACCAAATTTAATAGAACTTAGGTACGATAAACACCTTTGCAGAGAAAGTGAGTACTAAGGTTATCTCAGTGGTCAGAAGTAGCGAGCTACTTGTAGTGTTGCTACTGTAGCTAGCTACAAAATTTGTAGCTGTAGCTGTAGCGACGCTACATTTTGAAAATTGTAGTTGTAGCGGTAGCGAAGCTACAAAATTCCTGTAGTTGTAGCGAAAATTTCGCTACAGCTACATTTTTTCTTGGCATTTTGAGGTGAATTTTGAATGTGGCAACAGTGTCAGAAAAAATCGACAATAACAATGTTGCAGGAGGTTCATAAAGACAGTCTATTACATGGAGATACAGATTATCTAGATTGTAGATTATAGATATCTGCGTAATTTATTTAATTAGTATCTGAAGAATTCAGATATCCAGATAACTAAGTGACATATATGAATATATTCCTGCTAAGAGCTACTTTTTTTTTAGCTGCATCGCTATTTTTGGGGAGAAACATGCCTCGTTTGCTGCACCACTGGAAAAAAGTGCCTCGTTTGCGTCACCCCCGGAACAAATCCTGTGGATATTCATGGTGTAAGAGACACCAAAATGTCATTAATTGCTGTGTAAGACACAACTTGCAGTGCAAAAACGAGCGATGGAATTTCCACTGCACTGACAAGGGAATAGTGCCAGCAATAAATGGCTCAGTACGTTAACAGCATTGATCATCGTCAGTATATAAGATCTCACCAGCAAGAAATTATTGTTACAACAATGATAGAGTTTCTGGAATTACAGTTATTTTCGAGATAGTATTTGTTCACAAATTTTAAAATTACAATATGTTTTGAACAATCAGGTTTACACGACAGTTTCCTCAAGAATTTTATCATATTGCAAAAAGTATGTACAAGTTATTGACTTTCCTGCAGAAACGACAATTTTCTTTAGTTAATATACATAGTTTTCAAATTTATGTATTTCTCCTACTTTTGCGTCACTTTTCTGTAACTTTTGCTAATCATGACATCATCATCATCATCCTTCGCTGTTTCCTGCCTCTGGCTGGGTCGGCATAGAAGTCAAGCCTCTCCATTTTTTTCCTGGTCTTTCACATCTCCTCACTTTCCAAGGTGTTCCAATCTTGTCTCCTAACACTCTCCTCTATCTGCTCTTTCCACAGACATCTTAGTCTTCCCCTTGCCTTATTCCCACTCCTTGTGCATTGTAAGCTCTTACTGGTAGTCTTTCTGCATCCATCCTCCTCATGTGTCCGAACCATCTCATCTGTGCCTGATCTATTCTGTCCTGAAGCTTCACTACACCCACTGTCTGTCAAATCTCCTCATTTCTCATTCTATCCCTTCTAGTCTTCCTCACAAGACTCCTAAAAAAATTAATCTCCACTGCCTGCATCTTTTCTTTGTCTCTCTATGTCATTGTCCAAGTCTCTGCTCCATACGTAATTATTGGCACATAGTATGTATTACATATTACCTTCTTGCATTTCATAGGTACATCCCTATTCCATATTAATCTTCGAACGCTTTGA
This sequence comes from Lepisma saccharinum, assembly GCF_977018435.1. Classification (NCBI taxonomy): domain Eukaryota; kingdom Metazoa; phylum Arthropoda; class Insecta; order Zygentoma; family Lepismatidae; genus Lepisma; species Lepisma saccharinum. The sequence continues at coordinate 19,925,709 of NC_139253.1, forward strand.
TATAGTCCACCACCATTCATTTGTCCTCCTTTGTTTACCTCCTCATCTATTCTTCCACTTCTCTCAATCATGACAATGAGGATAAATGGTTTATTTAATTATTCTCTTATCTATAGTTGCTTTCTGCCACTTTCGGCTAATTGTGAGAACGAGGAAGAATGATAATGAAATATTTATTCTCAAGAAAAATATGTTGATGTGAACATAAATACTTAATTCTATGAAATTTTATTTGTGTATAATTGTAATAATTATGTAATTTGGGTAACACCCTAATTGCAATATTCATATATCAAATTTGAATTGATATGCCACTTGCATAGGTATGGTATTCTCAAAAACTATAGTAAAAATAAGTAACTGAAGTAACATTGCTATCAAAATTATCAAATGACTGGAATCATTATAATGAATAACAGAATCTATTTACCAGTAGTAGGAGATATTTTTTAATACCCATATCGTTGTTTTTAAGTTTTTTTTTATGCAGAAGTAGCGCAAAAAGTAGCGAAGTAGCGAGTAGCGAACAGGAGTAGCGTAGCGAGCTACTTTTTGGTAAATGTAGCTGTAGTGAAGCTACATTTTGGAAGAGTAACTGTAGTTGTAGCGAAGCTACTTTTAAAAGATAGTGTTCTGATCACTGGGTTATCTGTACTTATTTACTGAATTTTGTTATGAATATTCAGAGGAATCTTTATCCACATTAACTTGTAAATATGTATCCTATACAAAGCTTTGAAAAAGATTTTTATAGTGCTTATTTTTATAATGCTTATTAGCATTTACAAGTCTCCCAAAACGTATTTGCTGCATATTCAAACAAAAATCAATAAATAATGATAAAGAACCATTAACCTGTTTTAATAATCAAGAATTTCAGGATCACTTGATGTCTTGATTTTATTTCATTTAATCATACAAATATAATGTTTCAGGTTCTTTTGGTTATGACAAGAAACTTGGAACATGTTCGATTCTTGTTGATGAAAATGGAAGATCCTCAAAAGCTGCCCTCTTCATCATTGGTTTTGTCATTCCTTGTGTCATCATCATCATTTGCTATGCAAGGATATTCTGGGTAGTTCACAAGTGAGTTCTTTAGTCTCTAATAAACCTAATTCATCTTTTCAAATTTTTTAACACATAGTATGCTAATTGATTGATTTGGAAAACACTAGATATCCTAAAAAAATGAGTAATAATTTGAAAATTCTCTCTTCAATATTGTTGATTTGTATAATTACAGTAATGCAATATTTTTAAGTATTGACATGTTTAATTTGAAATACAATTGAACCTGAGTTATATGTATATCAAGGTGAAAAGAAAATAATATGTATAACTGAGAATTATTTACAAATCAGATTTAGATACCATGTTATACAATTAATAAAATACTGTAATTGTATTTATTTTAGGGATGGAACGATATGAAATTTTGGCTGCTACCGATAAAGTACCGATATAAAATTTACCGATAACCGATATTCTACCGATCCGATATAAAATTATAAATAGTCCTGGAAGAACCTGAAAGGTTCATTGACCTTAAAAAATGTGTGTTTCAAAGTGACTGCAGTGCAAGAGAAATTGCATATTTAAACATTTACTTTTTTAAAATGTAGGGCATGGAGATTATCCATAAAAATTACAACAAAAATGGCAGAATTTTGCACTAAACTATCAGATATTTATTGATATATCGGATCTGTAAAATAATCGGTAATTTTACCGATAAACCGATATGCCTGTATCGGCCGATACCGATAGAGTACCGATTAATCGGTCCCATCCCTAATTTATTTTAAGGAACAAGATATACATAATACAGGTTATTTCCGTCATAAAGTCGTAAATTAACAAATTTAAAAGTTTGGTACTTAAACTTTATTAGTGAACACTTTGGTACTGAAATACTACAGTAGACACTATACTTCGGTATTTTTTTTTTTTTAGAATTACTACCCAATTTTAAAAAAAATCGTCTAAAACAGCATTTCTCTTACTAATGACTGTGCAATAGTATAAGCAATGCCTAAATCTGCAGCTATTTTAGTTTTGGTTTTATGTGAATTAGCATCCACTTCCTGTATAAATTTTACTTTCTGGTCAAGCGTGTAACTTTTCCTCTTTCTGTTCTCCATGGGCAACCAGTAGCAACTGAAAACTGCCACTTCTGTGACATTGTTGTAGCTTGGTTACGTACGAATCAACTGTATTTTATGAAAATTAGTACATATAACACCGAATTACATATATATAAGGTTTAATTAAACTGTAGGGCAGCTTTTCTAAAGGAAGATCAATATCACTCGTGACCTTTTTTATATCAATACGTTTTTAAATTATATTATTAAGCAGAACTGAGTTATGTATAAATGTATAAAGCAGTGTCAACTGTATTTGAAATTGAAATCAAATGGGGAGTGAGTGAGTGAGTGAGAGAGAGAGAGAGAGAGAGAGAGAGAGAGAGAGAGAGAGAGAGAGAGAGAGAGAGAGAGAGAGAGAGAGAGAGAGAGAGAGAGAGAGAGAGAGAGAGAGAGAAACTGAGAAACTTATGTGAGATACAGCCTAAGGAAAAAGCAGTTACTGGCAACATTATAATTTTTGTTCTTCTGTGAAGCTGAGAGAGGGAAAAATTCAACCAAGGGATATTAGAATTAAAATATCACTAGTTGTGCAATATTTTTTTCCAAAGTACTTAATTTTTTTTCCATTGCTCTTATAATAGATCAGAAGAACGCATGAGGAAACATGCTGGACCACGTGGAGTCTTGGATAGTGATCAAAGGAGAAAGGACAAGGACTCAAAAACGAAAAGAAATGAGTGGAGGATAACAAAAATGGTTCTAGCCATCTTCCTGTCTTTCCTCACCTGTTACCTTCCAATCACCATTGTTAAAGTTGCCGACAAAGAAGTAAAATATCCAGGCAAGTTTATTTTTTCTACTAGCTAATGTATATTTTTTTTTTTGCAATTGTTTTAAAAATGTTTACTCATGGACAAAGTGACGAACACTACCTTCAGAACAGGGGTAACAAGAGCTACAGAACATCCACCCACACTTTTATATTTCACGTATGTGTGTATGGATGGATGGCACTTTTTCTTTTCACTCAGTATGTTGACAAAAATTTTCAATACCAGCTGACCTCCCACTACCTACACAAGGGTACCCTGGGTGTATGGACTGTCTGCCTCTGCTTGTACATAAAATTCAGTTGCCACATAATGGCTACCCTATCCAGAGAAATATACAAGGGTTGGATAAAAAGTAATGGCAACACTGCTGTCCCGTGAAAGGGGCGAGTCACAGCAGCACAACCGTTTCGTGGTTGATAAAGGAATGTCAGACGAGGAAGTATAGTGAGTGGGAGCGATTGTATGTTATTCAGTCAAAAACAGCAGTGCTCTGAAGCAGAGGACGAGAGTGCAAGCGCCCTAACAATATGTTTAGGCAAGAAGAACAACGTCTCTTAGGCAGGTGGTCAACGCAGCCTACTACTGCATCTTCTTGCAACACCAGCTTCGTCTCGCATTAAGAAGGAAGCGATGGCACGTTCTGGCACGGTGTCCTATCATCCTGCTTGACAATGCAACGTGTCACACTTCGAACACTGTGACGGCGCTCCTGCATAACCGGTAGTGGGAGGTACTGGAACATCCATCGTATTCACCGGTATGAGACCGTGTGATTACGACATTTTTGCCAAAATGAAGGAACCACTGGGCGGGAAGCACTACGACACGCGCGAAGCCATCATAACGTGCTATAGGGCGGTCACTGCGGGACATCGACAGAGATGGACGCGCTGACGGTGTATGATGCCTTCCATACTTGTGGCAGAAGGTCGTAGGGATGGGGGGCGATTACATTGAAGGAATATAACACGTGCTCCTCTGCCAATACAGTCAAGTAGCAATTATACCAGTGTTGCCATTACTTTTTGTCCAACCCTTGTACAATGTTTGGACATCGCACACTGTGATTCCTATCACAAAATTCTGGACTGTTTTCTTTAGTCCGTGAGCATGTAATCACTATATCTTCAGAAGCATAGAAAATACAGTAATTTGTAATCAGATGAATCATTTTTGATTCATTGTATACTGCTGTAATTTTCGTACAAATCACAAGTTGTTTTTTACCCCACAATTTATTTATCTAGGGTATCATTGAAACAATGCGCCACTTCGCTTCACTGTTACTTGATTTCATAGAAACCAATTTCAAAATAATCCGACAATTTTTCCTCAATGTAATATATTCCATTTAGTGCACGTTATATGCTCAAATATGCCTTTGCTGAAACAGAAATTATGAATCAGCAAAGGAATATTTGTTCATTATCAAAAATTGGTGCTCAAGAAGACATTATTTATATACTGTAACTGAGCAAGTATGTAATAGATATGTTCTAAACAAATAGTGTCCTAATTATTTACTAAATTAATTACAAGTGTTAATTTGCTCAAGTATCATGTTAATAAAATCATTCTGCTATGCAGGTATGCTAAACGAGAATAGAACCCATTTTATGAGCATGATGCAAAAGTTTGCATCTTTAGTAACAGGGCAATCATTAATCAAAGTTACAATTGTTTACCTTTATTATGCATATTCCTATATACATTTCCAGGTTTCCATGTTTTGGGCTATATTCTTCTCTACCTATCTGCTTGTATCAACCCTATAATTTATGTCATAATGAACAAGCAATACAGACAGGCTTACAAGACGGTGTTATTGTGTAGACACCCAAGGCTGCTTTCAATCACAGGGAAAGGAAGCAGTGCTGCAGGTATGGAATTCATTTGTATATTCCCTCGTATGGGGAGGGGAAGGGGGTTGAGCTCTTTTTCTCTCTCATATGAAAATTAGTTTTAGATATCATCTCTGTGGGCGATAGCTCAATTTTAATGTCATGGAGAGGGATAGTTCTGCATTTACTGTCAATTGACAATATATTAATTACAATTAGACGTGAGCAAGTTACTAACTTTTTTCCGTGAAACTTACTTGTAGAGGTTCTATTAATTTCGGTGGCCTCTGCCACCATCCGCTTGGGAACTCATTACTTCACTGCTGGGCTGGGTTCCGGTTCCTGTGGTTTCCCTGCATGCCACTAGGAGTGCTAGTGTAGCCAGTTTGTCTTCTGCATGCGCTGGGTTTAGTTGTTGCAGTAGCAGGAGCCAAATGTGATGCGCCTGACCAATGTCGATGTTCAGATCATGTGGAAAGCCAGCCCAGCAGTGAAGTAACGAGTTCGCACTAAACAATTCATTAACAATACATTATTTTTTAAATATAATGTGTCAAATTCACATTATAAGCTAACAATTTACTGTGTTCTACATTTTGCTAATGGATTTGGAACAGTGTCCTACTTTTTTTGCTTGTAAATATGTGAATCACTGATCTAATATGTGAATGGAATAACATTCAAGAGCAGAGCTGACACATTAGGAGGTGTTAATAGTTTTAGTATATGTAAGGGCTCAAAGTGGTGCTAAAGAATCAACCATAGAAAAAAAAATATTTATAGTGGGAGAATTATAAAAGTTTAACATTTTACTTTCCTATATTACATTAAATATGTACATATATACATATTATTTTCACCACATTCTTGAAGCTAATATGATCCCTTATATTTCAGAAAAATCCAAAGATCAAAATAGTAAAACTATGATGTCACAAGTCTCGTTAGCAATGAGTGCTCTGCAAGCAAACTGTGAAGACCTTCCGGATGTTTTTGACGAGAAGAATTAGAAAATAATGAGTAATGTTCCTATAAAGACTAAGAGTGAATATAAAGTACAAAATGAAGTGCATTTTGAATTGGACACTGTGAAAGTGCATTGCATGAAACAAAAACTGCAAAATAGGACAGTGAAATATAATGAGTTTCATTGCATTATTGTGGAATACTTAGGATGAATATAAATTAAGTACAAAATGTTATTTTTAAGAGTATGTAAGTGATATTTGTATACTTCTTTAAAGTAATTTTGACCTCCTTGTAACCTAATGGTTAGCACTGTTGCCTTTGATGCAAGCAGTCCTGAATTTAATTTCCGGTGTAAGCTACAAAATTTGTTTACGCAGCATTTTGAGGACAATTGCAGAGCAACTTGAAACCTAATAATGGACTCTGGTCATGAAAGCCAGATACGCTGACCTCGCATCAGCCAACGTAAAAGCTACTGGACAGGCCTTAACCCTCAATGGTCTGTTCGTGCCATAGTTGGATTACATTTTTTTGGACAGTAATTTTGAATCACTAAAAAATCCAATTAACAAATTTATTGTATGAAAGTACATAGTCAATTAATATATTGACGATTGTTGAGAATTGCACATATATGTGCAATATGTTTTGAAGAAACAAATTTATGTATTGCATGTTTGTGCCTTTAAAATGACAATTTTCTTTTATAAGTATTCCATTTGACAAGATGTCTTTGAAAACTGTGCCATACATCTTCTCTTGAGGGATTAGTTCCTCAAATTGTAAATAAATATGTCATTTCTGTGTTAAGGATGGCTTACTTGATTATTAGTGCAAACAAAATGCTTTTAATGATATAAAATAGGCAAAAACCCAGAGTTCGTGTTAGCTGGAAATAAAGCCATTCTAGTTTAGTAAATAGTTTGCATTTAATTCTTTAAAATAATTTTTTAAAAAAATTAAGTACACAGATTTGCAAATTATGACACTGCCTTAAACCTTTTAGTGTACACAAGAATGTGTAATATGTTTATGAAAATGTAAATTCATATACAACATTACATGTGTAAAACTTCAGTTTTCCTATTCCTTACCAACATTAAATCTAAGAGTTTGGTAGTCACATTAGTAGTAATAATCAGTGATCAGAACGCTACATTTTAAAAGTAGCTTCGCTACAGCTACAGCTATTCTTCCAAAATGTAGCTTCGCTACAGCTACCGCTACATTTACCAAAAAGTAGCTCGCTACGCTACTCCTGTTCGCTACTCGCTACTTCGCTACTTTTTGTGCTACTTCTGCATAAAAAAAATTAAAAATAACCATGTGGATATTAAAAAAATCCCCTACTACTGGTAAATAGATTATGTTATTTATTATCATGATTCCCGTCACTCGATAATTTTGATAGCAGTGTTACTTCAGTTACTTATTTTTACTATAGTTTTTGAGAATAACATACCTATCTATGCAAGTGGCATTTCAATTCAAATTTGATATATGAATATTGCAATTAGGGTCTTACCGAAATTAATGATTACAACTATACACAAATGAAATTTGGTAGGATTACGTATTTATGTTCACATCAACATATTTTTCTTGAGAATAAATATTTCATTTTTTAATAGACTGATATGAAGGCAGCATTTTGAATGAAAAGTACCTGGGGCTCTTTGTTTACAAAAGAGCTCCAGGTTCGATACCCAGCGGAGGCACATAGTGGCTCGGATCCAGTCTCGATCAGCTTATCTATGCATAAAATAGACTCAAAACAAAAACTAGGAAAGATGCCAAGTTGGGAGGATGAGATCCTCCTGCTCCTCCATTCCCCACACTGCTCATCATACATCATTCTTCTTCGTTCTCACAATTAGCCGAAAGTGGCAGAAAGCGACTATAGATAAGAGAATAATTAAATAAACCATTCATCCTCATTGTCATGATTGAGAAGAGTTGAAGAATAGATGAGGAGGTAAACAGACGAGGACAAATGGGTGGTGGACTATATTAAAGCGTTCGAACATCAATATGGAACAGGGATGTACCTATGAAATGCAAGAAGGTAATATATAACACACACATACTATGTGCCAATAATTACGTGACATAGAGAGACAAGAAAAAGATGCAGACAGTGGAGATGAAATTTTTAAGGAGTGTATGGGAGAAGACTAGAAGGGATAGAATAAGGAATGAGGAGATCCGACAGACAGTGGGTGTGGTGAAGCTTCAGGACAGGATAGATCAGGCATGGATGAGATGGTTCGGGCACATGAAGAGAATGGATGCAGGAAGAATACCAGTAAGAGATTATAATGCACAAGGAGCAGGAATAAGGCCGGGGGGGGGGGGGGGGGGGCAAGATGTCGGTGGAAAGAGCAGATAGCGGAGAGTGTTAGGAGAAGAGGACAAGATTGTAACACCGTGAAAAGAGAGGAGTAGTGGAAGACCAGGAAATAATGGAGAGGTTTGACTTCTATGCCGACCCAGCCAGAGGCAGGAAACTGTGAAGGATGATGATGTCATGATTAGTAAAAGTTACAGAAAAGTGACGCAAAAGTAGAAAAAATACATAAATTTGAAAACTATGTATATTGACTAAAGAAAATTGTCGTTTCTGCAGAAAGTCAATAACTCATACGTACTTTTCACAATATGATACAATATATTGAGGAAACTGTCGTGTAAACCCGAGTGTTCTAAACGTATTGTAATTTTAAAATTTGTGAATCAATATTATCGCGAAAATAATTATAATTCCAGAAACTCTATCATTCTTGTAACAATAATTTCTTGCTGGCACTATTCCTTTGTCAGTGTGGCGGGGAAAACATCACTTGTTTTTGCACTGCAAGTTGTTTTTTACACAGCAATTAATGACATTTTGGTGTCTCTTACACCATGGATATCCACAGGATTTGTTCCGGGGGTGATGCAAACGAGCAGCGATGCAGCTCAAAAAAACATAGCTGCTAGCTGGAATATATTCATATATGTCAGTTAGTTATCTGGATATCTGAATTATTCAGATACTAATTAAATAACATGCAGATATCTATAATCTACAATCTAGATAATCTGTATTTCCATGTAATAGACTTTGTCTTTATGAACCTCCTGCAAAATTAAAGGTTATTGTCGATTTTTTCTGACGCTGTTGCCACATTCAAAATTCACCTCAAAATGCTGAGAGAAAATGTAGCTGTAGCGAAATTTTTGCTACAACTACAGGAATTTTGTAGCTTCGCTACAGCTAGAACTACAATTTTCAAAATGTAGCGTCGCTACAGCTACAAATTTTGTAGCTAGCTACTGGAGCGACACTACAAGTAGCACACTACTTCTGACCACTGGTAATAATAATAGATTAATTTTTTAGTCACATTGTCTTTCAAATTTGAGAATATATGGAAAGCAACCATTTTCTAAATACCATTAAAAATTAGAAATAATTTGATGTTTACATTTGCCTGCATGTACAATTAAGGAAAAGGACAAATTTTCAGTGTTTTAGTTTCAATTCTTGAACCTCCCATCGGAAAAAAACAGTGTGGATGAGCCAGCTGGTTTACAGTTTTGTCCACTAATATCTTTGCAGTAGGCTGTACAACTCTACACAGACAATAACTAAAGGAACGGACACTGCTGGTACTCCAAAACAATAAACTGGATTTGCTCACTTGTTTTGTGTACACAAAATTATGAGTCTCTATGCATGTCAACCTTTCTCGGATGAGCACTTTCGAGGCACATGCTTTTCAAACTTGGCGCATAGAAAGAAGAGAAAAAAATCCTAGCTCAATAACTAATTATCGTAGAGAGTTGATTTTTTTTATTATTTTATGGTAGCGCTCTTAGGACAAGTGAAATTTGTACATTTTACCTCCCAATAATGAGTCAGAGGAATTGGTATTCTGCATTGCTCCTTTGGGCACATACACAAAAGTGAATGTAAAAATGTAGTTGTAGCAGTGGCACCATGAAAAGTTGCATTGAAATTAGTCGATACTTCTTGGGGGAAAAAAGCAGGTTGCAACCTTGCAGCAAAAATTCTAGAAAATCACTTCTACAGGGTGTCCCACGAATGGCGCAACTGGGAATTACGAGTGGCGTTACTTTGTAACCGAAACCTGTACATACATAAGTCATACACCAAATGTTAGCCCTGTCCAAATAGATATTTTTAAACATAGAAACAAAAAACGGGGTGCAGTGTTGTTCATGCAGTGTTGCCAAATGTAAGTGAAAGCGTAAATTTATTTTTCCACAAAGCATGGAAAATTGCATGTCAAACATTCGTACGGAAATTTGGAAGTTAATTTCCACCTTGGGTAGGTGGACTATTTCGCCATCTATAGTTCAGAGAAGAAAACCGATCGTTTTCGCGTATAGCCAATCCTGAAATGCCTCGTAAAGGCGTACCTGTCCAAATGGGTGTTTTAAAAAAATTATGAGGTACAGTGGCAACATTGTTGATGTTTGAAAGCAACAAAAGGTGTGTTTAGTGATGGTCTATGACGTGGAAATACTGGAAACAGGAAAAAAAGAAAATGAAAATTATGGTGAAAAAAGTGTTACTTACCTACTCCTGGCAACCATGCAATGCACGTAACAGGCAGTGTAGCTTTACAAAAGATGTTGAAAATGACAACCATTTTCCCTGAGGTATTCATCAACACGTTTTATCATGTTGGAAGCAACTTTATGCAAGGTTGATTGGTTTATATTGTTAATGGCTGTGCAAATGTTTATTTTTAGATCATCAAGTGTTCTTGGGTTATTAATGTAAACTGTTTGTTCAAATAACCCCACAGAAAAAATCTGGAGATGTCTGATCCGGGGAGCGACTGGGCCATAAGTTTTTGCTTATAATGTGATCGCCAAAAAACTCTGCCAACATGTCTAAAGTTTCATTAGACGTGTGACATGTTGCGGAGTCTTGTTGAAACCAACAATCACGTTCTTCACGTTCCAACAGAGAAATAAACTGTGTGATAAGGTCACGATAAACTATTCCGTCAACTGTTGTGTTGAAAAAGAATGGACCGATTATTTTTCTCTGCGAAATCGCGCACCACACACCGATCTTTTGTGGATGAAGTGATTGTTCATGTAACAAATGGGGATTGTTACTTGACCAGTGTCGAGAATTTTGACTGTTGACATATCCATTTAAGTGGAACCATGCTTCAACCGTGAAAAAAACCTTATCCAAAATATTCACACCATTGTCTCTAATGAAATTTCTAAACCACTGGCAGTATCTTACACGTGCACCTTTGTCTGCTTCCTTCAGTTCTTGCACAGCCTGTACCTTATATGCACCTAGGTGCAATTGTTTTACCGCTCAGTGAGTTGTTGTTTTTGATACACCTGACTGTGCAGCAAGTTTACGAACAGATTTCCTGGGAGATTGTGATATTCTCTGCTCCACATCCTGCAGCACACCTTGTGTCAAAACTGGTGGTTGTCTGTGGTAGGGTTTGTCATTAACTGATCCTGTTTCACGAAATCTGGAAACAAGTCGATATATCATCGAATTTTCTGGAACACTGTTATTCGGATATTTCTCGCGAAACACAGTTTCTACACTAGCGTACGATTTTGAACAAAAATAATGTTCCACAATGAACACCCTCTCTTCCAATGAGTACTTCATTTCACAGAACAATTCTAATCTTCCCCTACGAACAATGCGAAATGCACGGCTCAAACAGTTCTGAGTACACAACTAATTGATTCTTTTGTTCTCCTTCGGTGGGCGCTCTTATCGCATTGCATGGTTGCCAGGAGTAGGTAAGTAACACTTTTTTCACCATAATTTTCATTTTCTTTTTTCCTGTTTCCAGTATTTCCATGTCATAGACCATCACTAAACACACCTTTTGTTGCTTTCAAACATCAACAGTGTTGCCACTGTACCTCATAATTTTTTTAAAATGCCCATTTGGACCGGTACGCCTTTACGAGGCATTTCAGGATTGGCTATACGCGGTTTTCTTCTCTGAACTATAGATGGCGAAATAGTCCACCTACCCAAGGTGGAAATTAACTTCCAAATTTCCGTACGAATGTTTGACATGCAATTTTCCATGCTTTGTGGAAAAATAAATTTACACGTTCACTTACATTTGGCAACACTGCACCCCGTTTGTTGTTTCTATGTTTAAAAATATCTACTTGGACAGGGCTAACATTTGGTGTATGACTTATGTATGTACAGGTTTCGGTTACAAAGTAACGCCACTCTTAATTCCCAGTTGCACCGTTCGTGGGACACCCTGTAGCATAGACCCATTGGATGCTGGATGGACCAAATTTGCAGGGAAGCATGACAAGAGACCACTATTTGATGACATGTGATGGCCATCCTCCAATTTTGAAAAAAAAAAATTAAAATATATATATATATATACACACACAAATGAAGGAGGAGACAGTAAACACTTACCACATGAAGAGAAATCATTCTATATTTCGCGATCTGAGTCGCATTTTCAAGATAGAAGGAAAAAAGATCGGCGTCACTTGGAGAAGAGGCACAGAATACTGACCGTAGCGTCTCTACGATCAGTGTTGCCAGAAACAGTTGATAGATAACGAAAAGTACTTTAACCAGTGTTTACTGTAAGGTGGGTGGGTTGTTTCGGGGAGGAGAGGAAAGGGTTACTGGTTGGCTACGTTGAGTCCGGGGGATATAGTGGCGTGCATGCCTGCTATATAGGCCCTTTCCCCATCGCCTGCGGAAAGATGTGTCAGAGCAGGGGGGGGGGGGGGTAAAAGATGGATGATGGCAACACGGAAGCAGTTATTGAAGGTGGTGGTATGGCTGTTGGTGTGGATGGCAACTGTGAAATCGGGAGTTTTGGGTGGAGGAACGGTGATTATTGATCCTTAGATTCAAGGAGGTGGAGGTTTTGCCTAAGTAGAAGTTGCCGCAGATTTGGCAGATGAGGGTGTAAATTAGGTTGGATGAGTGGTAGCTGCCCTTAGGGTGAAGGGTGAACTCACCTGCCACTGTGGGGATCAGGAGGGTGGGGGAGGTGATGAGTATGGGGCAGGTCTTGCATCTGGGTTTGTTGCACCTGTGAGCTGGGGGAGTGGTGTGGAAGGGTTGGGAGTGTTTCGGACCAAGATGTTTTGGAGGTTGGGGGCAATGGAAGATGACCCTTGGTTTATCCTGAAAGATGTCCCTGGTATCAGGATCACTGTGCAGGATGGGGAGGAGGGAGTGGAGGGTATGTCTGATTTTTGTAATGTGGGGGTGGTATTGGGTAATCAGAGTTGGAGGGTTGGTTTTGGGTTGTTTGGTGCGGTTGTGGGAGTTGGCTCTAGTGATTTGTTTGTTGATGAGGGTGGAGGGGTAGCCACGGTTGGTTAGGGCTTGGTGCAGGCATAGGTTGTAGTTTTGGCGGGATGAGGGGGATGAGTTGAGGCGCTGGCCTCTGGGGGCAAGGGAAAATGGGATAGCTTTTTTGGTGTGGTAGGGGTGTGAGCTTGAAGTGGAGATACTGGAGGTGGTTGGTCGGTTTGATGTGTATGGAAGTTTCCAAGTGGTCTCCCGCAATGTGGATTTCCACATCTAGGAAGGTCACTTGGTCTTTGGAGTGGAACCAGGTGAATTTGAGGGTAGTGAAGTTGTTCAGTTGGTTTAGGAATGTAGTGAAGGAGGGTTCGGCATGTGTCCAGAGGAGAAAAATGTCATCTATGAATCTTAGCCAGAGGAGTGGTTTCAGTTGCTGGGAGTCAAGGAATTCCTGTTCCAGCCTGCCCATGAACAGGTTGGCATAAGAGGGGGCCATGCGGGTACCCATAGCTGCACCACGTATCTGCAGGTAATGTTGGTCACCGAAGCAGAAGTTGTTGCAGGTAAGTACAAGGTTGGCTAGTTGTATCAAGAAGTGAGTGCTGGGATTGTGGGGTTTGGGTCGGCTGTTAAGGAATGGTTCCGTGGCACGGAGGCCATGGGCATGGGGAATAATATATATATATCAAAGAAGGTAAAAGGAAACACTCACCGGACAGTAGAAAAATTCAAAATTTTCGCTAATTTCATAGCATCATCGGTGTGAGAAGAAATAGACGGAACCAGAAGTTGGGGCACTGCAGAGTTGCCAGGTCCCCATCGAAGAAGAAAAGCGGTGCGTAGAACGAAAAAAACACTGTTTCGGCACCAGGCTCGTCGTAAACTGTGTGTGTAGGAAGAGTTGGGAGGGCGGGAGGGACGGGATGGTTTGGGAGGAAAGATGGGTGAGGGATGGGCATTACTGGGTGGCCTTGTTCAGGCCAGGTGGAGTGGTTGCACTCATGGCCGATATATAGGCCCTCTCCCATCTTTTGCGAACAGAGGTGTTGGCTGGTTTGGGTAGGAGATGGATGATCGCTACCCGGAAGCAGTCGTTGAAACTGATGTTGTGGTGGTTGGTGTGGACGGCGACAGTGAAGTCCAGGTTGTGGGTGGAGGAGCGGTGGTTATTGATGCGGAGGTTGAGGGCCGTTGATGTTTCCCCCAGGTAAAAATCACCACAGATGTTGCAGGTGAGGATGTAGATAAGGTTTGAGGCATGGCAGGTCCCTTTGGGATGGAGGGTAAATTTGCCAGTGGCCGTGTGCACCTGGAGGGTGTGAGAAGTGATGAGGATGGGGCAGGTCTTGCACCTGGGGCGGTTGCATTTATGGGCAGGGGGGATGTTGGATGTGTGGTGAAGGAGTGTTGTGGAGCAGGATGTTTTGGAGGTTGGGGGGGGCGTTTGAAAACCACCCTGGGTTTGTCGGGAAATGCATTTTTGGTTTCAGGATCACTGTGGAGAATTGGGAGAAGAGAGTGCAGTGTGTGCCTGATTTTGTTGAGGTGGGGATGATATTGGGTGATGAGTGCCGGTGGGTTGGTGGCAGCAGGTTATAATTCTGGCGGGAGGTGGGTGAAGTGTTCAGGCGAGGGACAGCAAGGAGGGCCAAAAGGGCTAAGTAAAAATCAAAGAAGGTAAAAGGAAACACTCACCGGACAGTAGAAAAATTCAAAATTTTCGCTAATTTCATAGCATCATCGGTGTGAGGAGAAATAGACGGAACTTCCAGTCATTTGTTAATAATAGTAAGAATAAATATACTGCTCTGTGATTTGAGTATGTCATACCTTCAAACATACACAAATTAACAAAAAAAGACTGAACTGAAATATCATGTGTAGTTTTTAAGAAATGGCGTATTAATTGCTGCCACGTGGAGGTGATAAAACATAGCATTGTCTTCAACCGAATATATATTGTTATGCCACTACAACTGCAAATAGATGTTAATCACTAGAAAAGTAGAAAGTGGATTACCAGATTAGAAGAAAATCTTCATTCGCTGAATAGTTTACGTCACCGAAGGGTACACGACAGGCAAGAAAATGGGTGGCAATGCAGACTTTCACTGCTCCCCATCCTTAAAATTTCTACCAAACGGATAAGAAAAGTTTAAAATATACTTATTTGATGAACTGACAAAAGATATTGGTCTTCTCGACCCATTGGATTGTTTGAAAGTAAAGATTTTCTATCGTGCTTTAGATATTTCAAGGTATGAAACATCAAAGAAAGCTAAACCTTTTTAGCTTTGAAGCCCCAATGTCCTTACGGAACACACCGAGAGAATCTGTTAGTGGAATCCGCTACTAATTGGAAGAAATATGAAAAAGATGTATCTTGCACTATAGTTACAGAAATTGTTTGTTTTCGGAATGTAATCAAAAGAAGATAAATTTTCTATCAGCGAAGTAGCAGAATTCCTCTTCATAGAAAACAAAATATCGTCTGGTAGCATTCGTGACGTATGCACTGCTTATGATGAATTTGACCCTACCTGTTACCTCTTCATCAGCTCTGAGAGGTCGTTTTCCAAGCTAAAATTGATCAACATTACTTTAGAAGCACAATGACAAGAGTGAGCCATTGTTAGGCATCGAAAACGATCAGGACTTAAAAACTGGACTTGACCTAACTAGCATAAGAATTTGCTTCCATCAAAAAACACACAGGACTGGTAATGAGCATTTAACAATACCATAATTTCTGTAGTAACAGTGTATTTTCATTTGCAATTATAATATATATTTTTTTACAGTTTCTCTGTTGTTTAACCTTTCGTATCAGTTTTTACATTTATTCAAATTTATGTATGAATTTACATATTTGTATATACCTAATATAAATGTAGGCGTGAATTAGAAAGGCAGGATTTTTTTAATGAGTAGGAGTGCACAACTGAAAGTTGGGGGGGGGGGGTGTAGAGCATGTTAGTTAAGCTGTTGCAAAAATAGCTACCACTCGTCCTCTAAATCCTGAAGCATTACTTAAGTGTACTGCGCTTGGAAGTTTCAACTCACCAGAAAATTGTTTTATTTAATAGTCATTGGGAGATATTACTTGAAGATAAAATATATATCTAATAAGTTTTCAAAGAGATAAAAATAAGTGAATGCAGTATTGTAGCATAATAAATTCCCTGAGCTGAGGTTATATGCAACAATGTACCAAAACACTTTCAGGAAATGCATTACCAAAATATTATATTCACTAGAGTTTGATATTATTCACAGGCATTTTTACAATTAAAATTGACTTGTCTACGGTTTAAACTTGGGACCTAGTTACTTTGTGCCAAGCATTGACAAAGTTACTAATCTCGGGGCGGAATGTCCGAGTCCTATGTTAAGATTCTGGTATTTTCATAGTTTTCCATGCATCTGAATATTATGTAGAGAAATATATCACAGAACATGTCCAATGGTAACACTGTTAAGCCTTGCTTCCATGTTAATAAAACATCAAAATGCTGACCAAGGCATAATTTTATTGTATAAAAAATATGCACCAAAACATAACGTTTCCACCCTCTAACAGGGTCTTCTTCAGATGAAGAAATTTATTGTGAATCTTAGTCTGAAGAAGACTCTGTTAGAGGGTGGAAAAGTTACGTTTTGTTGTATATTTTTTTATACAATATAATTTTGCCCTGGTCGGCATTGTTAAAACTCTGAATCTGTATTGAAGTCCAAATTCTGAATGCTAAATGAAGAAAAACAAACTAGTGGGGTAAAAATTTGAAAAAATTAGAACCTTACATAAAATATGAATGGTGATTGTATTCTAATTTGCATACAATTTTAACATGATACATCTTGAAACACCTGAGCAAAGTACTTAGCACAATGCTGATTAAGTACTCTGGACAAATAAATAGAAAAGCATTGTAACAAACAAAACAAATATACAGAATAATAGGTTACATAGGAGTTAAATTCTTTACAAAATTCTATTTCATAAAAAAATCCTCACTATACAGACACCTATATAACAATTAACCAAAATAGTTACAATTATTATAAAGTATGTCAAAAATGTTGTACGTTTGATTCAATACAATTAGAAGTAACTAATGAGCTTGGACATTTCCTAAGGTAACAAATTATTAACAAATGAACTTGGAAACTTACTACATACAAATCTACTACACTCCACCTTCATTTCAGTAATATTCTTGGCAGTGATAGCTTCACAATATAAATATCATTAGTTCTCATGAAACTTGTATTTTTTCTTACATTATGCATACTGGTCTAACTGATGATGTATTCTTGGAAATAATTCTTTGCTAAAAACTATTCTTCACCTTATAAAAATTATATTGCCATGCCAATAAAACACATAATTTAAAACCAATATGAATACAATATTGAACAGAAGAGTTGAAGTAAAACTTAGGAATTTGATATTGCTGCAAGAACTGCTGAAGATAAAGGTCATACGAACCAAGATGAAGTTGAAAGTAACTTTGTTATTCTAAGAAAGAATAAATGTTCAACAGTTTTGTTGCCTGAAGGGGGATCAGTTCATCTAAATAAACCTGAAATATTTGGTAAAGCAAATGAGAAGAAAGCTGCAAGTCGCATCCTTCATCCTGTTAGCCACCGAATGTTGCTGTGGAAGACTATGCAAGGAAGCGGCAGGAACGAAAAGAACATATAACTTCTGCCAAGAAAGTAACCACCTTTAGTGGCCTCACTAGCAACATGAAGACTGTCAACCAAGGAACTGAGACAAAGCCTACGGTGGCAACTGGAAGGTCCGAGTTTGTTCCAACCATGACTGCTGTTTCAAAATTGAATTTCAATTTCAGCAAAACAAAGGAGAATGGGTCACCTAATTTGAGACAGCAGTACCTCTGCTTTTGGGAAGTCCTCTAAGAGCAACAGACAGAAAGCAGCGCAGAAGGCTCCAGTCACATCAAAGAGCAGACAACAAAGAAACAAAAGGACCTTTTGGAAGGAGTTCGAACGAACAGAGAAGATTCGACCTCCTCATGCAACATAGGAATATTAAGTAAGGAACAATCTGATATATCAAATTCCTAAGTTTTAATGGCATGGCGATATAAATTTTATGCCGATGAAGTACATAAATACGTGTTGGAAGGGAGAATGTGTCTAGCAGGATTTATAAGCTGGGTTGTGGCCCAATCCATGGTGTTTTGGTCGAATGGTTGCCTGCACCGGGTCTGTGATGCCATCAGCTTTGATACCAAGACCACGACCTGGCTCCCACCCCATCTTCCGGAGCATCTGATTGCCTATATTGTGCTCTGGTATTGGATCCACAGAAGCTGCAACCACCTCTGAAATAATCAAATGTGATATAAGAATGCACCAATTTGAAACATGTGTGGCCATAAAGGACCCTCTGGAGCCCGTTCGAAGCATCAAATTGTGACGAAAATTGGTATAGAGGCTATGGTGGTCACAGGAAAGTGAATGCTGATGAAAAAAAAAAAAAGTTCAGATTTTCACCACCAGGTTGAAATGTGGCACTGAAATCTGGTGCACAGTGAACAACATCCTGCTGTTGAATCATTGATCACGCAGTCTTATGCTTACAAAGGGTCGTTCATTTTTGACAGCATGCAAATTGAAACACTTCTGTGGTGACCAACTAACGTTTTGCATGCCTTATTTCTGTTCTTTTTTTTCATAAGCATTTGCTTCCCCACGATGTCCATAGCTTCAATACCAAGTCTTACTGCAATCCGTTGCTTCAAATGGACTGCAGAGGGCTCTGAGCAGGCAAACTTTAATTATTGCCACCTGGTACAATATACTGTACTAACACATACAGGCTCAATCTGTTAGTTTTGCAAAATCACGCAAAAATACAAGGGCTGTTCAAAAAGAAACCGAACATTTACAAAATTGAGAAAATTGTAATATTAACCAGCTATTTCGACCTGTCTCATTCAAAGTATGTCCCTCCACCGTGTACACACTGCTCGCAGTGTTTCTTCCAGTCATGTAATGTCTGCTGGAACTCCAGTTTTGGACTGTACGCCCCTTCTCCTTGATATCCCCTATTGTCTGGAATTTGTGACCTTTGAGGGTTGATTTCAACTTAGGGAAGACGAAGAGGTCTTCTGGTGCCAAATCAGTGGAGTAGGCTGGTTGTGGGACAACAGCTGTCTGGTGCTTTGCCAAAAACTGTGAGCACATGCATTATCGTGACGAACCATCCAGAACTTGTTCTACCACATCTATGGCCTATTGCGCTGCACCTTTTCTTGTAATCGTTGCACGACATTAACGTAGAATGCTGCATTCACTGTGGAACCATACGGCACAAACTCTGATCCCCTACCAGTCGAAGAACATGATTAATATCATTTTAACATGGGATCTACTCATTCGTCATTCTCAATGGAGGTTCAACCTGATCTGAAACGTCCGTACCATTTGTAACACTGTGTTCAACTGAAACATTCCTCACTATAGGCTTCACGTAACATGTTGTACGTCTCTTTGAATGTTTTCTGCAATTTCTCACCGAATTTTACACATACTCGCTGCTCTTCCCTTCGAGTTCCTTCGTGGTAGAATAACTGAAAATTGCTGTGGGCACTTAACACATCTACTGCATTACTGTGATTAGCAACGGTTTTAAAACTGGGCCAAGTTAATAACTAAGGACAGCACCACTTCTGATGGTTCTCTTCAACGAATTTATATACAAACTTATATTAGAGGTATATATAAAATATATCATAAAATACTTATGTTTCGCGAGTATCAGTTTTACGAAAGAACAACTTTAAGGAAAGGAATAGATCACGAAGTTTTACGTGTAAGGGTCCAGTTGGTATGGAATCAACTTTTTATCCATTTTTATTCAGTTTTTCCTATTTCCTCTATCGTAAAACTGATACTCACGAAACGTAAGTTTTTTATGATATATTTTTATATATACTTTTAATATACATAACATGAGTAAGTCGCACACACCTTGAAAATGAGTATATACAAACTTTACAAAAGGAGTTCGGTTACTTTTTGAACAGACCTTCTATTTGAAACCTTTCCAATATTATAACTTCCTATTATCAATAATACCAATTGTGTAAAGATACAAACTTAATACCAATTGTGTAAAGATACAAACTTTCAAATGAACACAGCATGTTCAAAAAAGATGTAACCAATTCGAACCTTGAAGCAAGATTATACCACTATTCACTTTGTTCCAGCTGCTGATTGTTCCTAAAGTGTGTAACAAATATTTTACTCTATGCTTGAACTACATTTGTTTCTGAGGATTGGTGACCTTAACACTGGGATTATTTTCCAAACAAAAAGAGCAAAAACTTTACTTGCCTGGCAAAGGGCTCGAAGGTGGAGTTCTCCTCTGACGTTTGAAGTCATTCAGTGGCTGAAACATGCCCTGTAGACCACGTAATGCCAGTTGCTCCACGCGCATAGCCTGCATCGTGTTTCTGGAATGAAGAAACCTAAGGTTTGGTGAGAACATGAGAAGAAAACAAAGGGAATTAATGAGCAATTGACAGAATGACTCAAGAACTTCTTTAAAACTACTGCTATAGATACTACAAAAAATTAGTGGCGAAATAAACCCTTTTCCAAAGAAGGATATGAGCATAGTACCAGAACAGAAATCACAAGAATAACATGGCACTAGTAAAACGTGACATCAGGTAAAACAATTGGGTTTTTAAAAATTTTGTGGGTGACTTTTTCCTCCAATACATAAGAAATTTTTTCCTAATTGAATATTGAACCAATAAATGTATGCAACTTATTGCTTGCATTGTGTTAAGAATCAAAGTAGAACAAAATATATCTATTGTTTTATTGTTTGCTGACATTTAAAAACTATGTATTTCCAACTTCACCTGGGTTCAAGATTCCACACCCTTCTCCCTGGCATGCACATTTTAATAGCTACATAACCTAAGACAAGAAATAATTTTTGTCATTCTTCATCTATTGCTATACAGGGTTGCTGCGATTTTTTGTTAATGAAATTCCCTGACATTTCCAGGTTTTCCAGTCCAAAAATGAAATTTCAGACACGTTCATTATTACAATTTTTGCTTTTGAAACTTGTGTTTTTCAATGAAATATATAATCCATTAATTATTATGCATATTCACTTTCACAACTTTTTTTTTAGCAAATTTCGTTTAACACAAACAAGAACACGTGAAAATTCCAAGAGTAAAATGTAAAATTACAATCGGCATCGAATGTATTGGGTGCTACAATAAGGTGCATCTAGCCTTCAGGCTAAGGTAACAGGTACATTATTTCACCAGAACAGATCTCCACCATATGAAAACAACAGACAAAGTTCATAAACCTTACACAATTTTTCATTTTATAGTGTCGTAGAAAATGCTGCTATGACCGCCTACCTATTCTCGTAGCACTTCTCGCAACTTGAGAATCGCAGGGGACCAACTTCCTTACTTGGATTTTTACCTTTCAGGCTTAAACCACATACGCTAACTCATGAAAAATGTCAAAAAGTGAGTCTGGTGTTAGTAAATTCAGATTTTTATTAATTTTTACATGCAAACATGCTTGAAATTTGTTAGAAAACAATCCGATTAACATGCATCGCATAAACTTACAACCCCGGCTTCCATTCAACCAAGCCAAAGAATATCTCCACCCTCCTATTCCTCTATTTTATACAATGTGATTGCCAATATCACTTTTCTGTATCTTGCTGTCAAAGTTATAATTTGTACAGCGTGATTGGCATTGTAGTTTTTTACACATTGCTGGCAAAGTTGTAATTTGTACAGCGTGATTATTTTTATATACAACATTTTCAACTAGAGAACTTATGATCTGTCATAAATTCCCCGGGGTTGGGAAATTTGACTTTCTTACTGAGAATCAAGAAGAAATGTCAAATACTTCATGCATTACTAAAATTATGACATTGTCTACATGCAAGAAGTTAGTTACAAAACAAACACCACATAAACAAAGATATAACATGTAAGATTATGACAAAATATCAGATTCATATATTAAATAACTTAACATGCATAAACACAAAACAGAATACACTTGTGTACAGTGTGTATGCATAATCGCAGAACCAAATTTGTACAATTTTCAAGAATAAACACAAAACAACACACGTGCAGTTTACATGCATCAGTAAAAAAAAAGAAAACAAATCATGTACAATTTGCATGCAGAGATAAAATCATAACATATGCATCTCGCATACATAAATTAGCATGCATACATTTATAACATGCAATAGACAACATGTATGCACAAACTCCACATATCACAAATATGGTACCACTATAATTTACAATTTATCATGCTCTTAATAAATATAGTTAGACAGCATCATGCAACGACTCCAAACCTAACTCATGAAGTTGCAAATCGTTACGCATGCTTAAAAGTTTGTTTATCCAAAGTTTTTGTTTGTCCAATGAACAATGCCAAGCTTTGATATTTTTTACGGAAATATTTGCAATGTCTTTTCCAGTGTTGCAGCATATGGCTTTCACTGTGTTATCATCATGAATTTGCATACAGACAAAAGGCCCTTGGTATAAATTACAATATTTTTTTATAATGCAAGTGATAGTGTCACTTTGAGGATGCAGTTTTATGAAGATCAGATCGCCTTGCTTTACTGGATTTTTTGTTGCTTGTTTTTCATGCTGTTTTATAATATGTTTTTGTCTCTTATTGAAACTACATGTTTCTGCCATAAGCAGCTTATTTTTCCACATCTCTACATCAGGAATGCGATCCGTTAGTACTTTTTTACAGATATTTTGAGGTTCAATATTTAGCCTGAGTTCTATAGGAGCATAACCTGTACTGGAACAAATTGAATTATTTAACAGATGTAAAATGGCAGCAACATGGCTAGACCATTGCTTATGTTTACCATTGCAAAATATACGCATCAATCTATTTATTTCCTGGTGATATCTCTCCACTAAGTTAGCACTTGGATGATAACTGGGAATGTAAAAAATTTTTACATTGAGAGAATTCATACCTTTTGTAAAATGTTCTGCACGAAATTGTGGACCATTGTCACATATAATTATTGTTGGTATTCCCAAATGGATGAAGTAAGAATGTGTTAGTTTTCTAGTTACGATGGAAGCTGTACTATTGCCAGTAGGATATGCCACAAGATAACGGCTAGCAGAATCTAATACTGTTAGTAAATATTTTTCACCTTTGGAAGAACGTATGAATGGACCTTGTAAATCAATAAATAATATTTCACCTGGTTTTGAGGGTTTGTGCATGATTTCCAGATACTTAGGAGGATGTTTATCTGGTTTATTTTTCATGCAAATTTCACAATCAGTGATGTAAGACTTTGTGTCTCTTTTCATATGAGGCCAGTAAAATATTTGGTAAATTTTACCGAGTGTCTTGTCTGTACCAAAATGACCACCTTGATCATGATACTTGTGCAGTACAAGATTTACTAATGATTGAGGCACGCATATTCTTATCCGGTTTGGATTGTGAAAATCTTTGATGGTAAGTAGATCATTGTGAATAAGGTATATATTCTTCCAGTTTCGATGTTTGCTCTGTTGTGAACTTTCACAACCAGCGAGAACAGATTTAACACCACTGCAATACGGATCACTATTTTGTTCATTAACAAAATTGTTTTTATCACATATTAATGACTCATCAAGATACTCAAAGTTATTCATGAATATGAGTTCATTATCACGGTCATTAAAAGATCGGCTCAACAGGTCTGCCAAGAGGTTTTCTTTACCTCTACAATATTCGACATGGAATGAGTACTGTTGTATTTGAATAAACCATCTAGTCAGCCTATTGTTCCAAGTGTGTGCAGATTCTAACCACGTGAGGGATTTATGATCTGTGATAACAGTAAATTTTCTACCTAACAACAGTGATTTAAATTTGTCCAGTGTAAAGAGTATTGCTAACACTTCTACTTCAGTGGACGTATATGATTTCTCAAAAGGTTTCAAAATTCTTGACACGAATCCAATCGGACACAAGTTGTTGTCTACCAGTTGAAAACAATATCCTGCAATGCCTATATTTGATCCATCAGTTTGAACAAAGAATGGTTTGTTCAAATCTGGATGGTAAAGCATTGTTTCTGCAATAATGGACTGTTTCAACAACTCAAAGGAGCATTGTGCACTTTCATCCCATTCCCACTTTTTGCCTTTTTTCAATAACTGGTACAAGGGATGTGCTATGATGGCATAATCTTTAACATATTTTGATAGCCAATTGAAGCTTCCCAAGACTTTCTGCAGTTGCTTGATATTGCAAGGGACAGGTAAGTCTTTTATGGCTTGAACATACTTGGGAGATTTCTCATAACCCTGTGCACTGATAGAATGCCCTAAAAATTCCACCTTGACTTGACAAAACCTACATTTGTCCAGTCTCAGTGTCATGTTGGCATCTCGTAACTTGTCAAAAATAAGTCTTAAGTGAAAAAGATGTTGTTCGAAAGACGTGCTTTTGACAATTACGTCGTCTACATAACATACTGTAAAAGATTCCGTACCTTCCAAGGTTCGTGTCAGAGCATTAATGAAAGCAGACGTTCCATTGATTGATCCGAACACTACCCTTGTGAACTGGTAAAGTTTTCCCTGAAAACTGAAAGCAGTATACTTTCTTGCTTTGGGGTGTAAGGGGACCTGCCAGAAAGCATTAACCAAATCTAGGGAGGACAAACATTGACATCCATGGAAACTCATTAAGAGTTCATTTATGTTCATAGGATGTAATTGCTCAAGCTTGACATGTTTGTTGATATTTCTTTGATCTAAGCAGAGACGAATGCCTCCTCCGGGCTTGACTACAACTAGGAGAGGACATAGGTACTCTGATTCAGAATATTCAATAATGCCTAAGTTGAACATTTGTTCTATTTGCCTGCCAACTTCATCCCTATATGCTAATGGTATTGGATAGTTTTTGTTAACTATTGGTGTGGAAGTATCCAGTTCTATTGTGTGTGTATACTTGTTACAGAGACCTGGTAATTCAGAAAACAATGTTTTATATTGTTTTAACAACTGAAATAAAGCTATCCTTTGTGACTCATTTAAATGTTCACACTCTTTAACCCTTCTCCACAAGTCTTCATCAGAAGGATGAGAGGATGACCGTGGGGATATGTTAGATACAGAAGGTCTGAAATCTAACTCTTCTTCCGGACAACTTTCATTTGAAACAGCGATAAATTTGGAGAATTTGCTTCCTTCGCTCGATTCCAAGAGTAAGCCTCGCTGGACAAAGTCTAAAGTACTATCAATATTGTATAGGACATCTAAACCGAGAATAATGTCTACTTTTAAATATCTGACTACCAGGAATTTAATGTAAAAGGAAAGTCCACAAATTTCAACGTTCAAATGAGTGGAACCTATTAGTTTGTCTTTCCTTTTCCCTGTATAGTCAACTAATTTAATTCCCGTAACTGGCAATAGCCGTGGTTTAGAAGCCTGAGTACAAATAGACTTCCACAGGGTTTCCGAGAGAACACTGACCTCAGCGCCACTATCGACTAAAGAAGTATATTCCTTATTGTTTATTCTTACTTTTATGTGAGCAGAAGGTTTATGCTTGCTATTAGTATTTATGGGTTGCTTACAATTTTTGATTTCTGCACTGTAATCTATTTCATCACATTCACTTAAGTTTATAAAATGAATAGCAGGATTTATCGCATCACTCACATCACCTGCTTTTTGACATGAGCTCGTAACTAGTTTAACGAGTTAAACTGGTGTATGTCTGCCTGGACTGTGATTTCATTTTGATTGACATCATTGAACAGACCTTTTTGTTTCAAGAAATCAAAAACTACATTCATCCCAGACTTTGACCAATGAATTAAATCAATTCGGCCATTCCTTGGATTTCCTAAGTGTTTTTCAAATAGATCCAATTTTATACTGGAATCTGCATTCAAAAACAGATGACTAATATTCACTACAATGAGATTCTCATCATTCCCTAACTCCATTAGAAAATTATTCCACTGACTCCACAAATCAGGATTGTCAGCAGTTAACAACTTTGGGATTGGTGGTAATGTGAGTAATATTAACTGATTCGTTAAAGGTAATAACTTGTGTATTAAACCTTTGAGGTCACTTTTCATTTTGTGTAGCTCTGTATATCTCAAAAAATCATTGGTGCCAATAAGCAACATCACTTTTTTACCAACTTTGGTATCTGGACAGATCTTTTGAGATAGGTTGGAAATAGTTTGGCCGCTAGTACATAACCCTATGTTCCGTTTACCTAGTGAATCATATGAAACAGTGTAGTTCGCCAAGGTTTCTGCTACGTGGATCATCATGGAATCACCTAGCAAATGGACATTATTGTACAAGGGTTGAATGACCTGTGCTTCGGTATTTGTTTTGACTGAATTGTAAAATTTTTTGTGTGTGTGATTAAGATTACTAGAGTTGGGTTGTTGCAAAGGAGGATTAGCAGGTACACTCATGACACCTCCCTCTCGACATGAGCGACTTACTCGTTTCCCGAAAAAGTAGACTTATTAGCATTGGTGACTACATTTCTTTTTGAGTTACGCTGTGTGCTGGAATGATCAACAACCTCGCACTTGAGTTTGTCACCTCTGTCTTTAGACTGATCGGTACATTTAGTTTGAATAACTGCTACGTTTCTATTATTATCAAAGTTTTTAGTTCTACTGTTAAATACTGCCTGTGGCCTTTCACGTAATGAAGTTTTGCTAAGGGCTTCGGAATTTTCTATTACCGTGATGGCTTCACTCAGCTCTGTAACAGGTTTCATAATGAAAATTTCCTTGATTTTGAAAGGCATCAAAGTAGCAATTTGAGCTAGCCTTTGTGCTTCGTCAGTGGTAGGTTGAACAATCTGCAAAATTTTCCATTGGTCCATGAAAAATGTTAGCAGTGACCCATGAACAGACTTTTGATACTGGGAATTCAAGATTTTGGTGAGCATTGTTGTTTTCCAATTAGAATTTTGATAATGATTCAGAAACTGAATCTTGAATGATTGGTAATCTGAAAATTTTTGCTTTGAGATCTTGTACCATTGCTTAGCATCCTTTGTTAGCAGCGTTGGTACATAAGTCATAAAATCTGTTTCTGCTATTTGAAATAACTCGAAATTCTCTTCGACATCATCTAAGAATTCAGATGGGATTAGTTCACTAGAAACTCCAGAGAATTTCGGAAACCTATTTAATTGATCTGACTTCAAGAAATTTCTTTTAGTAACATGTGAGGAAACTTGATTTTCTTTGCACCTAGAAACACTCTTACTTGTTCCATTAGGGAAAAGTGTTGTTACACTATCATTATTATTCACATTTACTAAGGGAGACTTTTTCCTAGACCTATTCTTTTTTCTACTCTTAAGCCCAGATGAATGACAGCTAATTGTGCTGGGTGAACTATCTGAATCACTTTCCCCAAACCTGTGTAGCATGGTAGTAGTTGAATTCTGTAGAACTTTAACTTGTTGAGCTACACCTGACAAAACGGGCAACACTGTATTGTTCACAATACCCACTAAATGTTCTACCTCATGGGAAACATTACCATTTTGTAATTCACTAGTTTCGATGGGAATATTTTCACTTGTATGGGATTTACCAGCAATAAAATTAAACCATTCTTCAGCTTCTGATGGCTCTTCAGTAGATTCCTGGTGATCTACAGGTGAAAATGCAGGCTTCTTTTTGACAGACTCTGGTACTTGTACTTGACGATGACACCATACAGTCTTGGCTTGATTGTTTTCTATTCTTTCTTCCAGTTCAAAAAGTTTGTTTTTCACAACCACAAGTTCCTGACGCAATTCATCCTTTTCTTCTATCAATTTTCTCACTTCCATGTCAACTTTCTGGGTTTCACTCCTAACCTTCTCATTCCTAGAAATGCATTCTTGCCTGTATAGGGACACATCTTTCTGCATGACATTCAGTCGGATGTTCAGATCAGCTCTTATATTTTTTTCTAGATTCTTTAGATCACTCTTAAATTCTGCTTTCACTTGTCCTAACTCCTGTTTAAGTTCCTCTTGTGACTTCGAGATAGGTCGCAATTCAGCCAATATTTGCTCCATATTTCTTATTTTCACGTAAAACAACTTAAGTTCACTTTGCACCAAACAAGAACTAGTTGAACACTAACACAATCGTGGAATCACATATTTCGTTTTTGCAAACTAGTTGCGATGATAATGAAAAAAATTTCACATTATAATCTTTAGACGAATAATCTTTGAGACAGCGTACTGAGTCTCATAAAATCTTTTATGACCGCCTACCTATTCTCGTAGCACTTCTCGCAACTTGAGAATCGCAGGGGACCAACTTCCTTACTTGGATTTTTACCTTTCAGGCTTAAACCACATACGCTAACTCATGAAAAATGTCAAAAAGTGAGTCTGGTGTTAGTAAATTCAGATTTTTATTAATTTTTACATGCAAACATGCTTGAAATTTGTTAGAAAACAATCCGATTAACATGCATCGCATAAACTTACAACCCCGGCTTCCATTCAACCAAGCCAAAGAATATCTCCACCCTCCTATTCCTCTATTTTATACAATGTGATTGCCAATATCACTTTTCTGTATCTTGCTGTCAAAGTTATAATTTGTACAGCGTGATTGGCATTGTAGTTTTTTACACATTGCTGGCAAAGTTGTAATTTGTACAGCGTGATTATTTTTATATACAACATTTTCAACTAGAGAACTTATGATCTGTCATAAATTCCCCGGGGTTGGGAAATTTGACTTTCTTACTGAGAATCAAGAAGAAATGTCAAATACTTCATGCATTACTAAAATTATGACATTGTCTACATGCAAGAAGTTAGTTACAAAACAAACACCACATAAACAAAGATATAACATGTAAGATTATGACAAAATATCAGATTCATATATTAAATAACTTAACATGCATAAACACAAAACAGAATACACTTGTGTACAGTGTGTATGCATAATCGCAGAACCAAATTTGTACAATTTTCAAGAATAAACACAAAACAACACACGTGCAGTTTACATGCATCAGTAAAAAAAAAGAAAACAAATCATGTACAATTTGCATGCAGAGATAAAATCATAACATATGCATCTCGCATACATAAATTAGCATGCATACATTTATAACATGCAATAGACAACATGTATGCACAAACTCCACATATCACAAATATGGTACCACTATAATTTACAATTTATCATGCTCTTAATAAATATAGTTAGACAGCATCATGCAACGACTCCAAACCTAACTCATGAAGTTGCAAATCGTTACGCATGCTTAAAAGTTTGTTTATCCAAAGTTTTTGTTTGTCCAATGAACAATGCCAAGCTTTGATATTTTTTACGGAAATATTTGCAATGTCTTTTCCAGTGTTGCAGCATATGGCTTTCACTGTGTTATCATCATGAATTTGCATACAGACAAAAGGCCCTTGGTATAAATTACAATATTTTTTTATAATGCAAGTGATAGTGTCACTTTGAGGATGCAGTTTTATGAAGATCAGATCGCCTTGCTTTACTGGATTTTTTGTTGCTTGTTTTTCATGCTGTTTTATAATATGTTTTTGTCTCTTATTGAAACTACATGTTTCTGCCATAAGCAGCTTATTTTTCCACATCTCTACATCAGGAATGCGATCCGTTAGTACTTTTTTACAGATATTTTGAGGTTCAATATTTAGCCTGAGTTCTATAGGAGCATAACCTGTACTGGAACAAATTGAATTATTTAACAGATGTAAAATGGCAGCAACATGGCTAGACCATTGCTTATGTTTACCATTGCAAAATATACGCATCAATCTATTTATTTCCTGGTGATATCTCTCCACTAAGTTAGCACTTGGATGATAACTGGGAATGTAAAAAATTTTTACATTGAGAGAATTCATACCTTTTGTAAAATGTTCTGCACGAAATTGTGGACCATTGTCACATATAATTATTGTTGGTATTCCCAAATGGATGAAGTAAGAATGTGTTAGTTTTCTAGTTACGATGGAAGCTGTACTATTGCCAGTAGGATATGCCACAAGATAACGGCTAGCAGAATCTAATACTGTTAGTAAATATTTTTCACCTTTGGAAGAACGTATGAATGGACCTTGTAAATCAATAAATAATATTTCACCTGGTTTTGAGGGTTTGTGCATGATTTCCAGATACTTAGGAGGATGTTTATCTGGTTTATTTTTCATGCAAATTTCACAATCAGTGATGTAAGACTTTGTGTCTCTTTTCATATGAGGCCAGTAAAATATTTGGTAAATTTTACCGAGTGTCTTGTCTGTACCAAAATGACCACCTTGATCATGATACTTGTGCAGTACAAGATTTACTAATGATTGAGGCACGCATATTCTTATCCGGTTTGGATTGTGAAAATCTTTGATGGTAAGTAGATCATTGTGAATAAGGTATATATTCTTCCAGTTTCGATGTTTGCTCTGTTGTGAACTTTCACAACCAGCGAGAACAGATTTAACACCACTGCAATATGGATCACTATTTTGTTCATTAACAAAATTGTTTTTATCACATATTAATGACTCATCAAGATACTCAAAGTTATTCATGAATATGAGTTCATTATCACGGTCATTAAAAGATTGGCTCAACAGGTCTGCCAAGAGGTTTTCTTTACCTCTACAATATTCGACATGGAATGAGTACTGTTGTATTTGAATAAACCATCTAGTCAGCCTATTGTTCCAAGTGTGTGCAGATTCTAACCACGTGAGGGATTTATGATCTGTGATAACAGTAAATTTTCTACCTAACAACAGTGATTTAAATTTGTCCAGTGTAAAGAGTATTGCTAACACTTCTACTTCAGTGGACGTATATGATTTCTCAAAAGGTTTCAAAATTCTTGACACGAATCCAATCGGACACAAGTTGTTGTCTACCAGTTGAAAACAATATCCTGCAATGCCTATATTTGATCCATCAGTTTGAACAAAGAATGGTTTGTTCAAATCTGGATGGTAAAGCATTGTTTCTGCAATAATGGACTGTTTCAACAACTCAAAGGAGCATTGTGCACTTTCATCCCATTCCCACTTTTTGCCTTTTTTCAATAACTGGTACAAGGGATGTGCTATGATGGCATAATCTTTAACATATTTTGATAGCCAATTGAAGCTTCCCAAGACTTTCTGCAGTTGCTTGATATTGCAAGGGACAGGTAAGTCTTTTATGGCTTGAACATACTTGGGAGATTTCTCATAACCCTGTGCACTGATAGAATGCCCTAAAAATTCCACCTTGACTTGACAAAACCTACATTTGTCCAGTCTCAGTGTCATGTTGGCATCTCGTAACTTGTCAAAAATAAGTCTTAAGTGAAAAAGATGTTGTTCGAAAGACGTGCTTTTGACAATTACGTCGTCTACATAACATACTGTAAAAGATTCCGTACCTTCCAAGGTTCGTGTCAGAGCATTAATGAAAGCAGACGTTCCATTGATTGATCCGAACACTACCCTTGTGAACTGGTAAAGTTTTCCCTGAAAACTGAAAGCAGTATACTTTCTTGCTTTGGGGTGTAAGGGGACCTGCCAGAAAGCATTAACCAAATCTAGGGAGGACAAACATTGACATCCATGGAAACTCATTAAGAGTTCATTTATGTTCATAGGATGTAATTGCTCAAGCTTGACATGTTTGTTGATATTTCTTTGATCTAAGCAGAGACGAATGCCTCCTCCGGGCTTGACTACAACTAGGAGAGGACATAGGTACTCTGATTCAGAATATTCAATAATGCCTAAGTTGAACATTTGTTCTATTTGCCTGCCAACTTCATCCCTATATGCTAATGGTATTGGATAGTTTTTGTTAACTATTGGTGTGGAAGTATCCAGTTCTATTGTGTGTGTATACTTGTTACAGAGACCTGGTAATTCAGAAAACAATGTTTTATATTGTTTTAACAACTGAAATAAAGCTATCCTTTGTGACTCATTTAAATGTTCACACTCTTTAACCCTTCTCCACAAGTCTTCATCAGAAGGATGAGAGGATGACCGTGGGGATATGTTAGATACAGAAGGTCTGAAATCTAACTCTTCTTCCGGACAACTTTCATTTGAAACAGCGATAAATTTGGAGAATTTGCTTCCTTCGCTCGATTCCAAGAGTAAGCCTCGCTGGACAAAGTCTAAAGTACTATCAATATTGTATAGGACATCTAAACCGAGAATAATGTCTACTTTTAAATATCTGACTACCAGGAATTTAATGTAAAAGGAAAGTCCACAAATTTCAACGTTCAAATGAGTGGAACCTATTAGTTTGTCTTTCCTTTTCCCTGTATAGTCAACTAATTTAATTCCCGTAACTGGCAATAGCCGTGGTTTAGAAGCCTGAGTACAAATAGACTTCCACAGGGTTTCCGAGAGAACACTGACCTCAGCGCCACTATCGACTAAAGAAGTATATTCCTTATTGTTTATTCTTACTTTTATGTGAGCAGAAGGTTTATGCTTGCTATTAGTATTTATGGGTTGCTTACAATTTTTGATTTCTGCACTGTAATCTATTTCATCACATTCACTTAAGTTTATAAAATGAATAGCAGGATTTATCGCATCACTCACATCACCTGCTTTTTGACATGAGCTCGTAACTAGTTTAACGAGTTAAACTGGTGTATGTCTGCCTGGACTGTGATTTCATTTTGATTGACATCATTGAACAGACCTTTTTGTTTCAAGAAATCAAAAACTACATTCATCCCAGACTTTGACCAATGAATTAAATCAATTCGGCCATTCCTTGGATTTCCTAAGTGTTTTTCAAATAGATCCAATTTTATACTGGAATCTGCATTCAAAAACAGATGACTAATATTCACTACAATGAGATTCTCATCATTCCCTAACTCCATTAGAAAATTATTCCACTGACTCCACAAATCAGGATTGTCAGCAGTTAACAACTTTGGGATTGGTGGTAATGTGAGTAATATTAACTGATTCGTTAAAGGTAATAACTTGTGTATTAAACCTTTGAGGTCACTTTTCATTTTGTGTAGCTCTGTATATCTCAAAAAATCATTGGTGCCAATAAGCAACATCACTTTTTTACCAACTTTGGTATCTGGACAGATCTTTTGAGATAGGTTGGAAATAGTTTGGCCGCTAGTACATAACCCTATGTTCCGTTTACCTAGTGAATCATATGAAACAGTGTAGTTCGCCAAGGTTTCTGCTACGTGGATCATCATGGAATCACCTAGCAAATGGACATTATTGTACAAGGGTTGAATGACCTGTGCTTCGGTATTTGTTTTGACTGAATTGTAAAATTTTTTGTGTGTGTGATTAAGATTACTAGAGTTGGGTTGTTGCAAAGGAGGATTAGCAGGTACACTCATGACACCTCCCTCTCGACATGAGCGACTTACTCGTTTCCCGAAAAAGTAGACTTATTAGCATTGGTGACTACATTTCTTTTTGAGTTACGCTGTGTGCTGGAATGATCAACAACCTCGCACTTGAGTTTGTCACCTCTGTCTTTAGACTGATCGGTACATTTAGTTTGAATAACTGCTACGTTTCTATTATTATCAAAGTTTTTAGTTCTACTGTTAAATACTGCCTGTGGCCTTTCACGTAATGAAGTTTTGCTAAGGGCTTCGGAATTTTCTATTACCGTGATGGCTTCACTCAGCTCTGTAACAGGTTTCATAATGAAAATTTCCTTGATTTTGAAAGGCATCAAAGTAGCAATTTGAGCTAGCCTTTGTGCTTCGTCAGTGGTAGGTTGAACAATCTGCAAAATTTTCCATTGGTCCATGAAAAATGTTAGCAGTGACCCATGAACAGACTTTTGATACTGGGAATTCAAGATTTTGGTGAGCATTGTTGTTTTCCAATTAGAATTTTGATAATGATTCAGAAACTGAATCTTGAATGATTGGTAATCTGAAAATTTTTGCTTTGAGATCTTGTACCATTGCTTAGCATCCTTTGTTAGCAGCGTTGGTACATAAGTCATAAAATCTGTTTCTGCTATTTGAAATAACTCGAAATTCTCTTCGACATCATCTAAGAATTCAGATGGGATTAGTTCACTAGAAACTCCAGAGAATTTCGGAAACCTATTTAATTGATCTGACTTCAAGAAATTTCTTTTAGTAACATGTGAGGAAACTTGATTTTCTTTGCACCTAGAAACACTCTTACTTGTTCCATTAGGGAAAAGTGTTGTTACACTATCATTATTATTCACATTTACTAAGGGAGACTTTTTCCTAGACCTATTCTTTTTTCTACTCTTAAGCCCAGATGAATGACAGCTAATTGTGCTGGGTGAACTATCTGAATCACTTTCCCCAAACCTGTGTAGCATGGTAGTAGTTGAATTCTGTAGAACTTTAACTTGTTGAGCTACACCTGACAAAACGGGCAACACTGTATTGTTCACAATACCCACTAAATGTTCTACCTCATGGGAAACATTACCATTTTGTAATTCACTAGTTTCGATGGGAATATTTTCACTTGTATGGGATTTACCAGCAATAAAATTAAACCATTCTTCAGCTTCTGATGGCTCTTCAGTAGATTCCTGGTGATCTACAGGTGAAAATGCAGGCTTCTTTTTGACAGACTCTGGTACTTGTACTTGACGATGACACCATACAGTCTTGGCTTGATTGTTTTCTATTCTTTCTTCCAGTTCAAAAAGTTTGTTTTTCACAACCACAAGTTCCTGACGCAATTCATCCTTTTCTTCTATCAATTTTCTCACTTCCATGTCAACTTTCTGGGTTTCACTCCTAACCTTCTCATTCCTAGAAATGCATTCTTGCCTGTATAGGGACACATCTTTCTGCATGACATTCAGTCGGATGTTCAGATCAGCTCTTATATTTTTTTCTAGATTCTTTAGATCACTCTTAAATTCTGCTTTCACTTGTCCTAACTCCTGTTTAAGTTCCTCTTGTGACTTCGAGATAGGTCGCAATTCAGCCAATATTTGCTCCATATTTCTTATTTTCACGTAAAACAACTTAAGTTCACTTTGCACCAAACAAGAACTAGTTGAACACTAACACAATCGTGGAATCACATATTTCGTTTTTGCAAACTAGTTGCGATGATAATGAAAAAAATTTCACATTATAATCTTTAGACGAATAATCTTTGAGACAGCGTACTGAGTCTCATAAAATCTTTTATGACCGCCTACCTATTCTCGTAGCACTTCTCGCAACTTGAGAATCGCAGGGGACCAACTTCCTTACTTGGATTTTTACCTTTCAGGCTTAAACCACATACGCTAACTCATGAAAAATGTCAAAAAGTGAGTCTGGTGTTAGTAAATTCAGATTTTTATTAATTTTTACATGCAAACATGCTTGAAATTTGTTAGAAAACAATCCGATTAACATGCATCGCATAAACTTACAACCCCGGCTTCCATTCAACCAAGCCAAAGAATATCTCCACCCTCCTATTCCTCTATTTTATACAATGTGATTGCCAATATCACTTTTCTGTATCTTGCTGTCAAAGTTATAATTTGTACAGCGTGATTGGCATTGTAGTTTTTTACACATTGCTGGCAAAGTTGTAATTTGTACAGCGTGATTATTTTTATATACAACATTTTCAACTAGAGAACTTATGATCTGTCATACTGCTTCCTTGCTTACATTTATACGTACACAGCATGGTGAAATTTTTGTTGTACATAGGAAATGCAAACAAGACTAAGATCTATAAAATAATAGACGATCCTCATCTTCACCAATCTTTCCGATAACTATGATCATATTGTCAACATACTTTAATTATCAACCAGATATCTGGACTGCACTTTGATATTCTTTATAATATCTAGTATTATAAAAGTGGAAATTTTTTGCAGAAATTCAAAGGAACCCTAATTTTGCACAAGACTGAGAATCATAAGAACGAAGGAAACAAGTTTCTAAACTTAATCTTTTTTGGGAGTGGAATCACAAGTGGAAGTGAACTGCTTGTTCATTTTGCAACTTTTTCTCTTGCAGACTCCAAAATGATGTAAATTCCAGACGATCTGCAAAATTCCCCGACATTTCTCTGTTTTCCAGACAAAGCAACCCTGCTATAGGATTAATTTCGTCTATCCAAGAACAGTCATAACCAAGTGCCATTATCATGACGAGCAGAGAGAAATATGTATCGATGCAAGGTACAGGCAAAAAGTTAGTTTTAATGGCATGATGTAAACAATATATGGGATATTAGGGGTCCACTTCAAAGCACAATCCATGAGCCAATTTATTTAAACACTCATAGTAGGATGGTGCAAGTTTCATTTTGCTGCCTTCGAAAAGATCCTATCAAATGTGTGAGAATAAGTCTCCCACTACAGTTTGGACATGCCCATTGGAGTGGAAATGCCACTCCGGATGCAAACACTTGGAAATCACATGGCAAATGGAAGAACAAAATTGCAGGATTGGTCGGGATTGTAGAGTGTATCCCCTCACTAAACCCCCCTTTAATTTACTCCCAGAAGGGCCAATATTTCCAAATAGTTGTTCATGATGGTGTATCATTTTGAGGTGACCTCACATGAAACAGCTTTGTCACCATATACATCATGGAACTAGCAATGAAGCCCACAAAAATCCAGCCACGGACTTCCAAATTGGATGCTGCTTGCAATGGCCACAACCAGAGCTTGAAGTGGAAAATGTTAACTGGACAGATCTTTGGTCGAACTTTGGTGTTAGCAGGGGGATGCTCCCATGGTTTAACGTGGTGATAATGTGACACCTGAGGGGATGCTTTGCAAAAAATTTGCTAGCTGGGGAGATAACATCCCTCCTCACTTCGAGCAACTGGCTACAACACTATTCACAACTGATAATGATGAACTGTTGCTGCTATGTTGAAAAACAACTGTGACTGGGAAACAAGCATAACAATTTTCATAAAAATATCTGCATTTAGAAATAAATTCTACGTGAACACAACTAACTTTTTGACTGTTCCTCGTACAAATATGAAAATGTATATAACTCGATTGCAGAAAGTCATCCCTCATGGTCTAATGCTGAACATGAAACTGTATTTGTGGTAATGAAATTGAAATGAATAATGCATTTTCTCAGTTTTCCTACATGCTTCAAGTATTAGCACATGAATTTATGAAAACTTTATCACATATTTACATACTAAATGCTTTTAATTTTCACTTCATTACACTTGTGTAACATTATCTCATAGAAAAATACAATTTCTGCTATATCTACAAAAGAAAAATACATGCATTTGTAAACCAAATGTATTTTTATACCTTATGCATGGAAAAAACTATGTAGTTCCCTGAAAGGAAAAAAAAGAATACAGCAAAAGGAAGCCATGAGCTATTTCTCACAATGTGTAGTAGAAGATAATGATGAGTTTTATTAAAATTGCAAGAGAACGTTAGCAAACAATTGAAAGAATCCTACAAAATCTGATGTTGACATCATCAATGTTTCAAAGCCAACAGATCCTGTTCTGGCAGTGGCGACGATATGACACAAGTAATGCAAGGCCTTCTTGCACTGTTAAAATATTATTAACTATACTTAATGTTTTAGTCTTATTTTGTTTATATTGCACTCAATTTGGTTGAAAGTGCACACCCACTTTGTTTTCGGCAGCTACACGAGAAACCAGTGAATTCTCCCCTTCTCTGTGGAAAACTGTATTTACGCATGTGTAATGAGCATGCATGTTAAATGCACAACTTGATTTTTGACGGGAAAAGCCAATAATTATATCTCGTACATAATGTGCAGGACAATTCAGGTTCAAGAGAGTGTCTTTCTTAGTTGTAGGTTGTAAAGCTCATACCTATTAAATGAGTCACCTGTTGCTGTTTGGACCAAGAGGAGAATACCGTGTACATACAGTGTGTCACCAACGCATGCTACATCCCCCCTTACCCACCTCCAACCACTGTGTTTAACATCCTAATGCTATCACTTCTGTAACCACCTTGTTTATTCTGTAGTAGAAGAAAGTGAGATCCAAATTATATCTGGGAGGAGGTGCATGCTCGAATTCTCAAAGATGTCTCAAAATGGTCTGCTACAAAGTGAAAAATTACGAGAAATGACCATTTCACTTTTATATAGTTTTTTCTTTCTTTCTTTCTTCCTACTACTACTACTACTAAAGAAATCTAACCTGGTTTTGCCCCTCTTGATATATACATGTTATATGCAGTGACATAGTGAAATCATGCATAGTTTCATGTTAGCTGTCAACTATTTCGTGCATAATATGCAGCACAGTTTTTGGAGGAAATTTTTCTTTGAAAAAGTGAGATTTATACATGAACTAATATGGTACAAACCTCAAAGTTGCCAAAAGAAACCTCCGATTTCTGCCATGTTTCAGTCTGAAAATCACAAGGTCCAACCAAAGGTAGACAATGACACTGCCAGCAAAGAGCAATACTACAGTCTGCATATAATACTTAACATGAATATTTACTGTATTATAAAACTATTTATAACTATTATAATTTCTTCCAGGCAAGCTTTAGAATAATTACTTCAAGTTTTAAGATATGTAAAATGTGTCAGGATTAAAAACAAAGTCGACTTTCCCAGCACTGAAATTCACGGAAAAGCTGGTCCTTGCATGCCTCTGCCCATTCATCTCAAATTACAACCACAGTGTTGACAACTACCAACTTATTTACCCAATACTTACAGTGAGTATGCCATACAAGCAAACTCAATAAACTTAAAAAAAAAACACATTATTTTGCAAACATTGTTGTACTCAGGAGATGTTAGAAAATGAAGAGATGCAATGAACAATATGAGAACAGGGAGGGTTGGGATGGGATGGGGATGAGGCGTGCAGATGTGTGTTTTGGTTCAGAAAGTTACTGAGTGGCCTTATTGAGATCAGGGGGTGTCGTTGCACTCATGGCTGATATATAGGTAAAGGCACATATTTTTGGTAAATAAAAAAACAAAATTATGTACAAAAAGTCAATTTTGGGTTCAAAAGTGGTAAATAAAATAAAATGTCTGTGCTATAGCGGTAATATTAAGTTTATTCCTGTATTCTTGCTTCTCAAATTTTACAGCAGAATTAATTAATTTTCCATGAATTGCATTACTCACAGGATAATTCAAACTTCAGAAAGTGTCGTGTCTGT
The DNA here is from genome assembly GCF_977018435.1 of Lepisma saccharinum. Classification (NCBI taxonomy): domain Eukaryota; kingdom Metazoa; phylum Arthropoda; class Insecta; order Zygentoma; family Lepismatidae; genus Lepisma; species Lepisma saccharinum. Next base: position 19,965,023 of record NC_139253.1, read on the forward strand.
AAATAAACTTTAAATTTCGTGTTAAAGAGTCTATTTCGAATTTTGCAGTTCATTTAGCATAATTTCGTGACAAAATAGGGTAGGAAAATGCACCTCAAACCTTTCAGAAATATTAAAAATCAACATTAGAATGTGTTATTTCACAGGTTGTGTTTTCGTAAAAAAACAAAATATGCATGCCCCTATATAGAGGTCTTCTCCCATCTTTTCAATTCCCAAAATTTCTATTGTACGATTGCTGATCACTTCATTCATATTCATATTAGTCTGCGTTCCGGATCCGGTTTGCCAAACAAGCAGAAATTCATTATTAAATTTGTCATCTATTACTTCCCTCACGGTTGTGCAGATCGCATTCCCTTTGGTGGATTGGGGTAAGCAGTTTACCATCTCTTTCCAGAAGGGGATAGTGTGATTGTTGTTAAGGACGACAACACTGAGGTCCAGGTTTTGGGTGGTTCTTGATCCTGTGTTTGAGGGCTGTGGATGTTTCCCCCATGTAAAACCCACCACAGATCATTCACAGAATTAATCTGTGCTATTTTGATTCACAGCCAGTTAAGGGGGCAGTACTTTATTCGTAAAGGACAATACAACTAATAAACTATGCAAACCTTATTTATACTGAAGAAATAATTTTGACAACCTTGCACCTACGTCAAGATTGAAACCTGTGACAACTCTTTTAACACGGTTCAAAGATTTGGAAAGAAAAACAGTAAAAATGTGGCACAAGCCTGAATATATGTTTATAAATAACAAATAGTTTTACCTAGTTTTAGTAAGCACAGGGTAAGCTACTCCATTGCTGCTATCGTTTCTCATCCTCAGGGAGTAGAGATTGGCCAAGTGACAGAGTTGATCCCTCTCCCTTCTTTGCATAGGGTGTAACCTGAAATAATATGAAATCACATTTATAGATTTCTACCTAAATAATTAAATAAAGTTCTCACCATCAATGTATGTAAATCAAAATACAGCCAAAAAATATGGATGTTCACATTATCCAGCAAGTGCTTATACTTGAACTTTGTATCAATTACTGAAGCATTACATTGTACTATGTATCATCAATCTACAAGAGTCAGTCTAATAATATTTACATTCCCAAATGAGACAATCAGAGAATTAAAAAAAAAAAACTGTCATTAATTGTATATTTTAACATATATTCTTCTTTCACATCGCTTTTCTACATTGGGTTAATTGTGACGATGAGAATGAATGCTAAACTGGATGATGGGACAAACACCATGATACATCCATGCCTTAAACAGGGTTCGAACCTGAATTCCCTGACTTTGAAACATTGGAGGCTGGCGTGAAACTATGTAATTGAAGACTGGGCAAATATTGGCAGTGAAACTTGATCTGTTACTCTCAATATCAGTGATATACAGTGGAACTCCAATTATATATTCAATCTTCATGGTCCCAACATAGCAAAACTTTATAAAATTTTCCTAGATTTACATTCAAGTTTTTTTCAGCTTGGTCCTCTAAAAAACATAAACCCAAGGTTCCACTGTACATACATGTAAGTTGGTATGGCCTATTTATTACTTACTATATGCAAGAACTGTGTACACTTCCATGTTATAATGATAAAAGTATTTAAACCATTAACCCGGGGTTGGTCACGCTCGCTGTAATCACGTCGCTGGTCAGCGCAGTGCTCACCCTTGCTTTTCAGGCATAGTTCACCGTATTTTAATTTTTTTAAATTTATTTTTTGTACTTGTAATGATCTTGTTTATTATAATCCTTCTTATTCATTACATTTTTGTTTAAAAATGTTTATTTGTTTTCAAACAGCGTAGTATACATCATCGAAGCCAACAAGTTTCAGCGTTAACAAAAAAGCGCATGTTCCTCTGAGGTAATTCAACCTGATCTCCAGAAATCTGATAGGATACAAAATCACTGCGACACTTTTCGAATTTTCTATTAACACGACAAGAACATATAGGTACGAAAACTCAATAGAAACAGGATAGACCTATTGACTAAATAATGCACAAATGTAAATTTAAAAATATATAACGTAATCCATTGCGTGAGAGCTCTGCGCTCACTCTGACAACACTATTTCCACAACAATGGCCCCTTCAATAATGCCGTTTACGTCATCTCTTAAAAATATGATCAGGTTGCTTGTGAAACTCTAAAAGTCAGCTAGAGAGCACCACAGGCCAATATTTTAAATACTGTTAAAATGGCACTTCATTAAAATTTAAAGTGAGCACAGCGATAACCCGCTACCAATATCGCAGGTTAAGTAGCTGAACTTGAAAAGGTCCAGTTTTGGCATGTACTAACTTATTTTACTCGAGCTTTCACCACATAATGTGGCTTCTTCAGGAGCTACATTGATTCTTGCCAAAACTGGACCTCTTTAAGTTCTGCTACTTAGTAAAATGATGGCATGTGGTGTTGTTAAGATTCATCTCTTTAAACCATGTTTATACCTGTTTCTTTTACTTGCAATGTTTCTTTCAAGCTACCTACTGTCAATAATATTTGTAACAATGTCCTTAAAGCTGTTTTAAGGTATTGCCGTATGGAATAAATTGCAGTATTTTGTTCCAGGAAAAGCACCGGGTGAAGTGCAGTATACGCTGTTGGTTAATATCAAATGACTGTTATGCAGACAATTTGTGAACATGTAATTCCATCAATCCCCAGTAAAATTACTACTGCATTAAGAATACAGCTGTTTCAGACAAACAGAAACACAGCAGTACCTGAGTTCAGACTGAGAAGGGTCCTGCAGAAATCTAGACAGCTTCTCATTCGCGGAAGTAACAATGCTGAAGCCAGGTCGGCCATCTTTCAGTCTACGTCTGCCTGCTCTTATTCTTCTATCAGCCTGGGGAGAAAATAGATATTCTTAAAAAAAATATGATCACATTTAAACCAGTGTTTACATATTTTCACTTAGAAGACAAATGTGGTAGAAAATTGTTTCTTCATTTATTGGCAGTCTGTTTAGTTGCAATGAAGTTAAAATTTGATTTAATAATCCACACATTTCATGTAAGTGATGACTGTGAACATGGTATAATATACAGAGTGAGGCAAAAGTCAGGTTACAGTACATGCTCAATATGTGCAAAATCTGCTTGAATACATGCTTCAATCCGATGATCCCGGTTAAGTAAGATGTCTGCTAGTGTGGTGGGGATGATTCGGGGGATGGTGCCTGTGATCGTATCTCTTAATTTTCTTAGCATTTATGGCCTTCACGTGCCCCAACAAGTAAAAAATCCAAGGATGTTAGGTCTGGCAAGCATGGTGGCCATTTACCTATGTAACCTGACTTTTGCCTCACCCTGTATATGGTATAAAAAATGAAAATTTTAATTTTGTATATTAAGTAGAAAATCTGATAATCATATCTGAGATTTCATTCACAAAAATAATGAATTTAAATTTTAACAAGAAATCCTGTTGGTTTCTGTACCGACATTTTGATTCTTTTATTTACCTCAACATTTTGATTGATTGATTTGCTATATTTTACTTCGCTTTTTGTGCCACTTTTGGCTAATTAGCAAACATGGGGATGAGTGATGACATGATGAAATTGATGAATGGACACCCACAAACATCCATGCCCAGGCTGGGATTCGAACCTGGGGCTCCTGGCATCATAGCACGGGGGCTGGCTTACCACAAACATGTGCACCTACTTATGATCTTATTTTTCTTAAGAGAACTGCCTTTACGAAAAACACACATTGCATTTAATTGACAAGCAACAGCCAGAATTTCTAAAAACACACCTTTTTTCAATCACTTGGCTTGGTCTAAGGAAGTATTCCAGAGAATGGGAAAATTAACGGACAAAAAAATTCAACATCATTAGCTCTTTTAGAGTTATTTTATATCACATACTTGGTGATTTTCATGAGAACTCCTCCTTATTGTCCAGAATTATAAAATAAACACTAGAAACTTACTGCCCCACTGAACCACTGCACCCGGGCACGGTAAGCTTGTTTAGATTCTTCCGGCATGTGTTCAAAACTTGCTGTTAGTATAGCTTGGAAGGCAGGGTCTTCGTCTCTATCAGTGTCGTCATCATCATTCTCCCACCACGGCTTCACTCCGGAAATCCCACATGCAGACCCTGACTCGCAGAACCAATCACTCTGCTCGTCATCACCTGATTGGACGAAAATTATTTTCATTATTTACCGAGAGAGAATGAAGGTTCAATATTTTTATATGACATTACAGTTGTCCAATATTTGCTACTAATAGACTAAGTTATATTAATAATTACATGTATTTTATTCACATTAAGCTCGATATGCAAGTTACTGGTGTAAAGTAAGCAATACTCCATAACATAACCTGATTTCATTAAACTCACACAAAAGATTATAAAAATGTTTTACCAATTTGAATCAATATTGTTGCTTGAACATTGTAACAATTAAAAGTTGTTCAAAGTTTTTTGCACCAATTATATGCATCAATTTATATATCAATATATAATATAAAATATTAGGGATGGGCCGATATGAAATTTTGGCTGATACCGATAAAGTACCGATATAAAATTTGCCGATACCGATAACCGATATTCTACCGATCCGATATAAAATTAGAAATGGTCCTTGAAGAACCTGAAATGATCATTGATCTCCTTAATAAATGTGTGTTTCAAGGTGACTTCAGTGCAAAATAAGTTGAATATTTACACATTTACTTTTTTAAAAAGAAGGGTATGGAGATTATCCATAAAAATTACAACAAAATGGCAGAATTTTGCACTAAATTATAAGATATTTATCAATATATCGGATCGGTAAAATAATCGGTAATTTAACCGATAAACCGATACACCGATATGCCTATATCGGCCGATACCGATAGAGTACTGATTAATCGGTCCCATCCCTATAAAATATTAAAGAATTTCATCAGAATATAAAAATATATGATACATTATCATAGAAATCAATTTCTTCATGCAAAATAAATGGAAACTTCAAACACTTAGAGTGCTTTACTTGCACTTCTGACATGCAGTGGAACCCCGATTTTGTGTTCCGAGATTTCACATTTTCCCCACATTATACATTTCACCTTTGTGGTCCCAATGGAGCAAAATATTATAAAACTTTTCTGGATTTTACATTTTTCCACATTTTATTTTTTTCCACCTGAAAAACAGGTTTCATTATATTTTTTTCTCTGCAGTAGATTTTTCGCCACATAATTCCATATTGGCAAGTTTTTCACACAAAGATACTATAAATTACATTTTAAAAGAAAACTCTGCATCATTTCACCATCGATTTAATATAATTAAAATTGACCCTCACCATACAATTATATATAATAAAGACAAAAAATATATATACATGAAATTCTTGACAATATCAACTTACACATAACCATTGCAACCATACTGATTTATGAGAAACCACAGTACTACAATGACCTCATCACCACAAATCAATAGCTATAAGAAGAGACATAACTTACAAGATATGGGTGAAAGTATTTACTTCCTCTTACATATGAACTGGTAAGTAAGAAAGAGTGTGTCCAGAACAAAAATTAAAAATAGTATGTTAAATGATGATGGGAGTTTAGAATACTGCAGCCAATAACAAATCAATGTATCAATCGAACACAATGGAATTATAACTATGTTATGTTATAACATCCAGTTCTGACTGGAGGCTGGGAATGTTGGCAGTAATGGGCCTGGTCAAAGCAAACTATTGTAGGTGGCAGCCCCCCTGTTATGTCCAGATGCTTTTGATGGGCAATTGTTCTCCCATTTAAATAAATGGGGAATTTGATGCTGCTATTACATTCAATTGCAAGTTTAATTTCATGTTAACCTCAGAAATTATGTCGGAACATGATAGATAAATAATCAGTGCTCTGAAACTAAGAATTTTAATAAGACAATCGTCAACAACAGAAAAGTTATCGGAACTCAAAACCTGTTTACGTCACTTGCAATTTTCACAATTTAAGTGCCTTATTCTTGTGAATCTGGTAAAGAAAAATACATAATAATTCCACGGGACTGTACTTTTATTTTTATAGTTGTTACTAATAACTGACTCCCTTTTTGTACGTGATATCATACTTTTCCTCATGGCTAGTAAATATGGTTCTCTACACATTTATTAAGAATAGTTATTACAAAAAATATTTTATATTCTGTTTCATGTCTCACTACCTCTGAGACTTTCTTATTTACAGGAATTATAATTTTAAACTTGTTGTAACCCAAAATGAAATGGACGAAAATACGAGGGGAAAAGGTCTGCTTAATACAAAGAAAACATATGTTAATAAGTTATCAGATAGGGCATTGTGTATAATAATAAATATCATGTGCTTACTCATTTAATACATTTTTTTCCTTTGTAATTTGGGTAGTTTCCCTGATTCGTACTATCGCCGTTGAATTGCACATACTTGCAAGTCGCAACAAGAGGAAACATAAAAGCGTAGTGTAAAAATCTATTTTTTTAAAAAAATTATAAACCCATGGCAGCTACGGACGACTAAAATTACATCAAGTTTTGTGCTTTGTGCATAAACATACTGTATTTTCTCACCGGGACCTTTAGGTACATGACCTCTGTTTGACACTTAGTCCGGAGACCGAAGTGATTTAAAAAGGAAGAAGGCAAAAGTCGGTCCGCTCCATTGAACCTTTTAAACTCCTTTTTATACTCAAGGGGCAAAAGGGTCCTTCTGGTCATAGCTGGTGCAGGGCGACGGTCTTCCCAGCTGGGTGCTTGGAGTGGGGATGTATCATTCCTTGCCCCCCTTTCGCCGTTTGTCCTCCTGGGTGCTGAAGGTTCATCGCGGTTCGGAAAAGCAAAAGGAGGAGCAGGAGGGGGTGAAGTTCTCCTGGCCTCTGGCGTTTCTCGGTCGCGAGGGTGAGAAAGGTCCAAAATGTCCATTCTTCTTTCCAAAGCCTGTATCTTTTGGGAATGGTCATCAACCTCGCCTATTGTTTTCGCTACGCGCTCTCTCAAACATTCGGAGTTTTGGTGACAGGTAGCCTCAAGCTGCGCCGAGGATTTCCTCAATACTGCCAAATCCTGGTCCGTCTGGTCTGTCCGTCGCGACAGCGTTGCCAACTGCTGGTCCTGGTCATCAACACGGGAATCCAAGCGAGCGACTTCTGCGTCGAGTTTCTTTTCATTGTCTTGCAAGCGCGTGGAAAAACGTTCAGTTATTTGTTCCGCCGAAACACGCACCACTTCCTGAAATCGGATCTCAAGTTCTTCGATTCGCGCTTGCGTTTCCACCTTAGCTGCGTTTATCCTCTCCTGGAGCCTCCCTTCCAGCTTCGCGTGTTCCGCTTGCAACAATTGCCGTAGCATTTCAAAAACTTGGTCATTGGTGCCGGTGCTTTTGTTCGACACATCAGTGGCCGGGATGGCTTCTTCCGGGGCAGGGGGGGTAGCGGTGGATTCAGTATTTACAACTAAGCCCCCGTGTCCTGACATTCCTGACGAAATAACACAATTACTACAACGTGGCTGCGCTTCGTTCAACGGGTCTATTTCACCTAATGGGATTTCAATCCCACAAATTACACAATTCCGTGCTTCGCTCATGTTTCCGTAAATAATTTTATCACTTCTCAATTTCATTAGATTCTTAAAAGCACTCACTATGTCCTGAGGTTGTCAGAAAATAAGTCTACACTTCAAAAACATGAAACGCACCACAGAAAAAACAATACAAACAAATAACTATCAAAAGTGCAGAGAGGAGGGCACGATGGGTCCCCTTTCTGCTACCTACATAAAAGCCTACGCGCACACACACAAAAGAAAGTCGCCACTAAATTTGCATGAAATAATTCCTAGAAAATTCGCCCTTGCCGATATTCGCCTACTTAATTGCCCTTTACGTTAATCAAATACGCGCCAAGAATGAATAACGCAAACACAAAATACTAAATGACACAAAAAATAATAAAAACGCCACAAGAATACACGTAAACACAAAATACCCAATAAAAGTTTTTCCAAAGCAATGAAAAAATCCTCACGCTATCTATCAATTAAAAAAAAAATGAAAATGTACTTCCCTCGACGAGGGTAAAGGATAGACCGGTCCCTGATCGGGATGCCAAATTCTCACAGGGACCTTTGGTACATGACCTATGTTTGACACTTAGTCCGGAGACCGAAGTCCCCTTCCTAGGTGTCGGGCACAGCTAACGGTTTTGATTCCAGGGTACGTGTGACCGGATCGGTTTTTACTCCCGACGAATAGCCGACTCGTGCATAAAGTGACGTTGAATAATAATAATAATAATCAATAATAATAATAATTGATGTTAGCCAGCAGAAATGCTTTGCTGACTTAACGTTGAACTAAAATATAAATACCAGTAGTTATGAGGATTAGTATACTATTTGTATGAACACAAATCATAGTCAAATCATATATAACAATAATGTATATTATATAACACACAAAAAATAGACACATTACACAACCCCTCACTATCATTCAAGCATTCACACACTCTCTCATACCGCAGGGGAAAAATTACATTAAGATAAATACATTGGCCCTTTTTTAGACACCATGCAATATTTAGTTTTTCTTATGAATATTAAACTGCGCCCGAAGACGTTAATTTGCTTAGAATTAAAGATACAAAACTTTCATCTGCGCGTGCTCATTACATTCTGCCAACGGGCAAGACACGTAAACTTTTTATTCTTGCAATTTATTAAAACATTTAAATAATTGTTATAGAATTATCACTAATGCGCCTTGGAACTTCAATAACATTAGGCTTAGATATCAACTGCAAGGCACACATGTTTACAGACTGGAAAGTGAAGACACTTATGTATGAATATATTAAAAATAGCACGAAGTTAACTTACTTCCTCACTTAGCAAACTTCAGAGGTGATCTCTGCAAGAGATACACGATTTATGCTGTTTTTAATCAAATATTTTACCGAGTAAAGCATATAAGGTGACATAAATAAACATTATTACTCAACAGTTCGGCGCAGAGCGTGGAAAAACAACAGTATGCTGTGAATATATCTTCCGAATTAGCAATTGTCGTCAAATTTAGATGATGCTGGCGAGAAATAATTGTAATCAATACCTTCGCGACTTTTAATTTTAAATACTGGTATCTTTTCGTCCGACGGCCGATCTTTGGAGGCTTGGGTAGATGATCACTCACACATATAGAAAATTAACAGTAGTATACTATACCATCTCGGCGTTCTAGACGTTTCAGCGACATTTATCGTAGTCCTCTAAACGGCGGCGTGACGTTAACCCGCGGTCCTCTTTGCGACACTAACACTTCCCCACGCTACTTCTTCGTAGCGGCACTTCGCAATCTTCTTGGACACACCTTCATTCTACGCTTCTACATCACGGCGATCATCTTGTCGTCCTCGTAATGGAGCTAGTAATTGCTTCGCATCGTCTCTCTCTCTCTCTTTCTGGGGGGACGGCGAAAAATGGGCGAAGTTCCTTTACCGGGGGTACTCGTGGATTCTCGCTGCTAATCTCACGCGGGACGTCGGCGTCGTCTCAAGATGCAGTAGGTGTCGCTTCATTATCTCAATCTTCTCTTCTAGACGGTAGATCTAAGTGTGGGCTGGTGTCGCTTCATCTTCCAATTTCTCTCTCTCTCTTTCTCTCTCCGTAGAATTCTCGTCGGGCGTCGGCGTCTCGACTGGCGGCTTTCGGCGGTATCATTTCATGACTTCTAATCGGGCTGTGGGCGTCGTTTGTGGCATTTGTGGCTTTCGTGGTGCTTGTGGCGGCGTTTTAGTGGTGTGACGTCGCGACGCTGAGCGATGATCTGCTGCGTTGTCGGCTTCATGCAGGCTAGGAAGACCCAAGGCCCTCCTTCTCTCGTGATTAGCCCGCCATTGTGGTATTAATGTTCCTCGTCACAAAACGAATAACGCGAATCCAGTGCACAGGTCACTAATTAACACTGCGTATTCGTATAACTAGTCACTGTCCTTCACTCACGCAGGATAAAATACACGGCGCGGTAGAAAAAAGACAAAGTCCCGAATCTTTACTCCGACTGTCGCAGAGGTGTTGTCGGTTCGAAAACTGGCGGTAGACTGTACTTGTTTGTTCGTTCTGCCACTATATAAAGACAGCTTGAAACTTCGAATACAACGGACTGACTTTTAGGCACGGGAATCTGAAGTTACGACGTTGGTGGTCAAGCGTCCATTTTTTTGCTTGATCCAGCTTCTTCAAGCACACGTGTTGCGTTAGAATGGGGTGAAAAGAATAGTTCTACCCTCATCCGGTACGTATCATGTTCCTCCAGTAATTGGCCTCCCACGTTGACTTTCCGTCGCCAAATGCACAAAAGTCGCTCAAAAACAGTGGAAGATTTATCACAGCACATTGTTAGTTCCGAGCTCCTACGACCGAAAGGGGGAAAAGTTGACAAAAGCAGAAAAACACAAAAGGTTCAGAAACGTGGTGTTTTTCTATTGAAGCTTCAAGCGGATACGAAGTTACAGAAAAATATAAAATAACGAAAACCTAGGATAAAAAAAGTAGGTGACAAAAACTGATTGTCATAATTTAGTCCATCTGAGCTACCCTGCCGTTGCAGTTATATATATTAATTCATAGGTTCAGGAGAATGTAATTTTCGGAAACTTATGACTTGCTACATAATCTTGAAGGTTTGCTAAACACATTTTTGTTATTGATTTACACGAGAAATTGTTACCTTCGTTGAGAATAACGTTTGAATAACCATCCTATCGCACTACAATGTCAAGCTTAAGGCAACCAGATGATGTACAAAATTCTTTAGGGACACAATAAAGGTGGCGCCTCTAGCGGAAAAGTTTGGCAGTGAACAGCCCCATTGAACACCTAACACTTAGCTGCTGTTTGCAAAATGACTCGTTGCAATTATTATTATTATTACGGGTGATGGAAATATAAAATTCTCTGCATATTATTCAGGTTCTAACAGTTTTATATTATTTAGTATTTGAAAGTACCGGTAGTCTATCGGTATTGATAAATGAATCACATTATTACCAGGTGTAGAAGTATGAAACCGGAATTTGTTTGCAAGAAGTAAACGGCTGGTGTTTGCAACTGAGAAACAATATTTTATTCAAAGTAAGCTCCATTGCTAGTTACACATTTCTCCCACCTTTCCAGCAGGTTATGAATGCCACGCCAAAAAAAAACGTTCTTCTTTTGAAGCGAACCAGTCCGCGAGCCATGTTCGTACATCTTCATACGAATTGAAGCGCTGTTCTGCAAGAGCATGTCCCAGTGAGGCAAATAGATGATAATCTGAAGGAGCCAAGTTGGGAGAATACGCCGCATGCCCTAGTATCTCCCATTTGAACGGCTCGATCATTTCCCGGACCCGTTTTGCTGTGTGTGGTGAGGCGTTGTCATGGAGCAGGATGACCTTGTGTTGCCTTGATTCATATTCCGGCCGTTTGTCACGTAATGCTCGATGTAAATTGATTATTTGCTGTTGGTAGCAATCTGCGTTAACGGTTTCACCGGGTTTTAGCAGCTCATGGCTTGCAATTCGTTGTCTTCGAACTTTTTCGGAGGTTACCCACGTTCCTCGTTTCGCAAGTCAAAATCGCCACTTTTGAATTTCTTGAACCACTCGAAACACTGTGTTTTCCCGAGAGCATGTTCACCGTAAGCTTCGACGAGCATTCGATGCGATTCTGCGGCGGTTGTTTTCTTCAAATGATAACAGAACACCAATGCTGTCCGCAAATCGTAGTTCGTAGGCACAAAACTCGACATGTTCCGGGTGTGCAACACCTTCTTCTGTCTGGCACTCGGGTTACTGTGTTCCGATATAACGTCTTCGGGAGTGTCGGGCAGGAGCTGGCGCTGCTTACGCGATCTTCCGCGCCCTCCACTGCCAGCTAGCACCATCTATCGGCCAATTCCGGTTTCATACTTCTACACCTGGTAAATCCTTAATACAAACACATTAACATCCTGATTGTTTATTATTATTAAACCTCGAAGTGCAAATGAAGTCAATGATAATGAGTTTTAATCCCATTTCATCATTCATTATTCATCTTTAAGAATGCAGTTCATCTGGAGAGACAAAAGGAATGACAAATGAGAAGAGAAAGAGAGAGTGATTCGTTACCTTCTCGGCCTTCATCATTCGTGTAGATGCCAGTGTCGCTTTCTGAACTGCTGAGACTGCTGCTACTCATCATTTCACTGAGAAAAAAAAGAGAAAAAGAGAAAAATATTTTCAATACCGTATTTACTCATGTATAATGCACACTTTTTTCCAAAATTTTTGCTCACAAAAACTGTGGTGCATATCATGCACGGAATAATTCAGAGAGCCAACATGAAACCATACCAGGTCATTCCATGATTTTGGTACACTTGCACTGATTTTTTCATGTTTATGGAACCCTATCATGTTATATATCGTTGTAAAGTTTAAATCCTGCAGTTTCTGAATATGGCAACAGAATTCCATTCAAGATAACAACACTAATGTGAAATGCGGTTGAATAAGCTCTTCACAAAATAATTTCTATGGTGCTTGGATGAAAGAAAACACAAGGAAAAATAAAACAATAATTAAAATGTATTACCAGCCAAATAATGATATATACGTAAATGAAGTGTGTAAATTCCTTAATGGAAGAAATCTTGTGCTGCTAACTGCTACTTTGAAGATCCTGAATGTGCCTCGCATAAAAGTTACATTAGTCACAGAAAAAGTATATATTTTTGAAGTTCTTTTAGAAAAAGTAAAGAAGGAATGAGCAAAACCACGTATAAAAGTTTGAAGGCCATTTCACATGATTTTTCACTTTGTAAATCGTGTTCTGCGACACCAAGAAAATCCAGGTAACTCTGGCGGAATTTGAGCATGCACCTTCCATCACATGGGATGCATATCAGCAGTATTTGTTGGACAAGAAATAATAGAAAATAACTTCCTGAGCACTGCAAACCCATAACGTAATTTTGATCTTACTTTCTACTATTACAGAGTAAATAAGGTGGTTAATGAGTGAAAGCTTTGGGTTGCTAAACACAGTGGATGGAGAGGGGGTAAGTGGCATGGGTTGGAGACTTATTGTTTACACAAGAGGATATTCTCATGTACATAGCAACAGGTGACTCATTGAATCGGTATGATGTTATTCACTCTTGATCAGCATAGCAACAGCTTTACGACCTACAATTAAGAAAGCCATTTCTTAAAACTGGATTGTACTGTGCATTATACATGAACGCACACTATACATGCGTAAATACAGTATCTTCTTATACCACATTCTTCATAGAGCATACCTGTTGATGTTCAGGAATAAAAAAGAAAAGTGAGTCTCTTGTGCTGTGTTTTTCATTTTTATTCTTAAACATCCTCTGTAAGAGCATACAAACTCAGGCCTAAATTGCAAAATGTTAAAACTAAGACTAAGCCATATGTAAGACTGATATCTGAACATATAATTTCTATATTGCTCATAATATATATTTTTAATGTATTGTATTTTTGTTATTTAGCATCACTTCTCGGCCACTTTTGGCTAATTGCACGAGAGGATGTGATGATATGATGAAGGGATACTGACAAAGAACACCCATCCCCATGCCTGAATATGAACACAGGAACTTCAGTGGAGAGATCAAAAGTTCATCACTTCATTTGCTAAGCCACTGAGCCAGTTATACATTTATGGATTCATGTATCATGTATTCATGCTGTATCAATTTGTCAAGGTTTTGACATACAATGCACTATGAATTACTGTTAAAAGATGTCAAATGGATTAAATAACTTACTTAAGTATATAACACACTTCTAGCATTCGTAAGAATAGAGCATTTTTATTAATTTCAGGGTTCGAACAAGTGCTCCCGGGAAAAGGCTATGGGGGCTTCAAGTATCTCAACATGGACATGTGACGCCAGCTTAGTCATGTTTGGAACTCACTTCTCTGTAAAAGCATGACATCCACCAATAAAAAACAGAGATCCAGGATGGAATCCAAGCTCCGCCTCCTCACACTCTCATATATAACTTTACGCTGGTCTCCAATTTAACATACCCTGATGACGAGAGCAATGTATGTGCTCGAAAAAATTGGACACTAACATCGAATTAATCTGGCTGATACCCCGAGAACATTTGTTCGAATCGCGTCACCAGGAAAGTTACAATTTCTAATTTCAGGGTATTTGAACTTCGGAAAATTACTGCTTGAAATAAAAAAAAAAAATTTTCTCCACGTCTGTTCAAGTAACTAACACACACACAGAGACAGAGGGGGGTAGCAAATGAGAGGAAATGGACAACACTTACTAGATACTGGGAAAGGTTAAATTTACATGAGCAGGTTAAGACCTGCAAAGTGTCAGACCCAGAGAGAAGAAATAGTCAGTAAGATTAGAGTAGTTGGATGTGGTGGGGAAGGGGATGGTGGCATCTGAGAAGAGAAATGGTGAGTTGAGAATGGTGATATGGGGTTGGTTGGAAGAGTTACTGAGTGGCCTTATTCAGGCCAGAGGGTGTGGTAGCACTCATGGTTAATACATAGTCTCTCTCCCATCTTTTCTGTACTGATGTGATGGTGGATTGGGGTAAGAGGTGGATGATCACTACCCAGAAACAGTCATTGAAAGGGGTATTGTGACTGTGATTTACTAATTATAATGCAATGATTCCAACTGACAAAGTGTATTTATGTCTGATGGCATCTTACCAATGCTTGCCATCCATTTGAGAAACATCCATGGATCTCTCTTGTGAATTTGACAATGTCATTTTGTGGAAGCCAGAGACCCTTGATGACTTTGAACTGCTCCCTTCGTACTTCTGGCATTCAATGCTTTTCTCCCTTGTACTTCGCTTTCTTTTGCCGCACAAGATACTGTTGTATCTGAAAATGGAACCAAGGTTTTGAGTACAATGCATAACGTGGATACTTTCCTAGTACAAAGTTCTACTGACAATTCCCTTTGGGGGGAGGGGGTTAGTAATTTATATAACTTTTCTGCCACTTTTGGCTATTGTGACAATGAAAATGAAATTAATTACAGGACTCTCACAAAACAAAAACAGCAATGCCCTGGATAGCAATTGAACCTCAAACCTTTGGTGGGAGATCAGAGTGAAAATTTCAATGCACTCACCCTCCAAAGCACCCATCAGTTTCTGATGAGATGTGATAACCTAATTGAAATACCATAATAAAAAAAAATATATTTTACCCTTTTATTTGAACTTTAAACTTTACTATTTTTTCTCCTTAAAATATAATTACACAAATTTCAGGTGGAAAATATGTGTAAAGAACCTTAATCAACTAACACTGTGAATGACATTCTGTGTTGTTATAAACTATATATTAATATTAATAATCACATGAAATCATATCTACTTCTGGTTACTAGTACACACAGATTTGAGACACGCTGATACCAAAGTTTTCAGTGTTGACTAAACATCATCAGGACAATCGGTAAGCATGTTGACAAAAAGCACAGAGAAGGCTCTGTTCTCAAATAACGGAGGTAATCAACATGATTCCATGCATCATCCAATGAAAAGCCCTTACATAGTTTGAACATTTAGCCCTTTCGTATATGATGTGAATTCTTTACTTGTCATTTTTATTGAAACAGCTTCATTTGTACAAGCCTGCAATTATTTTAAATGAATGAAAAGTTAATATACATTTTAAAAAATGTTATTTGTTGGAGAATGAATAACAAGAACTGGCTGATACCTGTTTTCACTATTGCTAGAGTGTTTCAAGAACTTTTTCTTCTTCACTCGAGGCGGAGGCAAAATAGAAACTGCGTGGGATGTGGATGGGTTGCCGGGATCCGGATCGATCGCCATTCTCTTGAATTTACGTTTCCTGAAGTAAAATGAAAATAGTGATCAGTAAAGAACATTTCCACTGTTTGTTATACTCTAAGTGCATTATTATTTACTACATATTTAGAAACAGCACATTTACTATTTTATAACTGGTAATGTACATACTTCTTGATTACATCAGACCCAATGGAGTGTTACAAGTGTTTTTCATACTTAATTTGGTGGGATGGAAATATTTTATGTACCTATTATAAAATAATCAATGTGAAAAATAATGTATTTTCATGTACAGTGGGATCCATGAGTATTACTGTGCAAATAGTCCATCACCATGTTCGTGCACTTTATTTGACCCAATAAGAGCTTCAAGAATGAAAAGAAAATTCAAAACAAGCTGCTGATAACTTCTGTACCAGTATACCAGGTGTATAAGCTTAAATCTGCTGTTTGCTCATAGATTGTGTTAGTGACCGTATGAAGCTACCATGGGCGCGCCATACCTGGTGTTTGTATGAGTTGGATATCTGCCAACACGAATCAGTGCACATCGTCAGCACGTGCAGACAACAACAGACAGTGTTCCTGTGGTAAGCATGTCTAGTTTTGTGCCAGAAAAAGAGCATATGCGGGAAGCTCTGCTTTTCTGCTTCCATTTGAAGAAATCGGCTGCCGAATCGCATCGAATGCTTCTGGAGGCCTATGGTGACAGTGCTGTACCGGAAACAATGAGCAGGGATTGGTTTCGTCGGTTCAAAGACTGCAATTTTGACCTGAGCGACAAGAAGCGTGAAAATCGGCCCAGGAAGGTTGAGGACCATCAATTGCACGCTCTTTTGGACGAGGACAATACCCAAACGCAAAAGATGCTTGCCGAGCAATTGGATGTTACTCAGGCAGCCATTTCCATGCGTCTACGTGCCATGGGAAAGGTTCAAAAGATCGGAAAATGGGTGCCGCATGAATTGACCGATCGGCAGCTGGAGAGACGCCAAAACACATGCGAAATCTTGCTTGCCAGACAAAAAAGAAAGTCTTTCCTGCATCGGATTGTGACTGGCGATGAAAAGTGGATATATTTCGAAAATCCTAAACGCAAGCAATCGTGGGTTGAACCCGGCCAACCATCAACATCTTCCTCGAGACCAAATCGCTTCGGCCGGAAGACGATGCTGTGTGTTTGGTGGGATCAACAGGGTATCGTCTACTTTGAGCTGTTGAAACCTGGTGAAACTCTCACTGCCCACCGCTACCACCAACAACTGATCAAATTGCACCGTGCTCTGTGTGACAAAAGGCCGGATTATCAACAAAGACATGACAAGCTGATTTTCCTCCACGACAACACCCCATCGCACACGTCAAGACTGGTCCAAAACTACTTGGAGACACGAAACTGGGAGGTGCTACCCCATCCCGCCTATTCACCAGACCTGGCCCCTTTCGACTACCATCTGTTTTCGTCGATGGGCCACAGTCTCTATGAGCAGCACTTCGATTCGTATGCAGACGTCCGAAAATGGCTTGATGAGTGGTTTGCCTCGAAAGAGAAGGACTTTTTTCGGCGTGGTATCCATAAATTGCCCGAGAGGTGGGCAAAATGTGTAGCTCGCGAGGGCAAGTACTTTGAATAAATTTCTTGTTGCTTTCTATGAACAAACCATGTGTTTTTCTGACTACAAAACAGCAGATTTAAGCTTATACACCTGGTACATAAAAATTCATCGTTTGAAAACGCATAGAATGTAAGAGAAAAATTAATGAAAATAGTAATGGACAATTTGAACGGTAATACTCATGGATCCCACTGTACAAGGTGCAACACAGTTTCTTGTGTCAAATACTCGAAGTTCTTCTACACCAGTGTACAATCTACATAACTACAGACTCTATCATTACTTTTAAATTACTAAGACACATTTTATAACTGATACATACCTGTGTCATCTCATTTACATCAAACACTACTAATGTCACATATTTCATGACTATCTTAATACACGCTCTGTGGAATGTTGTTTATGAATATGTAAACTGTTTCTTGGTATTACACACTGGGACCCATAAAGAATAATTAAATGAATTACATTCTTCAATTACAGACAAATGTTCGATTTACAACCATTTTAAATATTGGATGATATTCATGCATCATAGTTAAGAATTACCTCTTGGTGGTTGGATGAATTGGAGAGAAGTTCTCGTTGACGGAGTCAGACTCGACAAAACTTCCATGAAGGCCTGGAACCTGACGGCACTGAAGACTCAGGGGAGCCAGCCTGCTGTGAAGATCAGGGGCAGGGCTTATGTCATCCGAGTCACTCTGTAAGGCAAGAAAAGTTTGTAACAAAGTTCCTTGTATTAACACAGGGTACAAATAGGATTGATAATAGACAAAACATGTTTGGTTTTATTAAATAGCTGAAGTCCAGTTTAGGTATGTACTTACTCTATTAGTAACTCAAGCTTTCACCATATCATGCAACTTTATCAGGAGTTACGGCAAGAACAGCAAAAGTTTAAAACATGTAGGAGGTAAGTGTTATTCCAGAGAAATGATACCTCTGGTTGGACATCAGGACCAGCGACCCAGTCATTCTCAGAGGTAGAGGAAAGCAGATAAATACTTGAAGCAAACATACTTCGAGAATAGTCTCAAAGTCAACTCTTGAAGCCTTAGACTTTGACTGCATAAAACTGGAAACACAATGATTTTCCCATGTTATAAACACTTATGTTTCTCCATAGAAATCACATAGCATTTTAAAAAGTTCTTGTACACTCCTGTTCAGATAATTTGAATTATTTTTTTTTGGTGTGCCAGCACTGAGGCTATTTTGCACCCGTCCCACTATACGGGGTCCAGTCCCTTATCAGAACAAAAATAAAAGCGTGTCTGAAAACTAAAAGTTCCTTACCTTGGTTAAAAGCTGAGGCTAAAAAGGGTGCTCAGCACAAATAAGGTCAAAACACAGGACGACACAGAATTATACGGGCCATGGGGCCAGTCTCGAGAGCCTCGTTAGTCTGCAGTCCAGGGTGTACTATGTGGAAGTGAGATTGACTATTGGATGCACTATGTGGAAGGAGCACCCCTTACACCCCTCCTGTTCAGATAAAGTGGCACAATAGAAGAACTACAACCAACAATACTTGGCTGACTTCAGATTTCCATGATATCAAACAAGAGAATTAGTGTATGTCTCGAACTGCATGTTTAGTTGACGCCTTCGAACTGCACTAGGTGACATGACTTACGACAAGGCCGCACTTCAAGCCAGGTTTTTGGACCTTTTCAACACAGCCATAGCCCACTCGTTAGTGTGCTCATCCTTGTTCCCTATCTTTTTACGTGCATCATAAGCAGGGTATGTTTATATCAGTAACAGGAACACGCATATGCACATTCAGAACCCTTATCACCGTTTGCTCTACCTCTGACTTGCCACCCATTGGTAAAAACGACAGATCCTTCAGGAGAGAGGGTGAAACCTGGTATGGCTAATGTAAATGTTCCCAGGAAACCATCTTGGGACAAACACCTCTGACTGTATCATGGTGAAGGTTCTGGGTTAAGGGTAGTAACGAAGATGCCTTAAATTTAAAAAAGAAAGAACCTAAGACATACCTGGTGAATGCTGGATGGACACTTTTCCCTGGAGAGAAGCAGCTCACCTAAACTGCTGCTTGAATCATCACTTTGTGTAGCTTGGCATGCAAGAGCTGAAAGAGGAACACCCATGAAAACAAGCAAAATACTTGTAGACCCACTTACTTATGAAATGGAACTTCTAAAGTTCATTTTCAGTGAGTACTTTTAGCACAGTCTCTTTCGCTGATTCTACAAACGCTGTTTAATAAATAAAGTAACAGACCTCTCCATAGGCATGCACACACCCTCTGATTGGGAGGAGGGGGGGGGGGTAAAAGCCTTGATGAATGTTCAATCAGGAAACAAAAACCACATTTTATCTCACAGTTTTAATTTTATTGCATTGATGCGTCCGTGTGTGTGTAAATATATATATACTTATTATTTAAATACACTGCATAATCAATTCATCCGCAAATTACAAGCCAACAGCAAAAATTATATAAATTGTCTCTGAAATGTGCACACTCCCTTTCTTGCCCCTCTCTCTGATAATTTACAATAACAAAGAAATTGCGAGCAAAGCGAGAAAGAAAATTTTTAGATCCAAATTTTTGCAAACTGAAAACAATATTGATTTAATAGGTTGCAAAAAATTCATAGGGTGCCATGGCAAAAAAAAAGGTAAACTGTTCCCCTGGGCATAGCACCACGCCATGAAGGTGAATAGGGGGTGTGGGGGTAACGCCCCACACTGTCTTGATCCGGTCGTAAGTGGTGGTGATGTGATCAGCATCACGCCCCTGACCACCTTTACCCCCCACGGTTTCCCCCAGGTTCCCATGTTATTCGATGCTGGGTGGGCACCGGGGCCACTTCCATCGTTAGAAAAGTTCCCGGATATTCTCTTTTATATATTATTTTTTTTCATTTAGATCTATGGAACCCAGGCCAACTTCAGATAAAATTTGAAGTCGAGAGGGCAATTGCCCCTCTGTGCCTCCTGCTGGTGCTCTTGACTGTCGGGAAGAAATAATGTAAGAAAGACGTGAAAACTAATACAATCTTGAATATCCTATCGTCCTGCTGGTCTTGCTTTCATTTACTTCAATGTTTGCTCCTTTGCATCCCCTAGAATTGGTTTCTGTCCAAGGTTTGGGGGGCAATGCTCCCCTGCTTCCACTGCACTCCCTTCCTTCATAGTTGCTTTGAACTTTCATCAACTTGAAAATACTTCATTTTCTTTCAGGTTATAATATTGTTTATTAACAGTGATAAGACACTAAATTTCCAGGTAAAAAGTGTAATAATATAGGGGCATGGATGTCTGGAAGGGGGAGGAGGCAAGGATGGCCAAACCTCCTCATTAGAAAACGAATGTCAACCTAAAAGTATATATTTCACACATAGTAATTTACATTAATTATTGTACTGCGGATGAGGAATGCGATAATTTCAGATTCAAGTGGTGTTTTTTGAGGGGGCAACACTATTATCAGGATAATATGGCTCCATGGAAAAATATCTTGCTTGTCCCTCCGTGAAAAAAAATCTGCGGACGTTCATGATATTGCACGCCTATGGACCTCTCATGTGCAAGCATTTACTTAGGGTGGAAAATCCTCACATATATGGATCTTTAAAACTCTGCAGTTTTCATGCAGCAGATTCACCCCTAAAATTAACGAACTCATACATAGGCGAAATTAATTCCTTCCCTGGCAGGAAGGAATTTACATGACACCACTGTCCTGGTGGGACATTTAAGAGGACTGGGCTTTCCAGGTGTGTGCTTTTCAAATGTGCTGTAATGTAGAAAAAAGCATTGCAGGAAATCTAATTGTTGTCTAGAGCTATGTCTGTTTTAACTTTGTGCTGAATGACAGTCCTCTCAATGGAAGCATATTTTATCCATATTCTATCTCAATAATGAAAGTTATAAAAGAAGAAGAAATTTGAAATTTTACAGAAACATACTTATTTGGCAGGTCACTATGGCCACTCAATAAAACAAAAGTGAATAAAAAGAAAAATTGCTTGAAAAAAAATGAAAATAGCTTGAAATTTGCAGCTTCGGACCTATGGAAGCAAGCAGCTTAAAATTTGCAGATAATTACCACAAGATAAAAATCTTCATTGATATTTCACTCACATGCCCACATTTTGGAAGACATGCTCATTAAAGCAGTTTTGTTTTATTATTTTTTTGGGGGGGGGGGAGAATGTTAAAATTTCTTCCACCGGGTATCGAACACAGGACCCCTTGATTACAAGGAGACAAGATTACAACTATGCCCCGTTGAGGCTTAATTTTCATTCATAAAGGAGAGTGTAATATCCTATCCTAATGAGGTAAAAACAAATGTGTCTTCTTCCTATAATGGGACGTAAAGACTTGTCAAAATAATAAGACTACTGCATGAAAGGCAAAGAAAATGTCTTGTTTCACAAAGTCTGAAGGTGAAATAGAACAAGATTGATTGATTTGTTTTATTTTACTTCGCTTTTCGTGCCACTTTTGGCTAATTTATGAAGATGGGGATGAATGATGATGTGATTTTTTATGGACACACACAAACATCCATGCCAGGCTGGGATTCGAACCCGGGACCCCTGGTGTTGTAGCACGATGTGCTAACCACTCCACCATAGGGGCGAAATAGTACAAGAGAAACACATTTTTTTTTGCTTAACTCCAATGTTAAAGGTTTTGTTTGTCTCATGTCTACCTTTTACTCTTGCTTCAGTATCCTCAATACTCTATTCTTTGCTACACATTTTCTGTCTCTTTATACCTAGATGTATGGAAATGGGCTTTGAAAATATGTAACCAAGTATAAATCTATAAACATCTGCTTCAAATTGAATCACAAACAACTAATCACCTTTTACTTGTAATACATAATTTTGTCAGGTGTACTTACGAAGGTTTCCCGTAGATCGTGCTCGTCTTCTCCAGCTCCATCTTCGACGAGATGAAACAGAAGATGATGTCTCTTCCAGGGCTAGAGATAAATCCTGAACTAAAGCCTCCATCTTCTGTCGCAAATTTTCTGACTTTAAGACACGTACTCCACGCTCCATGAGGAAGTCAGCAGCAACCACAGAAATAAGTTTAAAATGTCACACGTTAACCCAAGTCTCTCTATAACATTAACGATGCACACTATGCTGCATCATGTACTGAACCGAAAATCATCCTGCAAATATGAACACAATTAATAACAAGCAGATTAATATGACTAGGGAACAGGTTTTAGAACATGACATTAAGTAAAATGAACATACTATGTGTCACCATTTTGAAAGATTAGAACATTTATCTCCTTTTTAACCCCCTTTGATGCTTCATCATCTTTTTCCTTCCTATTCTTTCATGTTTGGTTAAAAAATTGGACAGAAAAATAAATGATTTTCACTCTTCTTGAGCACCTGCATAAAACCCTATAGGGTCATTCAATATCAAATCAACCAATTTTAAAATAATTGTTTGCATGACAAACAATTTTAGAAAAAATCATTTTTAGTACATATGTTTGTACATGTCCCTAGATATCAAAACCAATGTTAAAAAAAAATAATTAATGTCTTCAGTTCTCCTGGGGCAGCCATTTTTCAAACATGGTGTATGGCTTTTTTTGCTCATGTAGCAGTTTATGGAAACCTTAATATCTAAAAAACCATGGCCGTAGGCAGGAAAAAAAATCAGGGGGGGGGGGGAGTTCACTCATAATTGTTTCCCAGTGCATCGCAAGAAATTTGAATAATAGAAATAATAATAATTAAAATTTCATAATAAAAAACATTTTTTCCAAATGTATTATTATTATTATTGCTGTCTTTATATCCCTGAGGAGACTTTCCTACTCTATCCATCAGAAGTGTGAATATGCAGCACAAATGATTTTATTATTATTTTTTGTACGTTTCATGCAGTGCATACTGAAATGCATGGTTATTATATTTTGTTATTAAATTTTAGATACCTTTAGGAGAAAGCTTTAAGAGTAAAATAAAGTTTAGTCATAAAGTTTAGGTTGTTTGATCATTCAAAACTTTTCTTTTTTTTTTGGAATTTTGAAAACTGTGGAATTAGGTATTCTTTGGATTAAATGGTAAAACATATCCTAGTGACTGTGTAACCTCAATAAATAAATAAACGATGTCAATTCGGGGCGAGGGGTGTTCTATGGACCAGTTCGATCCCACTTTCCAATGCTCATATTGTTCCTATGCTTACCAAACAGCATTATATAAAACCACTATGCACTATACAAGTATGTGTTTTATAGGACTGCATATAGGTTAAAGGTATGTACTATATCAACCGCTGGGTGAAGGATAGTGAATGTAACGAGATACGAAGCTGGATATCCCAGGTTTGAACTCTTATCAATGGGGATTTAAATGCTTATCGAACAGGGAATTAAAAAGTTGGAACGCGAATTTTGGTAAAAAAGAAAACATCCAAATGCTTACCAAGGCAAATTTATTGCATAAAAATTATACACTAAAAACATAATGTTTCCACCCTCTGACAGGGTTTTCTTCAGACAAAGATCTCTTTCAATAAATTTGCCTTGGTCTGCATTTGAATGTTTTATTAACATTGAAACAGTGTTACCACTGGGAATTTTGGAACAATCAAAAGGGAATTTTCAGTCATCAAAAGGGAATTTTCAGTCAGATCCAGGAACAGCACTGGAAAGAGGACAGCAGAAGTGAAAATTAAGGGGTTGCAGGTGAGCTGCAAGAATTAAACATGCTTCCTTTAAATTTCATAATTCAAAATGTTTAAAAATTCTAGCTCGGTCATTTCAGCAATTCTCCCTGTTGTATTTTTGAAAAACTGAGAATAAATGTTTGAAAATGTGTTACAAATTTTGGTTTCTGAACTTCCATTAATGTAACATGCCAGAAGTTTCGGGGGGACGGTGGTTTAGGGTTCAACCCCCCCCTCAAAATACGGCCATGTCAAAAACCATTAAAGCTAGAGACTTGAAACAAAATTCATTTTGTAGCTAATGAAGCATACTTTCTATGATATTCACGTATGTTTTGTTCAAAATTGCATCCTAAGTATGGAAATTTTGGTGGATTTGATTGATTGATTGATTTAGTTTATTTTACTTCGCGTTTTGTGCCTTTTGGCTAATTTGCGAAGATGGGGATGAGTTATGAAATGATGAAATTGACGAATGGACATTCACAAACAACCAAGCCTGAGCAGGATTCGAACCCGGGACCCTTGGCGTCGCAGCACGATGTGCTAACCACTCGGCCACAGGGACCGGCAAAATTATCGTGGAAATTTGCGTGGAAATTTGGGTATGGTGAATTGGGGTAAGTGTGATCTCCAGTTACAAACTGAAGCTGCAGCTTGTTCTAAGTATTTGGAACTGATGATTAAAGAAAACTGGATGATCATGCATATTTTGAATGATTCTGGATATGCATTTATTGCTGCAAGCATACAGGAGGGGCATGTGAAAATGCCATTACAAAATATTTCAAACTGAAATTTCTCACATGTGTAAAAAAATTTGTCTCAGGAAAATCAAAGGATTGTGAAAAAGGCAATGCTGGGTGAATAGTAAGACCTACAAGTTACTTTTATTTCTTTCTGTGCTCAAATGAGAGGTTCCTGCTGTTCTTACTAGTCATGATCACACTCGCCTGCAAATTCACTGATCAGCGCTGTTGAATTTTAAAATTGCTACTTCTTGCTCTTTTCAGTGTGAATAATGCCACGTAACTACATCAGAAAAACAAACAGGGGTGTGGGAGGAAGCTACAGTGCAGAAGAGTTAGGCAATGCCCTGAACGAACTTGAAAAAGGTGCAAGTGTTTGTGATGTTTCTAAGCATTTTAAAATCCCATATTCAACTCTTGTGCTACATTGTAGAGGATGGAAGGGGACACAAAAAGTGTTACCTGCTTTAAAGTCAACTGATGGAGGAGGCAGACACACTGAGATTCCTGCTAGAGAAGGGGAGGAGTTAGCTTCACATTTACGTTCCCTGACAAAGTGGGGCTTTGGTTTGAGCATTAAAGAGTGTATCAACTTAGTGGAACAGTACGGGACTGCAAATCAGTTGCAAACCAGATTCAAAGATGGGCGACCCAGTCATGAACGGTTTTATGGTTTTACACAAGAGGCATAAACTGACCCTCAAAAAAACACAAAATCACAGAGCACATACGCTTGGAGGTCCAGAAGAAACCCATCATAGTGTATGGGTTTTTTGATCTTCTGGAATGTCTGATAACAGAACTGCAGCTGCAAAACAAGCCTGCAAATGTGTTCAATCTGGATGAAACATCATTCATCCATGATGTAAGAACTGGAAAGGTTATAGGTGGCATAGGATTGCCTGGTAAACAACGGACAGGAAGAGAAGCAACAACTGTCCTCGCTTGTGTCAATGCTGCTGGTGACAATTTACCACCCCTCATAATATTCATTGGCAAGAACATGTGGTCCAGCTGGATGAGTAAAGCTGCGTTCTCCGGTAGAACCTACCGTGCTACAGAAAATGGTTGGATGGAATGTGCAACGTTTTATTCATGGTTTCAAACACAATTTCTTCCATCTGTTCCGAAAGAAAGCCGGCCGTTGCTAATCATTTTGGATGGTCATGTGAGCCATCTCTCCATTGATGTGCTAACCATGGCACAGCAGAAAATGCATCAATACTCAAGTTGCCTCCACACAGCAGTCCAATACTCCAACCCCTTGATGTTGCTGTTTTTAAACCATTGAAAGGTGATGTGTGGAATCCTTTGTTGTTAGACTGGCAACGAAAACACGTTGGAAATTCACTGGGCAAAGATGTTTTTTTCTGAACTCCTTGGAAAAGCGTGGCAAAAGATACCTGCTTCAAACATAATAAGTGGGTTCCGGGGAACTGGAATTTTTGATTCAAGGCTTGCATTCCCCATCAATAGGAACATTATTCCAAAGGAAAACTTTGAATCAAAACTTTTGGAAAAACACAATTTAGTCAAGAGATTGCAGCCTGATCCCTCTACTTCCCGTTCTACTGACAACGTGCCTGTCGAAACTGGAAACTGTTCTTTGGACACTGCAGCATCCTCAACGTCAACCCTGGTGGATGCACAACCTTCACCATTGAAACATGCATCATTTGAAGAACTCCTGCAAAGAATTGGTACTACCTCCAAACCTAAACAGCCAAGAAAAAAGTTTGTACAGCAGAATGTGTACTCCGAGAACAATACATTAGTGAGATACAAAACATGAAACAAGATAAAGCAAAGGAAAAGACTAAAGAAAAGAAGAAAAGTGTTACGGAACATCCTAGTACAGACTCAGAAGAAAGTGCCAGCAACGTGCCACTGGAAAGTGAAGATGAAAACTTAGGATACGACGAGGTATCTAAAGTATCCTCTGGTGAAGTCAATGTTTCATCAATTACAAATGGTGTACACCTTGTAAAATACAAAAGTGATAAAAGGAAAGCAACAACATCCACTTACACTGGCATAGCACAAGGACCATCAGACGAAGAAGATGGCGAGATAAAAGTGTTGTTTTTGAAATGTAAAAATACTGCTGCCGATGAGACTGATATATCCTATGTTAAAAGTTCACAAATTGCTGTCATTTTGCCCACAGGTCAGATAAAAATCATTGGTGACAGAGTTTATTATGAGTATCCTGGGTATGTTGATGTATTTGAATAGTAGGTAGTAAGTAAGCTTTTTCTCATGGAATATTCATTTTCATTAGGGTTATCCTAAGTTGTTTTTTTTTGTTGAAAAAAGCAACGTATGAATAAGTCTTGTAAAATTTTCTGCTAGGCTATTTGTTTATTTTTACAAGTTTAGCAAAGTTGTTTTAGTTTATCAACTTCTTAAAAGTTTAAGCTAATTGATTAACTATTTAAAGAATAATCCTAAGATTTCAAGCAAGTATCATTTATGATGGCTGCGCAAATTTTAATAAGCTATGTTTATTTGTGTTTCTCACTAGATGTAAATGCTTCCTTTACCTCAACTGCACAAAATTGTTATTTTATAAGGTTACAGGGGCTAATTTTGTATTTTCATACTTTCTCAGAACTAAAACAAATAAAAAATCTTATTAAAAATACAGTTTTATTTTAGTAAACTTTTCTCAGGAGAAAATTTTGGCTAACACAAGTCCATGTAGGCCTATCACATTTTTCCACTATAGGTTATAACATTCCTATAAGGAGAAAATAGCATTGATCACACTTTCCCTTACCCCACTTCTTGGGTAAGTGTGATCACGGTAGTTGTAAATTATTTCATATATTTTTTTTTTTTTTACCAGAAACTGAGTACGGGGAAGTTATTGAAATTCACTCAGTACGTATTATGTAGAAGAATAAATTGGACCAAGAAACATCTTGGTCCTAATGAGGCTGCCTAAGTTATGAAAGACTAAAGTGTAATTATCACAAAACTTGATCATACTTACCCCAATTTTTAAGTCATTTTTTTTTAATGTAGGGTTTTAGTCTAAGGCTTGGAATTTTTTTTTCACGTGTAGACCTACCTGCAGGGTGTCTGGAAATAAAATATCATTGCTTAGAAAAGCAACCCTTTTTTTCAGCATGGGCTCAAACATGACCGTTTATGGAATTTTGACAGTTTTCGAGGGAGGTTATATATCTCTGATGGGTCCTCTTTAAAAAATCTGAAATTTGTCACACAGGAAACCCAGCACAGTAAAAATCTCAACTTTTAGGTTCAACTCGTTAGGTCAATATGATGTAGCACATATGACCTAATTTGTGACATTGCTGCATAAGGTTAAGCTACATGCATACCTAGAATAATGCATCTTTTCTATTTTAAAAGTTGGTTAAAAAAAAGCCTTAGAAAATATAGTAATGTAGGATTTTAATACTTGACTTGCCAGAAATTGAAGTTACGAGGAATGACAATTGAAGATCTGCAAAATCTCATTGCAAAGGGTTTGATTTACGTATTTGGTACCCACGTCCAGTTGGTTGTCAGCTCCAGTTTCCTACTCATTCTCTTTGTCAAATCATGCAGAATTCCTTGTTCTCTCACTAAATGATCACAAACCTCCAGTTTATGTATATTTTTTTTTTGACCAAGTGGTAGTAATTATTCTGACCTTTTCTGGAACACAACTAACCAGTTTCCTTCTCATTCCTTGTATGATACGAATAGTTTTTTGTGAGCAAGAGCACTTTCGAATTTTTCTGCAAACAGCCTCCTCAGTTTTGAAACCGGAGATATTCAAGAGTACATCCATATCCTTCAATGTTTCTTGGGATGGTACAAAGACATCATTTCCATTCTGGCATTTATGTAAGACACTTTCTCCAGTGATGAAACTTTTATTGTAACACGGGCATATTGATTTACCTGGTATAACACTTACTTGACACTTTTTTTAGTTTTGCCATGTGATGCAACTTGATTGATTGATTTAAAATTCTTGGATGCATAATTTTGCACCCCTCATTTTATATGTGGACATACCCCTTGATCTAATTTCAAAATTACTTACCTTTTTCTGTGAATGGTATTTCAGAAGATCACAGTGTACTTAACAAATAAAAAAATATATTTAAGAATAACATTTTTGATTGGTAATTGCATATTGTATCTAAGTCATTCATCTGTAGTCTCGACCTAAGAAATGTTTTATCATTTTCACTAAGTTGTTTAAGATTAATAAAATCTTTGGCTACTTTACCAAAAGTGTCTTAATGACAGTCCTCTCCAGTTAACACTCCTTTTCCAGTCACATGTGACAAACATTCACAAGTCACTACCTCTCAGCAAATTAGGCAAAGGAAGAATGACAACACAGACTGTTCATGCACATATCAACTCCAGATTTGCCTCAAATCTTATCAAAACATGTATTTGAATCTTCTGTTGTGCATGACTCATATGTACATGCACGAATGTCTTTCCTTGCAAAAAATAAGTGGAAAGTACAGGCAACATAAAATCATATCTTCTACCAGCTTTGACCCTCCACAATAAATGACCTACTTTTAAGTTACATGCACTGCTACATTTAAAAAATAACCTGCTAAATAAAATGTTGAGGAAACTATCAGTTTTGAAGCTGACACCACCAACTAGTGTCAAGGGTACCAAATAAATCAAACCCTTTGCAATGAGATTTTGCAGATCTTCAATTGTCATATCTTGTAATTTCAAATTTCTGGCAAGTCAAGTATTACAATCCTACATTACTATATTTTCTGAGGCTTTTTTAACCCAACTTTAAAAAAGAAAAGATTCATTATTCTAGGTATTCACGTAGCTTAATCTTACACAGCAATGTCACAAATTAGGTCACACGCGCTAGCCTACCTCATATTGACCCAACGAGTTGAACCTAAAAGTTGAGATTTTTACTGTGAGTTAGGTTCATGCAGGGCTTCCTGCATGACAAATTTTAGAATTTTTCAAGAGGACCCATCAGAGATATTTAACCCCGATATTTATTTGAGCCCATGCTGAAAAAAAGGGTTGCTTTTCTAAGCACTGATATTTTATTTCCAGACACCCTGCAGGTAGGTCTACACATGAAAAAAAAAATCAAGCCTTAGACTAAACCCCTTCATTAGAAAAAAAATGGCTTAAAAATCCAATTTTTTAACTATTGTTACCCAAATTTCCATACTTAGGATGCAATTTTGAGCAAAACGTACTTGAATATCATGGAAAGTATGCTTCATTAGACACAAATGCATTTTGATTTAAGTCTCTAGCTCTAATGGTTTTTGAGATATTTTGGTTTCCATAAACTGCAACATCAGCAAAAAAAGTCATATGCCATGTTCGAAAAATGGCTTCCCCAGGAGAACTAAAGACAATATTTTTTTTGAACATTGGTTTTGATATCTAAAAACATGTACAAACATATGTACTTTAAATTATTTTCTTCCAAAATGGTCATGCAGCCACCATTTCATATCATGAACAGACAGTATGCAATATCTGCTTCTAAGCAATAAATGTAAGCTTTACAGCGAAGTGAGCATGAAAATTTGTAGATCTACAAGTATTTCTTTGCAAACTAACAACACTATTAATTTACGGTGTGACTTTTCTGACCAGGTGGTGAGGCTAGCTTTTGAGCTATTTTCACCAGATTTTAAACTGCATGTGCATGATATGCAACCTGGCCTGGCCTGATACATGGATGTGTGCATTCTTTAGTTGTTGATGTGTATTTATTTTTGTGCAGGAGACAAGTACTTCCTTTCTGCACATCATGGAATTGAAAAAAAAAAAAAAAACACCGCAAAGTGTTCTGATGTGGACTGGTGCTGCTAATATGTCACATGACATTAGTATGAAGGGGTATTCCTTCCTAAATGCTTCCATTATTAGGTTAGATTTAGGGTTTTTAGCATTAAAATTACGGTAAGAGTTCGTTATATCAGACACACATTTCTTCATTTTTACAGAAGAAACTACTTACGGAAATGAGTTTCTGTAGCATTTTGAAAGCTCGTGGAGGTATTTTCTCACCGTAGAATGCTGCACAACAAGAAATAAGCACTTTTGATATAATAAACTTGCATTTTGTGCAAAGCGACAACTTAATGCCGTTGTTTCCATTATGTACCTGCAGATGGCGCGAGCGTCGAAAGTCACGCGGTCTCGCCAGTGTTTCCAAATTTGCCTTTTTTTTTACTATGCTTACCTAACCTTGCCGGAAATGGTCCATGGGGCTATCATGAATTGTTTTTGGGGCTATCAGTCAATGGTTTGTGGGGCTATCGTGAATGGTTTTTGGGGCTATCCGTCAATGGTTTGTGATGACATAATGAACACAAAAGTAGGTATTTTTCGATTAAGAAGGTTGAAACACTGCATACCCACTCCAAATCGACAAAACATAAGCACAACGCGCGATGATCCACAGCTGTGCGCGCCATACTGTATGTTCCACAGCTGTGCGCGCCATACTGTATGTTCCACAACGGAAGAAAGGAACCAAAAGAATTACTCGTACTGTGAAAAATCGATGTTATTTTCGTGCCAAAAGCATAATGGCACCTTCAACTATGTTCCGCAATACACAATTCGTATCATAAGGAACACAAAATATCAGATTTTAATGTGTCTCCGATATAAGGAACGGTTACCTGGATTTTTTATTTTGATTACAGGTGTGTCTGGTAAGCTATGTCGAATAGTTACCTTGTGAATATATAAATTTTGAGAAATGCATAGTGAAACCACGTCGCTAATTACAAGATAAAACATTCATTTTACCAACGTAAACGAAGACTGTAATTGCAAAGTCAGTAAAATCTAAAATTCGCACAACACTGTTCACCAGGTGATGAGAATAACATGTAGGGCTAATTTCATTAGTAAAATAATTACCAAAATCCATTAAATTATAAATGAATTATGTATAAGCTACTCATGCTTTTAGACAATACATTTTGTGATGTGAAAAAGTACAACATAACATTAAAGAACGAACAAACAAAAAGAACAAACGTACCAGCAATGTATTAGTAAAATTGTCATCTGGAAAGTCAAACATTGTTTTCTGAAAACATTCTCGAAAAGCACATTTCCTTCTGTCAGTAAATAAAGACTTGGCTCACTTTTTCTGTTCACCTCCCTTGTAAATGATAATAGTTCATTCCATTCTATTGTCGATGATCGCTGAACAGAAACATGGACGAGCGATCGCTGCTGACGATAACAGGAATGATAATCGATATCTTCGACCAAACTGTTGGTGTAACTTCAAAAATTCACCTCTCTCTCTCTCTCTCTCTCTCCGCAAAACTGTTCCGATTCGTCCCATCGCATCACAAAGACTTATGCTCACCTTATTTATCGTGCTGTATGAAAAGTAACTTTCCTGTCGTTTACAAACAATTTTTGTACTGAAGAGTTCAAAAATGGTAGTGAAAAGTTGATAAGATTGAAATGATCTATTTTGAATGGAAATTCAACGGGAAATATCTTGCAGACGCTAATTATTTGAAGCTTATGTAAGAGTTATATTATAGAGTAACGTAATTTTTACGTTATTCTATGGTTATATGTATAATGAAGGGTACTAGTTTACTAAAAAAATGATTTTTTTTTTTGCCGAATTGCATGCATTGGCATTTATTTTCATTGTCTTTAGTTTTTAATTGATTTAATTATGGAACGAGATGATACCGTTCAAGTGGTGGTTTTATGTTAGCGCGGTTAGGTTTGATTTATTTGCTATAGTGCAGGGCAAATTAGTATGAATGAGTATGGCAGGCTAGTTAGAAGTTACATATTACATCTGTCCACCCTCAATTTTTACGAAAGTTTTCACTTTGTACTGAAACGGAAAGATATATTAGACTAACAGACATTCTTGGAACAGGCGAAAAGTATTTTCGTGTAACTTAATGCTCTTTAAACATTTTTCTAAAATCCACTCTTGTATTTTCTCTGGAGTCTGTTATAAACTTCCATTCTCAAGCAAATGTTGATGGGGTATTCCACAAAAAGTGGTCTTACTCCACGTATAAAACAAAATGAATTAATATGAAAATTTACCGGGTTTTTAATTGCATTAAGGTTTAAATGTTTGGGAATGCATGTAATTTTCACATTTCACCAACAACAATCATTTCCATCTGCAGCTTATATGCTTCACCAGATGGTAAAGCTATCTTTTTGAGCTATTTTCACCAGATTTTTAAACTCTGCATGTGCATGATCTACAACCTAGCCTGGCCTGCTGCATGGATGTGTGTATTCTTTGGTTGTTGATGTATATGTAGCTTATGTCAGTGTGCATTTATTGGTTACTGTTCGATCTCCGGTCAAAGGATTTCTTCATTTTACAGAAGAAACTACGGCATGAGTTTACAATACCGGACCACTCTCCAATTTCTATAAAATTTCGCCTACTTACTAATTTCGATGTCCTGATGACGTATCTGTAGTTCATATTTGGCGGTCACTTGTTAAAACTGTACATTTACGTGTACAACTTGTAAAATAACCTTGCGATTTACCACGGTGATTGTCCATACACAGCAATTCGGAACCATCTTTCTTTCGCAATTAATTACCTAATGGTCTTCCTTTACGCACAACAATCTTGTTGACGACAGACGAGGAATGCCTACGAGGTTAGGTTAGGCCTGTTAGGTTAGGTTCCATTAGCATAAATACAAAGAAGAATTAATATTTTAGCTAAGAGAACTATACCTTATCTTGCCTGTTGATTTCTTCATGTTGGGAAAATGGCGTCTTCCGTGGAGCTATTGTTCTTATGGTAGGGTTACGTTACGTTAAGAAAACATAGTTTATTTCATTTTTTTTCTCGATTTCCATACTTGACCGCCAATTATTACATGCAGATTCGTGATTAGGAGTTCACAATTAGTGAGTAGGCGAAATTTCATAGAAATTGGAGAGTGGTCCGGTATTGTAAACTCGTTCCGAAACTACTTACGAAAATGAGTTTCTGTAGCATTGTCAAAATTCGTGGACATATTTTCTTTCATCGTTGAATCTATTGGACCGGGAATTCATGTATTTTTGAAGAGAAATATGTCTCCGATGCACAATTGCTGTTGCTTTCACTTGCTTCCTCTACGTGTTGTGTACATTCAATGACGTAACCCCCTGTCAGTGTTTCCAACCACGCCGTTGTTTTGCAAGAATATGAAAAAACAAAATATACATTAGTGATATTACCACAACCCCAAATTTTAACTCTGTTTGCCTAACCTAAGCTAACCTAACCGTACTATGAATGGTTTGTGGGGCTATGCATGAATGGTATTTGGGGCTATGCGGGAATGGTTCTTAGCCCCAAATTTTAACTATGTTTGCCTAACCTAACCTAACCCTATTATTAAAATTTCAATCTCCGCGAAACGTCTCAAATTTGTTTATTTTGTTATTTTTCACATTCATACTTATGTATTCTGCATTGCTAAGGATTCTTGAAGGTGGGATTTCGCTTTTTTCACGAAAACAATTTCAATTTTCCACATATCGAGTAATTATTGTTCGTTCGTTTTTCGCTTGCAATCTTGACTAGCGTTGTCTATCATCAGTGGGTATGCAGTGTTTCCAACCTTCTTCACCGAAAAATACCTACTTTTCCCACACACCATTTACGATAGCCCCACAAACCATTCATAAATAGCCCCACGAACCATGCACGGCAAGGTTAGGTTAGGTTACGTTAGGTTAGACAAACGGTTAAAATTGTCATGTTCTTGCAAAAGAATGGCATGGTTGGAAACACTGACCAGGGGTTACATCATCAAACGCACACAACATTTAGTTCACATAGTGGAAGGACATAGATGCAACATCTTTTATGCATCGGAAAGACATTGATCTTGAAAAATGCATGATTTACCAGCCAAATAAATTAAACAATGGAAAAAGAAACACTTCCACGACCTTTCAAAAGTCTACAGAAACTCAGTTCAAAATTTTACTGGACTATTAGCATTAAAAATACTTCCCAACACCCGATCTTGTAATTTCTTGTCTACAGCCTTTCTGCTATTCTCACTACATAGTGGCAGTAGTAGTCACACTCATTTTTAATTGGATATAATTTCTTAGCAGCAAGTTCAGCAACACTGCCAATTAATATAATAAAATAAGATAAAATACAATGTCATGGTATGATTCAGGTAATTACTTTTGCTGGTGAAACTAGCTACATATGCTGTTCTCGCAACCTTTAATGAATTCAGGCTACGTCATGTTAGAATTTTTATTTTTCATTTGTTAGCAAATACCAAAAAGTACTTTACAATTGTATGAAAGCAGTTCATTATGAATATTTTAATCCAATCTCATGTCTAAAACCTTGCATTTTGTGTGTGAAATGTCACACGCATAATGCTCGAATGCAGTGGCGGCTGGTGGTCTGGCTCTATGGGTGTGCCCTGCTTCGTATTTCAGATTATTTTCTCCTTTCGCAGTATCCGTATTATTACTGCAGTCACTCCGTGCTTTGTAACTAACTTCCCTCCAAATATTCAACGACGTTAAATACTACGTATATGCTTTCACTGTGTACAGTTTTCCCTTTCATCATGAAATCAAACACTTTGCACTGAAACAGGAATGAGCTTTTGACAGTGCAACAATTTTGCAACACTTGAATAGGCACACAATGAAAGCAGCTGACTGATCAACGATTCCCTCGTGCGCGTTGATCGACTACAGTGCCACACGGACAGTTTATTTTGTCCAAGCTTCACTAAGCAAAGGCAATGCAAGACATTGTTTAAAGCACGCGTTTTGCTTTCAGTTGCCCCACTTCCTCCCCTTCTTTCTTTCTCCTGCCATGCTCGGAACAAGGTGGGCGAAGATACCATAGAAATTCCCTTTTCAAAAAAAAATAATAATAATAAAAACCCACCTCGATTTACGACGATGTGTGGGCTGCCTCTACTCTGCCACATAATCTTGAATGGAATGGGATTGCAACACTGCATCGTGAACACAGCACTAGTAGGGTTCGCCAAGTCCATAATACTGCAAGCTACAGGCGCCAGCCAATCCCTTTCTTCTCCTTGTGTGCTGCAAACAGTGGCATTTGAGCACACTGCGACTTGTGTGCGAAACGAACGCACCTCAGTTTGCAGGTGCTCGCAAAACGAGGCAAATGTGATTGCTGATGGAGCATGCGAACGTTTGATGTTTTGAAGGAGATAGTGTTCAGTGAATAAGTATAATAAAAAATTAATTGCATTACATATTTTTTTGGGTGTACACGTGCAAATAGGCAGAAGCCACTACTGCTGGAATACCCCTGACAGTAAATCCACTGTGGTTAAAATATCCCATGGCATAGATTGATCCTGTCAAATTTAATAAATATCTGTTTATCGTGAAGTAATTTCATTGCCATTTTATATCTATAGTTGTTGTGCAACCATGTTGGTTTTCTGTCCAAAAATATATTTTTGTACCTTACAATGACATTCAACCTCCCCTGCAAGCACTACCATGGAAAATATACTTAGGCTTCTGTGCCATAACAATTTCAAAACATCTTGCTCTCCAATTATGTTTGATTGACATAATTCCCCCCCCTTCCTCCTTTTTTTGTCTGGCTACTGTAAATATTATTACTTTTACACATTGTGCAGAATGAGGAGAACATGACTGAAATTGCAATGAAGTGTGAAATTATTGTTTAGATGTTTTCCATGTGGATTACCTGATTAGTAGTTTTGTAGGTATTTGGTCTCTCAATCTGTGTAGTGTAGTGACCTTTTATTTTGGTAACGGTTTTGATTGTTTCATGATTTTTTCTTCAAATTTTCCTAGCAGAAAGACTAATTATCGTAGCATTTTGGAAATCATTGTGACACAAAATTTGAATCTTCCTTAGAATAATGAGTAATGAATGTGAAAAAAGTTATTTATGTTGAAAATAACAACTTTAGAATTACCTTACGCAAGCATGTACGTGTCCCATGGACATGGTATTATCCGTTGACAAGTGACAGTAAGACTAGTGGGAATGAATGTAGAAGTAAATCGGAACCTTAGTAGAATGCATTTAGGGACTTTATTTTAATGCTAAGAGCATTATGCACAATGAAAGCATACATTGAACAAAATCTTAAGTAATCGCTAAATCTCCGCAGTATGTGTTAACAGACATAAATCGAAATTGAACCATGTAAAAATTGCATTTGTGCCACAATGAAATCGCAATGAAACAAAAGGAACTTGGGCCTTTATTTTTATTAAACAATGTTGAATAAATGCACAGGAAATGTGAAATACCAACATACTGCAAGGACAACCATGTGCCTAGGTCTTGCATTTCAGTAATCTTTGGTGTGAAATCACTTCCCTCTGAGGAGAGAATTAGTTAGCAATAATATCACATGATCACGAAAATATCACATCAGGAGTACTGAGGACACCTATGTTTGTACTTCGAACTAGTTAATGTTAATGAGATACAATTAATATATTTTTCAGATATGACAAGTAACGTAGCTAACTAATGGCAGAAGTTCATATAATTGGTCAACTGATTGGTGCAAGTGGATATCCAAGACAAAGTTTATTTTGTAAGTGGGGACTTCATACAGGTATGAAACAACTTAGTAGAAATTAATATTGTTTTATGCAACTTTTCCAGTTCACATAAATGCTACTCTGATATACAGTAAAAACTGCATATCCCGGAACCTCTATAAGAAGGAAACCTGTAAATACGGAAAAAAAGTCCCCAAAACGGACCGAGTTTATACCTGAAAATGACCTGCTTAAGGCGGAAACCTTCTTAACACGGAAATGGAACACCATTTAAAGACCAACAAGATGTTTTTATTCTCAGTAAGATGGAAATTTCTTCCTTTATTTTTTTTCGCTCGCAAGAATACAATGCAATACTGTAAGTGGAACATGCCTCTGTTGCCACTCGCTTATCGGTAACATTGTCGATATGAAAGAATGCACTACAATACTCATAGCTGTTACGATTCAGTTTCTTTCTTTCATCTCTTACCCTCTTTCTCCACCTTTCTTTGTCTATTTCTCTATTTTTCTTGTTATCTCTCTTTGTTTCTTTCTTTTTTTCTTCACTTTTATATCAATCTTTCTTCACCTCTCTTATTCCATCTTTCAATCTTTCTCTCTATGCACATCACGCTACGATGCCAGGGGTCCCGGGTTCGAAAAGATACATAAGTACGTACTGTACGTTCTTACTGTAAAAAGTGTACCAACATGTTGTGTAGTTACATAATTGTAATCTCTGCTATGTGTATTGCGACTGTATCACATTTTTATTCATGTACGTACATGCATTAGTACTCTACATTATAAGAAATACGAAATGTAAATCTGTCTTTCCATTATTTCCTGCAGCGCTCTATACTGTATAAGAAGGAAAACTGTTAAGATGGAAAATTTTGCTCGGAACCATCATGTTCCGGGATAGACAGGTTTTACTGTATTTTAATTGTCATGTGTTAAGGGTGTAAAGATAATTGACCATGATTAATACTTGAGGAGAGAACTGTGTATGACCATAAGAATGATATACTTTCTCATCTTCTAAACTGCATTTTTAAATACAGTTTTCTTGAGTTAATTTTTTTCATTATAATCTACAATTCTTTGGTGTGTTACAGGTACAATAGAGTGGTGTGGATTGCACTTTTAAATTTGGGTTCAATCCTAATTAGTTTATTTGCTTATTAAATGAGCTTCAAACAAACTATTGTGTCTCTTTTCTGTTGCAGAAATGGTCATTGTTTTTTAACATGTTGTGAAAACAGAAAAATTATGTCAGTTTTTCCTTTCAAAACACCTGTATTTTTGTACCATGTAGAAACATTTCTTATATTGTATGAAACTTGTTGACTTCTTTATGAAGTCTTAATGAATGTGAGTATGTAATTTGCCTAATTAACATTCATTCTCATCATCGTAATTAAGCAAAAGTGGCAGAATACGCATGACCAATAGAGTTTTGAAACTTCGGATGAGAGGTAGATAAAGTTTTAGTTAAAAGAAAGGAAAGTGAATGTTTTAGAGTTATACGTACCTCCTTCTTTATTCATGGCTAGTACATTCTTACAGGAGGAGGTTGGAAGGTGATATCAGGCTTAAAGGAGGGTCAGACACAAATTGATAACCCTCAGTATGAAGACATTGCTTATTGGTGTCATCCAATAGACATACATTTTGCAACAAAAGGACTTCAAGGTAAGTAGCATTTGTAGCAACAATCTGTAACATCTACCAGTAATATGACTTATGACTAAAAGCTGTTCCTGCATATGATGATTGAAAGAGATCATTGACTTCTGTGGCAGAGTTATATGCTACAATTTCAGAGGTTCTGTGTTTACTCCATTGTTCAGTTCATCCTCTTTCTTACAATTAACCCAAAAAAAGATGGAAAAGAAGGACTGATCCAATACTGATGTATTAGGATCACTTACAACAGTCAATTCTTTTCCAGCATCTGGGAATCTTGTGGGAACCACAAAAATGCTATGCAACACTGCCTCAGAGTCTAAATATCTTGAAAATTACGCATAATGTATAATTCTCATCATTTTGGCATTACAGGAAGAAATGGATTTTGTGATTATATATGTTATTTGGCTTTATGAATATGTTAAAGCAAAATACTCTGGCAGATTGGGGTACAAATCTGGGGGTGGGTCAAGGACACTTTACATTCCCTTCGTACATAAGGTTTAGCATAGCCCCCCCCCCCCCACCCTAATTGCTATTTTAAATATAAATGTTGTGAACCGTTACATTATTTCAATTTCCAAGTGTTGGTATTAGTCTTGGTGGGAATCATTAAGAATATCAGCAGTGCTATAGTTAAAGGGTCACAGTGGATATAAATAATTTGATCCAATTTTGCAGTTTTTAGATTGCTGCAATGACAATTTTTTGGGGGAAAATCATTTCTTCATATCCTAAGCAAAACTTGTTTTGCACATTGTTTTAATGGTGCGCATTTCTTGTTTCATTTTTAGCCTTCAGAATTTTGCAACACTACAAATAAATCAGATGAAAACCATCTGTGATGAATTCATATTTCAGTTCAAAAATACTTCGTGTGGTTCATTCGTAATTGTGTAATAAATTTTAAGATGAATTATTTCTTATTTCTTCTAAAATATTATGTACTGTCTTGCTAAAATACAATATCACTTTGATATTTCTTCTGATGATGTTTCAAATTATTTAGTTACGACACTATGTTTTTTTTTCATTAGGCTGGCCAAAATTGCATGTTCAGGTCTATCATCAAGACAGATTTGGACGGAATGAAATCTTTGGTTATGGATTTTGTCACATTCCGGTTTCCCCAGGCACACACAAACTTGATTGTGTGACATGGAGACCTGTGGGTAAGTGTGTTTTGGTGTATGTGAATGCAATGTAGTTTCGCTCTTAACTTTTGACTTGGTAACGCAGATATATTTTTATTCCCTGTTAATAGCATAAACAGCATAATCCTTTATCCTTTGTATTACACGTTTCACGAACCTTTCTCTGTCATCAAATCCAATAAACTAGAAGAAACCAATACAACCTATCATCCTGAATCAGATCCAAGGTGACCGATTGTTAATCTTTGACAAAACATAGTTGCCAGGTTCTCTTTTTGTAATCATATGTTTATCTTCTGTCACTTTCTTGCCTGTCCATTTTTGTGAATGTTGGTATCACATGATAACTTTGTTGCAGGAGATGGCATGAACGTAAGCAGCATATATTTCATACTTGTTCTGTCAACATATTTTTGAATGAATGAAAATTGGATACACCTGAGGCTTTATTTTCCCGAATTTCCATCAGTCCTTTCTTCTTGATCAGGATCCGCAAAAATGTTTCGGATGAGACAAAGAGTAGTAATTTTCTTAGATGATTTATTTATTGTTCCTTACGACAAGTAATAATTAAACTCAGGTGTACATATCCAACTTTTAAGAATTTTTTAAAAAAAATACATCTCATCTATTGAGTTAATTACTTCACTCAGACCGACAATTGACAAAGCTGTAATGCTGAAAGAGGTGATGAAATAAAAAAATAATAATATTTATTTATTCACAAATAGTAGAAACAAATATTTTAATTTTTCAATTTTCAAACTTGAATCTGCGATATTGTTGCATGCATGCAGGATAAAATTTGTTTTCTCTATTACTCATAGTAATGGAACCAAGGCTAAGTAAATAAAATAATATTAATTACTGTTGTAATGTGCCAACTATATTTTATCAAGGTACTAAATGGAATTTATAGTTTGTTATTCCATCTAAAATTGTAAATTAGAAAAAAATGAATTCTTATGTTTTCAGGTTCCCTACGTGATCAAATTACCCAATTCTTTTTGGGTGGTGGGCCACAGTTGCGAAATCCAGACCTAGTGTACTCCGGAAGTGACCGCTATCGTCTTCAGACTGAAACTATGGGAGTTGTTCATTTAGAGCTTGGAATTATACTTCGTAATTTTGACAAATTTGGTATTGAATGCTAGCTGCAATCTGCAAGAATAGTAAAATTATTTGACAACGTGTTGCATGTTAATTGATATACGCAATGTTGCTTTTAGTGTTTGTGTGTTGTAGTTTGATTGCTAGTGAAAGTTTTGCTCAGACAGCGGATAGCAGTGTAACACCCAGCAGTGAGTGTGAAGTGAACCAATCAGAAGAGCAGCAGGGTGTTAACAGTAGCAATGGTAGGGATATTGACAAACCTGTCAGTTCGGTTTGTGTTACGGTGACTAATCCAACTACTATGCAAGAAACTACCACTACGCAGGAAACTACTACTATGCAGGAGACTACTACTACACAAGAAACTACTACTATGGAAGAGTCTACCACCATTCAAGAAGAAACTACTACAGTAAAAGAAGAAACAACAGAAAAGCCAACAACCGTAACAGAAAATGCCACGGAAACAGTAACAGAAACTGACAAAGTAACAACAACAACAGAACAAGTGACAACTATTGTTACTACTTCCACAACCACACCACCTCCAGAACCTGAACCCCCATTTATTGATGATGGATTCTGTATCTGTGATCTAACTGTAAGTACAATTACATTTTTTCTACATATCCAATATATATATAGCCCCAATCCCACCACTCACTCACTGACTCACTGACATAAATGTTCTCCATGAAGGAAGCCCCGGAGGCGAAAAATGTCCGAT
This sequence comes from Lepisma saccharinum, assembly GCF_977018435.1. Taxonomy (NCBI): domain Eukaryota; kingdom Metazoa; phylum Arthropoda; class Insecta; order Zygentoma; family Lepismatidae; genus Lepisma; species Lepisma saccharinum. Next base: position 20,007,213 of record NC_139253.1, read on the forward strand.
TACGACCCCCCATGAAATCGTCCAAAAAGTTCGAGAAAATTCAAAAATCGCTCAATCGGCCCTTCCTTAAGGGTGAAAATGCCCTTTTTTCACGTCCTTAGCAACCGTTGCCACGGGCATTTCTTTTGCACACATTGTTTCCTTCAATTCTTAATTGTCCAGCTACATTATATTTCTCACAGATCACACAGATGAATCAACTCCTGGTTCAAAAAGGTGCCTCAAACAAGGGTGACATCTACATAGGGAGTTTCAGCCCAGACACAATTACTTACGTATATATTGGTAAACTCAATTCGAAAATGTCTACATCGTGGTTGTTTTAATTAAATGTTTAGAGGTATAATAACATACAATTACTTAGAGAGTTTGCGGTGCTTGTTGTTCACCATGGAAATGGATGTTGCTAGGGAACTTAAAGAAAGTTTATTTTCACCCTGAAAACTACTGTAAGTGAATTATGCTAGACTTTTCGTATTTCAAAATTCAAGCGTCAGAATTTATTACAGAGGCAAGGTAGGAATTTGGGGGAAATAAAGGAAGACAATAATTTTCCAATTACTTTTAAAAATGTGAAAATGACAAAAGACGTAAATATTGCATTTCCAATTTAGTGTCGCTATTGAATTTGTTTATGCAAGACATCCAGCTAATAATCTTGAAACGGTTATTACTTATTCAGTTTATTATTAAGAAAATAGACAATAATGCTTTGAATATTTGTGACTTATTAGAGCCCATACACACACAAAGTTACTTTCTAAACTTTTAAAATTAGTGAACTTATACACTTGTTCCCCTTCATCCAATACAACATGCAGACATTTTACCCCATCTATAATATGATTACGCCCACAAAGTGGCCGAAGGTCAAACATGCGAGCATACAAGACGTGGCCTTGGCCACGTCGAAAGTACGCGAGTCTGTATTATAACGTAAAAGTAAGGAGGAATATAACTAGATCCAGGATGTTTTTACATTTTCTTATTTTATTACATTAATTAACTGCTAAAAACCTGAAATGTTCACTAATTATACGAATAGGACTCATATTATTTCTTATTTTGCATATTTGTAGTGATTTTTCATTGAGATATTAATTATGCTTCTTTATTCCTGTAATAACCTTTGCAGATATTCTTATTGTTAATAAGTATTATGTATTGGTATCGATGTGAGAAAGTATGGGTGCTAATTTAATCACTGATACTGGGCAATATTTTTTCAGTCTGGTTATGTTAAAAGTTCAGCAAAATGTCATGTGATAATTTTAGTGCCTAAATATTCTGGAAATTATGCAAAGTGCTTATTAATTTTTCACCATTATTATGTGGGAAAGGAATGGATTTTATGATTAATATAATGTTGTGGTTATTTCATGTGTGAACCTATGAATAATTAAAATTGTGGTAAACAGATACTCATTTTACATAGTTGTAGTGGAATACTTACATATAGTTGCATTTATAAATATTCTGAACAAATTTAAATTGTGAGGAATCTTGAAAAGGATCAAAATGGTATCGGCTCAGCTTTTGCATAAATGGTGGGGGAAAATCTACCTCTGTGACTTAACTATGGTGACAATTTACTGCTTCTGTAGTTAACTGTAAGTTTTAGTAAGGAAATGTCAGTGACAGCTATAATTCTTTCCATGGTTGCATGCATGCAGAACAGAAAATATAATTTTCAAGGCATCCTTGTATTACCAAGAAAATAATTTTTGAATTTCATATCCTGCTAACCCTTTCCACTTGGAATAGAAATACTAGCCTTCTAGCTCAGATTTTTTTCCCGGAATTTTTTAAAATTTAATTGATTGTCTACCTTTTTCATGTTTTACAGTTCTAAACTTAAAATTATTACTGAGTGTAGATTTTGGATAAATAAAAGTAGCACTTTACCTTCATTATGGAATTTTGATGAATAAAAATACATTTTTATGTTCAATGTAATTTGTTTTTTTATAGAGCTTAGATGAGTAAATACATTTGTACCTTCATTATACTTTGTATTATAACATGGCATTGTATCTTTCAAAACATTCAGCAGAATGTAGTCAGGGATTCTTTTGAACAAGTTACACAAAAGTAAATTGTCTCTCTCCATTGCCCAGGCACATTTCTATTACTACAAACAGCACAGTCATCTTGTTCAGAACTATCAGATCGAAGCGACAATTGAAAATTAACAAGAACAATACAGTCTTGCAGATCTGCTGACAATATCTGATTGCCCCAAATGTGAATTTAGTTTCATGAAACTGGACATACAGTTTAAAATGGGATCCAAACTACTATGTGTGTGTCTCGTTTTATCGAACCTGAGACCCATTGTTTACTAGGCAACGAAGTTCCCACTATGCTGCCAGGAGGCCCAGATCTGGCTTGCAAGTGGAAAGGTTAATGTTATTGGTGTTATACAGCAAAATCCTCTGTTTGTGGTGGTGAGAGAGACATTACGATGTCAAGTGTTTTAATAACTGTTTTTCCTCCTAGGTTTTGTCATGTGACATTAATTGTTGTTGCGATCCAGATTGTTCAAAGATTGACCGAGAAGCATTTTCACATTGTAAAGAGAGACCTTCGCCTACACTTGATCCCAGGTATTGTTATCAGTCAATGTTCATATACCGCAACAACACTGAACTAAAGATCAACCGGACAAAGGATGGATTGTTTTGTATTGTTCATGATAACTTGCCACAAAGGCTAAAATATGAAGATAGACAGGTAAGGGGGGGGGGGGGGGCAAGGATTTCAAGACATTCCACAAAATATGAAAAATATGATGTTTCAATAGATTCAGATACTTCTGTAGTATAGCGATGATTTTATTAAGTCAATCTAGTTTCTAGATCGTAGAAATTTTAGTGAAAAATGCAGTCTCGAAAAGGACTCTATTTTTCGCTGAAATTTCTACAAAGTAGTGTATTCCAAGTCATAAGGTATTTTGTACATATACAGTATTAAAGCATTTTTTCAATTTGTTTACAAATAACACAAATTTTGCACTCAATTTGTTGGTTTTTCAGGTGCATATTCAGTTTTAACACAATATTTCAGGTGCTTCAGTTTTCATCAGTTCAGTTTATGAAAGTGATCCTGCTTGTCATTTCACCTGATGAAGACTGATCATTCTTGTCAACTCATCTGATGTAGATTGATCATCCTTGTTAACTCACTTCATGGAAATGTATCATCCTTGTTAACTCACCCAGTGAAGGTTGATCAGCCTTGTTAACTCACGTGATGATACGGTTTGAAACATTTGAAATATTATGTTAAAACTGAATATGTTGAGGAAAAATCAATAAAATAAATGTAAAAGTCATTTATTTATTCATATACCGGTATACATATTTTCATTTGATATATATTCTTTCTTAATGAGCCATGCTATTTTTTAACCACATTAGAAAGAAAGTAGCTGCAATAGAGGACTATTATAATAGTTTTATTGAGGAAGAGAGAGACAGAAATTGTATACTAGATATTTAGTTTTATTTCACTTTTCTATTTTTAAGATAATTGGTCAAAGAGATGAAAGGACTAACATAATGAAACATTCAAGCCTTACAGAGTGTTTGAACCCAGTGCCCCTAGTTTCTTGGAATTCTACACTAAACACTTCACTAAGGCTCTCTTAAACTTTTAATCTGTAATGACTCTTTGAATTAGGCATTGAATTGATATTTACTTTAAATACTGATAACGCCAAACCATGAACTCCAACACATCACTGGAGACATTATATTCATAGGTGAATTATTCTGAGAAATGGTATACAGATTCTATGCATTAAGTTTATACAGTTATTTGTCCTGCACATGCTGTTTCGTAAACCAATTCTGGGGCAGTTTTTGCTTTTTAACACATTGAATAGCTAGTTTTTATGTGTGTTTAATTAAAGGTCTTCCGTGATAAGATGGTGGCTGGTATAATATCTTTGTAATCAAGAAATTGCAGGTTCGATTCCTGGTGGAGGCACACTTTAAAAAGTAGATCTAGTCCAGATTATGCTATTCAAGAACTTAAAACAAAATTTGTCATCTCAATCTTTCTATTTGTACATACAGTGAAACGCCAATTTTACGTTCCTTAATTTTACATTTTCCCGCATTTTAAGTTTCTTCAGCTTGGTCCCCTGAAAAACATAAAATCTAGGTTCGTAATTGAACTACTCTCCATTTGAGAGTGGTTAACATGACTGGCTATGAAGCCAGAGATCCCAGGTTCAAACCCTGGGTAAGACTTTGCTGTGTCGTTGGAAAGATTTATGAATTTTAATGGAACTGTCTTTTTCTTTAGAGACTTGGGGAGAGGAAAGAGCTTGACAAGCTTGTTCGACAGAAGAGGACTTTCAAATGGAATATGAATGATATCGAATTACCTTCTCTTGATGTGGCAGCTAAATACAAAGCAGGGCAGTTACTTTGGAAAGTGTTCAGAGATGGCACTGTTGTTCCTTTTGGTAAGTTCCTTGGGGACAGAGAATTTCATGATTGCTTTGAAAAAGCCTTTCTAGAACAAAAGCATACAGGTAAAAGTGCTCCCCTGTGCTTAGCACAACGCCATGAAGGCGTATAGGGGGTGTGGGGGTAATGCCCCACACTTTCTTGATCCGGTCGTGAATGGGGGTGATGTGATCAGCATCCGCCCCTGACCGCCTTTACCCATCAGGGTTTCCCCCAGGTACCCATGTTATTCGACGCTGGGTGGGTGCCGGGGCCGCTTCCATCGTTAGAAAAGTTCCCGGATTTGAACCGGCCGGGGATCGAACCCAGGACCTTTAGCATGGTATTCAGACGCGATACCAACTGAGCCACCGCGGCCACAGGTTAATCCAAATTGAATTTTACCTGATATTCAAATGGTCTGATATAAAATTGCAAATGTTCCAGAACCTAAACGTCATGGAAAAAGAAGATGCATGTTTAGATACTTTAGAAAGCCAGGGTACAAACAGTTACGTCCAGTCTAAGAATAAGAAATATGAGATGAGTTAAGTTATTGGCTACTAATATAGCTATTGGCTGATACCAACAGAGTACCCATTAATATGACCCATCCCTATAAAATTGTAACATTATGCAAATTTTCTAAAGGGCTTTCATTCCACACAGCCATGGTGCATCAGGCTTTGGGCTCTGGTTACAGAATACCTGCTGGTTCAAGTCTCTTGAAGGGAAGCATAACAACTTTTCTCGGAGCTACGAATGAGTTGCGCAACCTGGTCATAGAAAACCTACGACAACTGGGGTTAGTCATGCTGCCCACATGTCGCCTGGTAAGTGGTCGGATTTTTGCCTACCTCTGCTGAGCCATGTGGGAGTGAGATCGGCAGTCAGTAGGTAGGCCCCGGACATTGAGATCTGTTGTGCCACAGGTCATATAAAGGGCTTTTTTATTGTTACAATTTTACCCGGTGGAGGTATATAGTGGTTCGGATCCCACTTTAAACTGTATGCCCAGTCCCGATTAGCCTTACTGTGCATAAAGTGGACTTAAAACACCAAATCAACCAGCCAAATCATTGTTACAATTTGTGTATTTTCCATTTATAATTATTTATTTTATTGTGTTTAAATGTTAAACACCCTTGTATGCTGTTGCTTAAGCAATATTTAAGTTATTTCAAGATATTTTCTTTTTGAACGACTATGGTTGTACATTATAAAAAATAAAATGTTAAAAATTATAAATTTTAATTAATGAATTGCTTCAATCACCTATCCAAGAACTTAATCGTGGATACTAATATGTGAGATATAAGCTAAAATACTAATAGTATAGTTGTATTTGAAACATAAATAAAATATTACTAATAGTATAATTGTATTTGAAACATAAATAAGATATTGCTATGTGTATTTAAAAACTGTTTGTTTACTCAATTTTCAGTTCTCCCAGTGAGACTTACTACAAACTTTTGCCAAACATCTAAAAACATTCAATATTTGGTGGAATGGGAAGGTTCCTGCAGCCAATTTGCACCAAATGAACAAAATTGTGAAGTGGATAAATTATTCAGTGCAGAAAGTTTTTATGATGATTTTCATATTTTAATGTCACCTTCAAGACTGAACGACTCTTCACTACAGGTACGTTGATATTTGGATATAAGAAATTTGCTGGAAAATGCAATATGTAGCAAACATGAATAGATCAATATCTGGAAATATTGCATGTAGTGATACACTTTAGTTCTGTATTTGTGTGTACAATGCATCTTCTCTGTCATGAAGGTGTACTATATTCTATTTAATGAAACTAGTTACATTAAAGTATGGCATTAGTGTTTACATGTCCAGGGGTGTCCAATTGTAATGAGAAGTTGCAGTATACAAACATAAAAACTTACATGGAGATCCAAGTGACCTAGTTCCATTCATGGTTAACCACGATTTTTATGTAACTTTCCAGATAAGCTAAATTGACCTACAGTTTAAAGTGCGATCCAAATCATTATGTGCCTCCACCAGGTATCGAACCTGGGGCCCCTTGATTACAAAGCAACTACCATTGAAAGACACTTATGCTGATTTTTACTTATTTCATATCTATACAATAGTTTTTCTTGTATGTATGCATTGCTTGCATTGTAGAATTATTTCTCTTGTAGTCTGTGTTTTTATGCTTATAACAACCATAGACTACAAGAGAAATAACTATACAATAGTTTTAATTTATATTAATTTCTGTCTTAACTGATGCATATTGTATTTTTATCTTACAAATATTGTATAAAAGTGTTTCAAATAAGAGACATTTGCACGTCTTCATTATAAATATCAATGTCAGTAAGTAAATATTGTTATTACTACACCAAGAACACAAACATTTAAAAGACTGCTTTGGTAATCAAGCATATTTTACTTACGTGAAATTTTCTATTTTCACATTGCGCAATTTGATGGTTAAATCCTATTAATTTCAAAGACTCTCTGTCTTCATTCTGTCGTACCCTTAGTGAATGAAGACAGATAGTCTTTGAAATTAATAGGATTTAACCATTAAATTGTGCAACACGGAAATAGGAAATTTCGATATTTCACGTAAGTAATTTTAAACCGCATCCATCATGAAAGCATGTTTTGTTCCGAAGGTATGATGTTTACTGTGAAGGTTTTGGGTTCAAAAAAATGTCCAGGGCACAGGCATGTTTTCACTTTAATTTAATCATCATTCGTCCTTAACATGAGAGATAGAGAAGTTGTTACAATTAGCATTTAAAAAATATTTGTGAATAGGGAAAGCATACGTACAAGTGTTTTGGTCCTAAATGTCAATTTGTCGATTCTAATTTTGGGAACCTATCTCAGGAGTTTATTTGAGGTAGTTGAAACCTTAAACAGTGACCGAAGAAGGTAAAATGTTTACTAAAGATTGAAAAAGGAAAACAGTGTAGTGCAGGTTCCCAATATGAAACCTTACAGTTTTACATTTTGGTAGGAATTTTCCTTTTTATTTATTATGACTTTTTTTTTTAAGCACTCTAGGCATAATACACAAATAATACACGTCACTTTGCTTCGGTAAAACACAACCTGGGATAAAGAAATAAGATACAATTTTTTGATTTCAGCTTTCAGCCATCTTTCTTTCAGTAGTGCTCATGATAAATTTTTTACCTCATTCTTTATTGATATTTTTTCTTTCCAGACTTGAATACAAATTGACATAATTTCTACAAAGTTTTATATTAACCAATTTGAATAGTTTTTTACAATATTTTCTGATAATAACTTATTATTGAATAATTTGAAATAAAATAGGTTTTAAAAAGAAATCGCTACTATGTTGGGATATGGTTTGCTATGGTGAACAATAGATGGCTCTGGACTTATGAGTATTTTTCTAACATTTTTCTTTATTGTTTCTGAATGTTTTACTGTGGTGGAAATGAGTTAATATCTTGATCTTTTTTACAGAATTTAGAATTTTATTTGAAATTGAGAAGATAAACTACATGTAGGAAGATACCAAAGTTTAATTTCTAATTGTCATAAAGAAAAATGTATGTAATTTCCTTTTATACAAGTAATAAGAGAGCTAAATTTTTCTTGCCAAATGGCTTTCATATCAATATCATGATGATATTGATATATTATCATATTTTTCTTTTAGTGGAATGGTGGCTATGTGAACATTAAGGAAACTGTAAACACTGCATAATTACTTATCTTTTTGTGTCTCTCTTCTCTTTTAGGTGGCCAAATGCACTTCAGATGTGTGTGTTACTGTAAATCCATGCCTGTGTCAAGATACATTGTTCAAAGATTGCCTGTGTGACAGTAACACAACCTCAGAGGTCCCGCAGCCACGTTTTAGCAATGGTTCATGTGTCAATGTTGTGAAAAGTGTAAAGTATGTGATATCTCATAACGGAATAGAAGGGATTATGAAAGCCGATGCCTATATTTTGCTTACAAATATTACCGCATCACAAGCTGCTTTTACGCAAGAATTTATTGTGACTTATAATTGGGAGGATGACGAGAGGTCGTTTAAATTAAGTGGCAACCCCGGTTATGTTGCTGGTAAGCCAATCATGGCTGGATGGAAAGAAACTATGAAAGACGCTGACGAGGACAAGGAAGCAATAATGCTTAGTGAAGATCCTGACGATTGGCTTACTCTTTTGACTCCTACAAATAATGGGAAATGCACTAATCAAGGAAAGCCGAACAGGCGTCCTATTTTATTTCAAGAGAGTCTCCGTTCGAGCTGTAGCCTAGTGTTAAATTGGTCAAATTTCACAGATGAAGGTTGTCGGTCTCTTCAGCAAGAAACATTACACTTACTCATCGGTGAGCCAAAGGAGAATGTTACCAGTAACCCCAGATACGTAGCCACGTATGGAAATTCAGATGTACACGAAACTGGTGACTGGGTTCAAATTTTGTCCCCAAAATATCCTGATGAGGTAAGCTTTCTGGTCAAAGATAGTCAGCGACTCGTGTGTAAGTACGTAACTACTAACCTTCACGTAGAGGTGGTTTATGCTAATGTCGGCTCACTAGCGAATCCCCAATCAAAAATCATTGGTGTGGCTTTCACTTTTGGACCCATCCGTGACATTTTGCTTAGCTGCGGGAATAGTTGTATGATGGAAAAGCCAAGTCGCAATGTTACATTTGAATTAGTAACGTCGGTTTCTTTCATCGACGTTACAAAACCTGCTATTGCTGCATTTGCAGCACCACCTGTTTATGAAATAAAGCTTCCTCATGATTTTTTCTACCCATTCATGTCGAAAACCAATATAGTTTTCCCTCAGAACACAATGATTCTTCTATGTATATGCATTTTGGCATATCGTGTCCTGTAGATGCTGCTGGTGAGGTTTCATTGTAAAGTCATTCCAGATTAGTAGATTTATGTAAATATTATTTATATCTCCATTGATCAATGTAGTGAAACTTGGTCACGTATGAATCTCTGTTTGCAGTCTGATTCCTGTACTAACATAATTATTCAAATATCATTAGTCATGATACTGTAGCTCGATTAGTGTGTTATTAATGTAGCTGTTGGTAGGAATCTTAAATACACAATTAGTAGTAGTTGAGCACAAATTAATACTGACAATTAAATTTCTAAATATCATGTCACTTGTGGAATCATACTAGTCATTAAGTGTAGAAGAATACTTGACGTGCATAGCTGTTTTATACATTCATAAAAGTGCACTTAAAAATGCATTGTGAACCATTTGTATTTTGATTAAGTGTTTATTTTATTTTATGTGTATGTATGTCTTGAAAAGTGAAGGGATTTTGTCTTTTTCACACTATTTCATAAAATGAAAATAAATAATTTTTTACAAGATATGGATTTTGTATAGCTATGTTTCAAAACCATCATTTAGTTGTTGTTTTTATTTTGTTTCTTTGAGAATAATGTGTTCTAGAAACTAGCTTAATAATGTGCACATGTAGGAATTTTGTTGGTGTGCATAGTTTGATTATGTTGAAAAGTAATCAATGGAATAAGTAATTGCATATTATATCTGCTCACTCCATGGATTGCCGAACCTCTCACCGATATAATTAACTCATCCATAAACAGCGGATTTTTTCCCAACAGATGGAAACAGGCAAGGGTAATGCCTATATTTAAAGGTGGATCCCCAACGCAAGTAAATAATTATCAGCCTATATCGATAACTTCCTCATTAAGTCAGATTCTTGAAAAGGTAATAGTAGATAAACAATTAGAACAATACTTACTTTGTAACAACCTATTTACTGACAGACAATTCGCTTTTAGGAAAAATCACTCGACAGAATTACTCCTGCATGAACTGTTACATAACTGGCAGCATGTATTAGATCGTAAAGGAAAGCAATACATCGGCATAATTTCACTAGATATCAGTAAAGCATTCAGCAGTGTTCAACCAAAGTTATTAATACAGAAATTATATCGGCAATTCAATTTTTCTGCTACTGCATGCAAATGGATTGAAAGCTATTTACGTAATAGGAGTATTGATACAAAAGTTGGCAACTCTATTTTGAACAGTCTCAATGTATCTCTCGGTGTACCTCAGGGATCTATTCTGGACCCAAAACTTTTTAACATGTTTGTAAATTACATAGGAAGCAAGAAATATGGCTTTGAATTGTATCTATATGCAGATGACTGTCTCCTGTACTGTGCATCTAACAAATTAGAAAAAATAATTGCAAATATTGAAAAAAGCATGCCCGAAGTTCTTGAGTGGTATCAATCTAACATGTTGAAAGTGAATGAGTCGACTCAAGTATTAATATTATCCACGGAAAACAATAACATCATGCAAGTTGGCAATAATAAAATAGGTAATTCGAATATAAAAACAAGTGAGTGTCTAAAATATCTTGGTGTGTACCTAGATAAGAATTTAACCTTTTCACAACATGTGAAGATTATGGGTGCACGTGCAGCACCTAGAATCAAACAGTTTCAATATGTCTGCAAATTATGTACACCTTGCTCACAAAGTAATGTTCTACAAAGCATTTATTAGGCCGTGCTTGAATACTGCTCCTCTGTACTTTATGGGATTAACATAAATAATGCAAATAAATTAGAAAAAAATGCAAAATTGGGCTATTCGTAGTATACGAAATACAGCACAAATGACTTCACGAACGAGCAGAGAAGAACCGCAACTACCCACGCTTGAATCCAGGCGAAAATATGCGTTCATACTCAAAATTCATCAGGCAATTCACACACACAACCAGTTACTAAGCGGCAAAGTAATTATATGTAGTAACATCCATTATCCCAATCTGCAATCTAATAACACCAATAGTATCAGAGTACCAAAATGTAACAAAGCAAGATACGGATCAAAATCCCTATCATCTCATCGCTGGCCTGTGTAACCTGGAGAAAGGAGAGAAATTTGGCTAAATTTAAACAACAAATTAATATGTTAATCTATGAATACTGACACCGTGCCTCATTTACCACATTGCCTTCTTCACATATACTTACTTAATTTCTATTTCTTGTATGTTTTTATTACTTGTGTGTTTCAATTATATAGGCACACTATAATTTTCTATATTTTATTCATTAAAAACATTTATCAGAATTGTATAGCTTAACAAATTAATTCATGTAGGGCAAACAGCTGTTTGTCTAGTAAGATAATCTGTGTAAAAATACTGCAAGCTTAAGTGTAACCCTACTTCAAATAATAAATAATAATAATGTGAACATCTGAAGTTTGATCAACTGGTCAAAAAAAATGAACTTAGAAGTAAAAGAATAACATAGGCCAAGAGTTGCAGAATTTTGGAAACAGTGGAAGGATGTAAGTTACGAAACAAGTAATGCCAAGGCACAATCGTGAAGTTGTAGCAGCCATGAATAGGTGACTGGTTTTCTCACTCAATCCCTTGAATTACCTGATGGAACTCTGGAAGCAATGAAAGAACTGAACAAAACATGAATAAGTAGTATTTTACTGTATATACAAATAATAATGAACTAAACTGTATTTATAATAGGATTTTTACAATTAGGTTTTAGAGATTCCCTCGCCTTGTAATCAAGGGGTCCCAGATTCAATTTGGTGGAGGCACATTGCACAGTGGTTCCGTTTCCACTTTAAACTGTAAGTCCAGGATTAGTGTATCTGTGAAAAAAAATAATAATAATAAATAAAGTGCTCCCTGTGCTTTGCACCACACCATGAAGACATATGGAGTGTGTGGATTTAGGACCCCACAGTTTCTTGATCACAGCCGAAGGTGGGGGTGATGTGATCAGCACCATGCCCCTGGCTCCCTTTACCCCCCCTCAAGTTTCCTCCAGGTACCTACTTTATACGATGCTGGGTGGGCATCGGGGCTGCTTGAACAGGTGGAAATAAACTCCAGTTTTCCCCTGCTGGGGATCGAACCCGGGTCTCTCGCATGGTAGTCAGATGCCATAACGACTGAGTTACCATGGCTCATATCTGTGCATAAAGTGAACTTAAAACAATTCAGACAAACAACATAGGTTTCTGTGTAAGTTTTCATGTGATTCAAGTGTACTTCAACTTATAGTAATCCTAGTCTGGTTTGAAATAGTTCCCTCACTTGCAGCTAGTCCCTAGTGTCATACAGAGATGTAAGGTGTGGAAATTACAAGAAGGCAAAAGTTCAGCTTAGCAGCGGTAGAGCATTGGCACATAATGTGAAAGTCTTAAGTTCGATCTCTGGTTGGTCATAAGCTGTTTCATGTAGAATGTTCAGTTAGATGTAGTGGCCTTAGTACAAAGCATGTCCAGAAAGTAAGTTCCGTTTGCAATTTATGCTGTAGCTGCACTGCAATCGCAAGAGTGTGCATGCACGCCGAGTAGTTGGATCCATTGGCAAGGCAGACACATCAGTGTTAGAGCAGACGCTTCATAGTGGGTTGCGATAATGTTAAAGAAAATCGAAACACTTGCCGCATGTGAAGTGCACTCAATCATACAGTTTTTGAATGCACAGAATGTGTCAGCAGCTGAAATTCACCATCAAATTGGTGAAGTGTATTGTGAACATATCATGAGTGCCTCAATGGTACAGAGATGGATACGACAGTTTAATGAAGGACGGAACAATGTGTATAATGAGGAACGCAGTGGGCGGCCATCTCTGGTGACAGACGGACTGGTCTATGCTGTGGAAGAGAAGATTAAAGAGAACCAACGATTCACCCTGACAACACTATCTGTGCATTTTCCACAAATTTCCCAGTCACTACTTCATGAAATTGTGTCACAAAGACTGAATTTCCGCAAATTGTGTGCCTGCTGGATACCTCGCCTACGGAAGACCACAAAAAGAACTGAACGGGGAGTGCATTACTGTTTTTGACAGGGTACTGTGAGGATGGTGATGACTTTTTGAATCAGATCATGACTGGGGATGAGACATGGGTGTTGCATGAGACTCCGGAAACAAAACGACAGTCCATGGAGTGGAGGCACACGTCCTCGGCACGAAAGACCAACGCCAGACTGGTTCTGACCACTTAAAAGGTCCTGTGCACGGTGTTTTTGGACTGACAAAGTATTGCTTATGGACTTTTTGGAACACTGCTGCGAAGCCATCAATGCCAACACCTATTGCGAAACTCTATGAAAATTGCCTCACTCAATCCAAAACAAGCAACGTGGCATGTTGAGCCATGGTGATGTTTTCATTCACGACAATGCTCGTCCCCATACAGCGACTGCAACGCGACAACTCCTTACAGACTTTGGCTGGGAAACATTTCCTCATCCCCTGTATAGCCCAGACCTTGCCCTATCTGATTTTCATCTCTTTTTGCACCTGAAAGCTTTCCTTGCTGGCCAGAGCTGAGAGCATGACGATGCAGTCAAACAAGCTGTTACCACTTGGTTATCAACAAAGGCAGCATCGTTCTTTGATATGGGGATACAAAATATGGTGTCTCGTTATGATAAGTGTCTCAACAGGGATGGCGATTACGTTGAAACATAGTCCAAGGCCTGTACTTCAGTGTACAATAAAGTGTTTTGTTCCATTACATTTTGTGTTACTTTAATTGGCCAACAGAACTTACTTCCTGGATGACCCGTGTATTTATTATTAATCTCTTCATCACACATATTTTATCATATTCATTATGATAATCATGTTTTCAGCTTTTAAATACAATTTTATTTGATCAGTACAAAGATTTCATCACATTAACATATTTTTGCATGATGTGAAATAACATTTTCTTCACAGTCTTGCTAAGAGTACAGTGTTTTCTCCACCCATTCATCTAAATTAAAAGTTGCTGTATTCGTGTTTTCGGGATCTCTTTCCTTGAAGGTGTCTGAAAAAGAAAACAGTCATGATTGTTGCAACATATTATGCATATTATTCTATTCCTAGACATGTCAGTACCATGATATGTAGCATACTTCTATTTTTCTAATTTTGCATCACTTTACTGTCTCCTTTGGCTAATTACAATGCTGAGAATGAATGGTGATTACATCAGTGAAATCATGAGAAGAAATTTGGTTTGTAAAAATTAGCTGTTATCGATTGATTCGAAAATATAATTCTAATTTAAATACTGTTTCTAGATATATTATACATTATGAAAAAATACCGGTAAATTCTGTTGTCCAGAATGTTAAAACTATTTGTTACAGACATTCTAATACTACTAGTATAATCACTAGAAGCTTTAAATGAATCAAGATGTAGGGCTTCAAGTCAAAATATAAGATACAATCATTCATAGTTAATTAATATGCTTTTACTTCTCCTTTGTGCTGTCAGACCTTGGGGTCCTTCAGCCATCAGTTCAAATAGAGTTAATTTTTAAAATTACAATTTCCCTGTAATTTGTCTTTTCTCCATCTGAAAGACCTATTTATTATTAATTATCTGATGCTCAAAACAATACATTTCCCATTTTTTTTCCTAATTTTCGAGCTTAGAACGTTTACAAGACAAACAGTGCAAGTTCATTCCAATATGTAATTCCACTTCATAATTACAATTGAAAGGAAAATATTCCAGAGAGAATTTAAATTTTAAACAAAATGGGAATATGCATTTCTGTGATAAACTTACCAATCATAGATTTTAATTTTACTGCACACATTATAAAATTGTCGAACGTCATTGTCCCATCCTTGTTTCCATATCTGTGCATGAGGATATTCAGAATATAATTGTTAAGCTTGTAGCCAGCTGAATTGAGTGCTTGGCGAAGTTCAAAAGCACTAAGATTCCCAGTTTTATCTCTATGGTAACGCTGAAATACATTCTACAAGGAAAGAAAATAAAAGCCAGTGAATAAATTTGAGTACATACAGTGGTGTATTTAAGATTTCAGTCTAGAAGAAAGAGGTAAAGATTTTGAAATATTTTTAACGTGTTGCTTTGTCATCCACACACTATTTGTTTGCATCATGGTGTATTTTTTTCTGCTGTTCCTTATGAAGCTCCACTGATTTCAGATCTGTTTACCAAAGTTTTGAAGAAGACAGATGTTTTGAGTAATTTGTATTTATTATTATAGTTATTTTTATGAAAACTGACTATTTGATTGATTGATTGATTTGGTGTTTCAAGCCCACTTTATGCACTGTAAGGCTAATCGGGACTGGACCTACAGTTTAAAGTGGAATCCGAACCACTATGTGCCTCCTATTTGTATGTATTTGCTTTTCTTATATACTTTACTTCCCATACATCTGTTTCTGTAGATTTTAACTTTAGTGGACAGTGGCATACCGACAGGATTGGCAGCGGTTTTACCTGGTAAAATATAATACAACTTACTTTAAAAGAAAGTCATAAGCTGCCATTATGACCACATTGCTCTCTTGAAATCCCTGAACATGCTAGTAATACACTAGGTAGTTAGTCAATTAGACTGTTAGTGTTCAATTTATTCCTGTTAGGTAAGTCCGAGTGAAAGTGTTCTCAATGTTCTTGATCACAGGCTTTGCACTTGGAACTTTCTAATAACTATATTCCCTACCAATGTTTTGAAACTCACTTGAAAGATATTCATTGAACAAAATCACGTGTCACCTAATGTATAAGTGTGAATTATTTTCCTGTAGTTTACGGTTATTACAAGCATAAGAAAACAGTTTTTTCTTTGTGACGTTTCAGGAATAATTCTATCATGCAAGCAATGCGTACATACAAGAAAAACTATTATTCATCTATTACGGGGAGAGAGGTACGTACATTCCAGAAATATCAAATCAAGATTCAAACGACACTTCAGAGAATCAGATTTTTGAGAAGATGCAAGTTAAACAATATAGTGCCAAATTTTTTGAAGTGGAAAGTTCGAACTCGTAATACCTACACCAGTGATTTTAAAGGAAAGCTACAAATGTTAATGATAGGACGCCTAATCAGGGACTCGTACTCAGAATTGGACAGCCTTTCTCGAAAGACATATGATCTCCACATAACATTGTCAAATTCTTTGCACCCACTCATATGGGATAAAGTAAACAGAGCTACAGAACAAGTTGTAGAACACTACAGCAAGCTTTCAGAAAGGAGACTTGATAGGAAATTCTACCAGCTAATTCAAGAAGAACAAGTTATATACAACAACTATGAAAGAAGGGAAGCAGTTAATGTCACTGGTAAAATAGAAACTAAGAACATTGACAACAGATTATTTATAAATCTTACGGATATTGAGGTACCTGATGAGTGTATAGAAATTTTTCAATTCGGAATGAAATTTTCAGTTGGTAGTGCTTATATACACAAGGAAGATTTCGTGATTTCAATAGAGAAAGCACTGAATTTCTTAGATGATGAGGAGGAAAAAAGAAAATTACGAAGTCTCACACATAATGCTCTTGATGAACGTTTAAGTTTTGAATACAACAGAAGAACTAACAGAGGTCCAAAATACACAGAACGGGAGAAAGAGCATATAAGGTTGGGAAAAAAAGTTCATGGTTTCAAGATCTGGTTGAAAGAAAACGACATTTTCTTAATAAAATCGGACAAGGAAAATAAACCTGTCCTTATCCGAATTAAGGACTATAAAGAAAAAATGGAAGAATGTTTCAAATTAAATAATTTCACAGAAACCTCTCGAAACCCTATAACTAAAATAATAAATGAGGTAAAGAAAGTAATTGAAAGCAGTATCACGATACCAAGAGAAATGAAGAAAAAACTCATTGTCAAAAATTCAACCCTGCCGATTGCCTTTGGACTACCAAAAACTCACAAACCGGGAACTCCAATACGACCCATCATTGCAACTTTCACACATCCTGCATACAAACTATCCAAATATTTAGTTGAAAGACTTGCTATAATTAAACAACAAACACCATTCAGTGTTAAAAATGCATATGAAGTGAAACAGAAACTAAAAAATATTGTTTGGAATAGTGAGTATCGTATTGCAAGTTTTGATGTTGAAAATTTATATCCTAGTGTCCCAATAGAAGGTGCCACAGATGCATTACACAGATGGCTTATTGAGATGAAGGTTAACCCAGTAGAATCATGGGAAATGGTTCGATGGTTTACTGTATGTGCAAATTACAATTACTTTATATTTGATGGCAAAATCTATCAGCAAAATAATGGTCTATCAATGGGAAACCCAGTATCCGGAATCATCTCCAGCATTTTCCTTCATTACATAGAATCTCCAATTGTTAATGCGATAGGTGCGGATATCAAACTCTACATCAGATATGTAGATGATGTGCTAATTATTGCTAAAAATGAGAACACCATCATGGACGTATTTAAATCGTTAAATGAATCACATCGTCGCATAAAATTCACTTGCGAACCCATGAATAACAATGTAATTTCTTTCCTTGATCTGCAAATTAAGACAACTGACTCAACAATTCAAACATCAGTCCATAGAAAAAAATTAGCGGGGGAAAAATACATCCATGCCAAATCAGAACATTCGCGTATAACAATGGATAACATATTTTTAAATTTTTTCCTGAGAGCACAAAGACTATGTTCTAATAATGAGGATATCAAAAATGAAGAAGAAAGGCTCTTTAATATAGCAAAAGAAAATGGCTTTCACACTAACAGAATAAACCAAATCAAAAAACAAGTTGCAAGAAAACTAAAGGAAAAGAGAAATACAGACAAAGATGAAAAATCTGTTGAAAAGAAATTTGTGTGCATTCCATTCCACAAGGGATTCTCACATAAAATTGCAAAAATTTTTAGAAGTTTTAATTTCAAAATTGTTTTTAAATCACCAAGAAGTTTGGAATGTACATTTAATGAATTCAAAATGAGAAACTCGCTACCAGATGTGGAAACCACAGGAATATATAATATAAGTTGTTCATGTTCAAAAGATTATGTGGGACAAACAGCAAGGAAAATGGCAATAAGATGGCACGAACATGATTTGGACATTATAAATCTAAACCCAAGAACAGGTTTGTCAACTCATATCATCGAAGAGAAGCATTTGATTAAAAAGAGAAGGGTTTTAAAAAGATTAACGGGAAACACAGAGTTGAATGTCTGGGAAGCCTCGTTCATTGCAGAAGAACACTGGAATAAATTAAATAATGAAAATGGTAACATAGATCCAGTGTGGAGTTTTCTTTTTCACAAATGGAGTAAGCCACCATCTTTAAAATTTAATGTAACAGAAAACATCAAGAGACTTTGTGAAAACAATGATGAATTTGAATTACCTGATGATATTTGGGATTCATAATTTAAAAAAAAAAAAAAAAAAAGACTGCTTTTTTCACAGTTAAGTTGCTATATTACAACAATGTAACATTGACAACATCCATTATATAACAGATTCTTTTTGTTTAAAAAATTACTAACCATTGTTATAACTGTATCTTTAGTCAAAATGAAAATAAATGTCTGATGAAAGGAGCGTGTGTTCTCCTGAAACGTCACAAAGAAAAAACTGTTTTCTTATGCTTGTAATAACCGTAAACTACAGGAAAATAATTCTATCATGCAAGCAATGCGTACATACAAGAAAAACTGTATAAGTGTGACTGATGGAAACTGCAGGATGTTGTTATTATTCCATCAGGACCTGAATACACAAAATACGTGCATAATACATACCTTCCAAGTATACAGGTTAATCCACAACTCTTTAAACTGATCGAAGTTCAACCTTCCAGATCTGTCGGTATCCATCATTGCTACCATACTACGGCATACATCAATTGAAAAACCTTCAAAATCATGTTCTGTGAACAGAAAAAGAGGGGGTATAATGTATTTATATACACTGTTGCTGGAATTAATTCTGTTGGTGAGAATGTTGACAAAACAGAAAAAAAAAGTATTATCATAACTTGTTTCCATTTTATATATTTGAGAAGGAATTAACACTTTATGTTGTGACAATTTTATTCTTCACCTAGTCATCTTAGTGGCTTAGCATGTTAAATGGTTAAGTCATAATCATACCATCTTAAGTTCCAGGTTTGTGTCCTGCCTTGATTATGGAGATTTCTTTTTGAGAGTCCCTTTCATCAGTTTCATGTATATACCTCCATTGCAAATAGCCTATAGAGATTGAAAAGCTATGTAAAATGTCAAAGATACAGACATAAGTATGAGATCCTTGCATCTGCATTATAAGAGCTGTGGATATCAAAGTAATGAGTAGGGAGCAGATTTTTATGTAAAAACACATTTTCACCTTGCTTCAGAAGTCTGACATATTCAGTAGAAGTGCTGACCAAATGGTTGCAATGTAATCTGTGAAGTATTATTTCACATAAAATTGCATATTTTTACCTTTAGCACAAAACACAAAAGAACATAAAATTTTAGACATTCCAGATAAAATATGTTCCTGAATTCTTTGCATGAATGCAGAATTTGGAGTTATTGCATAAAATAGATGAAATATTTTGCGATACTTCAACATTTATTGAAAGCTGGATGTTTACAAAACGATTTGGGGTTCCTATCTCCAAATCTAAGCTTGTTGTGTGGTGTGATAGAAAAGGTGGAAACTTCCACACAACTGCTTTGTGAAACAGTGAAGGACGTTAGTGCAGTTGAAGGGAAATTGAATTCACCATCAGAGAGATGATTGCAGGCAGCTAAAAACAAATTTCGGAAGTCTGTCCGAAAGGAACACAAGGTAGTAAAACTACCAGAACTACCAAAAGCTGTAAAGTAGCTCAGGTTTTGGAGAGTGAATGTGTAGGTGAATTTGATGGTGTAGTGTGTGACAACCTGCACTTCATCTGACTAGTGTGATATGGAAAAGTCGTTTTCAGAATACAAGTTATTGTTCAGAGTAATCAGCATGCATTTTAAATGGACAATTTAGAAATGTACTTTGTTGTTCATTGTAATGAACAGAATGCAACATACAACTAATGTCCTGCTGTCTCTGGCGAGTATCTATTTATTTTGTCTGACAGGTTTGAATTAAAACATTTATTGAATTTTAGACATATATTTCTTGTTTTAGAACATAAAAAATAAATATTTTTTCAGTTTTTTAGCACCTAAAAATCCTTTCCCTAGTAATAAGCATAAGCTGCGGTAGCTCGGTCGTTAGGGCATCTGACTACCATGCGAGAGACCCGAGTTCGATCTCCGGGAGGAGAGAACCGGAACTTATTCAAGCGGCTCCGGCGCCCACCCAGTGTCGTATAAAGTGGGTACCTGGAGGAAACTCTCGGGGGTAAAGGTAGCCAGGGGCATGGTGCTGATCACATCACCCCCAGCTCGGCCGAGATCAAGAAAGTGTGGGGCCCTAACCACACACCCCCTATACATCTTCATGGCATGGTGCAAAGTACAGGGGAGCACTTTACTTTTACTTTAGTAATGAGTATAACCTGCTGGTTGTAGTCTCTTAATCAGTGTATGAATATTAGAAAACATTTAAATTTGTCGTGTCTAAAAATTAAGGGCATCCCTATTTAACACTAATAACTAATCAAGTCACCTTTCTTATATGTAGAATCCAGAACCTCTTTCAGTTCAAAGCAGTCAACTTCCAGCTCGTCTCCTGTAATTTTCTGAAATATTTCTAGAGCCATATCTTCTAGAGTTACAGCTTCTTTATCATCATTAGAGCTTTCCTACGAAAGGAAGACAGAGAGTAATGAATATATGGAGTCATTGTATATCTGAAACAAAACAATTTTGAAGGTTAGATACAGTCAATTTTATACAGGCTCTGACATTTCTGAAATAATATACGTATCTATAATTTACTTCAGAGTAGAGAATTAGTTCAGTGTTAGTAAAATAATAAGAAAACTGAACAGTTTTACAAACTAAAATCACATTGTAAAGAAAGGGAGTTCTTTCAATTAACTATTGCAATAGGAACACCTTCAAGTCAGAATACTTATCAGAATAATACTGTATAAAATAGGAAGGATATTTTGTGTACAACACTTCATCAATATATCTGGTACAGCAAATTATTTTTAAAAAGTGTAACCATCAGAAACTTACCTCTTTCTTCATGATTGATAAACCATCATCATTTTCCCTGAAAAACAACAGTGATTATTCATTTTTGGATGAGACACTCACTGAATTTTTTGTTATGCTAGAAGAAGAATAGCAGTTGAGATTAAAATGTATTATTTTCAAAGATCTAAACACCATAGCTACAATTTAAATGCTATGCTTAGAAACATTGCACTGTTTATTCCATGGCAAGAAAGATTGGCATCCACACATAGTCTGTGATATAATTATATGTAATAGTACTTACTCCATATTATTTTTGTTTTCCGAGAAGACCCTCACGATAAAATCTCCCACTTTGTTTGGTTCAAAAGTTGATGGAATGATGCAGTAGGTACCAGGGAGAAGCTTAAAACGACCAGTCACCTCACGGCGATTGATGAAAGTAGGAGTTCTTTCGACCGGAGCATTGTACTTGAAGAAATTTACATCTAAAGGTTTTGAAACTTTTTCTGGATTTTCTAGCTGCAAAAAACACAAGATATCTGCATCAACACTTTTTGTTTGCAAACACTTTTAAGTGTCATATTTTTTCCCGTACTTCACAAATTTTTATGAAATGAGCATGGATCTTCCAAGTCGTTACAGTTTCTTCGGGCCAGGAACCGGCGTGGAGACCATCTTTATGGCAGTGATCCTGTGTTGCCACGTTTACCTGCGAAGGAACTCACAGTCAAACAGCCAATTAGGCCCACTGCTTTTGCAAGAGCCGACAACATTAAAATTCCCCCTCCACAAAGCAGCCAGTAGGGAAACAGGATTTTGTCCAAATAACAATTCTGTGCTGTGATTGCACACCGGTTAGTACGGCGGCAGAATTATAATTGTAATTTATCCATGCATAAAAAATGAATTCTTTTGAACACCAAGATCTGAGTGATAAGTGTTCAGCTGCGTTAATTAAATAGCGCATATTACCTCTATTTAATTTTCTTACCTCTTGGTTCTGGGTTTGATTCATTGTGTTTCTACCTTCATCAATTCATCATCTTTCTCCTCATAATTCCATTGTACAAAAGCTACTTAAAATAAACAAATAATGATTTATTTTTACATCAACTTTTTTCGACTTTCTGTGATGGGAGTGGTTTGCATAGTGTGCTACGATGCCAGGGGTCCTTGACATGGATGTTTATTATGAATTCCCCTTCATCATATCATCACTCAGTCCTCATCTTTGCATTAGCTAGAAGTGGAAGGAACGCAAAGTAAAAATAAACCAAATCATTCAATCACATCAACTTTTAGCATTTTCGTAAAAATTTCTCAGTGGAAGAATATGAAGTCAAGTTCAAACTCCTATGCTTCAGCCCTGTTTCTAGAATCGTTCTAGGGATTTTTTCCAGGTAATTAAAACATTAAAAATACTCTAAAAGATTGATTAAAAAGGTAAAATTAAAATAGAAAAGTGTCATATCAGGAATCGACTGCACAGTGATGAATGCTCTGTTGTGAGTTTTTACCTCGTTTACCCATTGTTTAAGAGTATTTTTATTGTTTTAACTACCTGGAGAGAAAAAAAAACTCCTGAAGAAAGTTCCAGAAATGTGATTGCAATATCGAGTTTCATGACCGAAACTTCTGTAAATATCCTTAATTCTTCAAATAATACTACATGCCATTAGAAATATATAACTACATTTTGTTATACTTTTCGTACAAATCTTATCATATCACAATGTATGTGGTTGCAATGTCGAGTTTACATGAAAGAATGTGAGTCTTTCTTTTAAACAGCCTTACTCAAACATTACATCAAAAGTGTTACTGTCATCAAATTAAATAGTAAAATGTCTTGCCATTAATTCTTTAGTCTGTTCTTCTTAACTCAAATTTGTATCCCAATCATCTTCTCCTGACTTTTAAAAATAACCATACATTTTTTTTTACTTTATACTTACGTGATAAATCTCAAACCCTATAGTCAGTCTCTCCTTTCCCATTTGCTTCAATGCTCTTCTATTTTTCTGCATCAAAGCCACAATTACTGTGCATTTTTTGTCATCATCATCTTCATCTATGTCCTGCAGAATAATTCGATACTGTGGATTGTGCCAAAATGTCTCTAAAATTTGAACAAATAACATAATTAGAATAATTGCTAATACATGTTAGACTGATAATTATGTATAAATTAATTATCATTTTATCAACTGACGTTAATGTACTTACCTACCAGTAAACGTTAGGTAGCAGAATTTTATCATTTTCGACCAGTGATTGACGTGAAAAATGTTAGCTGGGGGTATGTTTGGTCGACCCTTGGGGTTAACTGGGGATATGCTCCTATGGTTTAACATGGTAACAATGGAACAGCTGGAGGGATGCTTTACAAAAATGTTTCTAGCTGAGGGATGTCTTAAATATCCAATAAATTATGCAAAAAATCAGAATTTTCATTAATTTTGCACCAGTACTATGCGGAAAAATGGATTTAAGTACGAGGGTCACTATTTATATTTTGAGCCTAACAATGAAAAAACAGGAGTTTGGCATTGAAAACTGCTTTATTGTTTTTCGAAGTATTCTCCTTTATGGTCAATACACTTTTGCATTCGTTCGAACCATTTGTCAAAGCAGTTTTTCCAATCTTCTTGAGACACCTCCATAATATGGTTTTTGAACGCATCAACGGCATCTTCCGCCGACGAAAATCGTTGTCCACGCAATTTATTTTTGACATTCGGGAACAAGAAGAAGTCATTGGGTGCCAAATCAGGACTGTATGGCAGATGACCCATCAATTCGATTTTTTGACTGTTCATAAAGTCGGTTGTTAGACGAGATGTGTGATAGCTGGCATTGTCTTGATGAAGAATGATCCGACGGCGTTTGTTTGTTTTCCGTATTTGACCGAAGACATCTGGCAAACAAATTGTTGTGTACCATTCAGAGTTGACCATTCTACGTTCCTCTAAAGCCACAGTTGCCACATGACCAGTTTTCCCGAAAAAACAGGCGACCATTTGTTTCGATGTGCTTCGAGCGCGAACAACTTTTGTTGGATTGGGTTCATCTTGAAACACCCATACAGTCGACTGCTGTTTACGTTCCAGCTCATATGCATATATCCATGATTCGTCACCTGTTACAATCTTATATACGTCTTTTGAAGCACCACGATTGTATTTATTGAGCATTTGTTTGCACCAATTGACGTGAGCGTCTTTTTGAGTTTTTGTCAAATTGTGTGGGATCCAACGAGAACATATCTTTCTCACAGCTAAATGATCATGTAATATTTTATATATGCTGGTGGAACTAATGCCTATGGTTGCCTCAATCTCACAGTATGTCACATGACGATCTTGCAGTATTAGGTTTTGCACAGCATCAATGTTTTCTTGAACAACAACTGATTTTGGACGTCCTTCGCGAATCTCGTCAGTGAGCGAATGGCAGCCACGATTAAATTCGTTATACCAGCGTTTCACAGTGGCAAAGGATGGGGCTTCATCGCCAAATGTGGAAGTAAGTTGATCGATGCACTCTTGTCTTGATAATCCATGTTGAAAATCGTAAAAAATCATCGCACGAAAATGTTCACGAGTTAATTCCATTTTATTGTTGTCGCACAATCTCCAAGGCAACATAAACAACACAAATGAAGCTATTGACAAAACATTTGAAGTACTTTATGGTCAATAATGCCAGACGATTCCGTTCAAACGTTAAATCGCACCTTACTTCAATCAGTGTTGCCAAGGCTCAAAATATAAATAGTGACCCTTGTATTAAATGGCAGATATTTAAATTCTGTTTATCTCATTTGTAAACTTATGAATATTTTTATTAAATGATGGCAGATTTATATGATAAAGTTCCAATAGAATACTTTTCCAGAGTCAACCGTGATCATCTTCTTTCCTTTAAATTGTTACATTAGTCACATTCTTTCACCTCCTTACATGTTTTTTCCTGGCAACAACAACCCACAACAGATTTCTGGAGAAATAGAAGCTTTTTCATTAGTTGCAAATACTGAAATGATTTCTAGGAGACTTTCCACATATAAGTTGCACCCTTCATACACTCTCAAAAGCCAATTTTCAAATCCTCATTGTTTGAGATTTTTAACTATGTTCCTAGGGATATGAAGATTCTCTAAAAGAAAATATAAATTTGTCAATATCAGTAACAAATTGATAAAAAATTATAACATGTAGTTCATAAAGTGAATGATATATTGACTTCCTTAATGACCCAGTGACTAGTATGGTTTACCTTGCAAAATGAAAAACATACTTAGAACGATTGTTTTTTTTTATGGTGTACATAAAATTTGCTTCAAAGTGAGTCACAAGTTATACAAATTTAGTGGATTTTTTCAAGAATACACACCTAGGAAATTTCTACAACCTCCTGCTGTTGCTCCTGTTACCCACTCGCCTTCGAAAACACTCATTTCCCACTTCTTCCTCATTGCTTCTGGGGTGTCCTCATCGGTCAGGCAGTCTGGATTCAGCAGACAAATTTCCAGTGTTGTGAATTGTGATTTGAAGTCTTCCAGTGACATCCAGAACTCGCCATCTTCCTCAAAAGTAAGCCCAATCTTTTTCTTCTGTTCTTCCGAAATAAGCTGCCATTCAGGAGACCTAAAGTTGGATTTATACATTGGGATCATGCAGTTTTACATATTTTCTTAATGTAGGTACAGGTTTATGTACATATGTGGATGCATGTAAGTATACGAGGATTAAGAAATTAAACGGAACGTGAGATCATTCTTCAAAGGATAGATAACGTATTTGCAAAAACATACAATAAAACCAACACTGCGGTGCAAACGGTACAATGGGGGCCAAGTCTGGCCAAGCAGGTGGGTGATGCATGGTCAGTACAGCATATCCCTTTACTGCTGTTTTCAGTCTTTCAAGACTGGAGTCTGCTACTATTGCACCATTAGCTCCCCAATTGTCCTCAAGATGCGGGGTCAACACTGAAATTCTGGAGCTTGCATAGGAATGGGACCAAGGACATACACATGTAGCTTTGTGTATATTAAAGTAATTCATGACTAATTAAATTTGCACATAATATTTAAGGCTGAGCCAATACCACTTTGAACCAATATCACTGATGTCAATACTTGTACTGATTCGCACCCATACTGATGCCTGTAAATTGTAACAACTATGTTTTTCAAAATATTGATTGATATTAGTGCGTGAGTATTCCACTACAATTGATTGATTGATTTGCATTATTTTACTTCACTTTTTTGTGCCACTTTTGGCTAATTTGCGAAGATGGGGATGAGTGATGATATGATGAAATTGATGAATGGACACTCGCAAACATCCATGCCCAGGCCATGATTCAAACCTGCGACCCCTGGCATCGTAGTGCGATGTACTAACCACTCTGCTACGGGGGCCTTCTTTTCCACTACAATTATAATCATCAATTTACCAGAGGTTTATTTTAAAACATTCAAGAATTATGTCGGAATATTAAAATAATGTTATGTAATCATAAAAAACAGTGTTTCACATTAGTGCAAAATAAATGGAACTTTGATTTTTGCATAATTTCCAGCACACCACGAAAATGTCATATGGCATTTTTGCAGGCCCTGCAAAAGACAAAAATGCTGGAAAGGTATCGGTCGGTAGTGGTAGAAAAAATCCAACTGATATTTTCTGATCCTGATACCACGATTATTGTCAATACCAATACATCAACATCGGTATCAGCTCAGCCCTAATAATATTAATAAACTTTTAGGTTTTTATAATGCACTCTGTTAGTACTATGATTGGGTAACTAGCACGGCCTTCAAAAAATTAATAACTATTTTGTGTTTTTTTTCTTATCTGTTTCATAATATGTTTTATCCTTATTGCAAGTAACAGATGGACATGAAAGTAACATAAAACAACAGAAGGCTAGTACTAGAAGTAGTGGGTGTAGGTAAAGTGAATAAATTAACAAACAGGTTCAAAAAAGTAACAAGCTCTTACTTATCACTCCAAGCACCTTTCCATTCTGTTTTGTCTCCCCACGGGTTTCGCAGTCGAATGAGAGGAAGTTTTTCACATTTATCGGGAAACTCAACTGTCATTTGTTTTACATTTGTGATGCTGTATGCATGGTCTGTTATTATTCCCATCTCAGTTATTTCATTATACACATGGGAATCACACTAGAGAAAGAAGAACATCTCTTCTGAAATTATCATACAAACATTTTTGTAACTTTTTGCTTGTAAATGTTAATGTTTAAATGTCAAGAACTTAATTTTTGTTTATATTCTAACATCCCAAGTAGAAGACCTATATAATCTCCATTACCTCTTCCCTCCCCATTTTTGCTGTCAGCTTAGCATACTATTAAGAGCCTTCCTTGCATGGAAATAGAAATTATAATACAGGGTAATTATAAATGATTCATCGGGTTTGAAAGAGCTGCATTAAAAAATATATAAAGCATACAATGAAGAATGATACATGAAAATAAACAGAAACTGTCCACGTTTGAGACATACTTCCACAAATGTTCAATGTGGCTTCCTTTCATCACACGACACACATCTATGCGATAGTCTAGTTCGCCCCACACATGCTCTAGCATATCCCTACTAATGGTCGTTCATCCAGCTGTAATGCGATCCTACAGCTCAACAAAAGTTGTTTAGTAGTGGTGGCACGTACACTGTGTCTTTCACATGCCCCAAAGGGGAAAATCACAAACTGTTAGGTTGGGAGATGTAGGAGGCATGGGAAAAGTGCTAAGTCATCTTCAGCACGTCGCTCAATCCAACGGCGTGGGAGTTCTTCGTTCAGGTAGCGACGCACCTCAGTGTGTCAAATGGAATGTCACCTCACGAAAACCATCGTCTTCCATAAGAGTCCTGCATGGAATTGCAAAATTCATATCGTTTGACGAGGTTTTCCGGTTGTAACATTTGCAATAACTGTATGTGGTACGGTTTCAGTCGCAATCAGGTTCGCAAAATTTCCAGACAGTTGGCTGCGGAATATCAAGTTTCGGATTGGTACGGTGTATTGATTTCTGTGGGCTATGCACAAAACTCACCCTAACTTGCTCCACTGTTTCATCAGAACCACTTGGACGTCCTGTGCTTTTACTTTTACACAAGCAACAGTTTCCTTTAACTGTCGAGGCCATCGCATAATGCTTTGGTCACCTGGTGGTGCAGTTGCAAACTGTCTCCTGAATGCAACGGAAAAACATTTCTCATATTCCAAAACACAGAATGCTTTCTGCTGCATAGATGCCATTTTGAAAACTAGGTTTGTGCTGCCATCTGTCAGCAGGCGCCAAGGTTACAAAAATGAGAAATTAAACTTTCAGATATGTTCTTTCGTTTCATGATTAGCACACACATAATATATTAATAGTTTTTGAAAAATTTCACTTTAAAACCCGATGAATCATTTATAATTACCCTGTATTTAATTTATGCATACCGAATAATATAAAGTGACTACCTACAAATTGTAAATTTTATTTTATTGATTTGATTTATTTTACTTCGCTTTTTGTGCCACTTTGGCTAATTTGCGAAGATGGGGATGACTGATGCAATTCATGAATGGACACTCACAAACATCCATGCCCAGGCAGGGATTCGAACCCAGGAACCCTGTCATCAAGGTGTAATGTGTTAACCACTCCGCCACGGGGGCCGCTGCTACAATTTGCGAAGAAAGAGTTAAAGTTAACTAGAAAGGTCTATGTAAGCCTAGAAACGTGTCACTACAAAATGGAAAAATGATAGAAAACTTTTGATTTGACAAGCACAGAGACATGCTGTGTAAATTAAACTATTCTCACATATATCTTATGTAAGTGTTTTATGAATACATTTTTTAATACATTACAATTGCTTACAGTAGCACCAAGCAAGAAATTTGAATACAGTTCTCTTATATCATGTTACTCTGCTATTCCCAGTGTACATTTTAATGTATTAGAGTCTTAGTGTACTAACCTTAGTAGAACAACAGCACATCAGGGAAGAACGTTCAAATGCTTTAAGCATAATTTGGTAGATGTTCCCAGGTGCTTGGTTGAGTTCAAAAGCTTCCGACAGCCCTCCAGTAAAATCTTCCATAGCCTCTGATGTTGTACCACCATTTAAAGATTCATAGCAACCATGTAATCTACGAAGACAAAAGTATGAGAAAAAATAATTTCATCTTCCTGTTATTTCTCACAGTGATGCCATAATAAATGTTGAACATGTTCACACCTCTCACCTCATTTGTCATACTACTCCCACATGAGTAAGTAGCATAAGCAGTTAAAGAAATATGATGCAAAATAATATTGTACACTTATTTTTAGTGGTTTTTATTTTTTCTTGTGACGTTTCATTCTAGTTTCCCAGAACAACCTCATGTGTAGTGTGTGTGTTTATATTAGTGTAAGCTTGAAAAAGTTCTGGGAAATAGGATGAAACGTCGCAAGAAAAAGTAAATACCACTAACAATTAATTGATTATATTATTTTGCATCTGCAAAAAGTGGTTTTGTGACCCTTTAAGAACATTGATAAGGAACAAGAGAAACAAAAATATATATCTCTTTCCCCTCCATTTCATACTATCTGAAGAGATTTTTTCAACATCACTTACTTTGCATAGGCCTTTTCGAGAA
Organism: Lepisma saccharinum; assembly: GCF_977018435.1. Taxonomy (NCBI): domain Eukaryota; kingdom Metazoa; phylum Arthropoda; class Insecta; order Zygentoma; family Lepismatidae; genus Lepisma; species Lepisma saccharinum. Next base: position 20,037,313 of record NC_139253.1, read on the forward strand.
GAGCTCCCCAAAATTCATTCTGATGTGAGGAATGTAGAAATACAAGTTGACCATCTACTGTGGGCAATCGATCGTCAACCACCACTTCCACCCATCTGCCAAACCTCCAAAACCTGTTCAACAACAAATACATATACCATTGGCAGTAATCTCTTATGATTGCTGTATATATGTATTCAAACATGCATGATTTTAAATGTTCTGACTGAAATTATACTTGTATGACATTATTTGGCATTAAGTACAATTATTACAGCATTCAGTAATGCATTACATAAGCACAAACCTAATACAGTGCAATCATGAAATATTATTTTATAACTAAAACTATGAATTATTACTAAACATTGCATGAAAACACCAAACACTTACTTCAATTTTGACTTTCCAATTTTCAAAATGCACCTCCACATTTCTCAGCAAATTGTATAGGCTCTCACATTATTAAGAAATTGTACATAATAATTATTTTTAACCAATATGCACTTATAAACTTGATGAGCAAAGCAAAGCAAGCAAGAAAATTTTACCAAATTTATTTTTTCCAAGCTGACAAGAATATTAATTTAATAGGGTAGCAGTACTGGGGCTCAGTGATGTTTACTTTTTTCAAACTTTTTCTCTTTTTTAGCTTATCTGGTGCCACTATTGTCTATGTGCCCGGGGTGATCTCTCTTCATTCCCCTTCCCTTCCATAGGCATCTGCATGGAACAGAAAAGAAAGGTTTTATTCAACAATGCTATGTCTGTGACCAATTGTCACAGATATAGGATGAAACGGTACCAAATGTGTTTGTTTTAGGAAGAGTGCACAGAGATCTTGCCCAGTGTCCCGGTGACCCTAGTTGTAGATTCAAACCCCAGTAGGAGCACCAGTTATTCATTAATTGTCATTACTCTATATACACCTATTTTAGTTGGAGCCAGAGCTGTGTTATAGGTGATAAATTAATTAATAAAATTTCATTATTGACCCATCATTGCGGGGATGTGAATCTCAGTCTATAAAGTTAAATAAACAGTGATTGGAATCAATAGGCTGACCACATATCATCCAATGGAAACCTGCTATGTAGCTGTGAGCTTTAAAAAGTATCACATTTTCCCCAAGAAACGTTTGTTTTTTTATCTATATGTGATGCTACTCTCCATTTGAACTTACCGGAAGTGAAATATTCCTGCATATTTATCAACAAAACTCTGGTCGTTTGGTACAACTTGGAAGAATAGCTTCTTGTTAAGCGTTAGATTAGTTGCAGATGCTAGCAGCCAACAGTCACCTACAGCAAGGCATAATGTCTGTAATGATTTATAACAATAAGGTGGTTTCTTAAATTGTTAGATTTGGATAATGCTATAAAGTTTTCCATAATGTTGAAGTTCAAGTCCTCTCCTGTGCTTGTCATCATGTAACTAAAATCTGTAGTGATCTTCTAATATTGATTAGAAATAGTATAATTAAAATTAGGTTCTCTCTCTACACCCAAAAATCGCAAAAGTATAAGATATAAACATTAATTAATATGTTGTTAATGATTTGTAATGAAATATTTTATTCATGAATTGAAATGGCTAATCGTAAATACTCTAGAGCATATTTTTTTGTAGTACATAAATATGTTATATGCAGTAAGAAGATTACATTAACATGAGCTTCAAACTGCAAATTATTTCTATCTTTCATGTTCAGAAAGATAATTTTTCATAGTGCCATAAAACTAATTAGTAACTTACCCAGCTCTCCCTGTTGAATGTCAAAGCGTGAAACTCCTTTCACAAAGAATCTAGGTTCCTTCATAATATCCTGTAAGTAACAATGAGATGTATATTGAACTTAGGCAGAGTTAACTTTTGGGGTATATTTTGTACAACTTTCCTAAACAATATTAAACAAAAACATTCCCCGGCTTCAATCCAGGGTAAGGTGCAAATGAATGTGATTGTCATCCACTTCATGGCACTTATCAATTCCAGTCATAAACTCTGAATCTCTTATCTTGATCACAATACTAATAATATAAAAATTTGACATGAAAGAAAATAATGTGTATATTGTATATACTTGATTCATTGGAGATGAACATGCAAGAAGCTCTTTGTTCTTTCTTAAATCTTAAACAATTTATTTCAAGTTAGTCATGAACAACTTGTGTCTTTCTGTTTGTTTATTCTCTGAATGTTGCTCATAGTATTGACAACCAGCTAGCTTTGAACCACCATGCATAAGATTAATAACTATAATATATGATATGCATACCAAAAGTCCATACATTTTGCCAAATCACCCAAGGCTGTTAAGTTTAAAATGATATCATTCTGTCACTTTAAACACAATCCCCATCTAAGTCTACACACCTTTGCCAACTTTTTCCTCAGTTGTCAATGCTATCTGAAAAGTCCTTTTCAGGAATGTGTTTTAGACACTGAAAAACAGCACTTCCCAGGGTACTTCTGGAAGCAAAATGTCTGTCCTACAATAAATCATTCAAGTTTGAAAACAACCATAAGTCGGCAGGGGCAAGATCAGGTGAATAGGGTGGATGGGGAGCACTTCGATTTTCTTATCACTCTGTGAGGCAGTGCATTAACCCAGTGAAGAGAGCATGATTGAGAGATTTGGCCAATGTTGCTGCACTGCAGGAAACAATCTCTTTCCAAAAAGTTGAAGAATACACTGCCCATTTATCATTTGTCTCTGCTAAACAGAATCAGCATCAATTACATAGTCCCACTTTGTCCCAGAAGATGTTACAAATAACTTTTGCATCCCAAGGGACCTGGTGAAATTATTGTGTGTAAGGGAAGAGAGGTGTTTTCACTGTTTTGACTGTCTTTTTGTTTCTGAATTGAAGAGGGGAATAAAGGTTTTATCCACTGTGATCACAGACTCCCAACATTTGCCCATTGGAAGCACAATTCCTTGTCAGAAGGCCGCTGAAAAATGTCGTGCAGGAGGCCTCCTTTTCTTTCATCCAGCTGTAAAGGGACACAATGAGAATTGACCTTGGACAATCAAGACTGCTGTCAAAAGACAGAGCCAGAAGAGAATCCTGTAAGGTTTCAGATATCCTCAACAGTTAGCCTTCTGTTACCCATGATACCAGGGCCTCAACATGAGGGATATTTTCTGTGGTGGAAGCATGCATAGAGCAGCCAGACTTTTGCAAATCTTGAGTTGATTTCCTCCTGCCAGTAAATTCATGAAGCCACTTCTGAACAGTACAGTCAGGAAAGGCATTGTTCCCACAAACATTCCTCAAGTGATTATGAATATTGACGGCTTTTCCACCTCGTGCAGACGAAACCTTGATCAGAGCATGCTGCTGCTCCATATTGAAATCCATTGTTTCAGGGAAATGTCAAAAACAGCTTTCCTTCACAGATGAACCAAGAAAAAAATCGTTACAGTTAGAAGCTTGCAATTTTGCACAGTTAAACCTTAAAGACTAAACTAAGAAACGAAATCCCATGGCATGAGAGATCTCTAGGGCCAGCCAGAACAGCTTTTTTATTGGGTGACATACAGTCAGTGTATCGAGTCACATTGCTGCTGTTTTCTGACCTTCAAGTAGCTCCCACTGGGTACTAAACCTGAGACCACTTGCACCAAAGGTGAGAGTGCTAACCATTTGGCTAAGTGTGACCCCTTATACCTTAAAGCCTAAAGTTAGTTCACAGGCTTTTGTTATGCACCTTTTATGGTGTTTTTCTTTGTTATGCACATCACACTGCTCATAGAGAGCTCAGCCTCCCCAGATTCCACATTCTATCAATGTATGTGATTCTAGCAATACAAATATGACACATAAAAACAAACACAAATTTACATAACAGTACAAGTTAAAGCTTTCCTGATGATGTATGATTTGACAATAAATAGCTTGCATGATGTTACACATCCTGAGTACGTTGAGTCGTGGTCAATTTGAAAATAAAACAGTTGCTTCTAAATGAATCAACAAAGAAAATACATATAAAAACAATAGTAATATTAAAGAATTGCTATTATTTGTGTCATACAAAGTATCACAAGTTAGTTATTTCTAAAATGAGTTTATTATTAGAAGTTAAAAGCTCACATGAGGTCTTTTCCATTTAAAGATTTTAGTTGGCTTTTTGCTGTAATATATGGATCTATCAGTAGCAGAAAAGCATGGATCTTCGAATAGTTGTCCAGAAGATAAGCATTTCTCTCGTAATTTATAAAAATCTTGCACCTCGCCTCTTGATTGAATACCTGACCCATTTTCACCAAGCTGTGAAAAGAACAAAAATTCATGATCATTACATTTTTATACAATTTTGATTTTTTTTTGTTATAAAATGAGGAGCTAAAATGTTTCCACAGCATTCTGTGTTATTTGTGCAACAATTGTAGTGTCTTATGATGTTTTTATGATTGGCCATAGTAACTTATATTGCAGTGACACATGCATGATGAATACTGTGGATTATCTTAAAATTATTTTGTATTCTGAAAATTTGACCTGGTTTAGAGCAACAATTCTTGTTTATTGTATATTAATTAGATATAATAGAAATATAACACCAGTGCAGGCATGCAAGTAAATAAAAAACACAAGTCCGACAACTTCAAATTTTCCTGCAATTTCTGGTTTACTGGTGGTCTCCCAGCTAGCAGGGGAGAATATGCCACTGTTATTTATTGAACGTGGAATTTATTCACCAGATCCGTATGTGCTAATATTTATTAGGCCTTTAATATATATGGGATGAAATCCTCTTATTAACTTTATCAGTGCTCTAGGGAGACAATTGTCTCATACCAGCACCCACCAAAGGCCTGCCCGATGGCATAATTTTAATGTTGTAATGAAAGGGTTCTGGGTTCAACACCTGGTGGAGGCAGATTACACAGTGGTTCAGATCTCACTTTAAACTGTAGATCCAGTCTCGATTAGTCTTTCAGTGCATAAAGTGGACTAAAATCCAAAATGAAAGGAAAACTTCCACCAGCATTGTGTTGAAGCCTTATTTCCAGCATCTCATAGTTGTGTTGGGCCTGCATTGCTATTGAGTAGATATGTACATAATTATGTGTTGAAATCCTTAATCTTTTTTTCTTTAATATACTATTGAAATAAATGTATAAGGCCTGCTTTAGACGAAAGCATTTTTCTTAACATTTATGCCATGTCCAAAATGCTACAGTGCAAAGTGAAAAATGTTATGGCATATTTCATGGATAGAGTCAGCTGTGTTTTCATAGCATTTTTCATTGCATAACCAATCAGAAGCAACCTCTAGGTCTCGAGTGCAGATGTAATGGCAGCTGAGGAAGATGTAAACAATGTATCACTTCACATTTTTAAAAGCCGATAACTATTCAACCAAGAAGAATAATGTTTCCTATTAAAAGGTATTAGATACAAATCAATGGCACAATTTAATACATACTTTATAGCATTTACTGTACACGTATGGGAGAATATTTTAGTAGTTTCAATGTAAACACTGTGAACTCACCATAGATGGTGTAACCCACGTGTCTTTTGTGCTGTATATATTATACATTGCAATCGCAAAAGCTTACCGAAATGTTACATGAAATGCTTCCGTGTAAAGTACTACCTGTATCTGCTATAAAATTTTAGGAAGCTTTTATGTAGCAAAAATGGAAATGCTTCCATCTAAAGTAAGCCTTAGAAACAAAATGCAGCATTTTTCATTTCTAAGAAGATACTACCATAATATGGGTACTTGCAGTGATAATGGTTCATGTGCCAATATCAACAGTCAAGACAACTATATCATACTCCCACTATCTTTTTAACATGTCCACATCAATGAAGAAACAGCGAATCCCAGATTGTGTGGGTAGAAATGTGAAACTGGCAGAATAATTTTGTTGTGTGAAGCACACATGGATCCGATCCTGTATGTCTAGTAAAAGGTTAAATAATACTAACTTTTGTTGTAGCAAGGTTTAATAACTAAGAATTTACCTTGAAAGTGGCCCGAAATGGATGAAATACATCTCCTGACCCTGTGCATCCACCAGATAGGATGCGATTTTGGAGACGATATTTGCCTTCAGTCCAGCGGTAGTTACCTTGCTCTTCATTCCCTAATTTCGGATCACTAGAAATACAAGTATCGTTGTTAAAATCATTTAGGTAAATAATTCAAAGATATTCCCGTTTATGATACAAATTTTGGAATTTGACCCCAGACTAGTCTTTGTACCATCCCTAGAAATTACTAATCAGAGAGATTTTTCTACAATGGCTACTTTGAACTGGAATTATATAGAATGTAAATCAAGAAGCTTGAAAGAAAATCAACCCAGAACCTATTGTTTACAAGCTGATTGAGCATAAGGGACTTCACAGTAGAATAGTGGCTAGCATTGTCACGCTGTTACCAAGGAGACCAGGGTTAATTTTCTATTGGAGGCATATTGTACAATGGTTTGATTCATGGGCATCAAACCAGGCCGTTGACCCCCTCTCCCTCGTTCCCCTGCATCCTTCATAACAAGTTACAAAAAGAAGAAACATTTTTATTTTTATTCTTCATAGCAGTTAGTTTTTGAGCATAATAATGTAAGCAAAAACTGCCTTAGATCGAAAATATTGCATCTAAATTCCAGGAACCAAGTTATGTTTTTACATAATCTACCGTTTAATCCAAAGAATAAATGGATTCACAGTTTCCAAAATTAAAAAAAAAATGAGGGTTTTATGTGATAGGTCACACAGGTCTTTATGAGTAAAATTTTCCCCCAAATTTTAAAGCTCTTTTCCTTGAACGAGGTGTGCAAAAATTTCCGTATTAGGAAATATAATAAAACTATACATTTCAATACATTAACTGTGTGAAATGTAAAAAAAATGAAAACAGCTGTGCTGGATATTCACTCATCTGGCAAATCTAGTAGAAAAAAAGTCTCTCCAAGAATATAATAATAATAAACACTATAATTATTGAAATAATTCTTGAAGCTTTCCCGGCGGCGAATAATAAGAGTTTTTCTGCGATATCAGCCAGGTGATATCCGGATAGCCTTCCGAGCTTTCGACAGCTAACTTGACTTCAATCCCAAGTTGAGGGTGGCATTAGCTCTCGAAAGCTCGGAAGCTTATCCGGAAATCACCTGGCTGATATCCCGAGAAAACCTCTTTATTACGATAAGTATTACTATTTCTACTATTTGCGTTTTATAATTGGCGTGACCCCTCCCCCTACAAAAAAAATCTGGCAACCCCATGGATCCCGCTGTAAATCCAATTCAAACAAATTTTGCCACACTTTGCTTCGTCGAGAAAGTCGCAATGTTTAACGTTTGAAAGTGGTTGTATTGACCGAATGGATAAGTACGCAGTCGATAGCTCGACAATGTTTGTCCTTAGTGTTAGCTCTAACCACACTGGCATTGTTGTTTGTATTCAATGGGAAGTACCAGCAGGCTCTTCTTTGAAAGTTGGAGTGAAGGTTGCCGCCCACTACCATTTTACAGTTACGTTTCTTCCTTAGAGCGTTCAACTCGATATTTGAGGATGATACAGCGTCATTCACTTCATGAACGTAATCATAGGGAAATACGTGTAGCTACACGCGTGGCTATATTTAGAAACGAGACGTTTTATAACACCAAACTGAAGTTAGCAAGTAGTTTTTCTCCTGTACATTGAACTGTATCGTAAAATTAAAGGAACTCCCAGAGTCCACTCATGAGAGCAGTGGCATGACCAGGATTTTCGAAAGGGGGAGGGGCGGGGGTAAGTATACTTGATTTTAGTAGCCAGACCTAACACAGGTCCAAAGGGCGGGAGTCATAACCCCCACCAACCCCTCCCTCATTGGACACGCCACTGCATGAGAATCTAGGCGAACCTAGATAAGCAGAGGTTTCGACAAAAACAATACCCTCTCTGAGAACCGAATCCAGATTATGTGCCCCTACTCTTCCGATTTCTTTGGACAAATAGTTCGTGTACTTCTCTGTTGTCGTTTTCTTCATAACCCTTTCATCATTTTGACTTCGATAAACATCCATGGCTTAGGATTCAAACCCGATAACCCTCCTTTCGCTGACCACTCCGCCATCGAGGTTGACTCCGATTAGTTCTAAGTGATCTATAAAATTTGTTTATACAAGGGTCAATCAAAAAGTCTCCGGAAATATTGCAACTCTTTTCTGTTCACCTTCTAAGTAACTTGCTCCATGGATCATGCGGAAGGCTTCTTTTCGAATATTCCACAATTCGGTCGTTACTCTCTATTTCATGTCCTCCATGGTTGCCTTGAGGCCCATTTTCAGAGTAGGGAACAGACAAAAATAGATCAGAGCGAGATCCGGAGAGTACGGTGGTTGGGCGATGAGCGGAATGCCTTTTCTCTGCTAAGAATTTCTGCACAAGTGATCTAATCCGTTGTCAGCTGCGTCGAAGTACGTGTGTCTTGTATACTTCACACTGGTACATCTCAACTTCAAATCTTCGCATGAAAGTATTCGTGAGAGATCAACTTCTTGTTCAATTCCTCGATGGTCATTTTTTGATCCAGAAAATATGAGGGATGGTAGGCCATCTCCTAAGACATGACGCCCAACCCTGTGGCCGAGTGATTAGCACATCGCGCTGCGACGCCAAGGGTCCCGGGTTCGAATCCCGGTCGGGCTTGGTTCTTTGTGAATGTCTATTCATCAATTTCATCATTTCATCACTCATCCCCATCTTCGCAAATTAGCCAAGAGGCACAAAACGCGAAGTAAAATAAACTAAATCAAATCAAAAATCAAATCCTAAGACATGACGGCATGATGAAAACAGGATTAGTAAAGAGAACAGAAGGGGAAAACCACATCGGTGGACACCGGATGGAGTATACCAAACAAATCGCTAAGCAAGTGAATTGCGAAAGCTACTTAGAAGTAAATAGATTAGCTGAAGACAGGAAAAAGTAGGAAATGCAACAAAGAAGAGCATATTATTAACCAGTTCCACACTTTTCGGTAAACTGAAGGCGGGGAAACAAGTAACAAAAGAATAATGAAATCAGTGTTTGGAAGTAACTAGTTACAAGTAGCTGTGACTTTAACAGAGTAACTTTTTTGTACTAGAAATGACGTTATCAACACTTATTTTACGACACTTAAATTGTTAATTTCAAAATTTGTAACGTGGGGGAAGAGCTCGATTTGGCAGCTCCGTTTCCAACTACGTGTCTTCTCTGGATGCTAAGGTGAAATGATTTTCGTGAAATCGTCTAAGGCAGGAGTGAGGTTAGATTACTTGCCTGAAATTAAAAAGTAAACACGTTTCAAATTCAGAAACATTTGATGTGTAAAAAGTACTAAATAAGCACATATTTGGAACAATCGTATCATTTCAGTGAAAATATTGGAACATTTTGCGGCGCCCATGGAAGACAGCCACGACGCCCCAGGGCGCCGCGGCGCACACTTTGGGAACCACTGGCCCAAGGCAAGGAAGCTAGGCTTCGTTGTATGCTAAACTCGGAACATTTACGCTTTTTTACAATTCGTTATTTCTAATTGCACACGGAGGGTCCAGTGTTTTGGGTACTTTGCTACATTCAGAAACAGATGCAAGTGGAATTGATTCCACCACATTCAAAGTACCGTGTCCGGCACATGGAACGATTTTTCGAATTAAAGTCATTCAAGCAATCATTACAGTTAATGATAATTGGTTTATGTAATTTGTTCGCAAGAAAAATTCCAGTAGAAAGTAACTATAAAAGTAACCATGTCTTTTCTAGCACCAGTAACCGTAACTCAATTACTTTTAAAAAGTAACTTTCCGAACACTGTATGCAATTCGTATGGAAATCAGGGGGGTAGTATAAATGGCAAAACGTTTGAGGAAACCTACTTCACCATTGGACACTTAAAAAATCAGAAGAAGCGAACTTAGCTGTAGTGAAGAGACTAAAGAGCTATGTTGCATAACGTATATCAGTGGTTCCCAAACTGTGGTGCGCGTACCCCCAGGGCAGGCACGTATCTAGAAATATGTTTCGGGGGGGGGGGGCGAACCAAGTGTTTCAGGAATAATTGATAGATTGATTGATTTAGTTTATTTTACTTCGCGTTTTGTGCCTCTTGGCTAATTTGCGAAGATGGATATGAGTGATGAAATGATGAAATTGATGAATGGACATTCACAAACAACCAAGCCCGAGCGGGATTCGAACCCAGAACCCTTGGCGTCGCAGCGCGATGTGCCTCAGGAATAATAATAATGTATACGTTAAAATAATTATATTAAATCAAATTAATACTAATTACAATACATAAATTAATATTATATTATTATTACACGGATAGGTAAAAAGACTGTATAAGAATATAGATATAACAGCGCATATTCATTACGTAGCTTATCTGTAGTTAAGATCGGAATAATTTACATAAAAGCAAGTGCCCTGGCAATGAATTAATGTCAAATAGATGAATAATTGAATATTTATCGAATAACAAATATGATGTTACATGTAGTTGGAGAAAAGTAAGTTTCTGATTAATATCTTATGCATATTATTTTGAGTAGTAGTGTACATAAATATTCTTTGTAATGTCATTCAAAGCCGTATGATCCCAATATAATCCTTGTCTTCCAATAAGTTCAGAGGAAATTATACAACAAATGCTAAACGAGTACATTTTCATTATTTAATTTTCATATTTAATAAGTCTTTCGGGTGGGGGAGGGGGGTCCGGACCCCCTAAATACGTCTTTTTCGTTCTTTAAAGCCGTATGATTCCAATATAATTCTTGTCTTCCAATAAGTTCAGAGTAAATTATACAACAAATGCTAAACGAGTACATTTTCATTATTTCATTTTCGTACCTAATAAGTCTTTCGGGTAGGGGGGGGGGGGTCAGGACCCCCGAAATACGTCCTTCATGTCCTTCAAAGCCGTATGATCCCAATATAATCCTTGTCTTACAATAAGTTCAGAGGAAATTATATAACAACGGCTAAACGAATAAATATTTCATTATTTAATTTTAATACTTGATAAGTCTTTCTGGGGGGTCCGGACCCCCTAAATACGTCCTTGCCCCAGGGGTACATGAACGACTTGAAGAGGGTATGCGATCAGCTTGGAAGAGAAATGTCGAGAATACCCACACAACATTTTTGCTGCAGGTATGTAGAGCAGACTTCCAATGATTTCTGGACGTGAGACATTTTTCTGCAGTAGATGATTACACTGCGAAATCCAGTTTCAAGATAACATCTTTCACAGACTTATGGTTGCAAAAAGTAGACAATTTTCCTCATATTGTTGGCCGCACAATAAAGTTTTTGATCCACTACCAGAAGCGTGCGGTAAGGAAAGGCGGGACAAGCGCCGCTTGTGTTGTTTTTTAAAACACTTTTGATATCTTAAGTTCGTGTTTTTCAATGCCTTTATACACATTAAAATGGAATTCATTTACTATAAGATATTTACATTGCAGAATTTTCATTTCCTCTATTTTCTGTTCTTTTGGTTTGAAACATAAACCGGCTACACCCTTGACGACGCTGGGCGATGCGGTACGACTGACCGCGTTAGAAAAAAAGGACTGCTCACCTTTCTTCCCACTTTTCGAGTGACTTATGCAGTTCTTGCATGGACACTGTCCATCCCCGTTTACGAAGGAAAAAGGCCGAGGGCAAGCAACACCAAGACCGCATCTGTCTTTGGCAAGGGTGTTGGATAGAATTCGTCCACACTGGCCACAAGTGTTGCTAACTTCCAGAATTTTCTGTGCATCCGTTGCACCACCTAACGCGGTACGATTTCATGTTTGAAACTCTATAGTAATCAACAAATTGCATTATGAAGTTAGCCAGTGATCACCAGTCGTATGCTATTTATAAGAAATAAGTAAGAAACCGAAACCCGTCCGTTTATTTAAGATCGAAACTTTATGCTAATAGGATGTTTATTATTTTCAGGATTAAAAAAGAACGTAATTTAATTTACAGTTGCCCTCAAATATAAACTAAATCATTATTTTCTTCATGGTTGAAATTTACAAGTTTATATCGAGAGGCTGTTTTTCTTCTTTATAAACCGTACAGCGAAGATTTGATTTTACGGTATGTATGCACTTCACACACTCAAGCCCGATACTTCACCATTATGCACATTATTGTAAGTAGGGATGTGTGTAGGCCTATATTATATTTGAAATTGTTATAATTTACCGAAACGAAAAATTAATCCATCGCTTGCCTATCACGAAAGGTCACGGCACGCCCCTGTCTATTACATACTTATGTAATTGTAAGAGTGTTTTTTTTATCCATGCTGAACTAACAAAACAAGAACTGAAATAGACTAAATTTGGAGCCGAATCTCCGCTTGAAAGTTTCAAGTGCACAACCAGACATCCTTCTCACTAGAAACTCTGAGGATTTACAATAAAAACTCCAAAATTATGCTTGACAGTTTGTTTACAAACTTATTTTTGTTCTTTACTTTTTTCATAACTATGGAAGAAATATATGAAAATTAAAGTTTTTTGTAAACTTCTTAACAAGCATGTGTTTCACATTTTTATTTTTGTAACTAATCATTAAGATTGTAAACGTAGGAACACCCAATAGAATAATAAACGTAGGATTCTAATGTTTATTTGTTTACCATCTTTTCACATACAGCCCGCCATTTTGCTTTGTTGCAGATACACGCCTTCAACATGTAAGAAAAGTCCCACCAATCAGACAACCAAAAAAAATTCCCCAAAATCCACTATTCGGTGAAAACCTATTGGGGGGTACATTAGGCGTTTAGTTATGACTAAAGGGTACAGTGTGAAAAAAGTTTGAGAACCGCTGACGTACAGTATGTAACATTCTTATTCGTACACACGGATATTCGAAGAAAATGCTTTAATATCTGAAAGGAAATACACTCTTTTGAAATTGTTTCTTTACTATTCAATAACTAATATCATTAGGAACATAAAATCTTACCCAAATTCTGTATAACCCATGACAATAATAAATTAAATGAAACTGAAAGAGAAACATGCCATTTTTTGTACAACTTTTCTATTCGTAAACTTAATAATATAAGAAAAAGTATGTTCAGAGCAAATTGACTGACAGTTCTAATACTTTGATGCGTATCCTTTGGCTTTAATTACTGCTTGACACCTGTTCTTCATAGAATTAACCAGTTCCCGACATGTTTCAGAGCTTATTTTATTCCACTCGGCTTGCACAACAGTTTTCAACTCTTGTTTGGACTTGACGCCTGCTTTATGGACTCGCCTCTTCAAAATTACCCATAAATGCTCAATGGGATTTAAGTCTGGACTTTGAACTGGTGTTTGTAGTAGTTTGGGCACTTTCCATTTTAGCCAGTTCATGTTAACTCGCGCCTTATGCTTACTGTCATTGTCTTGTTGGAATCTGTAGATAGGCGGCATGTCCATTTTTTGGGCACTCTGCTTTACATTGTTCTTCAATATGTCCAAATAGACATATGCATCCATGATACCATCAATAAAGTGAATGGTACCAACACCTTTGGACGACATACAGCCCAAAATCATTAATGATCCACCACTGTTGGAACTGTGTTAATGTGACCATTGTCTTTATTTGATTTTCTCCAGACCCTATTTATCCCATCTGACCCGTATATATTAATTTTAGACTCATCTGACCATATGACACTATCCCAAAATTCCTGGTCCTTGTGGATGTGCTCTTTCGCGAATGAAAGTCTATTCCTGCGATTCACCTTATTTACATACGGCCTCTTTCGTGGTATTCTGCCATGATATCCATGCTTCCACAAGGCACGTCGAACAGTTTGATCGGACATCATCTTGCCAGCAACATTTTCTACTAACGATCGTAACTGAGGAACACTTAGTCGGTTTTTTTTTTCGCACTCATTTTAAAATAAAGCGTTCATCACGTTTATTCAACTGTCTCACTTTTGGTTTTCTCGGCACATTCTGTGCTGAACCTTCCTCTCTAAATTTGTTTACTATGTATTGAACTGTGGAGTGTGATTTATTGACTGTTTGTCCAATTTTTCTTAACGAATAACCTCTAAGGACCAAATTTATAATAACATCCTTCAGATCGGAACTAAGTTCCTTCACCTTGCCCATTTCGAACACGCTGATAGATAGACGATAGGCCTACAACAATACCTACGCCAGCATTCCGCTTGACGGGAAGCGCGCCTGCATGTTCAAACTTGTTACAAAGTTGCAAACTGCACGAAATCGCCCGACTAGCGGTGGCGCTGTATGCGAGGAAGATTGAAACTCTTGCCTGTACGAATAACAATGTTGCATGAAACACCGTGTTTTTCTCTTTTCACACAAATTATATGCTCTGTTTATACACTTTGAACATACATTTTATTGACATTTGTTGGTGAAACCTTCATTAACATAAATTTCCAGGTACATATGAAAATTATTATATTTACTAATAGATATGACATTTTTTCCTCGGAAATTCTATGTGTACGAATAACAATGTTACATACTGTATATCATTTTTGCTTTGGATACCCTACGGTGTGGAGGTGAGCGGTGTTTGAGCGTGAATATGCAATAGGAATGTAAAGTAGAAGAATATTTTTTTCCCCAAGCGTGGGGAGAATTCTATTCACGCCCGGGTGCTGAAATTTCTAGCTACGGGTCTTGTCTTTCCTTGTAGGTTGTAATGATTCCACTGGAAGTCAGTGGAGTTCGTACACCCAACGGCGAAAGAAACAGTAGGCGAATTGTCCACCACCATTTTCATTCGGTCTGAATTACACAATGTGTTGACAATGAATTGAAATAAAGACGTCAATTAGCAGAGAACAATGCCTGCTTCGAACCAACATAGTTTCATTCCTTAAAACAACACAGGATGCAGAAGAAAAAAGTAATGAAAACAGCGGTTGACAATTTGCCTACCATCATTATCTTTGCCGTTGACTGTACAACACAGAAGCGTCCGTGACTGTACAAAGGCAGCGAGTACTGCAAATTTATGTACTGTTTCTTTCGCCTCGATCAGTTGAAATGTGACAAAAATTACACTGTAAGCCCTTTACATGCAAAAATTACAGGGTAGACAGTTCCTATCTTGTCTCTTCAAGATTGTCGCCACTGATGCTCTGTGTTAAAATTATGAAACGTGGCAGAGAGAGGAACTGGTGTACCCACGCATGCAGGAAACCGCCACATTAATTCAAGGCAGATTCCTGGCGCGTGCAGCGCAAGTTACTTCGTTACTGACGACAATGTGACCATATGTGGGGGTCAATCACGTGCGAATGCTTCATTGCCAACGGATGAATCGATGTGTACGCCGTAAATTAAAGAGGCAATATTATTCAAACAAGTTAAGCTTACATCTAGGCAGGCAATCGGTGTTCAAGTTTGCAACCATGTGAGCTCGTAGAAGGGATCACCTCTCCTGTGGAATGTGGAAAAATTGGTAATTCTTCGATTGTCTTATTTTTGGATTCCTTTTCCCAGTGGAGTGGCAAGAGAGTTTTGCTTTGGAAGGAGGGGATTTTTTCTGGTGGGTTCTGCTTCCGTGGACGTGGCTGCGAGGATTATTTTTTCTGTTCCTTTATTCTCTGCTTCTCAATCCACCTTCTTTCTTCCTTCTTCTCGTGTTTCTCTGAACTTCTTTCTTTTTCTTCCTCTAGCGTTCACTCCCCTCACTTTTTTCTTCTTGTGTTTAGCTATTTTTCTTTCTCTCTTTCTTTCTCTGGCACTCAATCCTCGCTCTCTCTCTCTCTCTTTCTTTCTTCTTCCTTTGTTTCTCTGATTTTTCTTTTATTTTTTTGTGTCTCTGGTTCTCAATCCCCTTTCTCTTTCTTTCTCCTTCCTGTGTCACACTGTATTGTTATCTCCAGTGGCGTATACTGAGTCCAATATCTGGGCTATCTAACTATGTCACGTGGTCCCAGGCTATGAATAGAAATAAATTTACCAACTCCTAAGAAATCAGGTTGCCAACTCATAAGAAATCAGGTTGCCAATTCATAAGAAATCAGGTTGCCAACTCGTAAGAAATCAGGTTGCCAACTCATAAGAAATCAGGTTGCCAACTCATAAGAAATCAGGTTGCCAACTCATAAGAAAGCAGGTTGCCAACTCATAATAAATCAGGTTGATAACTCATAAGAAAGCAGGTTGCCAACTCATAAGAAATCAGGTTACCAACTCATAGGAAATCAGGCTGCCAACCCATAAGAAATCAGGTTGCCAACTCCAGAATCATCATCATCATCTCACTGATATGAATAATATAATTTACAATTTCTGATCGGTTTTTTCTCCTGAATTTTATTCTCTAGACTTCAGGCTTCGCAGATAGCCTAACTAGCCTAGAATGTACGCTCCTGGTTATCTCTTCCTCTCTCTCAAGAACAGGCCGGAGAGAGAAAAGAGGAAAAACAGAAAAAGAGAAAGAATCTGGATAGATAGGAAGAGAAAGAGAGAGAGAGAGCACGTAATATTCCTGCTCTCACGTGGACCATTTGGGTGAGCTATTTCATGGTGGGCTAGAGTCCTCCCTCGCCCTTCCAGTTCCTATTTCTTTTTGCTTTTTTGTACTCTCTCCCTCTCGTTGATTGCGCAGTGGTAGCGTCGTCGCCTTGTAACCAAGGGGTCCCGGGGTTCGATAACCGGTCGAAGCTCATAGTGGTTCGGATCCCACTTTAAACTGTAGATGCAGTCGGGATTAGCCTTACTGTGCATAAAGTGGACATCTCAGCATAGTAATTTATAAAATGACTACGCCGAAGAGGAGCTTATCGATGAGATTTTTACTATTGAGAAGAAACGTCCTTTTCTTGCTTTTGAAATACTGTATGCTATTTATCATGTGAACATGCAAAGGAAGGATATCATGCCAAGATGAAATTCATACCCTCGAGTAACTATCGTACTGGCATCATTATTTAATTTCAATTTTAAGTTTTCGTCGATATAGCCATAATATGAACATAGATACATTAAATCGCCATCTTGATTAATATTTCGAAAGAGTGAAGTGCCCCAAGGCCATGGGGTTTTATCCTGGTGCAATTTTTGCTGTCCCCTACCGAGCTCCTCTTGGGAAATCGAGATAGAGCTGTATTTATCCACAAACCCACAATTTCTTTTTCCAGAAAGTCCTTATTCAAGATTATTTTGGCACCCTAAAATTGAATATATTCCGGAGGCAAATCAATTAGATAGGGCAAATAATGTATTCCAAAATGAGCCGTAATTTTCGAAACCGTGACTTGAAATTTCCTCATTGCAATACTACGTCATCCAGAAGGATTGTGTAAAAGATGAAATATGGTGTGGTTGGTAGGATAAATAAATTGGGCGCAGGACGCAAAATGATGTAGCTGGAAAGAACTCCTTAGCTTGGGACATTTCTAGCTTTCCTTTTTGTTGTTTCTGTTTGACGGTCGGTGCCTTTGAAGTTTGCGCCTCTCTCGGGTAGGGGAAGTAGAACAGGAGAATGGCAAGGTCAGAAATAATGACTTGCTGTAGCGGAAGTGTGACATACTCGTTAAATGGAAGCACAGCAGAGAAAGTGTTCATACGTCAGCCGTGTGGTCTTTCCCAAGGCGAGCTTCCAAGTAAGGGGTCTTGGGTTCGAGTTTTAATTTAGGCACGGATGATCTGTACTTATTTAACGCGCCGCTTTCTTGTACTTGTAGATCAATAGCGGTGGCAGAGATGCCGGCTTTGCCCTTCCCTAAGACGAGCTTTGTAACTTTTTCCTCTAGTTTCCAGTACGTAAAATACAGTTAACGGAAGTTAGAATGGGTGCCAAAACTGGTCTCACACGTCCGCCTAATCGCCGCCGCTGTTTAACGGCAATTCAGTGATCAAAACGACACCGTTAAAATGAAAGAAAAACCGAATAGGCTAATTGAATTTTTAATAATACTATGTAGTTACATCTTGCCTATGCTACGATTAATACAAACCACCAATATTGACTGCAAGCGCGCGCGCCCCCACACACACAAAAACACAGACAAACCACATCTCTCTCTCTCTCTCTCTCTCTCACCCACACACACGCAGATATATATATATATATATATATATATATATATATATATATATATACGCCTCCCAGATGTCACAGCGGTAGCGTCGTCGCCTTGTAATCAAGGGGTCCCGGGTTCGATACCCGGTGGAGGCACATAGTGGTTCGGATCCCACTTTAAGCTGTGGGCCAGTCCCGATTAGCCTTACTGTGCATAAAGTGGACTTAAAACACCAACTCAATATACATAGGCTACATTGCAACATTATTAAATGAATACTATGCAAATGTTGCGAAAATGTACTCCACCCCCAACACTAGTACCAGTCACAACACAAACAACTTAAAGAAACTAGGAACGTGCACCAAAACAATGTACTTGCATTCAGCAACTACTATGGAGGTTGAAAAAATCGTACAGAAACTCAGACCTACTTGGTCGTGTAGTGTAGATGAAATCCCCACTTATATTGTCAAACAATGCAAAGAATATATTGTAATCCCACTGTGCCACATAATCAATTTGTCCTTCACCACAGGAGTTTTTCCACAAAAGCTGAAGGAAGCAAAAGTAATTCCAATATACAAGAAAGGAGATAGAAACAACTTAACCAACTACAGACCAATATCTCTCCTCTCCCCATTCTCGAAAATTTTAGAAGCTACCATGAACAATCGAATTGTATCATTTTTAGAAAAACAACAACTTATTTCAAATACTCAGCATGGCTTCCGCAAAGGGAAATCAACTGAATCTGCTGTGTTTCAATATTTGGAATATATAAGAGAAACATTAGACAAAACGGGACTCTTTCTAGATTTAACAAAAGCCTTCGACCTAGTACCCCATGAAAAACTATTACAAAAAATAAAACATTATGGCATAAGAGGCATCACACATGATTGGCTCACATCCTATCTTAGCAATCGTATGCAAATAGTCGAGATTATCCACAGAAAGGATGACGGTGTGCAATCTAGCTTTGTCTCAAAACCCTGCACAATATCAAGTGGAGTTCCACAAGGTTCTATTATTGGACCATTACTCTTCTTAATATATATTAATGATTTACCAATAAATTTAAATTCAGCAAAAACGACTCTTTATGCAGATGATACAAGTGTAGCCATCACCGGTGGTAAGGAACAAACCTTAACTCTAATATCAAGCAGGTAACAATCAAACTCAGCAAATGGTTTTCTGACAATAATTTAGTATTAAACAGCAGCAAAACTGTGGCTGTCAATTTCCATCACACAAGGAATAAAATGATAAATGAACCAAATGCTACATTAGATAATATGACAGTAAATCACGTTAAAACAGTCAAATTCCTGGGAGTATGGATTCATGAAAGCTTAAAATGGGACCCACACATAGATCACCTTTCCGCAAAACTAGGTAAAATTATATTTGCCATTAATACACTAAAAACAATATCAAACCTAGAAACATTGAAAATACTATATTACACCATGTTTCAATCTTTATTAACATACGGTATAATCTTCTGGGGAAATTTCACTAATAGTAATAAAATTTTTGTGCTGCAAAAGAAAATTGTCAGAATAATAGCAGGAGCTAAGAGAAATACACCCTGCAGAAGACTGTTTAAAAATTTAGGCATATTACCCTCACCATGCTTGTATATACTTCATCTGCTGATGTATGTAAAAACTGACTTAGATTCCTTCAAATGTAACAACTCCTCACATAAATATTATACAAGGAATGGCAGCAACCTCACAATACCATCACACAACACCACATTATTTGAGAAAGGACCTAAATACATGGCTGTTCACTGTTTCAATAACCTTCCAAGTGACATAAAAATAATACAATCAGCTACCTCATATAAAAAGCATGTAAAAAAATACCTATTAGATCATTGTTTTTATTCTGTTAAAGAGTACCTGACAATAAATTGCAAATTGTAACATCGTAAATGAACTCCTAGGACATGTATAAGCATGTATTGAATTTTATCACAGACAAAAAAGGAATATCGAATGTGTGGGGAAAGTACGTTGAAGAGCTCTACCAGAAAGAGAATCGCCCAGACAGTCTGAATGTAGAAAATGAAGACGACGTGCCTGACGATGAGAAAGGATACTATATCCTGAATGAAGAATTTGAGCAAGCACTCAAAGAAATGAGGAATGGGAAAGCAACGGGCACTGATGAAATTCCTGTTGAACTTATCAAATGCCTGGGAGATGGAAAAAGAGAAATACTGCACTTATGCAATGAAATCTATGAGAAAGGGGATTGGCCACAAGATTTCACGGAGACTGTTTTGGTACCTCTGCAGAAGAAAAGCAATGCCAGAAAATGTTCTGAGTACAGGACAATCAGTTTGATATCTCACTCGGCAAAAATTCTTCTAAGAATTCTGAACAGACGCCTATACTCGAAGGTCAGTGGCGAGTTAGAGGAAGAACAGTTTGGTTTCAGGAAAGGAAGAGGTACAAGGGATGCAATTGGTTTACTGAGGACCATTGGGGAAAGATATTTAGAGAAAGGAAAGGAGGTGTTTGTAGTATTTGTAGACCTGGAGAAAGCCTTTGATAGAGTGAATTGGGTTAAACTTTTAGAAATTCTGAAGAAAATTGGTGTAGATTGGAAAGAGAGAAGACTTCTAAGCAACTTATACATGAATCAACGAGTTAAAGTGAGAACAGGAGACGAAATGACAGAAGGCTGTGAAATTGGAAGAGGTGTACGACAAGGATGCAGCCTATCGCCTACTTTGTTTAATATTTATTTAGAAGATATAGTGAAAACTTGTTTCCAGGGCACAGGAGGTGTCAAATTAGGAGGAAGAAGAATAAACTGCATAAGATTTGCTGATGACATGGCATTATTCGCTGAGGATGAAATAACCATAAATAGTATGTTAGAAGAGTTAAACAGCAGCTGTGAGCAGTATGGGATGAAGATTAATGTAAAGAAGACAAAGGCAATGGTTATAGGACGGAAACCAAGGAATATTAATGTGAGAGCAAACAGTGAAAGAATCCAGCAAGTGGATAGCTTCAAGTACCTCGGATGCACTATAAGCAGTGACATGAGCTGCAACCAAGAAGTGAAAATGAGAATCGCAATAGCAAAAGAAGCTTTCAATAGAAGAAAAAATGTTTTTTGTGGACCCATGGACATAGGTCTAAGGAAGAGATTAGTGAAATGTTTTGTGTGGAGTGTAGCACTATATGGTGCAGAAACCTGGACGTTGAGAAGAAATGAAGAGAAACGACTCGAAGCTTTTGAAATGTGGACATGGCGAAAAATGGAGCGTGTAAAATGGACGGACAAGGTAAGAAACGAAGCCGTACTGAAAAGAGTTGGTGAAAAAAGATCTATACTGGAGACCATCAAGAAGAGGAAAAGAAACTGGTTAGGACACTGTCTAAGAAGAAACTGCCTGCTAAGAGATGCCTTGGAGGGAATGGTTGAAGGAAGAAAAGTCCGTGGAAGAAAGAGAGATCAGCTTATGGATGATATTAAATTAACTGGGTCGTATGCTATTACGAAGCGTAAGGCAGAGAACAGGGAAAGCTGGAGATTGCAGTGAAAAACCTGCCAATTAGGCAGAAAACAATGAATGAATGAATATGTATGTAAATTACTGTAAACCTTGCAACTAACAGCAAGAACAAGGAGAATCAATTATAATGTAATCAATGTTTTTTAAATGTTATGTATAATATCTTCACACTTGTACCTATTTGAAAATAATTATTAACTGTAATGTGCTGACATGTTCCATACCATGTGTGGAAAACAACCACTGTACAATGGTCAAAGGAATGAAATAAATCATATCATATATCATATCATATCATATATATTCACATATGAATATGGGTGTGTAATAATTACGCAATAGTAAGACTCATGTTGCTTTTAGTGTAGAGTTGGACTTAAAACACCAACTCAAACATATATTTTAGTGTAAAATTTCTACTGGAAATTTTCTGTATTTTAACTTTTTAAAATACAAGGGCCTCGCGGATATAGATTAAGCTGTTGTCGAATTTTCAACCGTGAGTGAGTGGAGGGAGCATGGTCGATGCAGTCACCTGTTTACATACCATGTAATCCTGTCCCTGCATTGTCAAAATGTGTGCTGTTCTTGAACACTTCGTCCTCACATTTTTTCAGTGGCAGAGGTTTGTATCATCATGAAAGAGTAAAATACGCAGCGAAAGTAGAGACGTTTTTGGCAACAAAGCGAGCGAAGCAGAGAAGTTATACATTTGGGTTGGCAACAAGGGAACACTCGGCCACAGGCGAAGGGGAATCGAGATGAGAGAACAAATGAATGTCCACTTTAGTTCGTGAGTTTGCCGGGGTCTCGTCATTTTGGTTGAGCTGTAGCATAGAATAGTTAGGCATACGATTCTATGGCGGTAGTTTGCACAGAGCCTGGTGTTTCTTAACGGTGGCCCTGCGTAATTATCTCGGTAACTTCCAGAGCTATAAAATTTAGCAGAGCGATAGACCTACTAAATAGTACGAGTAGCTCAAGGCAAAGTAAATTTACCCGATGGACCTGTCTGGCTGCGAGACACAACGTGATTTGTTGACATCTCGGAAAATATTAAATGCGATCTGAAATTTCTAAAGTTAAAGATTTTGCAAATTGGTTTAACGTGACATATTTTTTTAAAACTGGTGCGTCCGTTTATTGAAAGGAATAATTTTATTACATATTAAAGTTTCAACACTTAGAGTGCTAATCATGTATATATACGGAGTTCCCGAACTTCTCCAGTGTGCGGATCACGTATATATATGGAGTTGAATTCAAAATTTATTTCAACGGTCATTTGCCGTACATTTATGGAGTTAGCAATCCTGAGTAATGTTAGGACATCGTACTTCCTCATATTGCCACTAGATGGTGGGCAAATGCCTTAACGGTTCTGTTCACGTCGTTGTCTGATAGCGATATGTTTGCTTCCCTGACGGCAATTATGGGGGGCGAGGGGAGCAGTTGCCCCCCAATTTTCGCCACTTTTGCCCCCGCACTATGCTAAATCTTATCTACAAAGGGAAATATACTGTCTTTGCCCCCTAGTTTTGCCACCTTGCCCCCCCCCCCCCAGTTTTGGAACCCAATCGCTGCCACTGCATGTCATATATCTTGTCAACTTTTTAATTTCAGTACATTTCATATAATTTATGATGAAACGTCCAAGGTAACCATGTGGTTATAATGTAACATATCATCTATCAAAATAAAGAGGAAGAATCAAACTTTTCAACAGTGTATGATACATATATTTTAGTTTTTGAGATATCATTTTTTAAAAAGTAGTGAAAATGGTCAGCATTCTTGGGACGGAAAGCGACTTAGAGACCAGCACTCTAAGTGTTAATGAACCAATAAATTACCATAAAAAATTCAATCTGCCTTTGGTAATTCGCGGTGTATTTTCAAATGTGGGAAGTAGCTGCATTGTTCGGAAATCTGCATTGGAACCTTCGTCTCGGATTCTTATCTCGAACATTACACTATACTAGAAGTTGTACGGCTCTACACATTGCGCTTGGTACATACAGGTAGATCGTTTTGCAAAATGTTGTGCGCATTATTACAGGGTGACCCCAAAAAAAGTAATCGAACACACAAGGAACGGTTCTACATTTCGGTTACCATTTTAAGGCCATCCTGTACAATTGTGATATTTTTCGTCAAAAACGTTTGTTTGACACTTGACTAACAAACATAAACTCCTTGATTAATAGAACGATTTCTACAATTACTTGCCGACCTCCGTAACGGAGTGGTTAGAACAGTGCGCTACGCCGGCCGGGGCATGGATGTTCTTCGCGAGTGTCCCTTCATTATATCCCTCATCCTCATCTTCGCGACGAGTGGCAGAAAAGCGAAGGCCTCTCTTTTCTTCGGTTTCCCCTTTTCACCGCCACTTCTCAACGGCGACGAGATAAAATATAGCGAAAGGCGTGAGAAGGAACTGAAAGAAAGCGACTTAAAGGTACTTAAAAAGTAGCACCTCAGCATTCGCCTTGAGTTACTGAGTTAAACCGCGAAGATGACGGATTGCAGGATTTAAATCCACTAGGGGAAGGTGGGGGAATGGCGCTCAGCGGGCAATGGCGCTCACCCCTCTGTAGTCGTTACGGAGGGTGTTATTGAAGAGTAACCCGTGCTAACATCTAGAACCCAGTACTACGAGGCACCAAACAAAAGACTGCAGATGTGGAGTTGACTTTTAAGAAACAGGGTGCGAAAAACGAATTTGTCATATTTTGTTATAAAATTGGGAAGGAAAAAAGTGCAAGGTAAGTAGACGGAACGTTTAAGCTAGTGTCTTGAAAATTTTACAGATATAATAATAGTATCTCCTGTTTATTTCTTAATTATTATAAAGTAAACATTTGAGGTTCTTCATGAGACGAGAAAGAAAGAACATAATATGGCACCTATCGGGTAATGACGCTCACGGTGTTTGTGATGGTTACATGAAGGGTGCAAAGACGTTTCTCATAATAAGCGTCCCATGTGTGCATTTTTGTGCAAAATTGTGCTCAATTTAATTTGTATCTGCATATTAATAAATATAAGTACTTAAAGATATAGTTTCTGTATAGTACAAAAATGGTATTGATTTACTGTTAGGATGAGTACTGAGTGCCATTACCCTACTAATAGGGCAATTGCGCTCACACGCACATTGTTACTTTTTTACGTTTACAGAGATAACTATTAGCGACAGGGAGCAAAGTAATACGCAGAGATGTACTACAAACATTGCTTTTTCAGGCCCACATTTTCTTTTTGTTTTACTGCGTACAGTTTTTGAGATTTTTAAAATCTCCCTTAGGTGGTGGCAATTCCCCCACTTTCCCCTACCTCAACAACTTATACACTCACATAATTCGGGAATATCTATCCTTATGTGGATATGGTAATTTCACTGCCCTACTTATTTATCCACAAACAATGCATCCTTTACAGTTAAATGTTAATACACGTATAGGCAATACATACCCTTTTCCAAATTTATAGGTTCTGACGTTCCCGTCTTTGTCCGCAACAGATTTTGTATAGAAGTAAGAAAAACGATTCATCCTACACTTTGTAACATAAACATATCTAGCCTCGCAAGCACCAAGAGCATGTAAGTCTCTGCGCTCAGACGAATGACACTACGAAATAACACAACCAGTGAAGCTTAGGAATCCGTTCCTCTTGAACCAACGATCTAATTTTGTACTACACAACAATGCGGTTAATTTCGACCGCGCACAAAGCGCTTGGATTGCAGGTAGAGACACTTATCAGAGGCAATCTTGATGCTTGCTTCTACGGGGTAATCCAAAAGTTACGAGTGCGTAACGTCATTTGTTAATAACAGAAAAATCGTAACAAATAATCATATTTTTTCCGGGTGGTTTTCTGTGCTACGCAGTCCCAGAGCTTCTATAAATTAATTTCTGGCACTGGGCAGTGTTTCCAGCTCTACAGGGTGTCCGAAAAGTCCCGCACCATAAGAAAACTCACAGCATTTGTTCAATGTGCTCTCCGTTGAGTTCCACACATGTTTGTAGGCGGAATCGCAAATTGTTGAGCACACGGGGGACATAATCAGGGCCAATGGCTTCGCATACGTCCTTGATTTTTGTGCGAAGATGAGCCATATCGTCCATCTTCACGCTGTACACCAGAGATTTAACATACCCCAGAAAGCATAGTCCATCGGATTCAAATTCGGCAATACCGACCAATAAATATACAACATATATTACAAATATTACAAATTAATTTTTACCATTTTGCCTATGGTATTGGGACTTTTCGGACACCCTGTAGATTATATCCAACTAATTACTATTTCCATACACATCAAGCGTTTAACGCTAGATCTATTGGTTGGGAACCAACAAACCGCTGAGATATTTTTGTGTATATTTTCGTTAAGGGCGTGCCGAATTCGGTGCTACTGATATTTTCAAAGCCCCTCAAAAAGAAAAAAAACTTGTTCATAGAGAACTTTACCCACTTGCTTTAAGTGCCAAAGCTGCTTGAACGTAATTTCACGTTTATTTAGAAGTATGCATAGAAAAGTGTACGTAAATACACATAAGATGCGGACAGTAGTGACGAAAATAATATTTTGCAAACAATCAATTCTTAAAGTTTACATTTTAACATTATTGTACGGTTCTTGAGAAATATTTGCAAAGTGTTTCAAACTAACAATGATGGGCTATGCTAGAAACATTGAGTTGAGTGAATATATTTTACGGTTTTTCAATTGACTGCTTATGTAGTAGTTTAGTAAGTGTAGTGGTTTTATTTTATTGTGTGAATGTATTAAATGGGTTGCTACATTCAAATACTTTAATAAATTAATTAAAGTATGTTATGAAAGTGTAAATAAAATTATGTAGTGAGGATACAGGACAAGATATCAAGAAAAATATATTTTTCCTCCAAAATAATTAATTCTGAATGTACGGGGGTGAGAATGTACCGTCAGCAAAAGTATTGTAGTTATAGCGCGGTGAACATTTGGAGGGAGATGATATGTACCCCTCATCATAATATTTTCCCTTTCGTTGTAATCAATGAGTTATCCTCACACGTTGAAATCTGACATTGTTACAGGCCATAGGCTATTCGCTACTGTCCTCTCTCTGTCTGTGTGTGTGTGGGGGGGGGGGTACTGTATACAGGTTGGAAATATCTTCATTTGCCATTTTTCCATGTGTTGTCATGTTGATAAGACAGTTTATGTGGCAACGTTAGGAGACGAGGGTGCACATGCCCAGAAAAATAGCTGGCCCCTGGTTTTTAGAAAAAATATTTTGACTATCAGTATATAATATATAATGTGGGCAACCCT
The DNA here is from genome assembly GCF_977018435.1 of Lepisma saccharinum. NCBI lineage: Eukaryota > Metazoa > Arthropoda > Insecta > Zygentoma > Lepismatidae > Lepisma > Lepisma saccharinum. The sequence continues at coordinate 20,064,211 of NC_139253.1, forward strand.
GGGGGGTAATGGCGGCCGGAGAGTGGTGCTAATCACTTCACCTCCAAAATGGCCGAGATCGAGAATGTCTGGGACCCTACCCTCACATCACCTAAATGTGCCTTCATGACACGGCGCTATGTGCACGGGGAACTTTACCTTTTACTTTAATAGAAAATCAATATTATAAGGAATAGAAAGCAGAATAATGCAAAAAATTGTATCACATACACTCTTCTGTTTTAACTTCCGAATTTCTTAGAATTCTTGTATTTTCCCCACCTTCCCAACTGCGACACTAGCATAGTTTCGACTAGCATTTCTTTAATTAATAAAAATAACATGCAGATGCAAAGTAGTGTATTTATAAGTCATTATTTTGCGTTTCAGTCCCAGACTACTAACAAGACACGCACACAAGGGACCTTGCACTTTAAAGAAATCAACCTTGACAACTCTCGCAAACTTGAACAGCCGGTGATGGGAAAAACTACAGCTGAATCTTCGTTCTCAAACAACTTGAAACTTTCTTAAGAAATTCTTCCAAATCCTGTGTCCTAATACGAGCAGGTAAAAGACGAACTTCATCAAGTTTCCTCTGAAGAGATTACCTGGTTTTTTACCTTGCGCAAGCCGTTAATTCTGAAGGATAGCCAGCATCTCTTCCGAGGAGGTTAATGCTTACGTGCTTTGTGTGTTAACATTTTCGCCTGACGCAAGACTGGGAAACCCCAGCGTACTCTTGAAAAATATATTATCTTCACGCGACAAGTAGCTTGCAGCTGTTTTTCTTTAGATCTCAGGGATGATTGCCATCAGTGTCGCGTTGTTTTGTCTGTTTACGTTGTCGCGTTCTAGGCCTGACAGCGAAACGTGCAACTCCTGCAATGATCTGAATAGTTCCTTTTGTTGTCGATTTTTCGATCTCTGTTGTGACGGTAAGTGTTGCTGATTCTGTTTCAGGATTTCGCCTCGAGAGTGCGTTAGTGTATTTGCATTGGTATTTCTCTGTATATAGTGTTTGTGAAATTTCACTTTATGCCCAGATGGGACAATCGGAATCGACCCTTCTGAATGCAAGGCTGCAACGTTAGCCACTAGCTACGCTATCGGCGATGTTTCGATATTATCGCGCAGTACATATATATTCAGGACCGGATTTACCTCTTTGTCGCCCCTAGGCCAAACAAGCTCTGCCGCCCCCATAACGTTTATCAAGAATGAAAAAAAAAATCATTATTTTCTGTATTACTATTTTTACTATTAACGGCATGCAGTATTAATTAAATGATAGTTACATACAAAAATTTAACAAAGCTATATGACATAAATTATATATATTACATTTTAACATTTACCTTGTTTTTCAGAGAAGACTTTTATTTTTACCTCATTTAAGTGGACTGAACACAAACTGGGCTCATCAATGGCACTTCCCTCACTTTTTTCCTGATTACATTTCTGTATAAAAAGAAGAACTGATTTTCGGAACCTTCTTCAGAAATGCTTCCTGCTTTTCATCTTACTCTTTGATCACTCATAATGAGCGTAATGACGTTTTAAACTTACCCAAACAAACGCACACTGACACACGCGAGACGCGACACACCACCTACTTCTTGAATAATATTCTCGAGCAACTAACAGTAGAATTGTACAATGCGAAACCCCTTTAATAATGCTTGCGCCGACAGTTTAATTCTCAACAATTCAACGTAAATTACATGCTTTTGATATGCGGCCAATGCCGGCAGTAACAAGGAACGGCGTTCCTGGAACGCAGCCAAGCCGATGTTATTTTTCAAAAGCAAGCGGCAGGCAAGCTCCACGTTCTTGCCGCAATCGCCGACCCGGCTCAGCACAACACATTCGAAACAACAACGTCGGTAATTAAAACAACAAATTAGTAAACTAGTTCCGAGCCTGATAGCCTATCTCTCTTTAGAAATATTCTTCGTTAACTTATATTTACAATACAACTACATTAAGTCATTCCATTCGTGTGTCCAGAGAAAAAAAGAGGCAATCCGAGAATTACGTATTCCTTATAAATTTAAAACAAACAATCGTGCCGCCCCAACCAAAGTGCCGCTCTAGGCCCGGGCCTGTATATATTCATCATTTAACCTTATAAGTGTTTTGCTATAAGCATGCAAGACGCTTTAATGTCCGATGCCAGTGGCGGTGATTAGGGGCAGTTCCCTCCCTCAAATTTTGCCACTTTTTGCCCCGTAGTATGGCCTCTTTAATGCCAAGTCTTGTCTTGTCTACCAACAGAAAGTGTAAACTTCCCTTGTTCACCCTCCACAGTTTTTGCACCATCGCCGCCAATGTTCAAAGTCTTCAAGGAAGCCACGTTGCCATCTCAACGGTAGACAGGTTGCAAGCTTCTAAGAATTCAGGTTGCCAACCCCTAAGAATTTAGTGTTGCCAACTTCAGAATCTTCATTCTTCTTATTGAAATTAGGTTTATTCACAGTTTGTAATAGATTTTTCTTCTGTATTTTACCATCTAGGCTTCAGGCTTTGCAGAAGTGCTTCGTGCATGGCACACAGTCTTGTCGCCTATGGTTCTGAGTTCGAGTCTCGGTCTTTGTTTTTCATCTATAATGAAAGAGGTGGATAAGTGAAATTAAATGCCAGCAATCCAAGTACTGATAAGTGATAATAGGTACATGTATATTTTACTTTTGTGAAGGGCCTGTTTTTACATTTTTTAAAAAGCTAGCCCTAGAGCCGTATAAGCAGGGACAACAACGGACCTGGCAGGAGCGTATATTCTAGGCTAGGTAGGCTATCTGCGAAGCCTAAAGCCTAGATGGTAAAATACCAAGTTACGCCTATGATCTAGGGCTGCGGAACTTACAATGAGGTAGACTATGCGATGTGCACTTGATCGGGAAGAGCATTGCCAATTTGTTATTTATTTGGTCTCACAATCAGGCTATTGTTATAATTATTACATATGTAGAACTTTTAACCTAGTAAAATCATCATTAAAAGTTTAAAAGAATCATGATTTGCCAAATGGATACACCTAAGCTTACATGCTTGTTTTGGCAACTGCTATGACGAATAAATATAGCAGCTTTTGCCCGTACATGAAGGGCTCGAAATGGACCGGAACGACGTTCCGGTTCTTCAATATCTGGAACCTTCTCGTTCCGGTTCGTTTATTTATTTCTTTTTTATATATATATTTCACTACATTTTGCCTTTCAATGTGAACTAAATTGTTAATACTCTTTAATAATACATGTACATATTATAGCATTCACATAAGTTTCCCCTATGCATGAAAATGTGTTGTTGCCGCGTGGGGTTTAGCAGTATTTTATTTTTTTCTTGAATTTTCATGTCCCGATTAACCCAACAGTAACATTTCAAGTCAGTCAAACAATAAATCCAATTCTTGTTCACACGCAAGAAGACAATATTGAAATATCTTTCACTTGCGCAAATTGTTCTTTTAATAAGTTTTAGTTACACAAAGTATTGAGGATATAAACATTCAATTCTCCCCCCCCCCCTCTTGGGAGAGCTATCATTCACGATTTTCGTCTGTTTAAATTTTAAAAGGAAAATTCGAGTCTTGTCCAGTGTATTTTGCATTATTTATGTAAATATTTTAATATTAATTATTATTAATTTTAATACAGCACGTCATTTCACTAGTCGTTAATCTCGTCGCTGTTCTAAACAGTGACAAAAAACGCCAACACCATGTTAACGAAAGAAAAGCGTTCCGTTCCGTGAAAATCTCCATTTCGAGCCCTACATGCAGTAGCGGCGATTGGGTTCCAAAACTGGGGGAGGGGGGGGGGCAAGGTGCCAAAACTAGGGGCGCAAGGCAGTTTACTTTCCCTTGTTAGGTAAGGTTTAGTGCGCGAGCAAAAGTTGCAAATAGTGGGGGGCAATGCCCCTCTCCCCTAATCGCCACCACTGCCTGCATGCATAAAAGGGTTGCAATATTAAGATTTAGTGAACATTTTACACTCTAATATAACTAAAATGCAGATATTGACCACAATATAGAATCTGAAATGTTACAGGAAAAAGGGTAATATAAATATTTTTTAAAATTAATTTATACAAGGCACTTATTGAAAAATAAAGAAGGAATCAATCGTTACTGCTTTAAAAAAGAACTGTTTTCGAATGGTTGTTAAAGAACATCAGTTTCATTATTACACAGAGGCTGATGGGACTACACTGTGAGCATGTCTATCCCCAATCGAAGAACATTACTTTATCATCATATGCATTTTATATAAAATTTCATAAATATTACTATTATTACCGAGCAAATTTGGGGATGCTGGTCATGAAACGGGGTGGGGGCAAACACCCCTCCCCTGGCGCCATCTATGTCTGTGGAACAAATTTCTACATGAGATAATTCACCCCGTGTGGCCGTGCGGACACCCTACAAACTGATCCATCACAAACCACCTTTACAATCCACACAAGTTCCTAAGTATATAAAATTCCGTAATAATAACAATTTTATGGTAATTTAAGACATTAGTAACAGATTGTTAGTAGCGACCCTGTATATCTTTTTAAAAATTATTACATCGCTTTCCACCTTTCTAAACCAATGGCAGGAGCAAACCCCCGAAATCCTCATTGATCTAAGTAAGGGAGAATTCACATTGAAGCGACAGACGACACATATCAGTTGAAGATTTCACCTATCAAACACAGGTTTGCACACTTAACCATGCAACACACAGAAAGGCTCTCTCTCTCCCGTGACCCAAGTCACATCGTTGTTATCGCGAAGCATGTAGAAACGGAACTGCTATCGCCTTCCGCTGGAGAAGCGAGCACGGAGCGAGAGGTCAGTGGAGACCTCTAGCGGAGACTATTATAATTAACCAAAACAAACAAGACGCAAGGCGTACGAAGAAATGAGGAATTGTGATGCTTTTCCACGCGAAAAATACAAAAGCGTAGGAAAAACGTCACAGCCTGTCATGCCGTTACAGTGTGAAATGTTACTGTTGATCATCTCGTTCCCAAGCCAAGCGGCATGTGTCGCTTCGGTCTGAACTCTCCCTAAGACTTTGCAATATGTATATGGAGTAAAATCTCCAGTTATTATTCATTTCATCATCTTCTTCGTATCTGTTTCCTAACTCGATGAAAATGCAGGACACCTCTGTGCTGAGACAATTATACTGTTTACAAGCTAGTAAAAAGACCCTTGCAAGCATCTCGCATAACACCCTGTTGTTAGGGATCGTTGACACGACGGTAAAAGTAGTCGCTTTTTATAGATCAGCATAACAAATGGGTCATGCATAAGCATAACCCTCTTCCATTTCACTTGACGCTGCATTTTAAAAAACACGATGTATGCAGTGTGTGTGTGTGTGATAGGGGGGAGCTGGTGAAGCTACAGGCTCCTCCGAAATTTTGAGAAAATCAGAATTTTCAAATTAAAGTAGTTGAGAACACGTGAAAAACCGAGGAGGTAAATAAAAAAAACAACTTAAAATGATCGCGTATTACCATTTTTGTCTTTGAACCGAAGGTTAAAAATGGTTATCCCGAAATATTTTACAATTCCAGCCCCCATGAAAAAATCCTGCGTACACTACCATGGACGTCCGCAGGATTTTTTCCAGGGAGGGGCAAGGAAGGTATTTTTTTTCCAGGGGTGGGCAAACGAAGGCAAATTTCCCCCCAAAATAGTGTTCTTCCCTAAAAAACATTGCTAAAATTTGAATTTATGGTGTTCATGAAATAATTAACACATATTATTGTGGCTAAAATGAAATTATATGTGTGAAATACATATTTTTTGGTTGACTTTCATTTTCCAGGGGGGGAATGCCCCCCCTTGCCCCCCTTCCGGACGCCCATGTACGCTACTGTTTCTTGTTCTAGAACAGTGTCTCTCAACTGCAGTGTGACCTGGTTGTAAAATGAAGCAAAGTAAAATTCAAAGCCAGCCTAACAACTTTTGCAACATGACTTCTTTTGCCTACACTCATCAACCTTCGCAGTAATTAGTATACTTAGAGTGTTCTCACAAGTTACCTATTGCATTATTTGTAGTTTAACACCTCCATCTTTCACTTGCAGAACCATCATACTTTCCATCAGTGGTGATTATGGGGGACGAGGGGGCCGTCCCCCCACACTTTCTGCCACTTTTGCTCCCTCAAGGGGAAGTAAACTCTTCTTGCCCCCCCCCCCCCCCTAGTTTTGGAACCCAATCGCCGCCACTGCTTTCCATTGTACTGTCATTTTAGTCTTGGTGTCTTTGAGAGTGCTTTACAATGAATTACAATGAATGAAGTTTGATTTTAAGCTAATTGCACTAAACAACAAGTTTCTTGAGATGTAATCTACTCATTTTTGTCTTCAAGTTTACATCCAAAGATTGAGAACAACATGAACTGTGATCAGGGATTTAATTTTATATAATAATAATATTAAAAAATGTAGAAATAAATGTTGATCGTTTTTTTATTTATTTTCCTCAGCCCTGGAAGTGAACATTTGGGAACTGCATTCCTCATGAAAAGAACACATTTTTCATATCCAAACAGTATTTTGTAATTGAAATATGCATTACAATGTGAAGATTCTTGGTATGCATAACAAAGTAGTTGATTGATATAAACAAGAGAAACATTAAAAAGAACAAAGATCAATTACTTACGTGTGTGAGTAAGAAATGTCGATCAAAACAATGCTTCTCCCAAGCACCTGCTAGGTGGCTTCTAACAGCCACTTAGGACGTTTCTTTTAAGTGTTTTTAGAATAGGAAACGTGCGGTTTTAGATTTGAGTTTTATTAGTGTGAAGATTACAGCTACAATGCAGGGGTTCCTTCCATAAGTGTTTTTTTTTACCAAAACCTTTTACCTGTATCCTCAATTAACACTTTCTTAACGTGAAGAAGGAGGCAGTCGGCAGTCATGACCTCTGAAATTATTTTTTTGATCGACATTTCGTACTCACACACGTAAGTAATTGATCTTTGAACTTTTTAACGTTTCTCTTAATTAGCTGTGAGTAATACGCACATCACAATATGTTGATATAAACAAAATTAAGCTTTGTGTGAAACAATATCACTCTACTAATAACAGTTCCTTCTTAATGAAACTGATCTCTTGCACTTCACATTGAAAAATTATACCCATCTTGTTTCACATAAAGGAAACAGGTGGGATGCTCAATGCTCCTCGCCTGTCTTCTCAATTAGGAAACAAGCATATCCCACACGACACACAATGTCTCATTTATCATATGGACATGGTACAATGTCTGAGTTATGTTACTTACATGTATCTAAATTAAATGTAATGTATCTCTCATGAGTGCTGTATGGGATTGTTTGAGATCACAGGACCAACTAAAACTTAGGCCCTGAAAGAAAATTCTTCTAGAATGATTCTAGTCAGAGCTGCTGTGAAGTACTGAACATTACTCTACCAGGGTTAATTTATTAATAAATTTAGTAAGTAAATAAATTAATATTCAGAATTATATATTTTTGTTAAATATTTTTCATGGTAATTGGAACATTTAATTTAGTCAGAACTCTACTCTGAAAATAAATCTAATTGGTATCTTTATTTCTTTCATTGCAGTTGTGACTCCAACAGGCTGTCCACCACCAAAAATGTCATATTTTGTGTCACCATGCCTTGGACCATGCACAAAAGATACAGACTGCCCAGAAAGAAGTATGTGCTGTCCATCACCCTGTGGTTGCCTTAAACTTAATACTTAACTTGATTAATAAAAATAAAATATTTAAAACACACAATAGTTTTTTCATTCTGTGGAAAGTTTTTCCCATTCTTCCTTTCTTGTTATTTACCTTTTCAAGAAATTGGATAAACCTGTGGTTATTAGTTCTTGCAAGTCGAATCCCTTAGGCTAACATGCATTGTTATAGTTACCTTATGATTTGGTATTTTCTTATTGTGAAACTATAGTTACATAAGCATTCAAGAAAATGTAAATGTGATAGAAGAACTCATGTTAATTAACTGGCTTGAATGTTGTAGGTGATCTGTGGGTGTTTATTCGTACTGAATGAAATTGGACTTCAATCACTCTCATTTTATTCAGACATGTCAGAAACTTTATCTGCCTCTATCTTTAGGGAATTTGATACACATTTACAGTAAGGTGTCCAGGATTTTCGAAACAGGCGGGGTTACATATACATACTTTTTTCAGGAGTCAGTTCTCATTTTGCCATCTTTGCCTTCGGCATTAGTTTTTTTTAGAAATACTGGGCAAAGGTGGGGTGGGGTGGGGGGAGGTAAAACTTGGGCAATCCATTGCATGTTTATTAAGTCATCTGTATACCTATGTATTTGAGGAAATCTCCACACAAATTGTGAATTATTAAGAGTCGTATTACCTAGGTATTGGACCACCTAGGAGTTTTATTAACAGTGGGCCAGTGCTACACCATATCTTGCTAGGCTAGGATGTTCAAATGAAACCTACAGTAACTGTGCACTGTCAATAAGCCAGGCCAGTTATGCCAAATATTGGGAACGGAACTGCAAAATGGAAATTCCTGACTCCAGGAATGCTTCCTTGAGTTTTGGGATATGTGATGTATGCTTGTAGGGTTGGGTGCAGGGTACACTCAGCTGCTAATGAATTGTGATAATGGGTTGCTAACAACCCTAAACCTGACCTCCTAATCTAAAAACATGGACATTATTGGAATTTTAACTGAAATAATGCATGTAAGTTGGTTACGAGAGTTAAGTTTGGTGCTATCAGCTTTTTTGAGAAACTGATTTTTGCAAAGTGTTATCAGGTGGATGTGCCCCCCCCCCCCCACCTTCACCAAAAGCATGCTTGTATGGATTAACATGGAATCACTGCTATGGGTGTGGGGATGTTTAAGCAAATTATCCTAGCTGGGGAGGTGCTTTATGAAAATTATCTTAACTTCGAGCACTGCTGGAAGAATTTGACCTAGACTCCACCGTGTCCAGAATTGAAGAAGTCAGTTATAGATACGAGCTCACTGAATTTTTTTAAAAAATATAATACATAGTACCACATTTAATTTCCTTAGGCAGTCCCCTATAACAACCTTCCATGTACCACAATATGTTCTCTGAATTTCCTCAAACCCCATAGGTTTGTGTACAACAAGCCAACTAGGGTGGATTGATATGAAATGTTTGCCAATACCGATAAAATACCAGTATAAATTTTTCCAGTGCCAGTAACCAATATTCTACCAATCTGATATTATACAATCAGTGAAATTATCAGTAATTTTACCAATAATATAATGAATTGATATGCCTACATAGGTTGATACTGATACGGTACCAGTCAGTCTGTCACATTCCTAAAACCAACAACCACATACATACAGATGCATATCCAACTTCCTAAATGCAGAACAAATAACAGTGGTTAAGAATCCAAATTCGTTCAGTATAACGTACTCAAAGTTTAAAGAATTAAAACATAAAATAGTTAATCAAATCCAGTGTGATGTCTATCACTTAACTTTAAGTAATAAATAAATTATACAATCTATTCATATAATTATAATGAATGTATTTCTGAAGTCAGTTTCACATAGCAGCTCATTCACATTGAACTATTTGGAGTATGTTTTCTATACTAATAAGACAGGAGTATAACTATTTTAATTTCTTTTACTTGTATTTTATTGCAGAATTAATCGTTATAAAATATAGTTTGTTTTGAGCAAGTAATAAAAAGATGAGAGAGACAAATTCAGCATTACCAACGGGACATATGAGTATATGTGGTCCTTTTCAGCCTATGAGTACAATGTGTTTTCAATCCACTCTTCAATAGTGAATGTGGCTGATCTTGTCTTTGATGGATCTTTTTCCATGAAAGTATCTGAAAAATAGACATATTTATTTGTGAATGAAATAGTCTTGTGCAGAATTTATAACAACATACTTACAAACAATTGTATTTTAAGACAACATATTTCATTTTAAGGCAGAAGAGTGGAAAATGGGGGGGGGGGAGATGGTAAAATAAGAGAGACACCCAAAATGGAAAGGCAAGTCCAAGAAAGGAACTCAAGGATTTTCGATTGAATTTATTTTATGATGTGCTGAAACAGAAATGTATTTGCATAGATTATAAAGTGAAATGTTATCAATTTTACCTGAGTGTAACTCAATGTGTGACCAGCTCTCCAGACAACAAAACCGAAATATAACTCAGACCGCACTTGGGTTGCAGTTCACTTGTTATCCACATGATAACAGCACTGACAGATATGCTAATAAATGTAGTGTTTCTCCAGACTGAAAATGTGGAGAGCGTAATTGCATAACAGGGTGGAGCCTCCTGCATTATACTGGGATTGGAATGTGCTCAAGAACCAATTCCCAGGAAACAGATAGGCAAAGGAGGCCTTAATGCTTGGCCACCATGCCATCCTGATTTGAGTGAATGAATGAATTGCTTCTCTTAGGTTTACTTAAAAGACCTTGTGTATCACAAAAATCAACGTCATAAGGCAATCCCTGTCCATATCTTCAAAGCATTGTCAGAAGTGGAATTCCATTTTAATGTCTGGAGAGCTGTTAAACTCAATGCCACATAGATATCAGCTTCAAATGCCATAAAATGAAGTCAATTTAAAACTAAGGAGTTCACTTCTGGTCACTCTGTATATTTATAACCTTTTATTCTGTTATTTTAATAATTCAAAGTAAATGTATAGGTATATCTGGTTACTATCACAAAATTAGTGAATCCTACTCCACTCTGATTAGTTTTGTTATGAAATAAAGATTGATTGATTTTGTTTATTTTACTTAGTATTTCGGCCACTTTTGGCTAATCGCGAAGATGAGGATAAGTGATGATATGATAAAATTGACAAAGAGACACTCACAAAGAATATCCATGCCCTGCCCAAGCTGGGATTTGAACCCAGAATTCCCTGGTACGAAATAAAGATAATGATAAGATAGGAATGTATTAGTCTGCTGTTCAGTTCTTTAAAATTCTGTAATTTGCAATGTAATTTTGCGATGCTTCAAGATACACTATAAACTTATTTATGCAAGAAAAGAATACAAGAAATTAAAGTTGTAATTAACACCTAACATACCTATCATTGATTTTAGTTTCACAGCACACATAATAAAATCATCAAATGACATGGTTCCATCATCATTGCCGTATCGGTGGGCAAGAATATTCAGCAAGCGATTGTTGATCTTGTATCCAGCTGAATGAAGAGCTTCACGGAGTTCAAATGCACTAAGTTGACCAGAACCATCCTTGTCATGGAGCTTGAAAACGTTCTAGAAAATGAATAAAATACAATTTACATTCAAGTACAAATTATATTTATTCCTTGTAGTTGTTAACCCAGTGATGTGGGTTTGTAGGGATTATTTTCCATCCCATTGTCTTGTATTTTTAGATAGATTAAACTAAAGTCATAGAGAGAACTACTGGAAACAAATGAATAAACATATTCTCCACTTGTGGGAAACATATAAATAAATATGATCATTATCTTTATTCAAGAAGTATAACTGATTCAGAATTACCATTCTAGCTATGAAGAAACAATAAGAAAATATAAGGAAAGCAGAAATTTTGTAAGATTGTTTTGAAATTGTATTTGACTGAAATATTCCTTTTGTTAATGTTTTGACTTTTATATAAATCCATTTTCACATTCAGAGACTAATCATGTGGCAAAATTATTGATCTCACATCAGATAGATTTCTAATCGTTCAGTGTATTTTAATTTATAACTAATAGCAAACTCTTAAAACATCTAGAATTAATTAGTAAATGAGAATAGGTTTCTAAACTGTAAGTATAAAAAAAATGTCCATAAGGAAAGAGAGTTTAAACATGTACAAAAGTGCTTTTATTTTGGAAATGAGATAAAATACCTTCAAGTTGACACTATTATTTAAATGTTCTTATTATTGAATATATTGAGATTCAGCAATTAAAAATTCTTAATAAAGTTTCATAATTGATTAACAAAATTGTTAATTTTTTTCTTGCAGCAGTAAGTCCAGAAATATGGTTTGAAAAAAGGAAAAATATTTTTTTCCTGTATATTTACTTGATGAATGATATTTTGAAAACTGCTACATGTGACTGTAATTTAAATGAAATTGTGTCTTATGTATTCTTTCATTTTAATACTACGTATAATATTTTTGACATACCATATTTTCATTTAATATCTTTCAGCAATTGTTTTTATTTTACCTTCCAGTGTTGAACTGCAGTCCATAAGTCCTTAAACTCTTCAAAACCTAGTTTTCCTGATCTATCCTCATCCATCATTGCAATCATGCTTCGGCAAACATCTTTTGAGAACCCCTCGAATTTGTGATCTGTAACCATGAGAAACAGGTTAGTGTTAATAGAATTTTATTAGAAATATCTTTATAGAATTATATCAGATCTTCTTATAAATTTTCATCGTAAATTTAATTTGCATATACATAATATTTTCTTAAAGATTGACTCTAATTTTCATTATTAGCATTATTTATTATTATTGTTTGAACCATAATCTTTATTTATCTGCTTACCTATTGTTCAATGGGTACTACACTTAAGCTTACAATTTTTTTTTTTTACTAATTTTCTAACTATATAAGACATTGCATTACATAAAATGCTTGTGATAAAATCATACTAGTAATTTATTAATGTAAGAAATAAACCAATGAAGAATATTACTTAGAATTAAAATAAACAGTTCCAGAACTAGTTTATGGGATCAAGGCAATGAGGTAAGTGAGGCACAGTGCCAGTTTTCATAAGTTGATATCCTTATTAAATATTTTATTAAAGCTTAGATAGGCTAATCAGGACTGAACCTACAGTGGGCATAAAACTCCCCTTGTTTACAAAGTAACTATGCTACGAGGGAGGCCAAAAAGTGTGTGGTGGTAGAGCCAAACATATTATCAATCTCGACCATACAAGAGTTAATGTGATCAGCACCATGAGCCAACTACCCCACTTCCAGGGTTGCCCCAAAGTACACATTGAGACAGTGGCAGTTCGTGGTCTGGGTCTATGGGTGTGCTCCTCAGCCTTGCATCTGGAAGAAGTGTTGTAACCCCCACCCAATTATTCCCACCCATTTATGATAATTGTATTGGACACACCTTTCACTGATAATGAGACAGAGTTATACGAGGGAAAGTCCGAAAATAAGTTTCCCCTAGTTTTGCCAGGGAAATCGTACAGCAATGGGGAAAACCAGTCCGTGTTGGAACACAACAGACACCCATACCCCAGTGGGAGAAGTACGACCACGATCCAACAGATGGCATGAGCATAGTGTGTGCAAATGAGGGGAGGTGCCTCTCAGTCGTGGCCCGGAAGATATGGAGCATCTCATGCAGTTTGGAGCATCTCATGCATTATCACCAGGAAGGAAATGAGTTTCTCTTTCGGATTGTGATGGGGGATGAAAGGTGGGTCCAACATAGCACACCGGAATCGAAGGCCGCATCAATGGAGGGGAAACATCCGTCATCTCCTGTCTGGAAAAAGTTCAAGACAACTCCCTCAGCAGGTAAGGTGCTTCTCACAGTTTCTTGGGACGCCCATGGTGATTTGTTGCTGGACTTTTTGGAACAAGGAACCATCAACGCTGCACGTTACTGTCACACCCTGTGCAAATTGAAGCAGGCTATTCGGCGTAGGTGGCCTGGCCTTCTCACATCTGGCGTGCTGTTGTTGGATGACAATGCGAAACCGCACTCGGTGAGGGCTACACAACACCATCTTGCAACCCTTGGTTGGGAGCACCTTACCCATCCGCCGTACAGTCCCGATCTCGAGCCGAGTGACTTCCATCTGTTTCCGGCTTTGAAGAAGGCTCTCGGAGGAAGGCGCTTTGGAAGCAATGCTGAGGTGACACATTTCGTGCAACACTTCTTCTGTATACAGGATGCTCATTTTTTCCAAGAGGGTTTTTTGAAGCTTATCAAGCGGTATGACAAATGTCTGAATGTCCGGGGTTCCTATGTGGAAAAATAAAGTAAGTATGCTATTCCCTTTCTCATTTACGTTTTCTGCTTTTCCTTCCCATCTCTGACCACAGTCGCCAGGGGAAACTTATTTTCGGACTCTCCCTCGTATTTCATGAAAATTTATAAAAATAAGATTTATTACAAATTCGAAATACCCCAGTGATTTCTTCAATCGACCGTGAGAGAAAATATATTGTTTGATCTCTTTTGTGACCTGTAGAAAATTCAGCATTCGATGACCCGACAAAACCACTCACGCTACACTGATAAACTGCTATGGTTTGTAAGGAATAATATATCGCCAGTATTTTGTGTAATTAACCTTGTTTTAATAATGTATATTATCTTTCTTCAATATAAATATGTCCCATCAGAAACCCAAATTTAATGCCACATAAACATTTCAGCGTAAACCTAAGTTAATTATAATTTTTAAGGAACTTATTCAAGTATTCATTGTCATAAGGATCATCAAAACCCTAATCAAATGCAGCTAGTTCTTGCCAGCGTCTTTACAAAAATTATCTCAAATCAGTGACATAGTATAACTTACAGATTCTCACATGTATTGCATAACGAATTTGATTGACTGTTCTATCACAAAAAGACAAAATTAAACTCTGATTATTTAAAATTTTCGTTGGACTTCCAAGTTTGTCAGAGCGTCTAAATGACACCAATTCCTATGACATTGAATGGGTTTAATTCAAACCGCTAACATTTTTAAGTAACTCTTACATTCACATATTTTTCCAGCACATGTATCAATATATTCCACCCATCGCATGTGGCCTTACATCGTTGAATACCCTCGTCACTACATGTCACGAATGAGCATATGTCAAAGCTCTATTCTATTCGCAACCTGTTGATTCCACTCTCAAAAAACAGACTGAAATAGTAATCTCTCTGCTCTTTTTTCACCGTTGACTGCAAAACATCCAACTTCTGTTTCTTGAGCGAGTTTCTTTGTTGATGTTTTACAACATTCTTCCTCCCTCGCAGATCCACCCGAAACTTGTTGGCAAATACATGCTTTCTTTCTTTATACTAAGCAAAGGAAGCTCATCGCTGCAATGCAACATTTTGTTTACAACTCTGGTTTCACTGCCAGCTGTCACTTTCCTTTCCTTTCCCTGTTTAAGGCTTTTGCAGATTTCTATACTCGGAATAGCATCAGGTGAGAGAGATATTATCAGAATTTCTCTTTATAAAAAAAAATCCATCAATTTGCAATGATGTGTGGGTTGCTCAAGTCTTGACTCTGTCACACAACAAGGAATGGAAAGGGATTACAACACTACTTAATGAAGAAGGAAGTCAGTGCATGGCTGTAGGTAATATATTTATATTTTTTTCTGTGAAGCGAGTCCGAAAGCCCACTGATCCAAGCCATAAATGGCTTTCCGCTTTCTCTACCCACACTTAAAACAGCACCAGAAAGATGTGCACTTTGAGATTTTGCTCATACGAACCTCATTCGATAGAAGCACTGAAGCAAAGCAGTAGATGGAACATGGTGTGGCCCGGTAATATTTGCTGTTTTGAAGAATATATAGTAAATGAATAAATATAATAAAAATTAATTGCATTACATGTTAATTTGGGTGTGCACGGGTGAGTGTGCGAATAGGCAGCAGCCATTATTGCATTGAGAGGCTTGGTGTGCCCTAGAGCTGCTTTATGCAGTAATATTTTTAGAAAAACTCCCACCTGAGATCACTTGCTTTGGTAATCGAATCAAGGACCCCCATGTGGCAATCAAATGCTTTATCAAATAGCCATTTCAGCTCCATAAACATAAACAATTTAAAACCATCTATTAATTGTATGTTCTTGTTCTCAACTTCCTTAAACTAAAATTTTTATTTTAAAAAAATCAGTGATATTCGTTTGTAAATACTCACCTTTCTTTAGAGCAAAATCCAAAACTTTTTTGAGTTCCTTCCAATCAACTTCTTGATCATCTCCAGCAATTTTCAGAAAAAAATCCCTAGTATTTTTATCTTGATCAGTTATCCTATACTTAGCATCAACGTTAACCTGCAAAGTTAAGTGTCTTATGTTATGTCTTTGTTTAAAGAATATAAGCTTGCAAAATATTTAGTACATTGAAGATAGTGATGTGGGTTATATCTACTTTGATAAATCAGATTATACTGCTTATATACCACCCTTATATTTTCCTGCTGTTTTAATTGATAGAACTTTGAATCAACTGCAAGGAATTACAATATCCATCTTGTCATCTTGCATAGTTAACATTTAAAATATTAAAAAATGTGGTTTAAACACTTGTTGCATGTATCTGTTTTACATAAATGAAATCTACACACCTTCCCAACCATCCTTCTCTTAAATGACATACAAACTATTATACTGTCTTTTTTGTGCTAAATTTACCTTTGCAACCTCAAATTGAAAATATTGGTTAAATCTTCAATCAGCCTTTACTGTGGAACACCAAAATGTAAGCTTCAAGGTCAACCACCTACCTGCTCCCCTCTTCACCTCTCACCTGGCAGTGCTGTCACTTCTGTTGAGACACGAATTCTTTGATGTCAGTAATTCAGTAAAGTGGGCTGTTACTATTACCATGAGTGACACTAATAGTGTCGATGACAATGAAAATATCCGTCTTGCACCATGCAATGAGGGAAATGATTCAGCGGGCATGGCCTCAATAAGTAAAGTAAGAGTATTATTCACATGTGTTCAGCTTTTCCTCAAATGTTAGCTGTAATTGTAATTGTAATTGTAATATATTCTTGTTCTGTTGACTGTATTGTAGATATTTCTATCTGCAGCAGTATAGAGCACGTCGTTTGTTACATATAACATTAGCATGATTTCAGTACAAATACATCCACTTGATTACTTATTTGGGATGCAGTATAATTAAAGTTACAAGTATATATTACTACATATCGATTTGATTACATACATGGCATATAGCAGTTATGGTTACAAATATATATTGCATACCCTTGATAACATATTTGGGATATAGATCAGCATAATTGGGTTTCAAATATATATTACATCCACTAGATTACATATATGGGATGCATATCAGATTAATTAAGGTTTCATACATGTTTGATATATATATTGTGTCCAATTGATTATGTACATGGGTGAGACAGAGAAAGTAGTTTTAGATATGCTGTAGGGTGATGTTTCTAAGAGAGAGTTTTTTATTTTATTTTTGAATAGCTTAAGATTTCTTTCCTCCTTTATTTCACATGGAAGCTTATTGTATAGTAGTATTCCTGTGTTTCTGGCACTCCTCTTGTATAGGTTCAGTCTGTGTTGTATGTGTATATTTGCCTTTGTTCTTGTGTTATGATTATGTATATTACTATTTTTATTGAGGTTTTTGATGTTGTGCTTTACAAATAGGAGGCATTGTAATATATATAGGGATGGTACTGTGAGTATTGAAAGTTTGGTGAACAGATTTTTACAAGATGTTTGTGAAGGCTCTTGGACCATAGTTCTGATGATTCTTTTTTGTAGAATGAAAACCTTCGACAGTTTTGTTGAGTAATAGCTATTAATTTCAAACAAGTTCAAAAGTTTACTGGAGGTCAGGGTTGGCAAAATTTGTGTTTTTTTCAAAAAGAACAAAACAAACAGTTTTTTTTTGTTTTAAACATGTTTTTATGTTTTAAACAACAACCTGAAAAAACATGTTTTAAACAAGAACCTGAAAAAAACATGTTTTAAACAAATAAGATGTTTAAAACATAATGCCTAGAATACTTATTTTCTAAGTATAATGATTAATAAGGAATCTGTAATCCAAGGAAGGACTATGTTCCTAGTTATAAAGCAAACGCTTGACTAACTTCTAAAAATACTTATTTTTGTTAATCTTAAAAGTTAAATCTCACATGTAGGCTGTTCAAGAAGCTTCAACTAATGCACAGTTGCCAGGCCCTACTCTATCCATGTGGCAGCTACTTTGTCTTTTGGAATACAACATTTTTTCGTGAATGCAACAAAATATTGACATTAACAACTGTGAGCAGTGTATTAAGTGAGGAACAAAACTGTTTCATCCATACAGTATTCAATTTTATTTTTTTGAACACTTGTAAAAAACATACCCAGGCATTTTAAAGAGGCCCATGAGTGCTCATCACGATATGTTTCTTTGTTAACTGATTATACATTTTCAGCCACACAACAGATTTTTGTGCAGAATAAACAAAATGGCACGGAATGAATGAAAATACAAAGTTACAAAACACGCAAATAACCACAAACTATCAAACATTAAGTATCAAAGTGTGTTTTAAACAAGTCTGAAAAAAACATGTTTAAAACACATTGTTTTAAATGTTTTAAACATTTGTATAAAGAACAAAGCCATGTGTTTTAAATGTTTAAAACAAGTTGTTTAAACACTTTTGTTTTAAACATGCCAACCCTGCTGCAGATGCATGTGACATGGGCAGAACGACTGTTCAAAGTATTAAAAGGGTCATAGATAACGCAGAAGGAAATATAGCCCATTTCCATATGCCATGGTAACACTACAAGAGAAGAATTAACCATATTAGATGAGTTCGATAAGAGAGTAGTGCATAGGTCTGTTTTCAGTTTTTATGATCATGGAGACATGATTTAGGAGAAGAAATAAACTTTCGGGTTTCAAAAAATTTGTGTTACAAATTCTGCTCAGTATGTTTATAGTAATGTTTTATTCATTCGTTAGGAGTTTCTGTTGTTCTTTTCTGTCATTTGATATATTTAAAGAAAAATATAAAATAAAATGTAAAAAGTATCAAGCATAAAGTACAAAATATTGTAATCCAAAGGAGAGAGCATCAGCAAACATGGCAACAGCACCCTGGCTACACTTGACAATGAGACTCGCATTTTCATGTCACCCAGTACAGAAATATATTATAACATGCATAAGAAAACAAAATATAACTTACTTTGTCTGCAACGTCAGTAAACTCAACATTTTCATCAATTTCCCTGCAAAATAAAATAGTTGACACATTTTGAATGTTTCTCAAAAAAAAAAAAAAAAAATGCGACAAAATTTAACAGTTTTTATGTTAATGATACTGTCAATACATCTATTAATTAGTTTTAGTTACTTGTTATTAATAATAATAATAATAATGACAAGAATAAGAATCTGGTATTTGCAGACTTATTAACAGCTGATTAGTAATTTTTAAGTTAAAGAATTGGTTTGAGAATGACCTACTTTATTTCAAATATATTTGAAAGTTTTTATACTCCCTGTACTTCCATTTGCCTCAATCATTAAGAAGCCACCATATAATTATTGCAAAGGAATATACATATATTGTTATTTCATTTCTACTTACTCCATTGCATTCTTTTTCTCAGAGAAGACCCTAAGTATAAACTTTCCCTCCTCGTTTGGCTCAAATGTCGAAGGTACAATGCAGTAGGTGCCAGGCTTAAGCTTAATATGTGCACTAACTTCACGAAGGTTAGAAAATCTTGGTGACTTTGGGATGTATATATTACGCTTGAAGGAATTCTGGTCTAATGGTTTATCCAGATTATCTGCATCTTGCAACTGTGAAATAAATTAATACCAATTCTTATTAACTTATTTCGCATTATTAAAGTATCTTAACATGAATACATACAGTAATAAGAATAATACACTGAATATATTAGATTTGAAAGCAAGGTATTTTCTCAAGCAGCAAAGTGAACACTTCATCACAATACTTTCTCCTTTCTTCTCAGAAGAGTATTCATATATGTGACAAAGAGAATGAGATGACATGTACAGTCACAAACAGTTCTAGGTTGGAATGATACAATTGAAAGTTAATGGGATCGTTACAACCCAGAACTGTCCGTGACTGTACATTGTGTCACCCCACACCAATCTGAAAGGTTTTATTTCTTTCTTAAGGTTTGTTTTCAAGAGACCTGTTACTTGGATGCCAAGTGTCATCTCGTGTGTTGCTTGTCACTTCAGTATGAATTAATCAAAAGACAAATTATAATTTTTGTAACTTTATTGTACAAACTGATATATAACTCACTGATTACTCACATAATACAATGCATATCCAATGGATAAAAGTTCCTTTCCTACTTTCCTCTGTGCACGTCGATTCTTTTGCATTAGTGCTATGATTACTGTGCACTTGTCCTCATCATCTTCTTCATCCGGATCTTCCAAAGTAATTCGATATTGTGGATTGTGGTGGAATGTGTCTGAAAAGATAAATGTCAAAAATTGCTTAGGATGAATTCTGATTTCTCTATGCCAGTGTCACTATCAGTGTGTACTTTGCTATAAAGTTTGTAATAGTGTTAATGGAGGGTCTGTTCTTACATTATGAGGAAGCCTCTCTCTTTCCACACTCACTGATACATGGAGAACCATTCCACTAGGTTATAAATGTCTAAGAAACATTGATTTCTAATGATTTCAAAACATGTCCATAATATCCATGGATCTGATCTGAACATTGTGGATATCCATTGGATGTCTCTTGGAGATTTTTGCTGCATGTATCTTGATCATCCATTTAGAAGTCTATCAAGGCAAGCACCCAGTTTGATGTCTAAAATGAAATGGTCATTCCCCCACTGAGACATTAAAAAAATATACTTTATATCAATTAATATAAGAATAAATGGTGCATTCTCCTTGGCATCTAAGGTTAAAATCATAGACAATGTTTCAAAAAAATAAAAATAAACATTCAGTGACACTAGCAGGCATTAGTTAGTAAAATTCATCTGCCCCTATGAGAGAAGATCATAAATCTGCCATCTGACTTGCATTGAATTCAATATTTTTTAACATTTTGTGGACTACTCTGAAAATACTGTTTTTTTCCACAGACTGTTAATTTTTTTCTATTTTTCAGAAAATCATAGAAAATATGTTGTTACATTTGCAATTATTTACCAAATCTCACTGAAATAAAAAAGATGACATTTTTCCACAGATGTATAATATGTTATATTTTACATTCTCTCACATTTATGAATTTTTACTCAAACATTTTTTTAAAGAAAAAACATTTTTAATAAGTAATACGGAAATAGTTAATATGAAATAATCTAAAAACTTCCTCTTTGGAGTGGAAATTGTCACTAACTGTGAAATCCAAAGCGGGATTCTCACAAAGAATTTCCACAATGTGCATGTAAATTGTTCAATGCTATTATCAAGAGTATAAGCAAAAGTGCAACATAATTTGACATGAATCCAACTAAAATTCAGCCACAACAAAAAAAAAAAAATGTGACATCTGGCAGTTGGAATTTGAAAGAGGTGATTACAACACATGTATACAAGAAATATGGTGTGATTATAGCCCATTGTGAATTCACAATATGACTATATAGTAAAGGGCAGGCTATGCTCATCACCAATCTTATTGGACAGTAGGTATGCGAAAGGCTATGCCACTTGCATGTCCAAAATATGTTAACCTAACATATTTAATTT
Organism: Lepisma saccharinum; assembly: GCF_977018435.1. Classification (NCBI taxonomy): domain Eukaryota; kingdom Metazoa; phylum Arthropoda; class Insecta; order Zygentoma; family Lepismatidae; genus Lepisma; species Lepisma saccharinum. Next base: position 20,085,703 of record NC_139253.1, read on the forward strand.
GCCTCCGCCATTTTGCCCATCTAACTAACCTGTATTATTAATGCAACCTCCAGCAGTGGCACCTCTCACCCACTCCGCTTCAAAAATGTTAACTTCCCATTTTTTCTTGTTGTTCATTCTGTCTTCGGAGAAAGAGTCTGGATTCAAATGACAGATTTCTAATTGTGTGAAGAAAGTTGTGAAATCCTTATATGACATCCAGAACTCTCCATCTTCATCAAATGTAAGCCCTATTTCCTTTCTCGCTTTATCAGGAATAAGTTTCCACTCTTGGGATCTGTAATGATATAAATTTACATATCTGTAATGCCATTATTACCAAAGATTTCATTTGAAAAAAAATGTATGTACAAATTACAAGCAGTGAAGCGTTTTGCCTGAACTTATTTTCTAATGATAAACTACACTTGAATACAAATATGAGGTGTATTTTTTAAGTAAGTACTGTTTTGATATGTACAAAAACAAGTAAACTTTTTGTAACAATTTTATTGTTACATGAAAGACCACTACTACTTTTTCACATAATTGCCACCAATATTAAGGCACTTATCATATCGAACAACAAGCTTTTGTATTCCGTCGTCATAAAAGTTTGCCGCGTGAGTTGAGAGCCACTGCAACACGGCTGTTTTGAGGCTATCGTTGTCATCGTGGTGCTGACCTCCGAGATGCTTCTTCAGTTGCAGAAACACGTGGTAGTCACTGGGTGCTAGATCGGGGCTGTATAGAGGATGATCAAATTGTTCCCAGCCAAATGATGCCATGAGATCTTGACAAGAAAAGTCAAAGCGCTACCTAAACGTTTGCTTTTGTGCGCCTCAGTTAACATTTTTGGTACCCATCATGAGCACAATTTTCGATAGATTAAGCGTTCGGTAACAATTTCGTAGATAACACTTCTTGAAACTTCAGGGAACTCCTCTGATAACGAAGAAATCGTGAAGTGTCTGTTCTCTTTCACTTTTTCGTCGACTTTCTGCACCAAATCGACAGTGATCACTGAGGTTCGCCCACTCCGTTCCTCGTCATGAACATTCTTTCGGCCATCTTTGAAAGCTCTTACCCATTTGCGTACCATTCCATCACTCATAATGTTTTGTCCGTACACTTCACAAATCTGACGGTGAATTTCAACTGCTTTCACGCCTTTAGCACTAAGAAAACAAATAACAGCGTGTATTTCACAGTCGGTGGGATTCTCAATCGGCGGAGGCATTTTAAATACTCAAAAGCAAATGTATACACGATTGATTGTTGCCCCAATGACGTCTGTGGCTTGCCAACAGATGTAGGTACACAGTGCGCATGCATGGGACACCGACCACAGCGCTGCAGTGGCGGAATTTCAAAACGGTACTTACTTTAAAAATACGCCTCGTACATATTTACTAAATCCTTAAGTAATATGCACATTTTTGAAAACCTTATCCAATTAATAACCATCACATTTATATCTTCAGAGGATTAACATGTAAAGGAACAATGTTCAGAGTTTGAAACTAGGTGATTAGATATGTAGAAAATATGTATTTTTTCTTGCTATAAAGAGAACAACAAAGAAATTCAAAAATTATATTTGTTATAATATTTTCTTGCACAATAAAATAAATATTGTTCTTAATTATGTAGAAAAGTTAATAGCGCATTCACTTCTTACATAGATATGTAATATATCTATGTAACATTCAAAAAAGCATAATTTATCCTCCTTTCAATTTTGGGAACTCTCTTCCAATATGTAAGAAGTGAATTTTAACCTTGTTTGTGCTTATAATAGTTCATGTTCTCACACAAAAATATATTTCCAAAAATCTACAATTCATACTTATCACTCCATGGTCCATTCCATTCAGCTTCATTGCCCCAAGGGTTCCTTAATCTTATTAGCTGAACTTTGTCTCTCTTTCCCAGTATTTTGATGTCAACCAATTTCACTCGTGTAATACTATATGCATGGCCCATTATTAAACCTTGAGGAGTTTTATGTTCTATTTTACCTGAATCGTCTGCCTATTAGGATTAAGAAAATGATATATTAAGAATCTATATTATGTATTTTGTAAATTATTCATAAAAAATATCATTAATAATACTGTTCCAATCAAATATAAAATAACAAACATTTCATGAAAACTCTGAATGATTATGTTTGGTTTTACCTTAGAAAAGTAAATTACATGTTAAAAATTTAGAAACTACATTCAAAATGTAATATATGAACACAAGGTATTAAACCTTTAAGTGGATAAAGTTACAGGAGAACAGTTATATATTTATTTGTGGTAATTAATTAGGAATTAGGTAATTAATTTAGGAATAAAAGAAAATTACCTCTATAGAACACCCCATTAGTGATGAGCGTTCAAAGGCCTTTAACATGATTTGGAAGAGATTTGGTGGAGCCTCTGTCAGGTCATACATTTCTGAAATTCCTCCTGTAAAGTCTTCCATAGCTTCAGATGCTGAGCCACCACTAAGAGCCTCATATGAGCCGCACAACCTAACATTTTGAGTCATTAAAAATCTTTTAGTAAAGAATATTTATTTACAATTTAAATGTGCAATATAAAAAGGTAAAGCTATCCACTGCAAAAAATTGTAACATGCCGTAAAGGCATGTGGGGGAATATGGAGGTAAAGCCCCACATTCACAATCTTGCCCATTTCTGAAGCTGATGTGATGAGCACCATGCTCTAGCCACCAGTGCTCCTCCAGGTGCCCATTTATTAGGGGCTGATACAACCCCAGAGCTGATGAATCCATGCAGGGACATTGCTAGAAAAATCCCCCCCTGAAATTACCCATCCTTGGAATTAAACCTTGGTCTCTTGCATGCTACTCAAATGCTTTACCCACTGGACAATCATGGTTCTAAATATATGTGGTGATTTAAAAAATAATAGAAAGAATTCCATTTTCTTTTTTAATCAAATATACGATTTGATTGATTGATTTGCTTTATTTTACTTCGCCTTTGTGCCACTTATGGCTAATTTGTGCAGATGGGGATGAGTGATATGATGAAATTGATGAATGGACACTCACAAACACCCACACCCAGGCTTGGATTTGAACCCGGGACCCCTGGCAATCATCAATCAAACATACAAGTTGGTTTCTTGTTCTAGTAATGATAAAGTATAACAGTTATATTCCACACTTACATATTTAGTGGAAAAGTTAACCCAGCACAGGTTGCTGTGGAAGATACAGTGCAATATAAATTTAAATTGAAAAAAAACACTAAATAGCTAAAGTCAAATTATAACTAAAAAAGTAAGTACATGCCTAAACTGGACTTTATCTATTTATTGCATAATGGCATATGGTGTAAGTTATGTCTTATCTAAAATAAAACGAATTTGGGTTTTTTAGAATTCATGATTTTAAAACAAACATCTTAGTTAATTCATTCATCTTGAACACAAGAACTGAAATATTTTTCATGTCCTCCCTGACCCCTCTCTAATTCACAAGACCAGTGCTCAAAGCTGGTATCCCCCAGCTAGGAACATTCTTGCAAGACATCCCTCCCAGCTCAGCTGTCTCATTGTCCCCATGTTAAACCATAGGAGCATCCCCCCAGCTAACCCCAAGGCTCATCCAACCCCCCTCCCCCCAACTAGCATTTTCCACTTCAATCACTGAATATATAACTTCAGGAAGAAATGCTAGGAACATCCTTGAAAAGGAATAATTCTGAAGCACAATAAGAATTATTGGAAATTAGCAATATGAAATTAGAATTTTTACACAGTTGTAGAAGTGACACATGGTAACACTGATCAAATATACTTTTAGATATAATGAAATAAAAAATATATAAACTTTATAGGAAAACAGAAATAACATCGTTTTTAAGAACTACACATTTTAACATTTAACTTACTTTGCATATGCCTTTTCAAGTAGGGCACTCCAAAATTCATTTTTTTCTGCAGAATGAAGAAATACTAGGTTGCCAGAGTAAGTTGGCAATCTGTCATCAATAACGACATCAACCCACTTTCCATACTGCCAAAACCTGTTAGTAAGAAAATGAAAACTTAATTAATTAATAACTCATTCTATTGAACATAAGATTTTGTGAAAAGCACATACATTCTAAAAGAGTTATCATAAATGTTAACCAAATTCTGCTGGAATTAGGCATCCTCCATAGCTTTCACATAAATATTTCCTTAAATTTACTGCAAAATTTATGTGTTTGTTTAACTCAAATTAGAATAGTATAAAAAACATTTAAGGCTATTTCCTTCATACAAAATCTGATAATATTATGAAGTGAATTAATGTTATTGCAATGAAGTGCTTGAAATAAATATTATTTGAACATCCTGATGAAAAACTTAATGCTAAAAGATAGTAAACCAAGATAATGAAAACATATATTGCAATCCTCATACATACATGAGAGAGAGATTGCTGATCTTCAATTTGGATTGACAATAGCCTTAAAAGCTCATTCATATTTCTTGCAATGTAGTTGCAACCATTGCTACATATGTGTATATCAAATTACAATTACCTGAAGTGAAATATTCCTGCATATTCTTCTCCAAAGTTCTGATCATGTGGTACTACTTGGAAAAACAGCTTCTTGTTGAGAGTAAGGTTAGCTACAGCTGCCAGCAACCAGCAATCAGCTAATCAAACATTAACATTTTAATTATATCTATGTACACATTTACATATATATATTATATAGACATGTACATGAAGAATAAGAGCTCTTATAGATACACAAAGTGTGCATAAATATAAGAGATGTTTAAAAAGTAAACATTCAATTTTATATTTATCATTTTTCTTTATAGTTATGAATAAATAAAGTTTCCCGTGCACATAGCACCATGTCATGAAGGCACATAAAGGCATGTGGATGTAGGGTCCGTCACATTATTGATCTTACCAATTTTCTTTGGAGGTGATATGGTCAGCACCATTCTCCAGTCGCCTTTACTCCCTGGGAGGTTACCTACATTAAATTGAGGTTTGCTAAACCCAAAAGCCACTTCAAACTGGGACAAGGCTGGAAAAATTCTGACCTTACATCACCCACCCGAAGAATCAATTCCACATGGCAGTCAGATGCCCTTTCGACTGGACAACCATGTGGGTCCCGTGTTTATAATTCATATTTATGTATTAGAATGCATAAATAAACAGGGGAATATTAGAAGTAAGTGGCATTTTTAAAATAAAATAGAGATCTAATGTAGAGTCAAGCATGAAAGATGACCTGAGTTTAACTACAAGCATTTCATTCCTTCTATTCATATTTGAATTTTATTTAAAACAACAAGTTTCATTAGAAAATTATACAGGTTACTGCATTTGAACTTACCTAATTTGCCTTGTTTAATATCAAATCTAGAAGCTCCCTCTACAAATAGTTTAGGATTTGACACAATTTCCTGTAAAAGGAGGAAGAGATGTGAGTCATAAGTAAATTACTATCCAATTTTTATTGCTTAATTGGTAAGAAAATACATTTAATTTATAGTTTCTCAATGGCTTATAGTTAAGAATTAAATAAGAAATTATGAGTATTGCATACATACTCGTAGTTTCCAAATAGTAGAAAAAATGAAAAATAATTTTGAGAAATAGTTCAATTAAAACATGATGGTACATTTGAAACTAATGTGAACATATTTTATACTCTTAAGATACACTCTTTATGCCAGTCCCTGTTCATATTCATTCGATCTATAATCTTGTTTGATTTTTCTTTTGAATTGAGTTTCCAAAATCTTATAAAGCTTGTTCTATATACCTATTTGAAACACATCACAGCACAAGTCAATTCTGTTATTGGTGTGAAGACACAAATAGTCAAGTAGTTAGAAACCATGGTTTCTTGTGCGATGAGTAATCCTTGGCTTAATTCCCAGTGGGAAATTTCTATGCTGACCCAGCACTATGAGGTCAATCGTGAGCTGTCAGAAATAGTAGTGGGCTAAACTGTAGAACTGCAGTAATTGAACTCAATACCCCTGGCTGCATTCCATCCAACGAAAATCTGTCTGGCTCTTCTTGGTCCTCAAAGAGTTGTGCCAATGAAAGAAACACCAGTGTTCCATTTTAAATTGACAATTTTTACTGACAGGTATCTCATGCTCATTGAGAAACTTATACAGTGAACCTGCAGCCTGATAAATTTGTTTTTTTAAAAGTCAATGACCTGTTCCCAACAATTTTATTTGTAAATAAATTTTTAACTTTATATGTTAATATATATCCTTGAAATTTAATATTAATTAAGAAATTATGGCATAATCATACAGAGTATTAGTTCGATTATGTCTAGGCTTGTTTACAAATATAAAATTTGGTTTAAATTAGTTGACAACAACTGGATCTAATGGAATGTTTTAGTTTCCTCTGGACAATATCATTAAATTAATTTGGTAAATGCTGATTTTCATTGGAATGTTCCATTCTGGGCACCGAAAAATTCCAATTAATCGGAATATTTCCACTGCAATATGTTAATGAAAATTGCTGCAGTGGAGCCTGTCCGCCAACCTCCATATTTTGAAGCAGGAGTTAACATGCTTCCCCAGTTAGATCATTTGATCGCTCACCACCACTCGTCGCGAAATTTCCTATTATCACAGTTGAACTTGAAATTCGAACAAAAGGCCATCTTTCAAGGTGGTTGCCAGCTTGGTCTGCAAGTCACTTTACCCTTCCGGCTCTGACTTGATAACTTCCTCACAGTTGTAGTTCAAATGTGGAGTCTGCATGGCTCACAGCCAGCATTGACGAGAAAAGATTTCCTCTTATCGCTGGTGAAGCCCTGAACAAAAGGCCACATTTCCATGTTGTTGCCAGCTAGGTCCTGTCAGTTGAGAAACACTTCCCTAGACTTTCCTATCCTCGGCCATTAAAGTCTTATTGGCTTAATTATTCTAATAATATCAGGCTATGAATATAGATTATGCTGTTCAGTATTAAGTAACTTCCTCCACTTTCTTAAGATCCTGTTTTCAAAAACTATTAATTTATGTTCCTCTCTTAGAAGTAAGGGACTATGTTTCACATCCATTCAAAAATGTAGGCTTGATATATTTCTTGTACATTTTAACCTTTAAGCCCCGTGCCAGGTTAGGTTTGCAACAGGTTCTATGTAATAATCCATGTAAAAATGGCGCTCAGCATATCCCGTGTCTGTCTTCCCTCAACCGCCGAGCTGTTCATATCACAGGCAGTGAGAAAATCGGCAGTATTGCATCGGAACTATGTTCTGCGCGCACGTTTGGGTCTGGCAAAAAGTTGCTGCAAACTTAACTTGTCGCGGGGCTTAGGTCCTTTGATATTAGATGAGAGGATAAAAGTAGAAAAGTAACATGCATGCATTATCTGACATAGCTGTGCCATAATTACCTCCTTAATATCATTTTCATTTTCAATAATACTCCCAACTATTTGAATTTAGAATCTGAATCAAATGAATTGTTATCTGTAATTTGGTTTTGATTATTACCTAACACTTGTTTTTGCCCTGTACGCACGTACAATGGAACACCGATTTTACATTACCAGGTTTTATACATTTTCCCTCATTGTACATTCAATCTTCATGGTTCCAATGTAGCAAAAATGTTACAAAATTTCCCCCGATTTTACATTCTCCTGTATTTTAAGATTTCTCACCTTAATCCATTCAAAAACATAAAATCGAGGTTTTCACCTTATAAACTGAATTAGAAAATAGTTTTATGTATTCATACTCAGACTACTTATCATCTTGCTTACATGTGGCCTCTTCCACTCATAGCATCTTCCTACTTTGCTTGGTTGTTGGCTGTAATATATGGAAGACTGATCAGGTGGGAATTCTGGATCTTCAAAAAGTTTGTGTTGAGCCAAGCAGTTGGCACGCAACTCGTAGAAGTCTTGTTTTGAACCTTTAGCTGGTGTTACAGTCTGTTTTGCCTGTTTTTCTATTATCTGCAAGCAAAAAAAAAAAAATAAAACTTTAGACGTGTTTCAATCTAGGATTCTATTTCATAAATATTTGTAAACATTTTGTTTTTCTTTGTTAAAGAAGATAGATGGTACACTCAAGGAAAACTGAGTCGGGGACAGTGATATTTAATATATCACAAAATATCTTGCAAAAATGCATATTTAAGCCCAGAGCTTGATGGGAAGAGGTAGGGTTGTTTGTGGTGTTCTTTCTTTCTATTTCGGATGTTTTACATAGCTCTTCTACCTCAGAGCTTATTTACGAAGATGAGAATAAATGATGGAATGGATGATAGGACAAACATGATGATGTAACCAGGATTCGTGCTTGTAATCTCTGGCTTCATAGCATGCTACTCTGACCAGTCCAACATGAAAGCCAGCTATGTTGTTAGTGTTAGGTGGCGTGCATGATATAATGATAAATTCAGTGCTAAAAACGCATAGCGAACACTTGTTAAAAATCTTGGAAAAGAAAAGGTGTTGTGGATAAATCAGTGTATATCTCCTCAATGTCTCCAATAGCTCTCCTCTTAGAAACATGGGAATGAGAACAAGCTAAACTATGCAACATTTGCAACTATTGCAACATCCCATTTGAGTTGCAAGACATTGAAAAAGATGGGCGGTCAATGTTGCTTACTAATTTTTTCATATCATAGGACCATCTTTAGAATCATATCTGTCCCTGCCCTCAATCCCAGGTATGCTAAAAAAATAATTTTAACTTCAGAAGAATGGAAGAAAATTTCCTATTACACTTTCTACTGTTGAGTTGCATTTTACAGCAATTATAGGTAGTATGTTAATTTCTAAAATTTTTTGGCAGATAAGCTTGATTTTCTTATGCAAATCTAATGAAAGATTTAAAAACAGAACAGTATTTATTTTGTCCCATTAGAATATTACAAAGTCATACTCCTCTCAGTAGCTCTCTTTGGTATATCATTTATATACACTGCATTATAGAGAAACAAGACATACCTTCTTTTGAAGGCACCCAAATTGAACCTTCCTTGGTGTAGGGTGACCAGACACATACGTTCAAAAAAGAGGACAGAGCATGGCGAAAAAGGAGGACAAAGCTATAAAAAAGAGGACACTGCAAAAATGGCAACCCATTTGCCATTACTCATAATTTAATGAATATTAAAAAAATCTTACCAAAGAAATCAATCTTCTAATCTGTTATTTAACAAATGACAAAGAATATATACAGTTTGAAGCACAGAATTTTACTCCTTTTCTAATTCTTGGATATTATGGTCATAGTCTTTTGAAACTGTTTTAGTAAAACATTTAACAATACTCATAATTACATACTTAGTATATAGTAATAAGTCATGTGTTTTGCTCTTTCTGGTCATAGCCCTCCCAAAGTTGATGGTTTAGTGGTCTGAGCCCCCCAAAGTTGATGGTGTAGAACATTTCAAATATGTATTTAAAGTTAAGTTCATGTGGCACAATTCAGAGTAAACTTTACAAGAGAAGCAAAATAATACATTAGATCCTCTTAAGCAAAATTATTTGGGGGCTCTGCCCCCACTTCATTAACATTAGGGGGGGCTCGAGCCCCCCCCCCCAAGCTCCATTGAGTCGGCGCCTATGGCAGCAGGGGAAATGACAGCCACCTTACACTTTATCTTATATTTGTTTCTTCCATCCTTTAAAAGCTGGATATTGTCGGTCCCCATGGCGGAATGGTTAGCACACCGTGCCACAATGCCAACGGTCCCGGATTCGAATCCCGGCCTAGGCATGAGTGTTCATTGTGAATGTCCATTCATCAAAATCATCCTATCATCGCTCATACCCATCTTCGCGATTAGCCAAAAGTGGCAGAAAATGAAGTAAATAAACCAAATCAATCAATCGAAAATAAACTTCACAGACTACATGTGTTCCAGCAGTCTCAAAGGATGAAGCAATGAGTTAGAATAATACTAATGAGTAATGATTCAGTCGGGAAAGTGATCGTGTTCAGGTCCCAGATGCTAGGTGAGCATTGCTCGAATACTTAACGCACCCCAAGTGATATGCCTTAAATGTTGATCGTTATATGTGGAAGCATTCTCTATCCAGCACATTTGCTATGGTCGATGCTATACTCTTTCCAAAAAAAGGAGGACATTTACCGATTTCCCAAAATCTGCCCAGACGCCGGACAGACACGTAAAAGGAGGACATGTCCAGATAAAAGAGGACGTCCGGTCACCCTACCTTGATGGCTCTGATATTTGGAACCATAAGCAGATTAATCATCCAGAATGTGCAATGCATTTGAAAATATTCCACAGGTGAGGAATTCCAGTAACTTCGTTTGAATCATTGGAATACACACACAAGTGCGTGCACCCCCCCCCCTCACCCCATACACACAGACAAGAATATTTTAATATCATACCAAAGTTGTGAACAAGAATGAGTGCCTTAATATATTCATGTATGTATATGTGCATGTGCGTGTGTGTGTATAAAATTTACAATCAGAGATGGGGACGCTATAACTAGAAGGGGGAATTCTTTCCCTTCAAATACTGTCTGATTATATGTTTTCCCTATAATTATTGCAGTAAGATGCCAGCAAAAGTGGGTGTGGAGCGAGAAGGGGAAGACGAAAGGGGGAGCATGAATATTTTGTGAGACAATCAGATGTAATATAGCACAAGTTATATGTAAAATGAGAATTCTAGTAAAAATCCATTTAATTACTTTTTCTTGTCCATTGGAAAAGGTAGGAGGATGGACAGGAGAGCAACCGACCCTATGTCCCCTCTGATGCCATTTTTTTTAATAAGTTCATCTCTGTAACATTAAGTTTAGTAGAAATGAATGTTGTTTTTATTCGCAGGGCCTGACCTATGTCTTGTTATTGGCAATAGGTTTGTGTCATCATAACAAGTGATTGGGGATAATACTTCGACAAGACTAGGCAGTGCCTCGATTTCGTCTTGAATTGTAAATGTATGTCTTGTTCTCAGTCTCAAAGAACAAGCCTCCATCTTGACTAAAGTCTCGAAATTAAGGGTGATTCAAAAATCTCTTAACATTATCCTTATAACGCTAATGAATGGTTTTCAGGATGGGATAAAGTACACTGTTGTTTTCCAACAAGATGGTGCACCACCCAATCGTTCGAGACTACCTCGCTGACACATTCCCTGATAGGTGGATCGGCCATGGCTCACCAAGGCTTTGGGCGACTCGCTCTCCAGACCTGACTCCTCTAGACATGTTTGTCTGAGGGTTCATTAAGTCTACGGTGTACCAAATAAAGACCAACACCATAGAGCAACTGGCTCAGCGCATAGCTGCAGCAACAGGGGAGATCAGGCCAGTTATGTTGGAGCATGTGTTCTGGTCTACACAAGAGAGGTGGATGCTATGCATAGACTTACAGCGTCACCACATTGAAATGTACTGAGTTTGCCTTCTATTCTAAAGTACTTTTAAGCAGTTATGACAATTTTGTCAATACCATGTTTCTTTATTAAAATGTCAGGAGACTTTTGAATCACCCTGTACATAGTAAAAACAGCATATACAGCTAGTTTCCAGACAAGCTTCCACAGTGTATAAAAGTCCAAGGCAAATGTATTTTCTTAATAATACTTTTCTGTTTATCACCTTATTTCGATGCTATGAGCCCTCGAAAAACTCACTTTATTTTGCTTTATATGCAACCATGCTCATAATTACCACTAATAGATTGAATTTCCCACTACAGTGACGCATAAACAAAATAATATGAGTTTTCTATAAATAACTAGGGATATACGTTTGTTATGTCTGAAGAAGTCGCATAATATAGAAATTTTGGTTTAGGTAAATATTTTTATATCATATCAACATTGTGAACGGGACTGGTGTGCCTTAAAATAGCCTTAACGATGGCGTATACACTGCAGCAGTAACATGCATTCCTAAGTCAAACACACGATAACATTTTTTTACTGCCTTTCTTTCTTACTTAAGTACGTATAAATCAACGGCAGCTGGTGGCTCTGAATTAGATGAAGAGCTAGTAGGAAGAAATGAGGTACTATAGATATTAGGTTAGAAAATGGTGTTTCTAGTAATAAATTACATATTCCTTGCAGAATATAGAAACATATTCTAAATGGAAACCGCGATTTACCTGAACATTTCTTTCCGACGTCCACTGGCTCCATCTAGGAAGTAGTTCCTTCGAAATCCGTTGTTGAAGAGGGTTTGGTGCCAAGTCAGGTTGTGCCTTCTGATCAACAACTTTACGTGATTGCACAGGCGGGGAATAATTTCGATTCAGTCGTAGTCTACCGTAGGTAGACATTTTAAAAGATCTAGCCTATATCTCCTGAGTCAAGCTTGAAGTGTTAAATATGGTTTACGCACTCTCGATAAGGAACCACATTTTTTGCAGTTTAGCTATCACAGTGAAATGTTTGTTTTACTCCGCAAACTGTGAAGAACTATGTTCTTTAAATCACTTATCTCATTAGATAACGCCATTCAGCGCGTGGGAAATTCTTTTGAAGTCGATTACTAAAGTTATCTTACTCATGATCTTTTTGTTATCTGTCCTTTTGTTTTGTGGTATTCGCTTTAAACTTGAGTCATTATAATTGTTAATTAATAGTCTATATAATTGTAGAAATGAAAAGCATAGACCTACTTCATATTGTATGATGTGTGCTTGTTATGCGATGTAATTCATGGAACTGATTATACTGGTTGTAGGTTCTATTTCAAAGTTTCAAGAAGTACAAATAACATGACCTATTCTCTTATCTAAGTTATTTACCTTGTTTATGTCTATCAGTGGCGTAATCTCCATGTTAACGCCGGTGAATCAACATTTGTAATATATTTTTGTACATTTAGCTTTAATACATGAGTAATTGCTCATTGTATGCTATTTAAGTAAATTATTCAAAGAACTTAAGAGATTTGTTTATATACGTTATTGATCGTTCTCCATCGAACCCTTCTTATGACCGGGTTTTATCCTCGATTGTACGGGGAAGGGGGGCAAAGCCAGTGTCTCTTTAAAAAACATGCGTATTACGGTGTCAGATCCACCGTTGTAAACAACGTTGGCGGGAGAAAACTGCTTGTTCCTTCCTGCTTTCTGTGCCGCGCTTTGCAAGGGCATTGTTGCTACATGAATGTGAATCCAGGTTCAATTTTAGGTAAAAAGATAAATTTTGTGAAAAAAATATAGAAATTGCCGGAAAATTTGAAGAAGTCGGACTTCTGTTTTTGTTTTACTTGGATGCCTACATTGGTGTTTTATTTCTGTTATATCTAAATAATCTAGAAGGGATGTATAATTAATACGTACAGTAAATAAGAATTGTTGCGGTAAACCAGGTCAAATTTTCTGAATAGGCTATGCCATGTTTATCTGAGACGATCTCATGGATGAATTAAGAGGGGCAGCGGACGTGACTCCTAAGGGAGCTTTCAGCCGAAGCGACCCACCTCCGTGGCGGAGTGGCTAACACAGCGCGTTACGAGGCCAGGGGCAGACCCGTAGCCAGAATTGATTTCCAAGGGGGCTCACGGTTTATGAGGGGGGGCCTTTGTAAATCAAATCCATTTTTCAAAAGTTTAACAGTGTTAAATGAAGGTAAATTATGTGTGTATGGGGAGGGGTCAATAAATTACATAAAGTTTAGAAATATCACACAAATACTACATTTTTCTATATCTTCTAAAATATCACTTGAAGTGTTAATTGGCTGCTACTGAAATCATCCCTTACTACACACTCCATACTACGTTTGATGATACAGATATCACACAACAAAAAGGGGCAATATTCAATCATAGCGCCTTTCATATAGTACATATGTACATAGTACATTCCACTCTCCTTCGTTACCAAAACTTGGAAGATGCGGAGGGAATTTGCATAATGACATCAAAGTCACAGATTTCTGTATAAATGGGAGTTTGCAACAGAGGCAACGAAGATACTGATAAAGAAGCTCCCCTGTGAAGGAACTTTCTGGGGTCTAGAGAAGAGAATCTCCTAAATACTTGCCGCTACTAGACTTCTTATAAATAAGATGAATGAATGTAATAGCTGCTGTTCATGCTCCCTGAATTTATCCTTCACCAAAGTTGTGAGCAAAATAATATCAACTGTCTACATGTTCACTCTTCACTGCAAACAAATTACACACAATAGTTTTATTTTACCTCAGTGCCAGGTGGGGCTGATGGTAGTTCCAGGGGGCGCTCAGCCCCACCTGGCCCCTGCCTGGCTACGGGCCTGGCCAGGGGTTCAAGGTTCAAATCCCGGCCTTGGCATGAATGTTCTTTGTGAGTGCCCCTTCATCAATTTCATCATATCATAGCTCCTCATTAGACAAAAGTGGCAGAAAAGCGAAGTAAAATTAACCAATGAACAACAACAGACAAGGGACAAGCATCACGTGTCTTTTGGAAACCAACCCTCAGAAATAAATGCAACTTTTCGAACCGAAAAGATACAAGCTGCACGTGTCGCTCGGACAGGGCCGTTTTCTCAATATTGTGCATCGTGTCGCTTCGGTTGTTTTTTTTCTTTCCTTCAAAGCATGCGCAATGAATGACTTTCTAAAGACTATATGGGGCCGTGTCCGAAAGGTGCAGGACCGTACTTGAAGCGAGCATCCTCCGAGTGTGGTCTTGGAGTGCGGACTTCAAGTCGTGGACTGGAAGTGAAAATCTTTCGAATTGCACTTTGACTGAAGCGCCAAATACGATCAGTAGATAAAACTGAGTACTCGTTGTTTTCCCCGCGTTTTAAACACTTGTTTTTCACCATAGAAATCACATAGCATTTTCAAATGTTCGTACACTTACATTTCCACACATTAGAAGAACTTTAACCAACAACTTGCTGGCTTTCTACCTCCGTGATTTTAAACAAATGAACAACGAGTGCGAAAATCACGTGACCTAGTCACCAACCATCTGTACTGCGAGCTGTGCACTTGCGTACTTGTCTTCTTGGCGCTTTCGAACTGTTCTAGGTGACGTCACTTCCGTCAAGACTATACTTCAAGTCTGTACTTTGTACCTTTCGGACAGAGCCTCAGTCTGAAAGCTTTAATTTGAAGTTGCTGCATTCCTGCGACCACCCAGCAGTCTTACTTGTAATTATACTTTACAATAATTTGCGCAATTCACTGTAACTAACGTAAAGTTATGTGTGTCAAGTTTATAATTTTGTCTTGCTATTTGCTTCCGGGTGGAATGCTACCTTGTCCCTTGCACATGAAAAGAGGTTTTCGAAATCATATACAGGTCAACAAAATGAGAAGAACCGCGGCAAACTCAAGAACTAAAGTGGACAGTTTTCTCGTCTCGATAACCTCTTCGCTTGTGCCCAAGTGCCCCTGTGTTGCCACATGCGTTGGCGGATTTAGCAGGAGAGGCACGGGAGCACTTGCCAATCCCAAAAGATTGACTAAGTATCATAAAATGTATAGATATTCCAACGAACAAAAATGTTTGAGCAAGCTTTTTCCAAATAATACAACAAAGTATAGCATAAGTACATTAATTGCGACTATATTTACTAGACACTTCAATAAGTCGTCCGGAAATCGAATCCGGGACCTCTTGATTACAAGGATATAATGATAACTGGATGACACAAAACGAGAGCATTCAAGGTCAATTTTCTCCGAAGTTTTCGAAAATTTTTGCTGAGGATATGAATTCTTTACCTTAACCTCTTTATTTCTGTAATCATTCTTGACACAAATAACGTAGAACTTCGTGGGCTTCACGAAAGTCTACTATTGCTATAACCTTATAGTAATTAAAGGGTTCACAAAAGTCTACTATTGCTATAACCTTATAGTAATTAAAGGGTTCACAAAAGTCTACTATTGCTATAACCTTATAGTAATTAAAGGCTTCACAAAAGTCTACTATTGCTATAACCTTATAGTAATTAAAGGCTTCACAAAAGTCTACTATTGCTATAACCTTATAGTAATTAAAGGGTTCACAAAAGTCTACTATTGCTATAACCTTATAGTAATTAAAGGGTTCACAAAAGTCTACTATTGCTATAACCTTATAGTAATTAAAGGGTTCACAAATATCTACTATTGCTATAACCTTATAGTAATTAAAGGGTTCACAAAAGTATACTATTGCTATAACCTTATAGTAATTAAAGGGTTCACAAAAGTCTACTATTGCTATAACCTTATAATTAAAGGCTTCACAAACGTCTACTATTGCTATAACCTTATAATTAAAGGCTTCACAAAAGTCTACTATTGCTATAACCTTATAATTAAAGGGTTCACAAAAGTCTACTATTGCTATAACCTTATAGTAATTAAAGGGTTCACAAAAGTCTACTATTGCTATAACCTTATAGTAATTAAAGGGTTCACAAAAGTCTACTATTGCTATAACCTTATAGTAATTAAAGGGTTCACAAATATCTACTATTGCTATAACTTTATAGTAATTAAAGGGTTCACAAAAGTATACTATTGCTATAACCTTATAGTAATTAAAGGGTTCACAAAAGTCTACTATTGCTATAACCTTATAATTAAAGGCTTCACAAACGTCTACTATTGCTATAACCTTATAATTAAAGGCTTCACAAAAGTCTACTATTGCTATAACCTTATAATTAAAGGCTTCAAAAAAGTCTACTATTGCCATAACCTTATAATTAAAGGGTTCACAAAAGTCTACTATTGCTATAACCTTATAGTAATTAAAGGGTTCACAAAAGTCTACTATTGCTATAACCTTATAGTAATTAAAGGCTTCACAAAAGTCTACTATTGCTATAACCTTATAGTAATTAAAGGCTTCACAAAAGTCTACTATTGCTATAACCTTATAGTAATTAAAGGCTTCACAAACGTCTACTATTGCTATAACCTTATAGTAATTAAAGGCTTCACAAACGTCTACTATTGCTATAACCTTATAGTAATTAAAGGCTTCACAAAAGTCTACTATTGCTATAACCTTATAATTAAAGGCTTCAAAAAAGTCTACTATTGCTATAACCTTATAATTGAAGGCTTCACAAACGTCTACTATTGCTATAACCTTATAATTGAAGGCTTCATAAAAGTCTACTATTGCTATAACCTTATAATTAAAGGGTTCACAAAAGTCTACTATTGCTATAACCTTATAATTAAAGGCTTCACAAAAGTCTACTATTGCTATAACCTTATAATTAAAGGCTTCACAAAAGTCTAATATTGCTATAACCTTATAATTAAAGGGTTCACAAAAGTCTACTATTGCTATAACCTTATAATTAAAGGCTTCACAAACGTCTACTATTGCTATAACCTTATAATTAAAGGCTTCACAAAAGTCTACTATTGCTATAACCTTATAATTAAAGGCTTCACAAAAGTCTACTATTGCTATAACCTTATAATTAAAGGGTTCACAAAAGTCTGCTATTGCTATAACCTTATAATTAAAGGCTTCACAAACGTCTACTATTGCTATAACCTTATAATTAAAGGCTTCACAAAAGTCTACTATTGCTATAACCTTATAATTAAAGGCTTCACAAACGTCTACTATTGCTATAACCTTATAATTAAAGGCTTCACAAAAGTCTACTATTGCTATAACCTTATAGTAATTAAAGGCTTCACAAAAGTCTACTATTGCTATAACCTTATAATTAAAGGCTTCAAAAAAGTCTACTATTGCTATAACCTTATAATTGAAAGCTTCACAAACGTCTACTATTGCTATAACCTTATAATTGAAGGCTTCATAAAAGTCTACTATTGCTATAACCTTATAATTAAAGGCTTCACAAAAGTCTACTATTGCTATAACCTTATAATTAAAGGCTTCACAAACGTCTACTATTGCTATAACCTTATAGTAATTAAAGGCTTCACAAAAGTCTACTATTGCTATAACCTTATAATTAAAGGCTTCAAAAAAGTCTGCTATTGCTATAACCTTATAATTGAAGGCTTCACAAACGTCTACTATTGCTATAACCTTATAATTAAAGGGTTCACAAAAGTCTACTATTGCTATAACCTTATAATTAAAGGCTTCACAAAAGTCTACTATTGCTATAACCTTATAATTAAAGGCTTCACAAAAGTCTACTATTGCTATAACCTTATAATTAAAGGCTTCACAAAAGTCTACTATTGCTATAACCTTATAATTAAAGGGTTCACAAAAGTCTACTATTGCTATAACCTTATAATTAAAGGCTTCACAAAAGTCTACTATTGCTATAACCTTATAATTGAAGGCTTCATAAAAGTCTACTATTGCTATAACCTTATAATTAAAGGCTTCAAAAAAGTCTGCTATTGCTATAACCTTATAATTGAAGGCTTCACAAACGTCTACTATTGCTATAACCTTATAATTAAAGGCTTCACAAAAGTCTACTATTGCTATAACCTTATAATTAAAGGGTTCACAAAAGTCTACTATTGCTATAACCTTATAATTAAAGGGTTCACAAAAGTCTACTATTGCTATAACCTTATAATTAAAGGCTTCACAAAAGTCTACTATTGCTATAACCTTATAATTAAAGGCTTCAGAAAAGTCTACTATTGCTATAACCTTATAATTAAAGGGTTCACAAAAGTCTACTATTGCTATAACCTTATAATTAAAGGCTTCACAAAAGTCTACTATTGCTATAACCTTATAATTGAAGGCTTCATAAAAGTCTACTATTGCTATAACCTTATAATTAAAGGCTTCAAAAAAGTCTGCTATTGCTATAACCTTATAATTGAAGGCTTCACAAACGTCTACTATTGCTATAACCTTATAATTAAAGGCTTCACAAAAGTCTACTATTGCTATAACCTTATAATTAAAGGCTTCACAAAAGTCTACTATTGCTATAACCTTATAATTAAAGGGTTCACAAAAGTCTACTATTGCTATAACCTTATAATTAAAGGCTTCACAAAAGTCTACTATTGCTATAACCTTATAATTGAAGGCTTCACAAAAGTCTACTATTGCTATAACCTTATAATTAAAGGCTTCAAAAAAGTCTGCTATTGCTATAACCTTATAATTAAAGGGTTCACAAAAGTCTACTATTGCTATAACCTTATAATTAAAGGGTTCACAAAAGTCTACTATTGCTATAACCTTATAATTGAAGGCTTCACAAAAGTCTACTATTGCTATAACCTTATAATTAAAGGCTTCAAAAAAGTCTGCTATTGCTATAACCTTATAATTAAAGGGTTCACAAAAGTCTACTATTGCTATAACCTTATAATTAAAGGCTTCAAAAAAGTCTACTATTGCTATAACCTTATAATTAAAGGCTTCAAAAAAGTCTACTATTTCTATAACCTTATAATTAAAGGGTTCACAAAAGTCTACTATTGCTATAACCTTATAATTAAAGGCTTCACAAAAGTCTACTATTGCTATAACCTTATAATTGAAGGCTTCACAAAAGTCTACTATTGCTATAACCTTATAATTAAAGGCTTCAAAAAAGTCTGCTATTGCTATAACCTTATAATTGAAGGCTTCACAAACGTCTACTATTGCTATAACCTTATAATTAAAGGCTTCACAAAAGTCTACTATTGCTATAACCTTATAATTAAAGGCTTCACAAAAGTCTACTATTGCTATAACCTTATAATTAAAGGGTTCACAAAAGTCTACTATTGCTATAACCTTATAGTAATTAAAGGCTTCACAAAAGTCTACTATTGCTATAACCTTATAATTAAAGGCTTCACAAACGTCTACTATTGCTATAACCTTATAATTAAAGGCTTCACAAAAGTCTACTATTGCTATAACCTTATAATTAAAGGCTTCACAAAAGTCTACTATTGCTATAACCTTATAATTAAAGGCTTCAAAAAAGTCTGCTATTGCTATAACCTTATAATTGAAGGCTTCACAAACGTCTACTATTGCTATAACCTTATAATTAAAGGCTTCACAAAAGTCTACTATTGCTATAACCTTATAATTGAAGGCTTCATAAAAGTCTACTATTGCTATAACCTTATAATTAAAGGCTTCACAAAAGTCTACTATTGCTATAACCTTATAATTAAAGGCTTCACAAAAGTCTACTATTGCTATAACCTTATAATTAAAGGCTTCACAAAAGTCTACTATTGCTATAACCTTATAATTAAAGGCTTCACAAAAGTCTACTATTGCTATAACCTTATAATTAAAGGGTTCAAAAAAGTCTACTATTGCCATAACCTTATAATTAAAGGGTTCACAAAAGTCTACTATTGCCATAACCTTATAATTAAAGGGTTCACAAAAGTCTACTATTGCTATAACCTTATAATTAAAGGCTTCACAAAAGTCTACTATTGCTATAACCTTATAATTAAAGGCTTCACAAAAGTCTACTATTGCTATAACCTTATAATTAAAGGCTTCACAAAAGTCTACTATTGCTATAACCTTATAATTAAAGGCCTCACAAACGTCTACTATTGCTATAACCTTATAATTAAAAGGTTATTATGTTGGTTTCCTGGTCGAGGTACATTGTATGGTTCGGACTCTACTTTGAAGGCCTAGTCTCGATTAGTTTCTGTGAACAACCGTAAAAGAAACCCTTGTAATTGTCTTGATGTGTGTGCGTGGGTGTATTTGAGGCTGTGTTTAATATGTAGAAAAATCTGAACGATATATTTGCAATATATATGATTGCAGCAAATTCTGTCTCCCTCCTACAAAAAAGTTCTAGATCCGCCTATGGCCACATGCATAGCTTCCCTGCTTCGTTGTCGAAAACTCCAGCGTTAAATACGCAGTGCCGGAACTACAACTGTTCGCCCCCGCCCCCTCGCAAAATGTTACCAAACGGCCCCCTCTACCTACCTACCTTCACACACACACACGCATAAATACGCGCGCGCGCGCGCGCGTGTGTGTATATATATAGTATTATACATATATAATGTATGTGTGTGTGTGTGTGTAAATCTTCATCTCATGTTAACAAAGTCACATATAAGGCCTACAGGGTGAATCAAAAGTCCCTTAACACCCCTATAAAAATTAAGGAGTTAGGTTGGGTACAATTGGTCATGATAGAAACAGGTTAGGCTTAGGGGGAAACACATTGGTGTGTTCCATGAGGAAGTCCGCCATATTGAATTCAGCTAATTTTTTTAAATATGAAGGGGGTGACGTGCATAGGCGTCGATTTCAACGGAGATTGGGGGGGGGGGGCAAAGCTGAGTAAAGCATAAATACTGATTTCTTTCTGCTTGTGGGGGTTTTTCTTTAAGTTGGAACCTAATACACTTGACTTAACCTTTGAAAAATTCTAATTGCAATAACTAGCTTTGACAACAAAACATATACCAGGATACATCTATCTTTATTAACTGGACAAAAAATTCACTGTACTACTGTGATTATGTATTTATACAACATAATACTTTACATGTACTAACTGTTGACTGAGAATTAGATTATCATATTTGGTTTATAATACTTATTCCTACAATCCTTTATAGGAGTTTAATATCTTCACACATATTTTTTTTTTAAGAAAGAGGAAGCCCCAAGATAAAATTTTCATCCAGGCGAGGTTTTCCTTAATTCGTTCTCGATTTGAAAAAGGAAGAAGAAAAACATTCAAACTGAGTGATAGTCCCACATTATTGATTCTGCGCATTTGAGAGTAGAATCCTGCGTAACTTCCCACCTGTTGGGTGCGAAGTTTCTGTGTGCAAAAGTTATGTAATATGTTGAAAGTTATACATTGGGGTCCCTATAGGTTGGGGGGAACGAGAACTGGAGGGGCTCGGGCCCCCTGATACAATCGGTTTCGGCGCCCGTGGTGATGTGATATATATATAATATGACACTGTTGTCTCACACCTGGAAAATTATACATTTGTTACAAATCAAAATCATGCAGTCATAACTTTTTCCTGATTAAATAAAGTTGAAGGAACATCCACCACTGCATTTTTCGTGAAATTCTAACCTGATTTGATAATAGTTTCATTCTAGTCTGAACATATGTGGAGTCCTACCCCCCACATACCCTAAACGTGCCTAAATAGCAAGGTGCTATGTACACAGGGAACTTTAACTTTACCTGTATATATTGTATTCGTTTCTGTACCACTGAGTAACTACCTTTATTTTTTACATACGCGAACCCTCTACTATGTCAATGGCTGAGGGCCCCCCTATAGGCTTACTTGTCTCCACCCCCCACCCCCCACCCCCCACCCCCGCACTGCAGAGTATTGCGGCTTGTACATCCGGCACTGGTATTACGTCTCTACTTTCGTTATGTACGGCCTTTGCTTTATTACTTGGCTGACTAAAGGTGACGACGATTTGTTGTTTGTTGAAGAACGCTACATACAGTGTGATATAGAGAGGGAGTCAAGGACGAGACAGACAATAATAGAAATAGAGATAGAGAGATTAAGTAAAACGAAAAGAGGAAAAAGATGATGAAATAATGAGAAACACAGGAAATAGAAGAGAGGGAGGAAGGAGGGAAAGAAAGACAGAAATAGAAATGCACGAGGAAAGGGAGGGGAAGAAAGACAGAAAGAGAAAGAAAGAGATAGATGAAGGTTCAAAAAAATAGAAAGGTGGGAAGAAAGAGAGAATCGTAACAGCCATGACGACCGAAGCAAAGCCTACTCCACAATATTTCCTTAACTCTTGAGCCCAATGGCATATCCAGCGTGGGGTAAAGGGGCACTTGCCCGTTCTGGAAAATAAGTAGCGAAATTTTTCATTTGGTTCATTGAGCTTTTTTACGTTCGAAACGATTCAAAATAATGCATTGTCACAATTTCGAAGTACATAGACCCTATCCCTTGCCCGCCCTCAGGAAGTGTTGCTTGCCCCTCTGGAAAGACTTTTTTTTTTGCCCCTCTGAAAAAAGTCTGTGAACATCCATGCTTGAGCCTACTCGAACGCAATTCTCTGGCGACCCAGCTGCCCTCATTCCAAAAATGTGTTGTAGTTTATAACAAAACAGTGATCTTGGAAACCACCAATGAATTAATAATGCTAAAAATAAATTTTGGCATAGTTCTTCTTTCTGAAGCTACGTATGCTCAGATACGCTAATCCAGGATCTATAGTTTATTAAAATGGGATTGGAACAATTAAGCATGTTCGTCTACTGAGAATCGAATCAGGGAACTTAGAACTTCGGAAAGAAAATCCTCCGCCTCTTACAAAAGAATCCGTCACTGGATGATTTTGACTAAGTACAAAAAGTGAATAAATGAATTAAGAAACAAGAGAACCGTACTATTTATGCAGGTAAGTTTCACTGACGTCATCAAAATGCATATTATGAATGGAGCCGCCATAATTGGGAGCCTGTTAGAGTGTTGGGTAAACAAACGCGACGTCACATTAGAGCGGGGGAAATTTAAATCGTTGTACACAATGATTCATTGTGCAATGAACAGTTGCTCAAATAGAATTTCCCGCTTATCATTTAATTATCCGAAAATGGATATACGCTTTTCTGCATACCAACGAAACTAGATGTACGAGGACTACAGAATCGTTGACAAGAATGCGCTCGCTATAGCTTCGAGAATACATTCACGGTACCGACTTTGATGAAACAAAGAAAATTACCAAGTTTCCAGTGTACATTTTTTCTCAGGTAAGTACATTTATCACGTATTCCTCTGCATTTTAGAACCCAAATGAGCAACATAAACGTCTTCAAAAAAATGTTAACCGAGTTTCATTTTTATGAGTTAAAAACCCGTATTTCAAAAGGCAACGAATGTAATCAGCATTAGTTTTACGATGAATGAGAAATTACAGTGTTCCAAGAACAGTAAAATAATAATAATAATACAAGAAACAAGAACCTTAGCAGCTGATCGGGACTGCTCAAATGCAATACTCTCTCTCTCTAACCACCTATTATATTTCAATGTGTTTATTGCCGCACTGTAGCGCAACTCATGCTTCAAGTTTGCTGTGAATTTTATTTTGTTAAGCCGAAGTCCCAAACGAAACCAGAGTTCCGAACACCAAGGGAACTTTCAGACCGAAGCAACAGGCTGCACGTGTCGCTCGGACTGGGCCGTTTTCTCAATACCGTCCATCGTGTCGCCTATTGTTTGCGAATCCGCGGTGAATGCTTGTTTATAGACTGAAGAGACACGCTTATCAGTTCGATAAACCCACAGTGTCACTTCTAGCTTCGGTATGAGAGCTCCCTTTCATATTAAGAATATGTGAAAATGATGTTGGTTCATTTGATTCAAACAAAGTCCGAAGCGGGGATTCTAACCACCACAATTCTCCCTTAGATGTCTAAGCCAAGCGTCAGGTTAACCTTGCAGCAGGTTTTATGTATCAATCCGCGCGAGAACTGAGCTCAGAATCTTCCGTGCCAGTCTTTCCTCAACCGCCGAGCTGCTTACATCGGAGACACTGAGAAAATCTACAGTATTGCCAACCGCACAACACATCAAAACCCGCATGCATGTCAAGTGGATTGTATTTTTGCTTCTCTTTGTCTCCTGAAACATAACATTTTAAAAGTACTTTCTGCGCATATATTATTTAATAAATGTGTCATTAATATAAGAGCGAAACAACTTCTAAACATGAGAGCATGTGTGTATATTTCGAGCACGCAAAAATAAAAATAAACAAAGATAAAAGTAAACAACGATAGGCCCCTCTTGAATTTAATGACAAATTATTGTTTTTGGTTTAGAAAGAAATAGATTTATGAAAAACTTGGTTGCTTCGTTCGCAATACATCCGTTACTGTAAGACACACGCACTTCAAGTTGTACCACCAAAAAAGCATGATTTGTTATTGGTGATATATACAATCAGGTGCATTGTCTGTCGCTATTACTCTGGTTTCAATTTATGAATCACTTCACTAAACCAGGATTCAAATCTTGGTCTGTCTATTTGTTGCTGATAATCACCCTTCCCTTTCTTTGCGCGGAACAGTAAATATGCGCCTTCAACAAAGCTTTCATTGCCGCCAGTGGGTGAAACAATAAGCCTCCCCCTTCCCCTCATCGTCGGTTTCTTCAGCCCTGGCGGTGGTTTTGCATGGTGGTATCCTTCCATGGTTTATTCCCCCTTCCCCCACTCACCGAGTTGAAGGACGTCTCGTCCAAATAATAAACATGTTTCTTCTCACTGCGATATATTTTAATACCGCGGAGATTCTTTTGTCGTCAAACAACAAACAATCGTTTACTCTTGCTAAACTCAAACCGCAAATCATTCAACACCCGTGATACAATTCGTGTGCACATTGACGGCAAATCACCTCACGCCCTGTTTTACTTTGATCTTGTTGCCGCAAGGAGGATTATGCATTTAAAACAACTTGCTTGACTTTGAAGAACATTTCCTTTCGGATGAAGCCCAAAATAACATTCGGGTAAAACCGCGCGCTGAACAGGAGATTCAGCCATTCTCGCCGCTCTACAATAAACATAGGGTTAAAATAGTGGGAGGTGCAACACTGGTATCAGCGATTTCACGCGCTCTGCAACGCATTCAGTCTCGCTCGACTCGCTCTAAAGTTTCAATGTCTCTTCAACGCAATACAGATTCGAGTTGGCGAATCTGCGGTTCTAAGTTCGTCTGCACAGTGATTGCAACCAATTAAGTCCATACCTGCTAATCAATGTATTATTTTGTCTGTATATTACAAATTAAATAACTGTTTTCTTGCAAGTATGCAGTTGTGTCGGAATAGAACCCGTCTCAGTGGAACTATATTCTTGCGCGCACGTTTGGATCTACATATGCTAAAACCTGCTGCAAGGTTGACCTGACGCAGGGCTTACATCTGTTTACTTACCTGCATCTGCATCCTACCTCAATGTTTTGGAGCTCCTCGCTGTCTAATTGAGAGTAGACTTTCTTTATCTAATAGGCTTATCTTCCGCTGATCCCCGACATTATGGTTTTATTACTAAAACTATCACTAATAGACGTCGTATCAACAGCAGAACTTAGAGCTAAAACCATTATTGCACACAAATAAAAGAAATAGCTACAAATTCGAGAGAAGGAACACCAATTGCAAAAACGCTTCGTTGGCAAGATTCAAGGTTGCAAATGCACTGAGCAAACATTTTCTTTACTTAAAGTAAACAGCACTAAATATTGTCAGTAAAAAAAAAAGTGCTTGTTTGTTTACCATGGGCGACGTCCAGGGCGTGGACCCATCAGTAGATCCGAACGCACGAATTTCGGGCGTCAAAAGTACTTCTTTTCTATTATTTTATAATCGCTTGAATCTATTTTTCGTGAATTGTTGCCGTGGTGAGTTTTATGTTATTTCTTCCAAATATAAATGAAATGTTAGTCAACAAAGTTCTGACTTTGTCTTTGGAAAAAGTGATCACGGGACATCCAAGACTTCATTTCTAAGTAGCCCATGTGTACACTCACCGGCAATAAAAATGAGACACTTATATCCTGAAATACTCGCTTCCCTGCAAGGCGTTGTGTGTGTTGCCTAACTCTACGGCGATAAGTGGATTTTAATAGCAAATTCTCAATTGCAACTTCTACCAGCGCCGTAAAGTTATACAATACACATAACGCCTGTTAGCGAGTATTTCAGAATATAGGTGTCCCACTTTTTTATTGCCGGTGGCTGTACAGTCAAGTTCAAAGGAACGTCGACACAACTTGCCCATTACTTTTTTCAGCTGCTTAAAATGTACATCCTATGCGCTTACATGATGTGGATTTGTATTCGTGATGTTGAAAAAGGATATCCTCTGTCTTGTTGATGGTTTTGTTTCCATTCTAGAACCTCACAAAGCGTCAAGGGAAATGGGGTGACGATGAACAACTTGAGTACATGTTCCTTTGATTCTTAGTTTTCTACTTGTAACCACTGTGTGAATTTTAAAAATACCACTTTACAGATACATCTCCAACCCTGCTCTGGCCAGTGAGCATAGAAACGAGGATCAGTATAGGGGCTATCCACCGGAAGGAAGTGCCTTCGCGCGGACGCGATACTTGTAGCACAACAACTTCCGGTTCGTAGGCTCACAACATGCCGCTAAAGGGAGCTGAGATTGTGTCATGTATGAAAGGAACGAATGAGTGTGTACAAGGAGGATGTAAACTACGATCACGGCTAAATAATCTTTCACGGATCTCTCTTCATCCATTTCCTCGAGATCTAGGCGCCAAATTATTGCATTCAAGCTGTCAGGCGTGAAAATTGGAAGACCATTAGCAGGAGTAGACTGCGCAGTAATGACAACGGATGTGCAAAAACCCAAAAAGTCGGGACCTAAAAAAAAAACCATTCCGATCCAGACCGGAAAAAATGATAGTTTAAAAGTAGTTTATTCCATACATTATTTTTGTACTAATTGTCCGAAATTTATTGAAATTAGCAGTTTTTATTCCAGAAATGCAAAATACATCATCACCCGAGGGTAAAATTTTGTGTATAATTAACATTTTTTTAGTATCGGGTAATGTTGAATATTTTCCGCTCCTATAATCTCCCAATTTAGTCGGGAAATAACATTATTTTTCCCATTTTGAACGTCAGGACTTTAAAAATACCCCGTCCTGTTTCCTTCCCTACCAAAAATTTTGCGTCCCGCACCCCTTGCACTCCGTTAAAGGTAGAAGAGAAATCATTCAAATCTCGATTTTCTCTCTGTTTTAGTGATATGAGCAAAAATATTACTTTTCCTTTCAAAAGATGCTCGGTCATAATCAGCTAGGTTACACGTTACGTTCTTGAAGTATACACGAACTGTATTAAATTTTTGTGTAACCAGATTTTTTTTGTGTGTTTGTAACCAGAGGAAATTAATTTTTGTGCAACCAGAGGAAATATTTTTTTGTGTAGGCAGAAAATAAAGTTCGGGTACTATTATAAATTTTCGTCTTTTGCAATGGAAATCTTTTCAACATTGATAGATAGAGTGCCTCCCCGATGGCGTAGTGGTAGCCTCGTCGCCTTGTAATCAAGGGGTTCCGGGTTCGATTCCCGGTGGAGGCATATAGTGGTTCGGATCCCAATTTAAACTGTAGGTCCAGTCCCGATTAGCCTTACTGTGCACAAAGTGGACTTAAAACACCAACTAAATCAATCAAATCAACATTGATAGAAAAGAGGTCCTAGGTTTGAACACCATGGCGAGGCAATGGTGTGTCATTGTGTTTGTCCCATCAGTAATTTTTCCAGTTTATTATTCACCTTCATCGTCATGTTTAACACAAATAGCAGAAAATTGACTTCAAATAACAATGAGCGTTTTGTATTTCTGCGTTCAAACAAGAACGAAACCAGCAAGTGTGCATTATCGCATCCATCTGACTCGTCCTGACTGAAGAAAGAAGAAAAGAAGCTCCTTTTTCCGTTTTTTATATGTTCGTACATCTCGCACTTTTTCACTTAAACATAAATGTATGCATTTAAGCGCTCTCGCTCTGTAGGAAAAATTACTTTCTATTTAATATGTAGGCTACAAATATCGCCAAGGAAACGACGATCAGCAAATGGATCTCATCTTGGAATAATGCCGTATTACTTCCTAGTTGCTCATCCAATTGATATGCAAAGGCCTCTACTTTGCCCTGATATCTCTTATTCTCCTCGTCGTCAAGTGCTTTTATATGATCCATTTCATCCGGTATACAAAACGAGAAGAAATGCCACAAGTACGCGCTTGAATTACCCGGCCGCCGTGAACCGGAAGTTGTTGTGCTACAGTGCGACAATCGATTGTGCCGTTCGATATGTTTTTGTTTACTCGTGGATAGCCCCTATAGGACACGCACTGGGAGAATTAATTGTATGCCCACAACCATTCAGGGTCTGACAGTTGCACGTAAGTGGCACTGAAGGAGTATTGCAATTTTGGGGTTGATTTCCAACAGTATCAATCCTTTGACAAGGTGGAGCCTGGGCCACCGCAATATAACCCTCCCTGGCAGCTTACATAGAAAAACATGTTCTGACGTGACCACCAGGCGAAGTGGAGCCTGGGCCACTGATACTCCTCCCTGGCACCTTCATGTACAAGAGGTTCTTGTGGCCGGTAGACGAGGTGGAGCCTTGGTCACCGAGAATAATCCTTCAAGGCAACCATTTATTCTCACTCTCCATATAGACACCGTCCCCAAAGACACCATGTGTCCAGGGATTGAAGTATGATTTAGTAGATTACACACTACCCTGAAGACGGAGTCAGAATCAGCCTCCGAAACGTTGGTATTTTTAAAATTCACACAGTGGTTAAAAGTCAAAAGAACTAAGAATAAAGATTGAATGAATTACCCCTGATCAGCTACAAAGAAGAATGTTCCTTTGAATTTGGCTATGTACGGAAAGTCGGATTTCGAGACCTGACATTTCATAAAATCAGTTTCTTGGTTCCTGTTTTCAAAACCTTCATTTTTGTTTCAGTTCCCTTGTTAGCAATTTTGTTCTGCAGAGTCAATTGGAATTATAATCACAGCCCGTGTGTTTTCTTTTTCTTGTTTGTGAAAGGAATTTTGAGGGCTGAGCGACTGAAAAAGCGCTGTCGCTTGTTTCAAAAAATGAATTTATCTTCCATTCTCGATGGTTTATTTTTTCGTGGTTTCCTTCAGCCTTCCTTGCTGCTACGGAAACTTCAACAGAGGCAGGACACTTTTTTGTCTTCTTCCACCTTAAAAGCTGACCCGTCTAAAAGTCACAGTTTACCCAATGGTACATATTAGCTACGTTAAATCCCATTGCCCGTGCTGCTCCTGTTGCTTCAGGTTTTCTCACAGACAAAAGTAGAATTGCTTGTTCAAAATCCTTTGACTCGGTCTCTTCCAGCAACAGTCTACTTTATTAAACGGATGCTTGAATGTTGTTTCGCTCGGCTAATTCGAATGCACATTCACAAGTTCTTTAACTGTTAGTCCAAATAACTGTGCATCCATTCTTGTTAAATATTGTGCCAGTTCAGCCTTGTGATAAGGTCCGAACACTATTTTCACAACGTAATCAGGGTTCTTTCGCTTATTATAACTTGACAAATTTAAAAACAAGACGCTGCCAATAGCTGTTGCGCATCTCGCACCACATTTCCCCACTCCATTCTCCGCAGCGACGTTGGTTCGCAGTGTTGCAACCTGGAGGGAGCGGAATGGTCTGAGGATTTTCAACGAAATTTGTATTCGCTTTTTCCTGGGCTGTTTTCTACCTGTCGGAGTACAGAAATTCAGCTCACCTTTCGCCAACGACTCTTCTTCTTTTAAAACTTGGCCTCCCCGATGGCGCAGTGGTTGCGTCGTCGCCTTGTAATCAAGAGGTCCCGGGTTCGATTCCCGGTGGAGGCACATAGTGGTTCGGATCTCATTTTAAACTGTAGGTCCAGTCCCGATTAGCCTTACTGTGCATAAAGTGGACTTAAAACAACAAATCAATCCAATCCAATTCTTTTAAAACTTGAGAAACCATCCATGTAGATACTCCCGTGGCGACGCTTGTGGACTCGACAACATTATACTTAAGTTTATGAAACTCCTTCTGATTTCGCAAATATGTTGCAACATTGTAAACAATTTATCTCTAAGGGGCTCTCCAGAGCAGATTGTGTATTTCGTTGGACCCGGCATGATTTGATTTTTGCATTTCAAAAATATGCAGCCAAGAGTAAAGAGCAAGAACATTTCAATGCTTTAAAAAAGAACACAGGCAAGCATGTTATCAGATTGCCTTCTCGTAGCGATTGTTGTACGATAAACAAAAGAACCCCCATCCCACTCGGCTTTTAAAAAAAACAAGCCACTGCTCGATGTCGCATTCAGAAAATGAAGTCATTCGCCCAGACGTTCCTCTTCGTTATAAACCTTAACGCGCATGCGTAATACTACAGTTTACGATCCTCGCACCGCACGCATTTTCAAAGACCGGATTAAATCAAATGAACCACTGATAAACTGATATGAGCCGGCACCGTCAATCCACACAGTAAAAATCGTTTGTCATATTTGTTTTAGCTTAACTTAATTTTGCTGAGTTGGCACCACTCGTACTCTCAAGGCCAGACCAGTACGTAGAAGAGTGGTGGGGAGGATGACGTAATAGGAAGTGCTCTGCAGCGATCTGCGCATATCAGTACTTAACTTGTCAGGCTTTTTTTTTTTATAGCAACGTGGCTCTCCAATGTCGTCCGAGGAATGCCGAATTGACGAGCAGCGAATTGAGTAGTAGCCCATAGATACTTGTACAGTATAACTGCTTCTACAGCCTCTTTCATTGACATCGCCGACTATTCTTGTCTGGTGGTCTTCCGTTTATAATTGCGAACCATCTGCAACAAATAACTGCATTATATATGACTATCGTTCATTAATTTCATATTAATTGTGTTTCAAACAAGCACAATTGTAAAACAAATGTCGGATTTCATACTTGCATTTCTAATTTGTCACTACAACAGTCAGTGAATGGGGCAAGATGCTTCACCCCATCATGCTCCAACGTCACATTATCAGGTTACAAGACCGTAACACAAAATGTGTCAATTGAAAAGAACATGTTTTACAATATCCGACAAGCATGCTGGACAGATAATATAATAATAACACAACAATAACCCCATTGTAACTTACAGCAGCAAATAGTTTGCCGAATTATTGCAACAGAAGGTGAAAAACGTACATCGTCCATTCTTCCTGGAACATCGTCTCGAACTGAGACCAGCGGCTGTCGAGACAAAGAGTACTATGTGCTGATGAAGTTCCAAGAACATCCTATGAATAGTGCCATTTGTTCGACAAAAGCCCCCCGTACCCCGTCTTAGCCTGCTTCCCGGCTTGCACCGCCTTCCCCTACATATTTTAGAAAAATGACCAACTAATATGTGCAGATGTAAAGTGAGGTGGATAAATATTACCAGACCAGTTATCCATCTACTATCGTATTCTTTTACTTTGCTTTATTTAAGGAATGGTTGAAAAAGTTAAACAGTCAATGAAGTGGCCGACAACTTCTGGAAGAGCATCAGTGCAATTCTATTTCTTCAAAACATTTAAGAGAAAAAATAAATGTAAACAGTGATGGACAGTTTACCTGGTAATATTTATACATCCCACCTTACGTATGCCTGGCAACCAGAAGAAATATTTTGCACACGTGGTCATTTATGGCTGGCGATGTTCCTGACAGGAAGCAGTAAAGTTGAAAGTAGTAGATAAGACAAGTTGAGAGGCTGGCTGCGGGGTGGGCTTATGACTACTCTACGACTGAAGCACACACACAGTGGTGGCGATTGGGTTCCAAAACTAGGGGGGCAAGGTGCAAAAAGTGTGCCCCCCCTCCAATCGGCGCCACTGTACACACATCCAACTGTGTCTCCTCACTCTCTCTATTCAAATGGTTTGGTTCCAGTTAAACGTTTTATTGCAGGGTCGGAACTAGGTAAGGGCAGCAAGGGGCCCAACAAAAATCAACACAAGCATAGTTCTATTATTAATGCTGTGAAATTGAATACCGTTTCTAAAACGTTCAACAATTTAATGTCAGAGTCAAAACACTAATCATATTACATTGTAAAATTCGTGTAAGGTGACATAACCAAGGCCATGGTGACTCCTCCCCCAACCACCTAAATATCATTGGATACCCGTGTCGTATATACATGGTGTTTCTAAAATTCGTTTTCAACGCGTAGGAGGTGATTCTACAAGTGAAAATAAACACAGAAGTTCATGTGACGAAATGCCGAAAACGGCACCCATTCGGGTTTATTGAAGTTGGGAAAAGTACGAAAATTACGTTTACAAGGAAATAGTGGCACAACGGCCAACCATATGACCGCGGCGAAGAGCGTTCCACAAAGAAATTCGGCATGCTCTATTCAAAAAGGCACATGGCAGATGTGTGAAGTTGATGCGCAAGGGATTCCCCAAAGGAAGGGAATGGGGCTGTTGAAGTCATGGGGGTAGGAAAGGGTTTTATGGAGTGATTAGCAAGGGCGACCCGGGAGATGTTTTTGGTCGTGATGTTGTGTTGTCGATATTTTTACGTACCCACATTCAGAAAGGCCGAAGCGTTACCTTACCATTGGCGTTTCCCGCTAGGGGCGCTAACACAGTAGTTTTCTTCCGGCAGGAAAGCACCGGTCGCTGCCATTCGTGCTTCACGTAGAGTGCAACACACACATCTTTGCCGTTGCGCAGATACCAATATTCGTTTCGTCTCCCTCTCTCTTAGCACCACGTGTTCTATTCTGCTCGCCAACCTTCGCCATCGTTGCCACATTATCATTCCATTCCTGGACACACTCGCGCAAACATCATTGAAAACAATTGAATAGGGGCAGCTCGCGGTTCACACCGTTCGGCAGGGACGGTAATGTGGCAATATAGCATGGCCATAGGCGTGCGCACGGGAGGGGAGGGGGGGCAGTTGTCCCCCCTAATCATGGACGCCTGTAGATTTTTTCAACGGAGGGACAAGCAAGGTATTTTTCCATATGGTATATTACCCCGATAATAGTGTTGCCCTCTCAAAAATCAACACTTGAATTTGAAATTATCGCACTAATGTAAATTTCGATGACTGAAATCAAATTATAGGTGTGAAATATATACTTTTAGCTCGACATTCGATTTCTAAGGGGAAGGTGTGGTGATCCTTGCTCCCAGACGTCCAGACGTCCATGTTCCTACATAATTCTACTTTCACCTAGAAACTTAGTGTAGAGGAATCTTATCGCTTTTATTATACGATATTATACTCTTAATGAAAATAAAGTATACTCAAGCCGATTAAAGTTCAAAGCAACTACGGGGGAAGGAGGTGCAGTGGGGCAACCACAGGGGGGGTGGGTGGGCAATGAGCATTGCCTCCCCCAACCTTGGAAGGAAATCAATTCTAGGGGGCAAACATTGAGGTAAAAGAAAGCAAGACTATACGAGCAGTAGAATTTAAGAGTAGCAGGACAAAAGGATACCAAAGATGGAATTAGTTTTCACATCTTTCTTGCATTATTTATTCCAGACGGCCAAGAGCACCTGCAGGGTGGCACAATGGGGCATTGGCCCCCTCGACATCAAATTTTATACAAATAAAAATACATTTCGTAACGTTCGCAGTATCTGCTTTTCTTAGTCTTGTCAAGTTCAGAGCTGTAGCTAGGGGGCGGCGGGAGTTGGCCCTGGGCGCCGAACGATCTAAATGAAGAAAATTGTAAAAGAGAATGCCATGACGCCCCATGATTTTTTTGTGTCATATTAAATCAATATTTTTTTCAGTTTGCAAAAATTTGGATCTAAAAATTTTCACCACGACATTTCGACCAAAATGTGCGTCACTTCCTCAATGGCTTGTTCCACAATCGGTGTATTTATAGGGGTGGGCCTGTTCCGTGGCCAGCAAGATCGCCGGACATCACTCCCCTGGACTTCTTTCTATGGGGAGAGATGAAACGCCTCGTATACGAAACACCTGTCGTGTCAGCTGAGGATCTCGTTGTACGCATTAATCTCGTCGCAGCGACGATAGCAGACACCGCGGGGTTGTTTGCTCGCACTAGACAATCGGTGATTCGGCGTTGTCATCTCTGTGTGGAAGTCAATAGCAGACAGTTTGAATATCGTCTGAGATGTGGTTCCCTCGGCACCTTCACTGTGCACACAGTGAACATGTCGACACATATGCAACCTAGCGCAGCACCACCACCATATTTGCTTTTCTACGTAATGGTGTTGTCCACTACGGATATTTGCTTTCTTCTTGGTTGTCAGTCTCCACATATCACTTTCCGTGGATAACACATCTCGCTAAACCCTTCCCTACCCCCATGACTTCAACAGACCCATTCGCTTCCTTTGGGGAATCCCTTGCGCATCAACTTCACACATCTGCCATGTGCCTTTTTGAATAGGGCATGCCGAATTTCTTTGTGGAACGCTCTTCGCCGCGGTCATATGGTTGGCCGTTCTGCCACTATTTCCTTGTAAACATAATTTTCGTACTTTTTCCCACTTTAATAAATCCGAATAGGTTTCGTCACATGAACTTCTGTTTATTTATTGAATAATAAAAATGGATGTTAGATCCAGTTGACGAAAAGTAAAGTTCCTGGTTACTATTTTATGCATTTTTATGCAGTCACAGCACGCAGTTTCCACGGACATCCCGGTAGTGACAGAACCTGCAGTGTTGCGACGTTCCACACACATCTTTACTCCGTTGAATAAAACTCAGTAGAAAATCGGTTTCGCAATGTGAATTGGCAATGATAATGCATTTTAAAAACAACTGCAATGAGCAACAAGACCAAAATCATATTTGTGTGACTGCCCAATACTAAGAAAAGTTGTTTCACAAAAGTTATAAGAGGCTTTATCTGGCTGACATAAAAATTAACCAAGAAAACTGAAAATTTAGAATTGTGTTTAAAATCTTTCTACGTGCACTGAATTAAAATTTCATCACGATCGAGCCACAAGTTTCTTATTTGTAGAACTTCAGAGAGAACGGTCGTGTGGAAAAGACAAAAGAAACGGAAGGTTTTTTTTGTTCTCACGACAAAAAAGAAAAGAAATCGATGGTATACTCGGTAAAAAAAATTATTACCATAGCTTAACGCAGAATTGAATAAGCTAAATTTTGATATACCTCGTTGTTACGTAGTTCTACTGGTTAATTTTTAATTCGAGTCCAAACTCGAGTATCCATAATTTTTAATCCGATTGTAGTTTGTCGTCAGACTTCTTTGTCTGTGGTTTATCTTTGTCCACTTTCTTATATTTCATTTCACGGTGTTCTTCGGGATTAGTATAATTTATTACTGCAACCACAAAGAATTACACTAGTATTCTTCTCTGCAGGGGTGCCCACAGGGGGGGATTATGGCGCAGGCTGCGCCATCAAGATTTTTTTGGGGGATTTTTTCCCTTCAAATAAAATTTAACATTTATATATTTTTCCAAAATATATGTAACAATTTTACACCTTAAATGCACCATATTTAATCCATTAGATGAAGAAAATACACGTGGGTTCTGCGGGATTATGAATTAAATGTTGGGGGGGGGGGGGCAGTATCCAACTCTAGGTCTTAGATTATGGCGGGTATTTTAGTTAGAGGGGGATTGAGCATTAAATTGAGGAGGGTATCGAATTCTTGTGTATTACTATTGTCTTAGACTGTTGCGGAAATTCTGGAGTGGAGGCTGAGAATTAATTTTTTGGAGGAGGCAATATCCACTCTTCAATATCAACAGTAAGTATAAAATTGGCATGGAAAGTTTGGTGGTAGGATTGAGAATTAAATTTAAAGGGAGAGATAGGAAGCTCTTGATAAAGTGTTAAATCTTAGATTGTCAAGGGATTTCTGTAGTGAAGAGAGAGTTCCAACATTAAATTTTTGAGACTGTATTTAGCAATATGGTATCCACATGAACATGCCAAAAGAGAAGCTGGACAGGACTAAATATCTCGGGATCCTAAGAAAGTATTGACACCGCATTAAATTAATATTCTTGAAAGCCTGCAAAGAAATGGATGTAAAAATTTCCTTGCTCGCTTCGCTCACAAGGATATGTTGCGAGAATGCGTGTTTGGCGGTTTACTGAGGTGAATGTGAAGTTTTATACTATAGCTGCATTCAGGGACGTAGCTAGGTTGATCAGTGTGGGGAGCCCAAATGTCAGAAATTTCTCTGTCAAACCATTAAGAAAATTACCAACAAACAACAATATGTGTGTGTATATATAGAAGAGAGAGAGCGAGAGAGAATGAGAGACAGACAGATGTTAAATTTCAAATAACTCTCATGTAGGACACGCGCGCCACTCACCAGCGTACGCAGGTTGTTTTTCGGGGGGTTAGAATTGTAAAATTGGATAATTAGTTGCACTCTAGGGGGTTAAAATTGTACTCAGAAAAAAAATGCAATCGTGGCTAATTTTAGTGGGAGTTTGCTTTATTGAGTTGGCGTTTTAAGTCCACTTTAAGTAAGATGAATCGGAACTGGACCTACAGTTTAAATTAGGATCCGAACCACTATGTGCCTCCGCCAGATATGGAACCCAAGAACTCTTGATTACAAGCGGCGACGCTACCACTGCACCGTCGGGAAGGCCCGTAATGGGGGTTTGCTTGATTGATTGATTTTACTTTGCTTTTCTGCCACTTTTGCGTTTTGGCTAATTGCGAAGATGAGGATGAGTGATGATATGATGAAATTGATGAATGAACACTCACAAACACACATGCTCAGACTGGGATTCAAAGCCGGGACCACTGGCGTCGTGACGCGATGTGCTAACCACTCCGTCACGGGGGGTGGATAATGGGGTTTTGCATTTTCCACTTTTGTTTCTTTCTTAGGCTACCAGTTCACATTCGCCGAACAGTCCGACACCGAACAGAGGCATATTTATTGTATTTGTGAAACAAATTTTCTACCGATTTCCTGTCATAAACTATTTCTGGAGAAAGTACATTCATGATTCTTTTGTTGAGGCTGGCAGAGACAAATTTGAGGGTTTACCGCCCCGCGCACTTGCATTTAGGATGTAGCCGACGTGAGGAAAGATGAAAAGAAACGGACAGACCGTCGGCATCAGGAAGGTTCACTGGGCTCTTTTCCACCCTCTTGTGTTTACAACCGCGGGAGGGTTTCTCTGACATCAAGATGAAACGAGCTCTCTCATCCTTCAGTGCTACAAAGCACGTAGTGCTGTTGTTTCTTAGAGTAATGAGCAGGGGTGCAGATTTATAGACGCTAAAAACTTTTAAAACGAAAGCCAAATATGCACTCAACATGATGAAAATACACGTAGACACTTGATGGCACAAGTATTGACTTCATTGTTTTGGAATTTTATTGAATTTTTCTTATTTTTGCGTCACTTTATTTACATTCGGTTAATTGCAACGAATATGAGGAATAGTAGCTAGATGAAATTGTTTATAGGGAAAGTGCTTTATTCAATTAAATAATAATAATACATAGAAGAAGAAATGTGAATTTATGCATATTACAGGGAAGAACTTGTAAATTGTGGATACATTTACTGCTTTGCTTCATTGTTATCCTCCCCTTTTATTCCTACGATAATATCTAGTTTTCCAAAACTTTGGCTTTAATCGCGGCGTTGAGGACGAATGGTTATAAAATGAAAGGACAATCACGAAGGAACATGGACAAAACAAAAGAGAACCCGTCATAGGATTACGCTGGCTGTGGGTTTACATATCGGAACCTCATTGATCTGCAGCAATGCAGTTCACGGTATGTACTACGAGGAAGAAAGGTTGATACTTGAGCGCCCTCCGTAAACACCACTCCCTATTTTAAATAATATTGGTGGTTTACTGTGATACAGCAAGCGCACGTAAGTGCGTGTGTGTGTGTGTGTGTGTCCGTGCGTGCGGGTGTGTGTGTGTGTTGTCTTCAACTAAAATAGAATGTTTTATACAACGAAAAGAATATTTTTTTTTTTTTTTGAGTTTCAATAAATTAATATAAATCGGTGCGATTGTTTGAAACCTTCCGCCTGAAAAGATTCTGTGAGCTCTGAACTTTCGAAGTATTTATTAACTATATGAAGTAAAAGGAATAAAATATCAAAATAGGAATCTCTGTCCCTTCTTTTCTAGATTTTATTCAATTCGATTACTGCGTATATTTATTCCCATTATAGTGCTTAAAGTAGATATGTAGAAACAAAAGCGAAGAGTTTTAATCACAGAATAATTGAACGACGTAACTTGCCTTCATCCTTCGGATCAGACTCATATACTGGCGTAATTTGTGTGACTATAATAATCATGATGATTCACTGCTTCGAGCTTCGACTTTCAAAACTGTCTGTCTTGTTTTTTGAAAGGAGCCACTGAAGTAATGCAGTTCCCTGATTTCATAAAGGTCTCTGCCTGAACAACACAAACCCAGATGGCAAGAAAAGATAAGCTTACAGATGCGAGAACCGCACGAGGAGGGTTGTGTGTTGGAAAACGACACCAGCACTACAGTCGGGAAATCCTCAAACTTTCAGAATGCGAGGAAACAAAATCCTTGTATTTATTGTTATAAAATTATGTAATTTCTGTTGAAAATATTGGGTAAACGCTTGGAATTATCTATGTAAATTCACGACACTAAGATGCACAATATTGAACCTAAATGGTAAAATGGTTTAAAACTCTTGAAACGCCCCATTTAAAGCTGGTTTCACATACAATTAATGCTGCATTTCCAATTTTTTGTACGCCAAACTAGAATCCCAAATTGATTTTTTATTCATCACATCACTTCGTGTATCCTTCTAGAAAAGCCTTGCAGAGTATCACCGCAATTGGAAGCATATGTTGGGAGTTTTTTTCAATAGAATAAGAAGCAGTTTTCAGCTGTTGAGAGAAACATCCAGCCGAGGCTGAAGCTCGTAGGTTAGGTTGAGTGAAAGGTACTTCAAGTGCTTTATGCAATTTTTATTACCTTAGATCTATATATGTCAGTATTTGCAGAACGAAGTAGGAAATGCTGGGTGGCAGCAGATACATGAGGAGTCGAGGAACGTGGAATCGGTCGAGAGGCTAAACTTGTAGAGCTCTCGCAGCAACTCCCAGGGTGCTTAGTCCCGACTCTCAATACGTGAGAACGGAAACGACCATTTCGTTATCACCCCAACTCGTGATTGGAGAGAAAATCGTAGTCCTGACTGGTCGTTAACGAGTGCCGACTTCGATGGCTTACGAGTTCTCGCTAACGACTGAGAATATAGTCTGTGATGCACTCAAAACAAGTTTGTCGTAGAGGCTACACCCAAAGAACCAATCAGATGGCGAGAATTGAAATCGAGAGTCGTGAAGAATCGATCGATCTTCCTAAAAATCGATTGTGGTTTGTTTACTGTCTTATGAAGTTGCCCAAATGTCGAAATTGATCTTAAATGTAAAACTGCACGGAAAAATAAATAGTGAGTTTATTCGAATAGATAATATTCATTTATAACTCCATTAAGCCTTGTTTCCATGATTATGAAAAACTAAATATGCTGACCAAGGCAGTAATTTATTTTATTATAAAACATAAACTAACGTAACGTATTCATGTATGTATGTGAGTGGCACTCCATGCGGATTTTTCGGAAGAAGAAATAAAACAAATCTATGCACTTACCAAATTAGCTAATAACGTCAACTTAAAAAAGGAAGAAAAAAGTTGTACAATGTTATGAATGTCCAGCCCAATATTTTTTAAAGATGTAATAGTAGTTTTCTTCACTGCATAGAAGGCAGGGAGAGGGAGGGTTGTTTCTTTCAAATTTATTATGAAAAGAGGTTTTTCAAATATGTGGTCCAAGTTCCGATCGTTTAATTCAAAATTAATGGTATTTTTTACACGGCTCGATTTTTTTATCTATTAACACATCGTTACCACACATTCTTTATAGTTTTAGTGATTTCTTGCTGCATCTCGTGTGAAGAACGATTTTTCCCCTCCACACATACCTACATGATTGTTTGGGAGTATATATATATTGCAACATATTGAAGGTTAGGTTTTTCTTGGTAAATAATATTTTACGAAATTTTAATGGCAAAAATACACACATATTCCTAAAATGAATGTTTTGCTTGTCTTTGTAACAAATAGCTGATTGGTATCTTACGTTTTAGGTTAAGCAGGTTAGATTTAAGGCTCTTAGAATTAATAAAACATTCCTAAATACTTTTGTTGTAAGGTTGGGTTAGTCAGGTTTAGGGTTCTTAGCATTATAACAATATCTCTAAGTGAACAAAACATCCAGTCTCAAGCACAAAACTCCCTTCGAACCTTGATGAAAATCTGCTAAACTCCATGTCTTTCATAACCGGAAACCAAGAATGATTATTTGCTGCAAATCACAGCTACTCGTGTAAGCTCCTTTAAAAATCGAAGTATCTCGGGTAAATAATACTTTGTGTAGAATTTAACAGTGCTAATTCATTTCTCCAAGCTTCAAACTTACCTTCACATATTGTTTCCAGTATTCCAAACTACTTTCTAATACATCTATAAAATTTGCAAAAATGAAAAAGAAAGAAAAAAGAATAGAATACCATTCAACATTCGGAACCGTTGCCAACTTCTCTATTAATGGCAGAATATTGATTTTCGGTAGGTAATTGTGGGAGTTTGTGAATGAGGGGTGATTTTCTATGAGCATTGTAGGAATATGTATGCATTTTATCCTATATTTTCCAAATTTTATTTACAAAAAAAAATATTGAAAAATCGAACGAAGACATCAAACATTGGGAAATACAGGAGTTATCCATTGTTGACATAACATTAAAGTGCAAAAGCAACCTTTTGATGTAATTCTTTTATGGCACATTCCTGGTAAATCCAGGTTCCTCCCCTCACTAATTCATAATTTATTGAATGGAGATGGAAGTATACAGAATTTCTTTGCATTACCAATTCAAGTGTGATTTTCCTCAGTGAAATGTACAGAAAACATACCTCAAAAATGACAAAAATATGCTGTCATACAATGAATTTGCTAAAAAATATGCCTTAGGTTTTTTATGCATTTACATGACAAATGACAGCATCATCATAGTGTGCACAGAAGATAGGAAATTTAATTTGGTGTGGAGAAACAAGCTAGGATAAAAACATGACAAAAATCTGAGGCCTGTAAGGGGAAAAAAATCTGAAAATATACTTACTGATTTCATAAAGGTGCTTTGTCAAAAATGAAAATTGTTACTTCTGGAAGTTTATGACAGCCACACAATCTTCATTGTGTACCTCAACCTATCTACTTGCCATTCAAGTTAACATTTCTGGAGGTGTGATATCCTTAGCTAGTTATATGCAATAGCTTATGGCAAGTTGTGAATATGCTTAACTAGATGGCACCTCCATTGCAGGAAGAACACAGTAATTGCATGACAAATTGTATGCTGTAACTTATTAATGCCTAACAGAACCAAGAAGTTACAGAACTGGCATTGTAAATTTACACAGAGATCCAAGTTGTGGAAATTATGGGAGTGCAATACACAGGTTTTTTTTTTTTTTTGGAAACTCTGAGCATTGGCACATAATACCAAAGACATGTTTTTCCATTTCATAAATTTTCAGTCAATTTTAATGTCTCTAACATGTAAATTTTGCATTCCTAGATGCTATTTAATGATTGGTACAAGAACTATAATTCCTCAAAACTATTTATTTCAGTCGTTATAGTACCGAGACAGTGATGTGAAGAGATTTATGAATTATAATGACATTCTTATTTCCCTTACTCTTTGAGTGGAGTTTTAAGTCAACTTTTGTGCACAGATAGGCTAATTGGGACTGGACCTACAGTTTAAAGTACTATCCGAACCACTATGCCTCACCGGTTCTCAAACTTGGAACCCCTTGATTGCAAAGCAAATATGTTACAACTATGCCATTGGGGAAGCACCCATACCATTTGAAGTAGATGATGTAATAAAAATTATTGTGGATGCCGTATGAAAATTGAAATATAGCATCAAAAGGTAAAAATAATAATAATAAAAAGTCTCTCAAGAGATTGAAAATGAAATCTGGAGTCCCCTTGATGTTGAGGTAATTAAGATTTGACTAATCTATTAATGGGGAGACTGTTCAAAGAAGTCCTCCCATTAATGACTATTGCAATATTGTTGTATGAGAACCAGTTGGACCTAACTTAAATTTATGTAATTTTCAAGAGTGATTATGTCTGAATATAAAAAAGTCAGTAATTTGAAGATACTTAAATCCTATTTACCACTAATGAGAAAAGCTGGACATGGGTGAATCTGATTCCAAACACGGTTTTTTTAGAGTTACGTTCCTCTGGTTCTCACACGGCAACATATGACATGAGGTCGTCTTTATGCACAAAGAAGCTACAGTTTAAAGTGGTATCTGAACCATTAAGTGCCTCTGCTGAGTATTGAACATGGAATCCCTTGATTACAAGATGGCAACATGCAACATTTCCAATACACCAATGAAGAGGCTTGAACTGTCAGTGAGCAAATGAGTAAAGTAAACCAATTTTAGATAGAACAGCACTGAAAAATATATTTGCAATGAAACTTTTCTAAATCAAGTGGGAGGTGATTGTGTACATTATGAAACATGTATTCATGAAATCAGATACACACTGATGCAGACCTTTTGTACACAGAAAAGGCAGTTAAAAAAAAAAAAACTGACTACATGGGAACTTTGCATGTAATATAAGCTTTCTAAAACTTCAGGAAAACCCTTGTGTGTGTTCTGTTACAGCTCTTGCAATAACAATGTTCTACAACAACACTACTTTATGGCAAAAGTAACTAAGGCAATGAAGTACATTGATATTTCATAACGACAAACAAGGCTTAAAAACTGTTGCAAAGGGGAAGCTTTAAACAGAATAAAATAAACCTTTTCATGTTTCATCTTGCATATGAAAATATAAATCTCCTTTCTTTAAAGAAATATATTTTAAGGTAGAGTGCCACACACGTAAATTTGCCGTTGCGTAG
Organism: Lepisma saccharinum; assembly: GCF_977018435.1. Lineage (NCBI taxonomy): Eukaryota > Metazoa > Arthropoda > Insecta > Zygentoma > Lepismatidae > Lepisma > Lepisma saccharinum. Next base: position 20,129,184 of record NC_139253.1, read on the forward strand.
AAACGAATTTTCGTTTTGTCTCCCTCTCTCTTAGCATCACGTGTTCTACCCTGCTCGAAAACCTTCGCTATTGTTGCCATATTGTCATTCCATTCCTGGACACACTCGCGCAAACATCATTGAAAACAATTGAATAGCGCTCCAGCTCGCGGTTCCCACTGTTCGGCAGGGACGGTAATGTGGCAACATAGCACGGCGTAGTGCTTGCTTCTTTTATGCAGTGCATGTTCATTGGCTAGCTAGTAACTAGTGTTGCCAACTGTAATAATGAAGCACTATTTCTGTCACGTAAGGGGAAAAGGCAGGTAAAGTGGCGGTGAGTTTTGTTGGATTGGAAGCACCATATTTTTATTTTATACTAAGTATTTGACCGGTTTTGACGTTGTGTGCGTGTATTGCGTGTGTGTATGTAAAAGTGTGTGTTTGCTAATGAACGTTAAATTCCATAATGCCTCCAGTTCTGTCGAAGTTGAAATCAAAAACCTTGCATAGCCAAGCTCGGGAAATTCTAAGCAACGTGCACGAGTTCATGAAGGAGGAAGCCAGTCATGGTGTTAGCATCCCAATAAAGCATTTTGGCAAGAGAGCAGCGAACAGCAGCAACAAATTGTTCATATTTCATAATTTTGGAATTATTCAAAATAAATAAATTATGTGGCTCCAACATCATTTCAACTCTGGCTCCGGCACGTGTTCTTGTAGAAATTGCATAGAGGAGGCTGTCATTTTTGCTGCTTAATGCGATACATATTGTTTTCTGTGTTAAAATTGCCATGCTTTGATGGTTGACCAAGTTCATAGCAGGGCCGGCGGAAGGGGAGGGCGTACCGTGCCATCGAAAGAGCGGCAAAATTTGAAGAGAAGAAAAAAATAAGCCTATTGAAAACTGTGATCGAGCGAGATATTCTTTTGCGCTGAATAGTATTGAAATAGCATAAGAAGTCTCATTATTTATTTTATATTTTGATGTTTTAGTTAGGAATATATTGATTTTCAATTTTCCGTGGCTGCGTAATGACCGGGGGGGGGGGGGTCGAATAGAGCCGCCACCTCCCAGGGAGGCAAAATGACTAGCGCCGGCCCTGGTTCATAACAAATGAAAAAGCCGCGCAGCTTATCGTCCAGTGGCAGTATATGTACTTGTTATTGTTGTGGAAGCCGGCATCCTTTGTAAATGTACAACAAAGGCAACCGACTGTCGCCGATCTCAGGGAGGAAATAATAATACTGCTTGAGGAGGAGTGTTATGGTGCAATTGTAGCGGTTTAACACGTTGGCATGTTATTCTCTGCCGTTGCAGTTCCATACCAGTGTATACGGGTTTTGGGAGTGAAAAGTTAGAACGCCACCAGTGCATTAATGCAATGAAAAATAATATATATATATATATATATATATATATATATATATATATATATATATATATATATATATATATATATATTTATTTTGTTTGAAATCACTCAAATAAGGAATCGTATGAAGAAGTCTTCTTTGCAGCATTTTTGGTAATTTTACTTATGTGTTAGTTCATATTTTGCGAATTTTTAGTCCATATGTATGTAGCTACATAAAAAGCCACTTGTTAGTACATATTAATCCTAGTCCTGGTATAATGCATGACGTTTAAAACTCAATGTTAAATAGACCTGAATTCTCTTATTTTATTGTTGTACGTAACAGCTGTTCATCGGCGCACTGCAGCGATGCGATTTTTCTATCTGCTCCATTAGCAACACTGCTTCTTTAGTTGTTTCGCGCATCGCACAGCAGAAATATCTGCGCTAGACTCTAACAGCCATCCAAGCCATATGAAATGGCTGATGTGCATTTTACTGAAAAATTATCTGAAAATTCTGGCTCAAGCAGATATTTAGTTTTCTGTTGGTTGAGTCCCAATCTTCAAGAAAACTTTCCAGCAGGTAGTAAAAATAAATAAGTGAACCATTTAAAGTATTCAATAATTAAATGAAATAAGTGAGGAATTGGCACTGCTAACAATATTGAAATAAAGTTCTGGTGTACTGTTACAATGTTATATTTCAAAAAGAATGTCACAGAAAACCTATTTCACACAAACTTAATAACATTAAAGCACATCTGAAGATTCATACACACACACACACATGCAGAGTTGACAGTGGATAGGAAAACTGAATTTTCTTCCATCCCTCCATCTTTGATTTTTGTTGCCATAGGAGGGTGATAGTGAAGCACCATGTTCTTTAAAAGACACCTCCATTTTTGTTTTAGGATGCCAATGGTCCAAATGGCATTAGACAGCTATGCACCTCAAGAGTGTTTTCACCAGCACCATCTATTGGTGTCATGACCCATGGTCCTCTGGATACCCACTGTTACCTGCAAAGATAAAGAAAGGCCTGTCCTGAGTTTCCACTGTAGATAATAAATATCCCAATAACAATTGAAAGTAACTTCACTTAAAAGATTTCAAAGGATCAGCAGGAATTCAAGTATTAACTTATGAGCACTTCTATAATCTATTGCTTTACTTCAAAACATCTAAAGTGCACATATCCGGTGATTGTCCCCCCAGTGTCTTATGAAACAAACTGTATGTTAAATTTGGCAATCCTCTAAAGTGCCACATTTATATAAATTTTGAGTACTTTCGTTTAAATCGCAATGTCAATGTTTGACTTCCAAAAATACGCAAGTGTTCCACAAAAGCTCTATTTCCATAGCAAATGGAATGTTGAACAAATGAACATGTAATAGCCCCATCTAGTTGCTGCACTTTTTTACACTCTGTGCAGTGCAGGTGTATCCAGTGTCAAGAGTAGTGCAAGGAAATCACGTTCAACCAACTAGACGGAAAGCAGTGTTCCAGTTAAGAAGATTCAACAAATGCCTGTCTGCTGCTTTGAACGGTCATTTGATTAGTTAGCACACACCACGTGACCACACACAAGTCCGAAAGGTAGTGCAGACACCAAATACATTACTTGACTCCAAATCAACAAACTAGACAACTCAGTGTTGCACCGTGCAACCAACTAGACGCTTCAGTGCAAAGAGAGTCAAAAAGTGCAGTCAACTAGACGGGGCTAATGTGTTATGACTCCTAGGTGTTTTATAAACTTGCCTACAACATCCTCAATTTACATTCTACAAATTCTATTACATTTCAATAATCTTGTTATTCATATCCAAATTAAACATGTATCATATTTAATCACATGCTCATTGTGTGACAAACATTATAGATTATGCTAACTGTGAATGTTATGTGAAGGCTTCCATGAAAAGTATTGTCTGGAATAAAAATAGTTATATGATTTTATGAAACATTCACGTAACATTTCTATTAATAAAAATGCTTCCACATAAAATTGTCCCTAGCATGGTCTTGTTGTATACTGGTAGGGTTTCTTCTTCTTATTATTATTACTACTTGTATCTAAGAATAAAACGTTTTGATAACATTTGAAGAACTCAGAAATGTTTAAGTTTAAAATTTACGGATAATGCACATTTTGTAATAATAAAAAGGTGAGAGAAGAGAATACTAGACTTATTGTAGAATATAGATAATTATGAAACAACATTGCACATGTATTCATAATACAGTAATGGTAATAAACATAGTACTTCACATCTTTAATAATGCAGTTCATATATGAGATGAGTGCAATTTAAATACTTCATGGAAAAATTATTAACAATAATTATTCCAGACTTAGAACATCTACATACCTAACAGCCAAGTGTTCCTTGTACCTGCCTTATTCTTATATTGACAAAAGTATCTGATGTTGGAATTCCTCATGTGTCCACCCTGGATACCGAGAGTAGTCACAATATTTTCATTTTAATCGGCTATCTGCAAAAGAGGAAAAGTACTGTAACTTTTGCACAAATAATTGGGTTAACAATTAACAATTGATCATAATAAGATACTGCACAAAGTTAATGATTTTTTTTAAAAAAATATATATATATTCATGTTATTCTGAATGAGAAATACCATCCATCTGATGTTACACATTACTCAGTTTTTTACTTCTGATTTATTTGAAAATAGCAACTGTTTTGAAAACCCCACAAATTCACATTTTACTGTGTTCCAATAAAAAATAATAAAATATTAAAAGAATATCACTCTGGAACTGTTATTGCCATGAGCACCTTTGATTTGGTTTGTCTTAACAATTATAATTGTATTGTTTTGTCCATGCAAATAGGAATACGAGATAAAAAGTGATACAAATTTGTTTGCTAATCCAGAACTATATGGATAGTATTGAAAATAAACTAGCATGTTCACTTGCACAATATACCTACCTACATGGCCAGTCAGCCACTCATTTCAGTATTTATGTTTTATTACATTTTATTGTAGAAGCTGTCTAAAACCCACCACATGATGGATGTCAATAGGTGTTATTATAATGAAACAAAAATAACGTACACTATCTTACCTCCTTTTAACATCCAGCTGATCTGCTTGTATCATTGGGAACTTCATCCATTGTGAGGAGCAATAACCACCATAGCACTGCACACTTGCTCTATACACTGGCTGATGACCTATAACCATCTGGCTGGTACCTCCATGTTGTGAAAATGAGAGCTTCTAGCACCTATAAAATTATTTCAGAAAAAATAAATATAAATTCTCTTACAAGGAAACTTCTATCAAACAGTTCCCACTGACTAAAAGATTTTCATGCTTAAAATAAATTCATGCTACCCACTATCAACACATGACATAAGGTAGTTAAACTGAGTGCATTCTGTTGATGGTTTCATATAGAAAAAAAATATTTTCCCCTTTTCAATTGATGGTTATGAATACAGTATACCAAGTACCCCCCTCCCATGCACACACACATATATACATTACTAATGACATTTTTGTCACAAAAAAAGGTTTTCTCTCACCAGTGTCTGAGCAACCGAATGGAGTACTTTCACTTTTACTGGTGCTTAGGCGTTTAGGTTAGATTTTGTGATTACAATAAAAAAAAGATAATTTTACATTCCCGTCGTGATAAAAAAATAGATTTGGGATAAATTCTAATGTCCGTAACTCTGTAAATATACGTTTCTATGCCCCCAAGCTTCTGATATAGTCTTAACAACAGTTAATCTTTCCATGGGGAATTTTTCCTGGAAATTCGAGGGAGTACGTAATTTAGTACACTCGACCTGCAATTAATACAACTTAAAACATAGTGTCAAAATTTCCTTTAAAATCTTTATCATCAGTTCACGTACTGTATAAATCATGTGTACCATTTTTTCCCCCTATATATAACATATGGTAGTGGTGCCTAATTGATGTATTTTATAGTACCGTAATTTCATTTACTGGTTGCAACAGGACAATATGTTGCAGAAAATTAATTGTTCTTATTTTGTGCGGCATCGTTATTTTACATTTTGATGTGACGTTGGTGGAATGTTGGCATACATTTCCCAGGTGTATCAAAATATATTTTGCAGTAGTATTTTATTTCGCGATTGCTAAGCTTAAGGAATGTTGCAAAAATATCAGCTCTAATTCTTACAAAGTACGTGGAACAATGTAATTAACAATAAGAAGGAAAATGGCACGAAGTATTTAATTCTTTAGGTACATCGTAGAAACAATTCACAATACATACGTATTTCACTCTCCCCCAGATTTGTTCCAATTGTCCTTATGTTCATACCCAATAATATTAATAACATACTAACATGACGTACTTACTCGAAATACGACTGAAACGAAGTGGGCTTGCAATTCTTCTTTCTTCAAAACCATCATCCGCAACAGCTGATAGTGTCCATCTTGAAAATCTGCAGCCGTGAACGAACTCGGTAGGTGCCTGGCTTGTGAGTAGGTTCCACTCGTTTTCTGTTAGCGCGTCCGTAACCATATTCGTTAACGAAGAGTGGAGACTACACTAAATGGCATTCGTTAGCCTTTCTTGACAAAAACGTCACGAACTCGTTAGACCTTAACGTGTTGACAGTTCAAGACTTAGGCCCCAGGTGTGAGAGCAAAGGAAAATGATGACTATATGAAGGGAGACCATACGATAAATGAAGAAGGAATTCTGAAGTTATTTTCAATTGGAGAGCCGAGTTTTGAAAACTTAAAACCTGGAAGATCATTGTATGTGGAAGCAGAAATCATAGAAATTAAGGTTAAATGCTTGATTGATTGTGCGAGCGTTGTCGAAGTAATAATGTTGGCAAAGGAGTAATAATGTTGGCAAAGGATTAAAGAGAAATACCCACAAGCAAATTTAGATGCTTCTGAAAAGGACAAAGTCAGATTAGTTATGGCTGCGGGAAATGAAGAATACAAAATTCAGGGCACGGTACGCATCATGATGAGCATCAGAGGAGCTAATTTCGAAGTAAAATTTCTGGTGATAAAGGGTTTGAGGTGTGATATAATCCTAGGAGTACCATTCTTAGAAAATTACAATGGGCACATACACATAAAAGAAAAACGGCTAAATCTAGAATCAATGGAGAACATGAAAGTAGATATCCCTATGGAGGAAGAGATAAAAGGTCGCGGGAGCGAAATAGGCATTAGGAAGCAAAGTCTTGTAATCAGAAACATGATGCAGTGTATAAGAAGAAAGACTACGATGATATAATTGAAAATGTAAAAGGTGAATATAAAAGAGAGATCGAAATAGAGGACCATAAATACAAGGCATCGAAAGAAGAAATACAAGCCAAAGTGGATGAGTGTCATTGGATCTCGGAAATTGAAAAAGAAGAATTAAGATATATTTTGTTGAGACATAGGGGAATATTTAGCCAACGCCCAGGAGTGACGGATGTCCTATAGGATTGAGGTAGACACAGCGAGTTCAATAGTGTCAAAGCAATATCCTATACCCTTTGCACAGAGAGAACACGTAGAAAGGGAATTGAAGAAATGGTTAAGTTGGGGGATAATACGAGGGTCACTATTTATATTTTGAGCCTTGGTAACACTGATTGAAGTTAGGCGCGATTTGACGTTTGCACGGAATCGTCTGGCATTATTGACCATAACGTACTTCAAATGTTTTGTCAATAGCTTCATTTGTGTTGTTTATGTTGCCTTGGAGATTGCGCGACAACAATAAAATGGAATTAACTCGTGAACATTTTCGTGCGATGATTTTTTACGATTTTCGACGTGGATTATCAAGACAAGAGTGCATCGATCAACTTACTTCCACATTTGGCGATTAAGCCCCGTCCTTTGCCACTGTGAAACGCTGGTATAACGAATTTACTCGTGGCCGCCATTCGCTCACCGACGAGATTCGCGAAGGTCGTTCAAAATCAGTTGTTGTTCAATAAAACATTGATGCTGTGCAAAACCTAATACTGCAAGATCGTCATGTGACATACTGTGAGATTGAGGCAACCATAGGCATTAGTTCCACCAGCATATATAAAATATTACATGATCATTTAGCTGTGAGAAAAGTATGTTCTCGTTGGATCCCACACAATTTGACAAAAATTCAAAAAGACGCTCGCGTCAATTGGTGCAAACAAATGCTCAATAAATACAATCGTGGTGCTTCAAAAGACGTATATAAGATTGTAACAGGTGACGAATCATGGATATATGCATATGAGCCGGAACGTAAACAGCAGTCGACTGTATGGGTGTTTCAAGATGAACCCAATCCAACAAAAGTTGTTCGCGCTCGAAGCAAATCGAAACAAATGGTCGCCGGTTTTTTCGGGAAAACTGGTTATGTGGCAACTGTGCCTTTAGAGGAACGTAGAACGGTCAACTCTGAATGGTACAGAACAATTTGTTTGCCAGAGGTCTTCGGTCAAATACGGAAAACAAACAAACGCAGTCGGATCATTCTTCATCAAGACAATGCCAGCTGTCACACATCTCGTCTAACAACCGACTTTATGAACAGTCAAAAAATCGAATTGATGGGTCATCCACCGTCCTGAATTGGCACCCAATGACTTCTTCTTGTTCCCGAATGTCAAGAATAAATTGCGTGGACAACGATTTTCGTTGGCGGAAGACGCCGTTGATGCGTTCAAAAACCATATTATGGAGGTGTCTCAAGAAGATTGGAAAAACTGCTTTGACAAATGGTTCGAACGAATGCAAACGTGTATTGACCATAAAGGAGAATACTTAAAAAAACAATAAAGCAGTTTTCAATGCCAAATTCCTGTTTTTTCATTGTTAGGCTCAAAATATAAATAGTGACCCTCGTAGAGAACTCCAATAGCGTACATGTAAGCCCAATGCACGTGGTAGAGAAACCGGACGGAGGTGTGAGACCCGTACTGGATTTAAGGGAGCTAAATAAACACGTGCTACTTACCAGAAATCAAGTAGAAAGAATAAATGAATTACTACATACTTTTTCAGGCAGCATATACTTCACATCGTTTGATATGACTTTGGGATACTTTCAGGTAGAAATAGAAGAGTCTAGAAAATATACAGCTTTTCGATGTGGATCAAGGTTATGTCAATTTAGAAGGCTCCCATACGGTCTAAATTCATCAGTATCGGCTTTTATGGCGGCTCTAAATAGAATATTTAGTATAGAAACAAGAGAATGGCTTGGTATATATGTGGATGATATGTGTATACATACGAAAGATTGGGAGACACACACAGAAAAAAATAGATTGAATATTAAGTAAATTGGCAGAAGCAGGATTTACTGTCAAATTGGAAAAATGCTCTTTTGCAAGGAAGGAAATACTTTTCCTAGATCATGTAGTATCTGGAGGTGAAATAGATGTGCCCAGACAAAAATGACGCGATAACCAATTTCCCAAGGCCAAACACAAGGAAACAACTTCAAAGATTCCTGGGAGTATGTAATTGGCGATCAAAATTTATACCCAATTTCGCAAGCAAAGCCAAGCCATTATATGAACTTCTCAGAAAACATATAAAATGGAAATGGGAAGGAGACGAAGAGGAGGCTTTCCAAAGACTTAAGCAAGACCTTATACAAGCGCCAGCCATAAACCAACCTGATTTTGGGAAAATGTTCTTTTTAGGCACAGATGCATCGAACATTGGATTGGGAGCATACCTATTTTAGAGAAATGACTCAACGAAGAGAATGTAATCAATATGCCAGCAGAAGCTTGAAGAACTTCGAAAGAGCGTATACGATAAGTGAGCTAGAGTGTCTGGCGATAATATTTGGAATAGAAAAGTTCTCTGCATATCTGAAAGGCAGAAGATTCAAGGTGGTATGTGATCATAAGAGTCTAGTTTGGTTAAATTCTGCAAGACAGTGGAATGCAAGGCTGACGAGATGGGCGATCTTACTACAACAGTGCAGTTTTGATGTAATGGATATAAAAGGAAAAGAAAACCATGTTGCAGATACTCTAAGCAGAGCACCTTTGAAGAGAAATCAGGAACCAGAGGAAGTGATTAGGCTAGAAATCAACGCTATCGCTGAGGAAGAAGTAAATGGTATTAAAGAAGAGGAATGGCGAGTTGGAACAGAGGAAGATGAGGAATTAAGGGATATTATCAAGGTGTTGGAAGGAGAGGAAGGAAACAAGAAAACAAGGATGTCTAAGATAAAGAGCAGATATAAAATTATAAATGGCATCGTTTTCCAAGTTAGCTATGAAAATCCGAACGAAGTAAGGATAAGGCAGGCGCGGTTGGCTGTATAGCGCAAATGTGCAGTGAACCCCCAGTAATATACAAAATAAACAATAACTGAGAAGTTCATAAGCGTAGAGTGCCAAATTCTCTTAGTGAGAAGGAGAAACCGCGGGCCAGAGCCACTAAGCTCCCCTCTAGTTCCGTTTCGTGCAAAGTCTCCGCTGAACCTCCGCAAGCCAACCCCTACCATGCTAAAAGCTTAGGATGGCTAGCAGAAGCTCGACGCGTACATATGGCGAAAATACTTGCAGTCTGAGACTGGAGGAAGGCCGTCTCGTCAAAACGGACATGCGCAGTTCGAAGGATCACCAGCGAGCTGGAGTGAATCACGCTCTTCTCTCTTCCAGTGTTGCACTATGTGTTTCAATTTGAATTCATTTGGCATTCTCTTTGTATTTTTATATTTTACAAGACTTATTAGATTAATGAAGAGGGTGTAATATAAATGTAGAGGTGACCCCAAACGAAAGCTAGAAGTAAAGATGATGGGACAAATAAGATAAATATGATAGAGAACAACTTGCCTACACATTCAGAGTTTTCATCTTTAAGATGGAAACACTTCAGGTGGAAGGAGCCGAAAAGTCAAAAATAGCGCGAGGGCGAGGGGTTGCTTATCGGACAAGACTTAAACAACCTTTTGGTCTTCTTACGTCAGACTAAATGCTTTCGTTGACATGTTAGGCTTTTTAGGTTTAGTTGTCTTAGAATATATACACTCAATTTTCGGGGCTTACCGTGCTTGACCAAAAATGTAACATTTGCTATTTATTCAAGCCTAACCTAAAGCATTTCGCACTTACGTCAGAAGACGACCAAAAAGTTGTTTGGGTTTCGTGCGATCAGTTATACTCTAGCGCGAGAGGGTGTTCGAAGGGACGCGCGCATTTAACTTTGTTACGTGTCATTGTCTCCATACTTGTTAGTTTGTTTTGAAGTGCATGGCTGGTGATTGACATATATATGGCATAGTGATACGTTGAGTGAAGTGAGGTGGATTGTGTATTGGAAGGAGTGTAGTTGTTGCTGTGCGAGAAGTTAACATATTGCATAGAATAGAATCTAATCGCTTTGATTTAGCGATATACTTTCGAATAGTTATATAAGAATTATCTTGTAATCAAGGGGTCTTGGGTTCGATTACTGATACATACTCATTTTAGCAGGCAGAGATTTGTATTTTTTAACTGTAGGTTCAGGATCCAGTTCCAATAATATAGTCTATTTGACAGTGGTGGGACCAGAAAAGAGTTGGCAAGAGTGGAAGAGGCAAAATTGAGGCGAGAATATTTTCTGAATTCTGAGATACTCCTAAATACAATACCATACGAAAATCTTAAATTAAAATGATCGCCCCCTACACACACACTCCTTGGTGCTGTCACTGTTATCTGAACATAAAGCAAATTAACTTTGTCAGTAATCTACCGGCCAAAATTTGAAAATTTTCCCAGTACTATCTCTACGAACAAAAGCGTGTAGTGTCTCAAAAGGTTTAGATAAGTCCACTTTGCATAATTTTGGTGAACCCCCAGGAAAATTATGCACGAGCCGCGCCTGGGATAAGGGTACCACGAACCTTGATAAGAAGAGTACTTGAGGTCGTGCATGAAGGATCTGGCCACTTCGGAGTTGATAAAACGTTGAGATTAGCTAGGAGATTTTAAGTATGGAAGACTATGAAGAGTGACCTTGTTAACAATGTCAGAAATTGTACAGTTTGCGTACAAACTAAACCCTCAAAGATAAAATTCAGGAAAGAAGAATTACATATTATCGCTAAATGCCATTAGACATGGTTTCTATAGATCTAATAGGACCATTGCCTAGGTCTAAGGGATTTTTGTATATATTGACGTGTGTGGACGTATGTAGCAAGTTTATCATGTGCTATCCTTTAAAGAAAGCTACAGCCAAAGAAATAGTTAAGAAGTTGGATGAAGGATTCATCAAACATTATGGTAGCCCAAAGAAAATGCTGACAGACAACGGGACTCAATTTACTTCAGAATATTTCAAGGAATATCTATATTTCAAAGGGATAAGGTTGATTAATGTTACAAGATATCATCCAAGTTCCAATCCAATTGAGCGTTACAATGGAGAGATTGTGAGATTACTTAGAATGTACTGTCATGATCATCATACAAGGTGGTGTGCAGTAATTAACAGGATAGTTCGATTATTAAATAACTATATCAGCTGAGGCAAATATGAGCCCGACAGAAATTTTCTTGGGATATGAAGCAGAGCCGATGATTTTCGATGATTTAGAATGGCCAAAGAAGGTTATGGAAAGGAAAACGAGGAAATAATTTTTCAATGATTTGTACAACAAAAGAAAGAAGAGGACATCAAAAGAGAAAGTGAAAGGAAATAAGATAGAAGTAAAAAAGGGTGATATAGTTTATTGTAAAACACATCCAATAAGTAAGGCCATTGATCGCACAATTCAAAAACTGTTTTTCAAGTATGAAGGTCCGTATATTGTATTAGATACGTTTAGGAACACTATAGTTATACAAGACACGGTGACAAAGGAAGTAAGAAGAGAAAATCTAGATAATGTAAAAAGATATAATTGTACGGAAGACGTTAAACAAATGTTGAAAGAAACACATGAGAAGTGAATAGTAAGAATGGATGTTGCAGAAAATTTTTCCTTGCATACGAAATTTCTACGAAGGAAAAATTTTACCCAAAGGAGGGAAACTTTGTGTCACGTACACAAACTGCATTGTTGGTGTTTGAGGTAGAGGATCATAGATGGCAGCATGCAAAGAGAACGACACTTATGTTTGATGATGGATAAAGCAGTTTAGAAAGTGGGCCAGAGATGGCAGCACTCAAGAAAACGTATACAATTGTAAAAAGAGAAAAAGGAAAGCGCTGATGTGGTGAAATAATGATTGTAGATATTAATACTAATTATAATGGAAGAAATAAATGAACTTAGCACAATAACAGGATGTAAATAAGGTGGAAAGGGTAATTAATATTCAGTAATAGCATATGTGATCATTATATAAAAGTAAAGAAGTCGAATTGTAATTACGATTCTGGGTCTATTTCGGTTCCCACGAACTGAGAGTTTCGTGCGGCTTTTGGGTTGTTTTCCCCAGGTGTAGCGCCATTTCACGGCAGTCACCCAAGCACTTTTGGTAGGCGCATCTATTGCAGCTCCAAGTTAAGTTTAGCGCTGGCCAGGCGGCGATCTTTAACTAACCGCTTTCTCTTTGTTTATCTTGGAGATCGATTTTATTAATATATTTCTGTCAATTTGGATCGAGAAAGAAAAGAAAGAAGGAAAAATACACAATATGTAATAATTACAAGAAGAAGAAGCATTAGTAATTACAAGAAGAAGATGCCTTAGTAATTACAAGAAGAAGATGACTAAGTAATTTACAAAAAGAAGAAGCCTTAGTAATTACAACAAAAAGAAGCCTTAACGATTACAAGAAGAAGAAGCCCAAAGAAGAAGATTGGTTACAATTAATAAGAAATAAAAAATAGAAGAAAAATATTGTATGAAAATATTTCCAAAGCTATCTAATATTTGTACATGATTATTCAAGAATATATTACGAATTGTACCCTCCGTAGTGGGTTAAATCTATTGTTTCTTTCCAGATATTCGTAGTGTTAGTCACCCTGATCTGTGCCCAGAGGTATCTCATTATTTCTACCCTGTGCTAAGCTGGCAGATGCTCACGTGAGAGGACGTGGCAAATCAAAGTAGGTCAGGGCAGTATCGCCTAAAGAATACATCAACGGTTATTTGAATAATTCGTATAATTTATTTTTGAAATCGTTTCAAGGCTATGGACGACAAATACTCATAATGTGACTGAAATTAACCGTAATATCCGTATCCAATGCCGCCGACACCGTAGACAAGACGAGCACCGTAACCTCCCCATCCTCCAAGACCGTATCGGCCCCAGCCTCCAAGACCATATCATCCGTAGCCTCCAAGACCGTATCCTCCGTCAGGTCCTAGACCATAGCCAACAACAGGGTGAGTGGCGATGGCGATTTTGTTGTTCTGGCTGCTCACTCCGGTGATTCCTACAGCTAGAATTCAAGGAGAACATCATGATCAGACAATGTTTTACACAAATAGAAATTTAATTCATGTTCTAAAGATAGGAACACACTATATCAAATTGAATATAGATCTGTAAACTATTCCCATAGTGATCATTTTGCTTATCTAAAACTGATTAGAATTTGGTATGGCTAAAGAGCGACTTTGGAAAATAATTAGAAGTAGAATGAATGAGTTCAATTAATTCACATCCAAAATATGTTATGAGTCAAAACGGAACAAACTCCCTTCCCATTCTACAAGTTATACATTCTTCTGAAAAATATATTCCAGATAATATCTTATTTGATTTCCATTATTGAAATTATCCAAACAGCTTCTAATGTGAATCAAACAGTGACGTGCACTGAGGAGTAGCTAGTCTAGCAGAGATAGATCAATCAATCTCAAATCTCTAATTATTTTCAAATCACAATATTTATTGTTTTGTTGAAGCCACAGTTCATATGCAACACTTTTTTTCACGCGCTTCTTGTCCCTCTGTGCGTTCAGCGGCCTAGCTCGCTCTTTCTCTGCCTCACAGTTCCAGGTAGAAACGGGTTTTCGAAGGGAAAGGGAAGATTTCTGCCTCTACCTCCCTTGCCCCCTCGTCCTCGCTCCAGTGGTTGAAAGCCCGTGCTTTCAGGTCCTCCAGTCTATCTCCTATAGGACAGATAGGGGATCGGATTCCCTTCGTTTCCTTTATAAATCCTCTAAAGAACTAAGGGGAAATTTTTCTGCAGTACTTATGATCTCTGTATTTACACTACTTTTTACATGTTGTACAATATCTATGTAAAATATGGGATGTACTTTTATTATTTATGCAATTGGAACGTCTTATGTGCAGACAAAAATGTTACACTTTTTTAAAAAATATGGAATATATAATGATTAAATAACACATATTTGCTCACGCTATCTCTTTCTCTCGTTTTAGTAGTGTTATATTTTAATATACTAATCTCTTGGCCTCCAATAAAAAAAAATGGATAAGCTAAACAATCATAAATACGGATGTACTTATTTGGGCAAGTGAACGCGCCTTCTAATTCTTGTTGTTGGTTTGGTTTATTTTACTTCGCTTTTCTGCCACATTTGGTTATCGCGAAAATGAGGATGAGTGAAGATATGATGAAACTGATGAAGGGACCTCACAAAGAATAATTCAGGCCGGAATTCGTGACGAGCCAGCATTCTTGTTCTTATGTGTTGTACTCTGCCTGCAGTGAATAATGAAAAAATTAGAAATGAAAAATGTATCCCAGAACTCAAAAAGCCAAATGAATATAATTGAAGAAAGTACAAAAAAGGCTTGTTTAAAGGTGTGTTTTGTTACCCATCGCTTTTTCTAGCTGTATAGATTTAATCGGAATAAGTAGCTAAGAGCTTGGAAAGTCGTGAGGGACAATCATAAACAGAGAATTCTAGGCTCCTGATTTCACAGTGCCCTGCAGACGCACTGGGAGGAAATATTTGTATTTTCTTCTCTCTTCCATCGCTTTACCTAATTTCTGCCATGACGATGAACGTTGAATAAATTAAACGGGTGAAGAGTGGTTGCAAAGAAACACTCATGCAAAGGCCAGGGCTCGAGTCCGGATCCTTCAGTAACGAGATAGGGAAATTAGGGAAATCAAGCAATGCAAAATTTTTGAAAAAACGTTAATCATATATAAAGATGACATTTCAAAAATTCAATTGAAAATTACTACTCAGGAAAAATGCAGTTTGCTTTACCGATACCCACGTATCCGAATGGTTAGCGCCTTCCTCACATGTTTGTTGTCGGCCGACCTCCGTGGGGGAGTGCAAGTGGTCCCGGATCTGTACCCGATGGAGGTATAGGTCTAGGTCCGATTAGCCTTTCTGTGTATAAAATGGACTTAAAACGTCAAATCAACCAACCGTGGGGGAGTGGTTACCACAGCACGCTACAACACCAGGAGTTCCGGGTTCGAACCCCTACCTGGACGTGGGTGTTCTTTGTGTTTGTCCCTTCATTAATTTTGTCGTATCATCTTCGCGATTAACCAAATGTGTCAAAAAAGCGAATCAAATCAAATCATTCATTGATTGATTGTTTGATTTGGTTTATTTTACTTCGCTTTCCGCCATATTTGGCTAATCGCGAAGACGATACGATAAAATTGATGAAGGGGCACACAAAGATCACCCATTGCCAAGCCGAGATTCAAACCCGGCATCTCTGGCTCAGTAGTCAAATCAAATGGTTTTCGATTTTCGAAAGTGGGTGGAAGTTATGTGTACAAATTTTTGTAGTCATTCCTAACTTTGCAATTTTTCCTGTATTTGACGTTCTTCTTTTAGGAATACTGGACCCTAAAAAAAAAGGGGGGGTTATGACCCGTTGGGCACGCCACTCATTGCTACCCCAAATGTCGACGTCACCGCACGTCACTGGAATCAAACGTCAACTCAAGTTATGTATGCTCACCGTAGGTTAATCCAAGGATTATCATCAAAGCAACAACGAGGATGGACGTCTGCATATGAGAAAAGGATTTGTTTATAAAGTCCGTACACCTACTCTATGAATAAATAAAGTAGGTCATATGTTGTTGTTTTTTTTAAAAAAACGAGACAAGATTCAATCCATTCAAATTTTTGAAACTTTATTTTTAATGTATCTTTTCATAACAGGTCAAATTGCATTGTTCATTTTAAGAGCGTGTTTCTAATAAGAAATTTTGTATTTAGGAGAGTCAAAGTATTCTATGCACTCCTACAAAATTAATCGAGAAGGATAGGAAGGTTCATTATTAGGTAATGAGATACAGTGCAGTAAGGTTGGGAGTTATAACGGAGCAGAGGGCGGGAATATTTTATGAGAGAACAGCCCCGTCTAATATAACCTAAATATTGTCTTCAGAATATTTGGGTATAAGTTTATTCAATTATTAAGATTTTCAGATCTATTATGATGAAAGTGCCAAGGGAGACGGATCAAAAGACAGGAGGTTATTGACGCTCTGCCTCTTTTCTGGTGTTGTTGTAGGTTCATGAAATTCATCTTATTTGAGCAGTGTAATTGAACAGAAACAAATTATGAAACTATGAAATTTTTAATTTGTAATATGAAAATGTTCTTATGTCGTAATACTCCATACTGTACAAGCTATAGGCTAACAATTTTTACCCATAAGATTTCGGAAGGATATGAATTGTTTATTATCATCCATTCAAGTAGTCATTTACTCGCGGAATATAAATACACAATATTCATTAAGAAATTGTGACATACACACACACATAAATATATACAGGGAGGTTATTTCAGTCGTTTACCTCCAGCGTGTCGGCCGTTCGGCGGACTCTTCATGCAACAGGTCCCGGCAAATTGCGTTCAGGAAGTCCGTAACAGAAACCGCTTGTTTTGTAATGTTTCCACTTTTCACAATTACAGTTACAATTACAATTGAAATAAGCACGTACCTTCTCGCAAGGATGCTGGAAAAGGTGCCCTCCCATATACAAATATTTCTGGCACCTTATTTCTGACATACAATCTTAGATTAGACATCGCTACTTTATCGTCAGTTGACAGAAATGGAAGACAGCATCCAGGCGCATAAAGCAAACCGAAAGCGTAAAATGATATTTAGAAGTAATAATAATGATGATCACTAACCTCCTGTGTTGTAAGAGATGTTGAAAATGACCTCCTTCAACAGCAATACAACACGTTTCTTAGGTTCAAGAGATCCTGTCTCTCGTAATTCCCTGACCACTTTTCTGCAAGAATTCGTTTTCACGTAATTATCGTACATAAAAACTCTCTGTTCAAGACTATATTTGTTTAACGGCATAAGTAATGAATGAATAACAACTAACACACAATAAAGCACTGGCCATGAGTGGCACATTACAATAACACAGTATAAACAACACGCGTACTGATAAACGCAAACAGAAGTGAACATGAACGTACACTGCCTACGTCTGGTAGCCGACAGTGTTGCTAACCATTTTTCGGCAATGTCCCTACAGACGTAGTCAAAATGTCCCTACAACTGACCAAATGTCCCTACGCCAAGTAAAGTGACTAAAAAAAAACAACACCTCATGAGCATGCAAAACAGAAGATAAAATATACACATTCACTTACCAAATCTTTCTGCTCGGTGCTTCCACAAGACCACAATTAATGAAGGAGCGAATTTACAATACATGACCCCTCCCCGATTTTTGTAATATTTGACATACTCACTAATTGAGGCCTCCTAATCACGAATTTGAAGTTAAAATTTGGGGGGTCACGTGTAGAAATTGCAAAATAAGTGAAATTGAGTGGTCCGCGATCGGTATGATTGCTCATTATTTACCGGAAGATTTTGTGTTTCCAATACTTAAAAAACGAAATATACATTCCTGATATTACTACGACCCCAAATTTTAACTATGTTTGCCTATCCTAACCTAACCTAACCGTACCTGAATGGTTCGTGGGGCTATCCGCCAATGGTTTGTTGGGCTACCCGTGCATGTTTTTTTCGAGCCCAAATTTTAACTATGTTTGCCTTGCCTAACCTAACTTAACCTAACCTTACCGAGAATGGTCAGTGGGGCTATTCCTGAATGGTTTTGCGGTAATTGTGATTACGAACCGATAAAAAATCTTATTTTCGTAGCACTTCAACGGCAAACGTTCATAATCGCAGACGCCATTTTCGTATCCTGCAATTTTATGATTGATGTACTGTTGCCAAATTTACCTGTAATCAAATCAGTTCTTCTACATCGTGATTGTCGCTGTCACATGTAAGCACGCTATTTGGGCAATATACTGAAATCCATAAGTTTATTAATTAGCCCACAGCCATCCTCCTGCACACTCCACCTAACAATCTGTACAACATTAACAACTTTTTTACTGTTCTCTTCCGCCATTCTTACACAATCCATGCTCTCCAAGTATGAAATCAACAGTGTGGCAACGCTGTAGACAGCGTAACTAATTGTAATTTGTTCATATCAACAAATATGGCTACCATACTAGTATACGGAGAATCATTGCGAGAATTGAAAAGCTTATTTTACAACTTCTACACGTTAATGAACAATTTTTCCCCCTCACCCCAACATGTTAACTTGAGATAAATCATCACGACTAATTATTTCGTGAGTATAAGACGTAGCATAGAAATTACAGAAGGGTCCGGTATTGTAAATTCTTGCTTTAATGAATAATAGGGGTGTGCGGGACAGAATGTTTTGGGTCGGGACGGGATCGGGACGGTATTTTTTTTTTTAAATCCCGACATTCGGGACTGAAAAATTTGCAATTTCCCGACCAAGTCGGAAAATTTTCGGGACGGGAAATGTTCGAAATTTCCCGAAGTACTGGAAATCTCGAATTCTACAAGTCATTTTCACTTTAAGTGATTGTTTTTGCATTTCTAGAATAAAAACTTACAATTTTCGATAAGTTCCAGAAACTTACAAGGCAGAAAACGTCGAGAATTAACGACTTTTTAAAGTAAAGGATCCCGCACACCCCTAATGAATAACGTTGAGTCGTTTACTGTTGATTATGTTATTTGAAGTCATACATGTTGCTGCTGTGAAGAGATAGATGTTGGTTGGTGATATATGCTGTATTTCCTACAGTCTTTAACAATTTTGGTCCCATTTTATTTCCCTTTTTTGTTTTTGTATCACTTAACATTGAAAATATTCTTTCCGTTTCCGCGTTAGAATGCGGCAATGTTAGCACTATTTTCGCGAGAGTGGAAATGTTTTCAAAAAAGAACTTGCCTTGAAAGTTTTTGGTAACCGATAACATGTTCCAAAATTCTGATGGAGATTTGTTAGTTAGTTCTTCTTTCTCCTCCTCGCTAAAGTATCCAGATAAACTAATTCATAAAATGTCATTTTTCAAGATTGAAAAAAGTACCTACGTTTTCCCTCATTTGGCAAAATCTATCCCTACGTTCCTACGCGGGCGAAATTTAGTGAAAAGTCCCTATGCGTAGGGACATGTCCCTACGGTTGGCATCACTGCCGACACGTGCAGTATGAAGCGCCCTCTCGCTGCTGACAACTCCCTCAACCCCCGATAAGCTGCCGGCGCTGTCGCGACAACTGAGGCTCTGTCCGAAAGGTACGAAGTACGTACTTGAAGCATGGTTTTGGCGTAAGTGACGTCACCTAGTACAGTTCGAAAGCGCCAAGAACAGGAGTACGCAAGTGCATAGAACGCAGTGCAGATGGAAGCTGACTCGGTCACGTGATTTCCACACTCGTTGTTCGTTTGTTTAAAATCGCGGAAGTAGAAAGCCAGCAACACAGATTAAATATACGATATGGGTCAGCAAGTTATTGGTTAAAGTGCTTCTAATGTGTGGAAATGTATGTGTACGAACATTTGAAAATGCAACGTGATTTCTATGGTGAAAGACAAGTGTTTAAGATGTGGGGAAAACAACGAGTACTCAGTTTTATCTACTGATCGTATTTGGCGCTGCAGTCGAAGTGCAATTCGAAAGACTTTCACTTCCAGTCCACGACTTCAAGACCGCACTCCAAGACCATACTCGGAGGATGCTCGCTTCAAGTACGGTCTTGCACCTTTGGGACACGGCCTGAGGATAAAGTAGCGGTGTCTAATCTAAGATTAGATGTCAGAAATAAGGTGCCAGAAATATTTGTATTTGGGAGAGCACCTTTACCAGCGTCCTTGCGACAAGTTACGTGCTTATTTCAATTGTAATTGTAACTGTAATTGTGAAAAGTGGAAACATTAGAAAACAAGCGGTTTCTGTTACGGACTTCCTGTAATGCAATTTGCCGGGACCTGTTGCATGAAGAGTCCGCCGAACGGCCGTCACTCTGGCGGTAAACGACTGAAATAACCTCCCTGTATATACTGAATATGAAATTGTACAGCAAACTTAATCATATTTGAAATCGATTTAAGTTATTACATTTCTCTGTCATTTAATTGTTGATTGTGTAAGAAAGAGAAAGGAATGCGTAAATTACGATTGTCTAGGATAATTCTTCTTTGTGTGTATGTAATAAGTGTAGGAAGAGAGTAGGGAGAACGCTATGTTCTCGATCACCCCCAAAATTTTGGTTTACTTTTATTGTGTATACAGTAATATACTCAAAATCGAACTTTCACTGTTACAAAAGTGACACAATACAAGCGCAAAAAAAAAGTCAAAGCTCAAATTCCAATTTTCATAGTGCAAAATTGCTAATTTTCGAAAATCCCTCTATAACTTTTGCTAAAATTTTATTTTTCAATAATTAAAGCGAAGTGCTAAGTTAAAAGTAAGTGCTAAGTTACTTCCGGTTTACTTCCGGTCCACTTCCGGTCTACTTCCGGTTTACTTCCGGTCTACTTCCGGTCTACTTCCGGACCTTGATCTTGACCTTGACCTTGACCTTAGGTCTACTTCCGGTTTACTTCCGGTCTACTTCCGGTCTAGGCTACCCCGAAATCGAAAAAAAATATTTAAAAATTAAAAATTAAAAAATTTAAAAAATTAAAAATTAAAAAATTAAAAATTAAAAATTAAAAAAAAATTAAAAATTAAAAATTATTTATAAAATAATTAATTACCTAAAATTTTATTGTTTTGAGAAGAATCTTAAAAAATTTTTTTTGTATATATAAAACCTAAATTATAAAAATATAGATATAAATCAAAATTTTTCCCGATTAAATATAAAACGGAGAGTTTACTGATTATAAATACAAATATTTTGCTATTTTCAGTTATTATTTGAGAATTAGAAGTTGAGAGAAGAGATTTATTAAATAATTAATTTACCTAAAATTTTATTGTTTTAAGAAGAATCCTAAAAAAATATTTTATATATATAAAACCCAAATTATAAAAATATAGATATAAACCAAAAGTTTACTGATTAATAAATTGAGATTATAAATACAAATATTTTGCTATTTTCAATTATTATTTGAGAATTAGAAGTTGAGAGAAGAGATTTATTAAATAATTAATTTACCTAAAATTTTACTGTTTTAAGAAGAATCCTAAAGAAATATTTTATATATATAAAACCTAAATTATAAAAATATAGATATAAAACCCAATTATAAAATATAGATATGAAACCCAATTATAACAAAATGAATAATCAAATTAAAAATCCAAACCAAGATATTTTATATCATGTTGTATATAATACAACACATGTAGATAATGAAGAATTAGATATTCCAAATTTTCTAGCTAAACTCAAACCTAAATTTAAAAATTTAATTTGTGATAAACTTAAACAATATTCTCTCAAATTATATTGTATTTTATCATCAAATTATATAAATCCTGGTAATAAAATAGAAAAATTTTATCATCAGACTCATGTGTTAAAATTATACTATAATGATACTAATAATTTAGATGATATTTATGATAGAATTTGTGAAGAACTTAAGTTACAACAACAACAGTTCGAGAAACAAGATTCAGGTTGGTCTCTTTGTGATACAAACCATGAACTTGAATTGAAAATAGCAAAAAATGCCCCTTTTGGAGGATCTGGTTATATTAAATTACCTAAAGAGATTGAAAACAAAAAATCTGTATTAAATATTCAAAATAATGATAATAAATGTTTCCTCTGGTGTATCATAGCATATTTTCATCCAGTTAAAATTAATAAATATCGTGTCTCCCATTATGAAAAATTTGAAACAGAATTTAAAAAATCCATGTCAGGAATAAAATATCCAGTACAAATCTCAGATATTGAGAAATTTGAAAAGCAATATCAACAATACAATAAAAAATCAATAAATGTTCATGTTTATGGTTATGATATAAATAATAATATTTATCCACTCAGACACCATCCACCATCTGCTGGTGCACATATCATAAGATTATTATATGTTACAGAGAGAAATAAGAAACACTATTGTCTCATACAAAATCTAACAAAATTGGTGCATAATCAAATAACATCAGATTGTCATAAAATTGCTATATGTGATAGATGCTTGTCAAAATTTTATGGAAGAGGTGACAAATCATGTGAACAGCAATTAGAGGAACATATTGAAAAATGTTATTATTATCCTCATGCAACTTACAAATTTCCATCCAAAAGTATAAAATTTTCTAAATATGAATCGCTGGTACAACATCCATTTGTAATCTATGCTGATTTTGAAACAATACAGATACCGATGCAAACATGTCTTCCCGATCCAAATGAATCATATACAACAAATATAGCTAACCATGAATCTTGTGGTTTTGTACTAAAATTAGTAAAAACTTATGAAGAAAATAATCCACAACAATTATTTATTTATAGAGGTAAAAATGCATCTCGAATATTTATTGAAAAACTTAGAGAGTGGGTAAAAGATTTTGCTCCAATTTTATATAATACAAAATTGATGAATAAACTTACACCAGAACAACATCAGAAACATTATGATACCAAACAATGCAAAAATTGTAAAAATAATTTTAATTTATTTAATCCAAAAGTTAAACACCATAACCATTTTAATGGAGAATATATTGAAACAATTTGCAATTCATGTAACTTGAAAATAAAGAAACCAAATTTTATTCCAGTATTTATTCATAATTTACAAAATTTTGATGCACATTTATTTATCAAAGAATTAGGATATGATACAGAAAATATTAATATTATACCACGCAGTAAAGATAAATATATTACCATAGAAAAAACTATCAGATTAGAAAATGGACAAATAATTAAACTTAGGTTTCTAGATTCATATCAGTTTCTATCTAGTAGTTTGGCAAATCTGGTGAAACAATTATCCGATGATGAATTTATTCACACAAGAAAATATTTTAATAATGTTAATATGGAATTGCTAAAAAGAAGAGTTTACCCCTATCAATACATGGATAGTTTTGATAAATTTAATGAGACACAGTTACCACCGAAAAATAAATTTTATAACCATCTTCAGGATGAAGAATGTAGTGAAATAGATTATCAATATGCACAGACAATTTGGAATATATTAAATTGTAAAACAATGGGAGATTATCATGATATCTATTTAAAACTGGATGGTCTTTTGTTAGCTGATGTGTTCGAGATTTTTCGAAATCGTTGTTTCAAGAAATACAATTTGTATCCTGTTTTTATGTATACAACACCTGGTTTATCCTGGCAAGCTATGCTTTTAAATACAGAGGTTGAAATTGGTCTCGTTACCGATATCGAACAGTTCATGTTTGTTGAATCTGGTAAGCGTGGTGGTATAGTCCAGTGTCCTTTAAGATATGCAAAAGCAAATAATAAATATTTATCTAGAAATTATAATGCTAATAAAAAATTTAAATATATTTTATATATTGACATGAACAATTTATATGGTTATGTCATGAATCAATCACTACCAATTGGCAATTACGAATGGATGACAGATACAGAACTTGAAGACAAAGATTTCTTAAATTGGTCTGAAGATCATGCAAAAGGTTGTCTACTGGAAGTTGATTTGGAATATCCATCACATCTACATGACCGACACCATGGTTTTGCTATGGCACCAGTTTCTCAAAAAGTACCAGGTACAGAGGAAACAAAATTGATATTATCATTTGAAAATAAAAATAATTATGTACTTCATTATCGACTGTTACAGTATTATTTGAAACATGGTATGAAATTAACAAAAATCCATAAAGGTTTAAAATTTGATCAAGAAAGATGGTTAGCTCAATATATTGAGAAAAATACAAATAATCGAATACAAACAAATTCTAAAGTTGAAAAAAATCTTTATAAATTAATGAGTAATTCCATATATGGAAAATGTTTAGAGAACAAAAGAAATCGAGTGAGGTGTAATTTGGTGTCAGACCGAAAAAAACTTCTGAAACTTATTGCCGACCCCACATATAAAAGTTTTACAAAAATTACTAATAATCTAACTCTTATTGAAAGATCCAACACTAATATAATGTGTGATGCACCAATAGCTGTCGGTGTTACAGTTTTAGAATTATCAAAATTGGAAATGTATAAATTTCATTATGATGTTATGAAACCTAAATACAAAAATAGAATTAAAGTAGCTTATATGGATACTGATAGTTTTGTATATGAGATAGAAACAAATAATTTATACAATGACTTGTTCTCTATAAATAAATATTTTGATTTTAGCAATTATCCAGAAAATCATCCATTATACAATATTGAAAACCAGATGATCCCTGGGAAAATGAAAGATGAGGCAGCAGGGTCCATAATATCAGAATTTGCCGGACTCAGATCGAAAATGTATTGCATGAAAATGGATGGGGAAGAAAAAGAAATTAAAAAAGCTAAGGGTGTAAAACAGGCATGTACAAGAAAACTTGCAATAGATGATTTCAAACAATGTTTAAAAAATAAAAATAAAAAAATATACATGCCTGCCTACCATCTTACTAGTAAATTAGATGGTGTTTATACTACAATAGAAAATAAAATAGCTCTCGATGGGAATGATAATAAATTGCAAGTATTAAATTGCAATATCCATACTAGAGAATATGGACACTATAATACATTAAAAATTTGTTTTAAATGTTATAAATTCAAAAATTAACATACATATTACAACAATTTAAAATTATTTTATTCTATTATATTTTTATTAAAATTATTCTATAAATTCAAAAATTAATGCAAATATTACATAATTTATTTTATATAATTAATATTTTTTTAATTTTTTTAAAATTTTTTTAAAATTTTTTTTAATTTTTTTAAAATTTTTTTTAATTTTTTAATAATTTTTTAAAAATAATACAGCAACCTAACACTGTTCTATTATATTTTGTTCTATTTTATTCTATTTTGTTAAAATTGTTCTATCACTCTTTCATTTTTTACATCATATATGTATGATTTCTCCACAATTAAAATTGCACTACATATGGTATTTTCAGGTAAAGTTTCATGAAACTCACACATTAACTTAATATTAGTTCGATCATTGATAACCACCAATTTTCTTTTTGATGCATTTATTAAAAACATAGGTCTGTGAACTATGAACTCGTCTGGGTTATAATACATATCGATATTTCCTTCAGTTACTCTTTTAAATGCAGAATATGCTTCATATAATTTTAAATAATCTTGTTCTGTAATATTTAAATTGTAATTTTCACGTGGGAATACCTCATTCCTACCATTCTTAAGATATATATTTTTAATTTTACAGTTATCAAATTTGCTGCTATCTTTTTCCTGATTGTCATCTCTCCCTGTCTGAAACAATACGGCTACAAATTCTGGCATGTCATATTGTAGAGATTGGAACTGATTAGTAATGTCGTACTCGAAAAATTTACCCTCTACAGGTTTCTGTATGCATTGATATGTATAAAATTGTATTGGAATTTGAGGATTTTTCAAAATGTTGGATTTGTACTTCAGAGCATAATTCGATTCATATTCAACTATAGGCATGCGTAACTCCATAGACTGGATCACACATTTTGCAACTTCGGGTAAACTAGCCTCATTGGCTGTTCCATCTGCATTTAAAGTTTTATATCTCATTATAGCATTATAATCATTAGGTGATCTGCGAAATATGATGCTTAAACCACCTTTCCACATAATTTATTTATAATCGGAGAAAAAACCAAATAGCAATCTCATGGGGAACAGTACTGTGTGACTTTTTGTCATAATTTTTGTTCCAGCTTCGAATCCACCTATTTTATAATATACACTTTCTGATTTTGATAATTTTAATGTTGCCACAGTAGTGGATGTAATTCCAGGATAATCAATTCTGTCAATAACTGTACCATGTTTCCTGACTTCAATTTGAGAGAACAAGAATGGAACAAAATTATCTATAAGTTTTATATTAGCCCCAGGGAGGGGAAATTCTTCACTATTACTTTGTTTTACAATATCAAATTTTATATACAGATCGGATCTATGAGGATGAATAAATCCGTCCCCGACAGAAATATCAAACTGTACTTCCTTATTCGGTTGATTAAGATTAGCAAATGTCCTCCTGTTTGGAGGGAATAACTGTAACTCATAACTTTCGATATTTTCCATTGGTATTTATATATATAATTTTAAATATTAATTTGTATTATTGCAGTGGTATTAGCACCGGCAAAATCGACTATCTCGTTTTTCTCATTTGTAATTCTTATCTCTATGTAATTAACTTTATCATAGTAAACAGGAAAATAGATTGGTGAGATTGGGGAATAGAAAATAGGTTCCATAAATTCAGAATTCGGTTTAAATGTAGCAATAATACCTGTTTCCTTGTGACTACCAATTGAATTTTTTTCGGCTTTGATAATCATTCCTTTAGCAATATTACAGTGAATGTTCAACGTCTCGATAGCTAGGAATTTCGGTATAAATTTACCTATGTGTCTAGTACCAGGTTCTAATTTTGAATTGTTCTCAAATCCTAGAAGTTCACCCATGTTAGATAGATCTACTGTTTCATTGGTGGATACAATCTCCACTCTGTGTGTTACAGAATTTTGAGATAGTAATACAGTGTTTGGAAGTTCAGATTGTAAAGTAGATAAATTATATTGTCCAGGAGGAATAATAATTTTTTCAGTACCTACTAATATAGTATTGTTGTATGAAGTTACATTCGGAATCAGATACATGCTGTAGAATGCTCTCAGAGCTATAGATTTTGGATATATAATATCATCGTGGAGATGCAGTTCCAAGATCGAAGTTTCACTAGAAAGATGAAAAATTCCCATACTTTATGTATAATACTGCTTTTTGAAAATCTTGTAATTTTATGTGTGGTATTTTATTTAATATTCTGAGCATCGTAATACAAATATGGCCACATATAATTTGATCAAAATCTTGTATGCGCTGGTCGTTGTAATAAATATTGCAATATTTTAAATAATTAACTAATTCTCTAGGTGGTCTCCCTCCAAAAGAATCAAAAATAAAAACATTGTTGTTTTGTTTATAATAACAAATCCAGTGGGTACCAATATTTTCGGACTTATCCAAATTGACCACACCACATTCTCGAGAGTGACTATTTTTAGGGAGAGAATCCGACATGAAAACTCCTCTGAAATGTTGAATTTTAAATATTTTAACTAAAGATTCAATGTCTTGGTTCTTGAGCGGCTTTTCTTTTTTTTTAATTTTCTGAGTACTTTGGATTTCACACCACTACCCCCTCGTAGGGGGCTCTCCATAGCCAGATTATGGCGTTTTTGTTCCTCTAATTCGGCTTTATTTTTTTTTGAATCGAGTACAGTTTTTGCAATAGCAGCACTGCCACCAGCTAAACTTCCCACGGCACCCAAAGCAGCTAGGATAGCAGGAATGCTGAAAATGAATCCACCACTATGTGCTTTTTTTCTTATATTTTGCAATCGTTTTAATTGTGGTGTACTAAGTAATAACTTCATCCCATTTCCTTTGGATATACATTGTTTTTTTTTCTCCTGTTGTTTTTTAGTTAAAATTGAATTTACAATTTTTAAATTTTTGAGATCCCGATATGGAATTTGATATACTACTCCTTTCGGTTTCATATTTTTTAAAAATTATTTTTAAGGGTATTTATTTATATATTAACAAACTAAATTACTAACTAAAATTAACTAATTTTCTACAAACCCCACCCTAATTTTTGTTTTGTGTTCATAGCAATTGTTGTACCCAATGCTGCTATTTTCTCACCCAAAGAAGCATCTCTACTAGTTAATCTTCCAAATGCTGCATGCTCCAATTTTTGATCGGCTGCATGACGATTGTCGAGGTCTGTGTGTGTATTGTATGCAATATCATGATCTTTACAAGCGGCATCAAGTTGATTAATTCCCCTATCTCCTCTTTTTAATCGTTTATCAAGTTTGGTGCCCGGACCACAGTACTGGTAACCAGGTACATGTAATTCGAATGGAAGTTTATTTATAATATCTGATACATTCCAGAATTTAGGAGGTAGAGTATTGATAATTTTAATTAAGTATCCTATACCTTTTGGATCATTTACAATAAAATTGGCTAATTTATCACTGATCATGTTTACAATACCTATTTTTTCATTATAGAAATTATTGTTCCCAGCATTTTCTTCTCCGGCTATAACCAGCAATCTATCTATGAGTTTTCTCACATCATCCACCCAGACAAACTCTTTAGGTAAAGTATTATATTGTTTGATACCACTACCGGTTTTAAGTTGGTTCCAGATCGGTTTAATTAGATTTTTGTATTTGTCGCCACTGCTCGATTTAACTCTATTCTTACTGGCATCATTATTTTGGTATAGAGCATCGGACAATATCAAAATTTCGGAGTAACTCTGGTAATCTTCATCTGTGTAATCTTTAGGGTGTTTCTTGGTAATCAGTTCCCACAACCCTATAGTCCCCGGGTATCTCGACCAACTATTTTTTTCACCCAAATTTATTTTCACATCATCGCCTTGAAATGTTACTCTAGATTTCCCAATTTTCCATACTACACCTTCATTTGGTTCCATGGTCGGATACAATCCAAACACTTCATCTTTTTCAAATTTTCCAGTACTTAGGTAATCTCTTGCCAGAGGACCCAAGTCAATTTTCTCAGGTTCACCTATAGTTTTAATAGGCGGCTGTTGGAGTGTTAGGTGAGTATGGATACTAGATAATGGTGTAGGAGGAAAATCTGCATAATTTTTAGCAGTAAGAGGTACCAATTCATTTATGAGATTTTTATTTTGTTCTGTGACACCTTTAATTTCTTTACCAAGACCACTGATTGCATCTATAATTGGTTGATCTTGACGTTTGTGTTGTTCATAGAATCCTCGATTTTCTGATTTCCAACCTTTGAATCGTTTGGTGAGGTACTCACGTAATTTAGAATTGTCTTCTATTTTGTGTTTTGTCATTTTTTTGATTAGAGGTTATTTTTATAACGTTTTAACGTTTTTTTATATCGATTTAACGTTCATGAAATCGTTGATTTTGTTTCTATATTTTCCATTGTTAGTTTTTCTAGTCATTTCGATTGTAACAAATCCAAAATCATAATCGTTCCAACAGGATGAACAAAATTTGGAAAATTGGTCATAATTTAAATCTCCCCCCACATAATCATCATGAACATGTTTAAGGTTAGTGTGATCTTGACGAAACAAACATATTAAATTTGAATTATCCCTCAGTAACTGTTTGGGAATCTTAGAATATGTTTGAGCCAAATAAAAACAATCTATTCCTCTGTGTCGACCTTGAGTGAAGAAATTTCGAATTAAATTTTGATTTTCCAGAATCACATCATCGAATACCACAACAGAATTTTCTAAACAGTGGTCGAGAGGTTTAATTTCTGATCCAAATGTGGCTATACCCAGTCCCTTATACAATTTCATGAGTTGCTGGTATTTTGGTTGTTCTAAACTTTTTGAGAATACATACAGGTGCCTATTTTTCCAGTCTAACCAATTAGGCGCAAGCAAGAAATTATCTACCAGTAGTGTAGTTTTACCACAACCGGATGGGCCTACAATAAGACACCTAATATTGTCTGGTAACAACTCACCATTTTTTTTACTAGTTTCTACTAACTCTGGCAAACGTTGCACAACGTTCCAAGTTGGTATCATAGAATCACCTGGTTTGCCTCTATCCAACTTTTTTCTGGCAATCCTAGCCATTTTACATACAATTTGTTATTCTTTTTCTTTAATATTTTTTCAATAAGATATGTATCTGGATATTTTGTTTTACTGAGTTCCTCTTCATAAAATCTTCCTTTCAGTATTTTATTATAATTATCTTTTAATATATAAGTATACCTGTTGCCTGGTAAAACTCGAACCACTGTAAACAATTCGGTGCTCCAATTTTTTGTGTAACTTTTCTCAAATAAATGCTTAAATTTACTAACTCGCACCTTATCTCCTATTTTAAATCTGGGTTTCTCTGTTGTGTATTTATACTTATGACAGTAAACAGTAGAAATCAATCGTTGTTCATCAGATTTAGTTACCTCGGCAGGTTTCATATGTATGGTTCTATGCATGGAATTATTGTAATTATGTACTAGGTCAGGTAAAATTTCTACCCATTTATAGTTACCCTGTAGAGTAAATTGTTTCCACATGAGATTTTTTAATGTTCTGTTGAATCGTTCTACTATACTTGCTTTAAGATCACTGTATGTAGAATAATGTTTAATATTATGTTGATTCATTAATTTGGTAAATGTGGAATTGTAAAATTCTTTTCCTCTATCTGTGTGCAGATAATTCGGTATCCTACCTTGCTCGAAAATAAATTTGAAAGCTTCAGCGACACAAGTTGCTGTTTTAGATTTTATAGGAATTGCCCATGCATATTTGCTAAATGTATCTATCACGGTAAGTAAATATTTGTAACCATGATTTATCTTATGTAAATTTTTTAAAACCCCTGTAGACATTTCTATCAGATCACCCTCCCACAGATCTATGCTTTTTGTTACCACAGATAATCGTTTGTAATTACGACGGGCTGGTCTGTGTAATTCATTAACTATACCTTGTCTAGACATCTAGTGCGAAGAGAAAATATTACATAAAATGGATTAACCTCAGGGTATAATTGTCTTATGTCAAAAATTAATTTATCACCAGTTTCAATATGAAAAAGCGATAATTGTTCATCCTCATGTATTTTATATTTGTTGCCAGATTCATCCCAGTATGCTATAGGCATTTGAACTGCTTTGTGTATACCATCTTTTCTTATTATAGTAAATTTGGGAACTTCGACATGTTTTATATTATTTAGAAATCTAAACTTCAAAAATCTAAGTTGGCCATCAACAAAAAATTCGTGTGCCTGTGCGTACGGGTATAATTTGTAAACATTACCTGCATTAACATATGTCCAGTGCCCTCGAGTGTTTGGAATACTTTGTAACCTAACAATTTCCATAGAATAAAACTGACGAGAATCTGCATCGTCTAATCTGCTTAATACAAGTTCCAGGTGTTCGCTGATAGTACGAACCAACTCATCGTAACCCGGTTTAATTTTCACATCCACATATACCTGTTTGAATTGTTCTTTCAAATCATGCAATTGATTGGCGAAATTCGATAAGTTCGATTCTTGTGCTGCTTCAATGGTGCTAATTTGCACCTTAATGTTCGAGATAATCTGCTGTAAACTTTCTACTAGTTTCAATTTCAAACTCTGGCTAGCGAGATCGTGTACTTGATTTCTGATGTCCATAAATAATAAGTTTAGTTCATTCATTATTTGGTTGGTGGGAAGATTAGCAACAGTTTTTTTGATTTGTGCAATTTCCCCCTGAATATTTTTAATATCTTCAGATTTGAGTATTCGATTTACTGCTCTCTTCATGGCTTTTATTTCCTGTGAAGTAGGCAACCCTGCTACAGTATTCTGAAGTGTGGTCAGAGTTAATTTTACAGCATCGAGTTCGGTTGCATCTGCAACAGTTTTCAAAATTTCTTGCAGTTGGGTTATGTCATCTTGAGTAGGCGTAGATTGCTGCAGTGTTTCTAACTTATTCTGTATGTCATCTATGAGATGGTGGAAATGAGATAATTCAGATTCGGTATTGAGATTTTCTAATTTACCAACTTGTTGTTGTACTAGGGCTAAAGTTTCGGTGATACCTGGCAATTTTGATTCCAGAGTTTCCTGTACAGTAATTAATTCATTTTTCATAGTTTTAAGAGTATCTTCGATGTGAGCTATGGTTGCTTGTATCTTACCAAAATCCTCAAAAGTTTCCAGCTGCAATTTAATGTTTGTTACACTACGAGCAATGGCATTGAGTTCAGTAGATGAAGGCAAATTATGAATAAAATCTTCCAATGTTTGAAGTTTGGTTTGAACTTCGGTTATGGCTGAATGCAGTTCATCTGTCTGCAGTTCTATTTTAATATTTTCCAGTGTAGGAATCTCGAAAGATTGAAACTGTTCTCGTAATTTGGTAATACTCGCATTTACTTGTTCAAATTCCTCTTGAGTTTTGATACCCTGAACAATGGTTTGCAGTTCGGTGCGAATACTATTCGCTTGCTCGTTTAATTGCTGTTTCAATTGTTCGGTATTGGTTATCTGCATTTGTCGAAATTTATCGAGTTCATTTTTTAATTTTCCTCCAAGTTTTGAAGATTGTCTATTGAGGCTAAATTGGTATATTTTTCCAGTAGAGATTTGAGTTCTCCATCAATTTTTACTATGGGGTCAATCAGTTGAGTTTGAAGATTTGTGATTTCTGCTTGTATATTCACATTTAATGAATTTTGTAAAATTAATAAATCTGATTTAAGTTTTTTTAGACGTTCATCTAATCTAGCAATATCATTGGAATTATCCGGTATTTCCTGTCTTCTCCTGTTCCCAAATATGTCCATAATATATTTGTTATTTTATTTATTTATTATTATTTTGTTTTCGGTATTTTATATATTTCATAAATTCATAGATTCATAGATTATTCTTATTTCGATGAAGAGAGGAATTAATTTATTATACTCCCCAATTGTTTCAGCATACAGGAATTCACCTGCTTGCACTTCGTATGTTGTGTCGGGACTAATTGCATTATGCTTAATTCTATACAAATTCCGACCTATGTGTACAAGTGCTGTATTGGATGGAGAGATACTTATTTGCATTTTCCCACTGACAGGAATTTTATATGATGGTTTGTTATTATTGAATACATGTAATTGTTTCCCTGTGTCTTCATCAATTTGGTACCAGATACTATTTAGATGAATGATGACCAAACTTCTCAGTTTACTAAGAATATTTTTTATAATATCCATGTTGACTGGAATTTTCTCTATTTGTTGAATATGTTGTTTCTTAAACCCAAACACATTCATTGGCATAATTAGAAAATATTTATATGGTTATTTTATTAATATATTTGCATAAAATATGTTGAGGTTTAGGATTCTTCTCAAAACTATAAAATTTTAGATAATTAATTATTTTAACAAACCTCTTCTCTCAACTTCCTAACAGTATAAGAAATAAAAAATAGTACACATATGGTGATATAGAGATATACAAATACAGGGTGCTGGGGTATTTTGCTAAAATTTATAATAATTTATAAGTAGACCGGAAGTGGACCGGAAGTAAACCGGAAGTGGACCGGAAGTGGACCGGAAGTAGACCGGAAGTAAACCGGAAGTAAACCGGAAGTAGACCGGAAGTAGACCGGAAGTGGACCGGAAGTAGACCGGAAGTAAACCGGAAGTGGACCGGAAGTAAACCGGAAGTGGACCGGAAGTAACTTAGCACTTACTTTTAACTTAGGACTTCGCTTTAATTATTGAAAAATAAAATTTTAGCAAAAGTTATAGAGGGATTTTCGAAAATTAGCAATTTTGCACTATGAAAATTGGAATTTGAGCTTTGACTTTTTTTTTTGCGCTTGTATTGTGTCACTTTTGTAACAGTCAAAGTTCGATTTTGAGTATATTACTGTATAGGTATACACAATAAAAGTAAACCAAAATTTTGGGGGTGGTCCAGAACATAGCGTTCTCCCTACTGAAGAGTTTGAAAGGTCACGGATTATAGATAGCCAACCTAGAATACTACATAGTTAAATACATGTTCACAATCAACACTTACTACGTTATTGAAGTCCACTTTTGTTTTTCGTTTGGTGGTTCAATTAGTTAGTGGTGAGGGAATGGATTGAAGTTCCTTTTATATCAATGCAGTCAGGAAGCTGACCGCTAAATAAAACAGCTGTTTCTTCTTGACTTTTCATTCTTCTTCAGAAATAGCTTCCTCTCTTGCGGATTTCTTCGTCCGAAGGTTGTTACATGCAAAAATACCTGAACTATCGAGGAGAGATTTCTTGTGAAATTTCAAATCCATGAAGTCTCTTTTAATGAAGAGCATTTTACACTGTATTTTTGTAATTTTATATCAGTTTTAAATCCTTAGTCATTTTGTAAAATAGACGAGCTAACAATCCACATCCTACCATTTGAATCTATCAGGGAACAGCTGAATTAGTAATTCTTTATCAGTACTACTACATGAAGGGTTGCTGTCTCCTTCATGAAAGAATGGATAAGAGTTCTATATCTCAAAGTGGATCAACTTTCTTAATTATGGTTCCATGGCTTATCTTACGTCCTCGTCTTACTGCTGCTAACTGCCAGCTGCTTTTGCATGCTGGTTATAGCCTGACAAGTTAAGTCCCGATATGCGCAGATCGCTGCGGAGCACTTCGTATTACGTCATCCTCCCCACCAATCTTCTACTCACTGGTCTGCCGTTGAGAGTACCAGTGGTGCCAACTCAGCAAAATTAAACTAAAACAAATACGACAAACAATTTTCACTGTTTAGCGTGACGGTGCATGCAGGCTCCTATTATATCAGTGGTTAATTTTATTTAATCCGGCCTTTCAAAATGCGTGCGGTGCGCCGATCGTAAACTGTAGTATTATGCACGAGCGTTAAGGTTTATACCGAAGAGAAACTACTGGGCGAATGACTTCATTTTCTGAATGCGACATCGAGCAGTGGCCAGGTTTTTTTTGTTTTTTTTTAACTAGTGGGGTGGTGGTTCGTTTGTTTATCCTACAACAATCACTACGAGAACGCAATCTGATAACACGCTTGCCTGTGTTCTTTTCTAAAGCATTGAAATGGTCATGCTCTTTACTCTTGGCTGCAAAATTCTTACTTTGAAAGAGATGGACTTATGGACGAGCGTGTAGATGAACTGAATTAGACTTGGTGAAGCCGATTCAGACACGGACACAGATTCATCGTTAGACACAGACTCGGATGAGTGGGAGAGTGAAACTGAAGAAGGAGAACTGGAAAACATTTAGAAGGTGAGCTCAGTTCTATCGTTTATATATTTTTCATTTTTCTATCGTTTTATTTCATACATTTCTTATGCTGGTAAGAAATATCCCTAATATAACTTAATTCATTTAAGGTTTAAAGGGAAAATATCAAAATGTATTTAGAATCTAGCGCAATCAATAGGTAGCGTAGGTGACGGGATACTAATTCATGCCTTTCACATTCAAATTTCGTTGAAAATTCTCCGAGGATTCAGCTCCCTCCAGTTTGCAACACTGCGAATGAACGTCGCCCCAGACAATGGAGTGGGGAAATGTGATGTGAGGTGCGCAAACAATGGATTGCAGCGTCTTGTTTTTAAACTTGTCAAGTTATAGCATACCGAGCTAAGCAACAAGAGTCGTAAGCTCGAATTAGGGGAGGATATTAATGTGTCATTGAGTCCTCTCAGGTTATTTTTCAGTGTTCTTGTCAGTTGTGTACTTTTTTGGCACTTTGTTGTCATTCTATGTAAACTTATTTTATTTATTCATTCTTTATTTTATTTATTCATTAATTTATTCATTATTCATATTATGTTCAACATACGTTTTCTTCCAAACTTTTATAACCCAAGGTGGGTCTTAGGTTAGGGTAGTGGTTCTCAACCTTCGTGAGCCTGGGGTCCCGTATTTTTTTAAGTCGATGCTTTAATCCCAGCTATTTTAAAATATATTATTTTTATTTTAACACTATACGTTAATTAATATGTACCCTTGTAATTCAATATTACTAAATAAATTATGGTAAAATCATGGAGAATAATAGTTTGATTATAGCCAGGCTTGTTTACATTGGTTTAAAGTAGCTCACAACTACTGGATCTAATGGAATCCTTTAGTTTCCTCTGGTCAATATCAATAAATTTGGCAAGTGCTGATTTTAATTGGCATGTTCCATTTAGAACACGGAAAAGGTGAATTAATCAGAATATTTCAAGTTCAATTATTTGTTAATGAAAATTGCTGCGCAAAATAAAATAATAATTATACATTGGGCGGACTCCAACACTTGAGTTATAACTTCAGACTAGACCATCGCTGTGATGTGTGCTTTTATGTCAATAGATCATTACTGTTTACAGTGCCGTGCCCAGGGCGGGTTGGTGGGGGTTAAACCCTCCCATTGGTTTCGTAATTTAAAAAAATTCAAAGCAAAAGTGAAATAAATTTGATTTAATAAATGTGTTTGAGTACCAAATCGCAAATATTGTAAAATGTTTACATTTGGCAATGAGAAATGTATTTTGCTTCTTCAATTACTTTTGATAATATTGGAGTTGAGTAACAGCAATGCACAGGCATTCATTCATTCCTTAGTCACTGAAAAGGAAATAGAATTTCCTTCTCGGTATGGTCAAGAAAAGAGCCGTAATCCTTGGAATGCGAACTGAAGGAATCAGGCACGTATCCAGGAATTCCTTTCGGGGGGGGCTCAACACCATTTTTTTAAGGGGTATAGTAAGAACCTCACAATTGTGTGTTTAAGACCAGAGGTGGCAATTGGGTTCCAAAACGCGGGGTGGGGGGGGGGGGGTGCGGAGGGCGTTGCAAGGAAAGTTTACTTTCTCTTGGTAGCCAAGGCTTAACATTAAGATGTCATAATGTTGAGGCAAAAAAATAAAAAATGGGGAACAACTATCTCTTAAATCGTTGCCACTGTAAGGCTGTCATTTTAATCAGAACGTGAAATCGTAACATTTTTTACCACTCGACTCCTCTGTTTCCATGAATTAATATTGTGTGCCGGAACCATCTTAGTATGTGTGTTTGTCCATTTCATCTCATCAGACATAAAAACATCTATGGTGTCTTTGAATGTTTTTACGAAGCTGTTACACATGCACGGGATGGACAATCCACTCGACAAAGCGAGATTCAAATTGTGGGCTGCGAACTGGACGCAGACAGCTCTCGAATATTTCTCTCTGATTCGAGCCTGAACACCACTAACGTGTCTTGTCCTCCCATTTTTCAGCTCTTATAAAAGCCGAAACCCACCAAATTGTTCAGATTCAGGCCTTAGCACTCACAAGTGTTCAAAAATGCCTGTCACAGCTTCCGCTGTCTTGTCATATATCGGCACGAAACAAAGGAAGTCTTCTCGAATGCAGGTGGATCACGAAACAATTAATGCACAGTGAAAACCCTTCCGTTCCCAACACATCTAATGTTTCGTCTCCCAGTATGATGAAATGCTTACTCATTTATCTCCAGTGACGTGCCCAAGGGAGGTTTGGTGAGGTAATAACCCCATTTGATCCAGTATTCCCCCTCTCCCTTCCGAAAATCCTGGGCACGCCTCTCTTTATCTCGGACATTTTTTAAAATCAACTCACCAGAAGTTTCTATCATCGTATTGGAGATTGAAGTAAGATGCGTTCTTCCTGCAGGTTTGGATATGATCCTTTAGGGTGCTGTCGTCTGCCTGCCTTCACACCTAACCTTAACAAGACCCTAATTTTCCATCCTTGTGACTTGGATTTTCAAGACTTAGGAAGGTTTCAGACCGAAGGGACACGCGATACATGTCGATTGGAATGGGCCAATCAACAGCAACGTTTCACACCGTAGCGACACAAAAGGCCGCACAAACCTAATTTCGATTTGTGAAATCCTCAGGCGACAGGGTGTGAAATCTCCCTTATTAGGCCACTGTCATTGTCACCTCGAAGTAGTAGCTCGTGTTGACCACAGAAAAAAATTCTCCTCAACCGGTGGGAATGCTCCTCAGTTTTCTTCTCTCTCCTATATTTTCTGTGTTTGTTCACTATACAGGCAACACCTTACGATTTGATATACACAGAACATGTACTATGTAGACATTTCAACGAAAAATCGGTTGAAGTCAAGGATGGCTAGGTGGCTCAGTTGGTAGAGCCCTGATTTGGGTCCTGGTAGAGCCTGCAATTTCCGCCTAAAATGTCTACACATGCAACATCTTCTTGCTTTCTCTTCTCGGCATTCATAAAATTTTCGGCTGTCTCTTTATGGTAGTTAAGAGTTTGAATGTGTTTCGAACCCAGTAGGCTTAAACAAAAGTATTTTTATACCATGAAATTCTCGGACTGCATATACGAAATTTAGTTCTGGCAAAACTAAATCATCACTCAAAACTTTGCTTTTCAGTTGATCTATGCAGTTTATTTCTGTTTTAATAAACCACTCCAATATCCGGTAC
Organism: Lepisma saccharinum; assembly: GCF_977018435.1. NCBI lineage: Eukaryota > Metazoa > Arthropoda > Insecta > Zygentoma > Lepismatidae > Lepisma > Lepisma saccharinum. The sequence continues at coordinate 20,167,974 of NC_139253.1, forward strand.
TGCTGAAATATTCACTTTAGAGAGAGACCTTTGATCTCTTCGGCTCTCGAACCGAACTAGCACTACACTGAGGCCCCGGAAATTCTGCTGTCGTCAATGTCTTCATTTTCGAATCACTATATCTTATAAAGCAACCAGAGGACGCTGACTGATCTGATCGCCAATCGACTGTATGAATTGTCACTCTTACCTCTGAAATCTCATTAACCGATTCTTTGTACAGATCAACCGAAAAATTGAATCCGCGTATTTATATCCTCATTATATTCTAGAACGTTCCGCAGATAAAACGATTCGTTAATATCGCCAGTAGTTGACTCCTCTCATTCAAGAACGTACCCTCTCCCGCCTTCCAGAGATTAGAAATTACAACGAATCGCCCTACGCGTGGTGCTACCTTTGTTGTGCAGCTTCCAAATGCTGGCAAGTCTCTACATAGTGCTTAAGTGCGCTGCGACAACACCGAGAGCACAAGAAAAGTGTACGTGCAATATTATCAACAACAGGGTTATAGAACATTCTCCGTCTTGCCTCGATAATTGTCTATCTCCTTAAATCATCGTCACATTATTCAAAAAGCCAAAAACCTGATTTTATCTAGTGTAAAATAAAAAAATCCGGGGGGGCTCGAGCCACATCAACCCCAGCTTGGATACGTGCTATTAACAATAACAGGGTTATAGAACATTCTCCATCTTGTCTCGATAATTATTTCTCCCAAATTATCATCACATTATTCAAGAAGAAAAAATCCTAGTTTTATCTACTGTAAACAGAAAAAAATCCTGAAGGGGGGCTCGAGCCTCCTGATTCCCACCTTGGATACGTGCTATAGACAATAATAGGGTTATAGAACACTCTCCGTTTTGTCTCGATAATTATTTCTCTCAGATTTATAAATTTATTATCTTCACATTATTCAAGACGCCAAAAATCTAATTTTATCTAGTGTAAATTGAAAAATTTCCTGAGGGGGGGGGGGCTCGAGCCATCAACTATAACTATAACTATAACATGCTCCGACTTGCCTCGATAATTATTTCTCTCCTTACATTATTTTCACATTATTTAAGAAGCCAAAAACCTAATTTTATCTAACGTAAACTGAAAAATTTCCTGGCTAGAGGGTCTAGCCCCCTGTGCCCCATCTTGGATACGTGCTATTATCAATAACAGGGTTACGGAACATTCTCCGTCTTGCCTCGATAATTATTTCTCTCCTTAAATTATTGTCACATTATTTTATTTCACACCACAAGAAATCAAAAACCTCTTTTTATCTAGTGTAAACCTAAAACTTTCGGGGGGACTCGAGCCCCCTAAGCCCCCCCTCTGGATACGTGCCTGGAAGGAATCCCTCCTCTCCTTTCTTTCACCCACTATGACCCTCTTTAAGAGAATGACCCTCCCTTTCCTGTTACGACAGTGCTGCTAACTTCCCTTTTCTTTCTTTCCCCTTCTTATACCATTTATGCCAGCAGAGCAAAGTCAGTCAAAAACTTATCTCGCACCTGGATGCATATTTATTTCAAAATATCAATAATTATAATAATAATAATAATAATTGTTGCAGGCAGTAGCGAAGCATGGTTTTACGAAGGAGGCAAGCGAAGTTTTGTACAAAGCATGCCGGGAGGAAGGGAGGGATGCGTTATATAGCCCAACTGGCCCAGTCAGTTTCATAAACAAAATAAAAACAATTAATATGCCAAAATATTATACGATTTACTCTTGTGCTCTTTACAAATTAGATATTTTTTTTCCTCAACCAATTTCCAGCCTTCAGTTTATTGAATTTTCTTGTAAAATTTGTGAAAGATGTCACTTGAATTTCTGCGTAAATAATTTAGCAGTTGCCAACACTACTGACACTGACACTACTGGTTGCTGTCAACACTGGTGACGTAATTTGAGCTGGACCAAGCTGGATGCATGGTTCAGACATTCCAAACCACAAACACTCGCCCGGTATCTTTGTCCCAAGTCCTGGTGTTCAGTGGCGCAGGAACGTTTCTGATTTGGGGGGGTACAAAGTCCACCTCTTTGTCTGTCCGTGTATGTCTGGTTCTTCATATGTACACACACACACACACACACACACACACACACACACACACATACATACATACATACATACATATATATATATACATATATATATATATATATATATAATGTGGACGTGTGTGTGTGTGTGTATATATATATATATATATATATATATATATATATATATATATATATCTGTGGACACACGTCCACATTATATATATATATAATCATGTCCACAGATTTCTTTCTGGTACAAATAACCTAACACATATGGGGGTGTACATATAGTAGCTTAGAAGCATTATTTATCTGCTTTCAGATTGAAAGTTTAAATGACAATGATGAACCTAAATGTTGCAAATCTCTCAAACCTCATGCATACGTAGTAACATTTATGAATATGTAAGCGAGAATAAAACAACTATTTAAAAGTAAAATGTCATGCTTTCGGTACTGTGATGACTATATTATTAATTAAAAGTTGAATTTGCTACAGAATTTCAATGATATAATCGTTAAAATAATGCAACAATAATAAGTCTCAAATAAGCTATACTTTTTCAGTAGTATTACTGCATAAAACATGGGAAAATGTACTTCAAGATAACCTGGCAATACTGTACATCCACTGCATACACATAAATGGAATGCAAATTTTATGTTGTAATTACACTTCATGAACCTAAACATATTTCAATATTTCAACTCATTTCAATATTTAAGAAAGCAACATGAAAACTAAAGTGTTATTTCCCTGCCTTTACACTTTTCCAAATACACTTTTTCTGTACTCATTGTTAACAAATTCCTTCATCAATACTGCCAGGTCCAAGTTGTCTAAATGGTGTTGATAAGCATGAAGCACACAAAGGTGATTCAATCGTTCTTGTGACATTGTGCTCCTTAGGTAAGTCTTAATCCTCTTCAATGTGGAGAAGCTTCTCTCAGCAGTTGCTGATGTTGCTGGAATTACAAGAAGTTCCTTCAATAATGCCTCAATCAAGGGAAAAAGGTTTCTAGTTTCCTTGTGTAAACTTCTGAATTTTGCTACAACTTGATGGATTCCTCTTATCTCCGAAAGTCTTGAAAACATCTCCATCTCCAATTTCAGTTTTGTTGCTGGAATTCCCCTCTTTTCAGCTTCAGTTATCATAGACTGCTTCCAATTTTCAGGTGACAAAAGTACTAGATTTTCCAGTTCGCAGTAGGTTTTGAAATCAGGCTGATCAAATCTATACGATATTTCTCCGCAAATATTATCTAGTGCTTCAAAAAATACTGTTTTGTACATATCTTCAACAGAGGACCACCTATGAGGTTCAGCTGGTTTCTCAGAATGCTCTAAACGTTTGGGTGGACACCGTACTCTAGGTAGCAGCGGTGGAAGTAAATCATAGTCCTCTATTAATTGGTGGACATTATTCCAAATTTTCTGAAATGTTTCATCATTTCGCTTTCCTTTCAGATGATTCAATACTACTTCAACAGCTTCTCTGCTACCGATGACTGTTTGGGAAGACTTCTGAAGAGAGATACTTAGTTTTTCAGTAGGCGCAAAAATTAACTGACAAAGTAAGATTCCAAAGACTGTAGATCCTTTCATTAGGTTGTCAAGAAGACCACGGGCCTTGCTTGAAGAATCACTAGGAGCACTAGAAATGTTCTCGAAGAACGCTAATAATGCAGAATAATTTTCAACTATCGCATGTAAAGCTGACGTACGAACTGACCATCTTGTTGGGCACAGAGGGCGAGGTGAGGTAAACTCCGACACTCCTTCAGCAGCTTTGATGTCTTTGAACTGTGATATTCTTTTTGGAGAATCCTTTAGAAATACACCAATATCATTTATCAAGTTCATTGTGTCTCTCAAAAGAGGGATGGTTCTTGTGGTATCTTGAAGAGCCAAGTTTAAATTGTGGTTATTACAGTGTACAAATAATGCTAAAGGCTGTTTCTGTTTGATTAATGCTTGAACGCCTTTTCTTACACCAGACATGTTAGCGCCCCCATCATAACATTGTCCTCTAAGATGTTCTAAGGGCAAGTTAAATCGCTGCAAAGCATCGATAATAATGTCATGCAGAGCACTTCCTGTTGTGTTAGATGTTTCGTATAGACCCAAAAAACATTCACGTACCTCTAAGTCATTTACTGTTCGCACACTGATTGAAACTTGCTCTTTACAGCTAATGTCACAAGTCTCATCGACAATTAGGCTAAATAACTTGTTCTCTCTTACTTCAGAAATTATTTCTCGTAAAACACAGTGAGCCATAATTTGTAGTATTTCATTTTGAATAACATCAGAACTGAAGTCCTTTTTTCTTTTCAAAAACTGTTCAAGTTGAGGTGTTTCATCTTTTCTGAGTTGATTGAGCTGATATACATTTCCACTTTCCTTGTAATGTCCTCGCAAAGGAATTCCCTGCCTAGCCAAGAAACGCAAAGAATTAATCATTGCACGCAAAGCCACTCTTGCACATTTCTGCTGTTCGTTCTTTGCAGAAGAAAGCACACTGCAAATTGGAATGGATTCAAGACCACCGAGTTTCGTTACAGCGTCCTTATGAAGTGGACTGCATTCATGTGAAGTCAGTTTCTCATTTGCTTTATTCCATTTACGGAATCCACGACCATTCACGAGATCGGACACTTTCACTACTTCATCATACTTTTGTCGAAAGAGTCCTTTCTTCAGTGCCTTGCAACAATAATAACAAGAAAATCCTTCTATGGATGAATTGTAATGAAGCCAAGGATACTCACGATAGAGCTTCGTTTGAAAGTAGAACTTACGCCCATTAATTATCTGTGGTGAAATATTGAAGGGGTGATATGGTCTGTTGTCAAACATATTGGAACTTCCACTTCCAGAACAAGATGTTTCTTCAGAAGAATCTTTAAGAGATTTTTTTAAAGAGCTTACAACATCACTCATTTCAGCACGCACATCTGGAACGGAAAATTCAGGAAATAATAAGTACTTATCCCTGTGTTTAAATAAGTGCAATTAAAAATCCTTTAAATATAGTTAATGCAAATACTATAAGAACTTATTCGCCATATCATAAGTATATGTCAGTATTCTCAGGATTCCCTTAAAATCAATTTTAAAGTATTAATTTTCAAAGTTGAAATATTCTTATGTGATTCTTCGTTGATTTAAACCTTCAAAATACTAACTTTGTACAAGACAAATTAATAAAATTATACAATTTCGTGGTTTGGAAGCACAAGAGCTAGCCCTGATGTATCTTACTACTGTTTTTCCACCTGTGTAACAAACATATGGGATTTACCCAACTTAAACGCAATTAGAGCTTTAAAAGAATGAACACCATGAAAATATGCCAGAGAGTAATACTAACTTTAGAAAGAATTATGTAATGTTTTGATTTTTATAGCTTTAACTTAAATATCAGCGTTGCCAATGTGTGTAATGGAAACGTGTGTGGATTGTGTGTGTATTCTGATAAAAATGCTCCAATATCTCAAATTTTGTTGACACTATTTTTTCTGTCGTTCGCAGATCATGTATTTTCTATATCAAGAAATGAACAAAACAAAATTTGCTGCTTGGGTCTTTCTTAGAGAGATCCACTGTAACAGTTTAAAATATTACCTCTCCCTGCTGCATTCACAAAGGAACGGAAGGGACAGGAAACTTGAGAAGGGCAGGGGTTGGAGGAAGGGAGGTCCTTGGAGGTACTGGCCGTGGTGGACAGTGCTGACGACAACTGTTGGAAAGCTGGGGCGAGGGGGGTTAATTTCTCTCATTCTACTGACACTAAATCAAAGCAGCTAATTGAAAATGTCAAGAAATATATACGTAGACAATAATAACACAATTTTTCGGACACGCTTTTAAAATTTATAGTGCATATTATGCTACTTTTAATGCATGTTTTGGCCTTATTAAGTGCACATAAACGCAGACAAATAATAATTGAATATTCTCTGACATAAATCCACCCCCTAACGACGATATACTAATGAAGTTGATTGATTGAATGATTTGGTTTATTATACTCAGTTTTCAGCCACTTTTGGCTAATCGCGAAGATGAGGATGAGTGCTGATACGATGAAATTGATTAAAGGACAATCACAGTAGAGAGCGTCCATAACCAGGCCGGGATTCAAACCCGGTATCGTAGCGCGCTGTGCGTGATGAAATTGATGAAGGGACACTGACAAAAACAACCACGCCCATGCTGGGATTCGAACAAGAGACGACGCCGAGTGTCATAGAGCACTGCTCTGCCATAGATGTCGACACTCGAATTATTAAAATGCCACAATGATCACGCCCATTAGAAAATAGGAACATCTTAACTTTTATGAAATTATTTGGACAAACTATAATAATGGATTTTTTAAGAATATTTTGTTAGTCAAAGCTCAATAAATTTATTACAATACGCCACAAACCGATGAATTGTGATACACTAGCCAGTCGTGTATGCTACATATACAGGTTGCTTTGTAAATTTTTGTTAAAGACTTACTGAACGATCCTATGGTGACTTTGTCCCGTTCTGCTCCCCACCCCCCCACACCAACTTTGCTTATAAAAATGTGCGAGATTTTTTCAAAGCGACGCATTTTTCAAGAGGAGAAGAAAGGCATTTTCCTCCAAGTCACTGTCTTCCAGAAAAAAATCGATCCAGTCCATAGGGTACAGTGGAATCCATGAGTATTACCGTGTAAATTGTCCATCACCATGTTCGTGCACTTTATTTGATCCAATAAGAGCTTCAAGAATTAAAAGAAAACTCTAAACACTCTGTTGACAACTTCTGTACCAGCATACATAAAAATCCATCGTTAAAAAACACATATGATGTAAGAGAAAAATGAATGAAAATAGCCATTGACAATTTGCACGGTAATACTCATGGATCCCACTGTACAACGCCTCACGCTCAATCCTCCGGACACCCTTACTTATGAGGAATTTAAGAAAGCAATCAAATAAAGCAAAAATAATGTTTCTAACCTGCTTGCGCTTGAACCCCCCCCCCTCCCTTTCGGCATATGTAAGAAATATAGGTGTAATTTCAAAATCAGTGTGTGTAATTTCACAGCAGCTTTCGTGGATTCTGTGCGTATGCGTCTGGCAACGCTGCTTAAATTACAAACTTTCTCATTTAAATTGGCAAATTAAACAATATTTCAGTCAGGAGTGTTCAACAAATTTATAATTAAGGACCATTTTCAATCCAATAACACGCTAACTCGCTACGAATAGTTTCAGGTTCAAGTGTAGGATTCAAAATGAATGTCCTTTTCATCAATTTCACATAGCAAAGCGACGTAAAAATTACCAAGACTATCAACACGATCAACCATTAGCTACATATTTCGTGGTCAGAAAGCACACTAAGTAAATAGGAGTATATTTTCTACAAAATTAAATAAGACAAACCAGAGAATTAAGAATGCCCTTTTATTATAGACCCAGTGGGGAAAATTACCTTATTTTTTTCATATTAGGGTAAATAGTTAACTAATTACGAAACACTATATCAGAAATATCTTTATTATTTGCGTATCAATAATTCTTGATTGATTGATTGACTTGATTTATTTTACTTCGCTTTTGTGCCACTTTTAGCTAATTGCGAAGATGGGGATGACTGATGATATGATGAAATTGATGAATGGATACTCACAAATATCCAAGCCCAAGCCAGGATTCAAACCCGGAATCCCTGGCGTCTGACAGTGATGTGCTAACCACTCCGCTACGAGGGCTGGCTATCAATAATTCTTGTTAATTCAAAAAGACTATAGCTTAACTAAAACTAAGAGTGCGCTACTAGATTTTATGGAGGTGTGAGCTCCAAGATTTCGATGTTAACCCAGTATCGTGAGGACAATTGCAGAGCTACTTGAAAGCAATAATAGCGGATTAAGGTCTTCAAAGGCAGAAAACAGCAGCGATAGGATTCAGTGCTCTATAATCATGCATGAGCCAATGAAAAAGTGCTCAGCATATCCTGGACCCTAAAGGACTATTGCGCCACGGAGTCGAGTTTATTTTTTATTTACTTTATTGATTTTCATAAATATAATAAAATAATTTCTCGAATTGCATTTTTCTTATTTTGTTCCATGGCTTTTGTTCCACATTTGGCTAATCGTGACAATGAGGATGAATGGTGAATTGATGTAGTATGTAAATAGACAGCTCCTTACTAAGAATTATAACCTAAAATCTCTGGCGTTGTAGCACCACTGCCTCACAGACTTCCACTGATCTAACCTTACGTAACTAGTACATTGAAAATATTGCTCTCTTAAAAAAATGTATGTTTATGAATTATTACATGAAACTCATTCCGTTTATACTAGCGCTAATCTAAACGTACTAGCCCTGATTTCCGACCTCCACGTTTCGTTACGTCTATCTTATAAGCATAGCCGTGTGTATATATACATACACATTGGTTAAGAAAGGAAAGTTCAATTTTTCCGGCCAATTTTAATAAAATTTAGTAGTAGAAGCAATTTATTAACATTTTTGTATTAAAACAGCGAAGAAACACCATACCGATTTTACCTTAGAAGTACAGTAAAACCTCGTTAATCCGGACCCTGATAAGCCGGACTCCGCTTAATCCGGACAGGCAAAAGGAAAAGAAAAAAGGGGAAAAAGCAGAATGCTTTCGGAAGAAGCCGCATTGACACAGGAATGCCCTCGTACTGCATTATATGTACACAGTAGTGCTATACATTTTATTGTACTGTATAGTGTATTTAGGCCTATGCCCTTTAAATACACCATAATAAACGTGTTTTGTTGCTATAAGCGGAGTTTTAATGCACTTTCTACTGTTCTTTTAGGTTATTTTAGTTAATCCGGACTTTCGTTAAACCGGTAAACTAATCCCACCACATTAGTCTGGATTAACGAGGTTTTACTGTAATTCTTACCGCTAAAACATATTTCACCGTTTGAATTTGAAGTCCACTTTACGCATAGCTAGGCTAATCGGGACTGGACCTACAGATTAAAGTGGGGTCTGAACCACTATGTGCCTCCAGCGAGTATCGAACCCTGGACCCCCTTTGTTACACGGCGACGACGTTACCACCATTGAGAAGTCTACATGTTGCAGCGTAATAGTAATTTACTAACTAACACAAGCAATGGAAAGGATTTTTATCTGTTAAACTTCCCTTCAAATACAGCCATGTTTGAAAGCTGTTAATCAAGTATTGGAGAAAAAAGATATAATCACATACCTTCTTTTATCGATTTATCTTCTTCTCGACATTCAGCATTTGTTTCGCTCGTTTCCACTTTCCTTTCTTTGGCAAGAATTGGAACAAAAAAGTCCTTTATACTTCTCTTCGCCATTGTTTAAACTACACCCACTACCACTTCCATACACGTTCTGATAGAAAATGAAGTTCGAAGAAAACGTGTATGCAGGCCACTGAATCATTGACAGTTGCTCCCTGCACACCAGTGTCGCACCAAACTACACTACCAATTCACTCGAACAGAAAAGAATGTGAGAACTGACAAACCCAAAGTTACGTTGACTGGTGCCGGCTGGACCCATACCCACCCTCAAGTCCGGCTTGGGTATCATATTACCGTGCATGTCCAGCGAAGACTGCAACTTTTCGGTGTTGACTGAAATGTGTTTTTTTTTCTCCTTCTGGTCAGTAGCAGAGGGAAGGAAACCAAAATGTCACTTCAACAGCGAAGGGGACTTTTTTTGCGACTTTGCCACGGTTCAACTCAATTCTACTCAAGTTGTTTGAGTTAGAAGAACTTAAATTAATTTTTAATCTGTGAAGTTGAATCTTCCGAGTCACACATTTCTTCTTTCCTTGTCAAATGAACTGTAGGGGGGTACAGGGGGTACAATGGGATTTAAGCATTTAGGGGGGTACTGTACCCCCCTTTAAAATTTTGGGGGGGTACAATGTACCCCTGTACCCCCCGTTCCTGCGCAACTGCTGGTGTTCACTGGGGTTGTAGCGAGTTGCAGTCTGCAAGGTAGCAAGTCGAAGTGGTTGTTTTGTGTGCTACGTTTCTGCGTGTGTAATAGATTTTTGACGTGGAACTAAAGATGGATAGAGAAAAGAGGAGAAATACGTTATTAGATTATTTACAAAAGAAACAAAAAATGGAAGTTGAAGCTTCACCTTCCACAAATAGAACCTCAGAAAAGGTCGATTCAAGTTCAGAGGAATTCCATCCGAATTGCGAGAGTGAAACGTGCGAACTTTCAGACTCTTGATATTCAACAAGAAGGCATAACAAAAGATATTGCAAACCTTGTTGCAAAATTATGTCAAGGAACTGTCGAGGTAAGTGACGTTCATTATTTGGTAGCAGATATATCCATAGGCGGATTTAGAATTTTTTTTTCTGGGAGGGCACAGCATGTGCTGTAAGCATACAAACGTGTGTGTGCAGGGGAGGGGGGTGCCCGCGTGTGTATGTCTGGAAGACGTGTGTAGGATGTCACCCTATATCACCAATAAACTTTCACAGGGCGAGAGAACATGAAGATGAACCAGTTTCCTCAATGATTTAAAGGGCCTCACCGATGGTATTATTTGTACTGTAGTTTCCATGGTCGACAACCTGTCTGTTTCCTGCTTAAATGATCATTGGATTCCTGCAGTTTCTTGTTTAGCTGCTCACTGGATTCCTTAAACTTCTGATCTAATTTATCCATCATAGAAAGCTTAATACCTTTAATGGTGACCAGAAGTTCAGAAAAATTTGGAGTAACAGTTTCAAAATAGGATGGCAATTTGAAAGGATCATATTCGGGATTACATTTAGAACAACAAAATTGTTCACTGGTGGTAGAATAAATACGCCAGTGTGTTGCAGTTATCCTTAAGCAATTAACATGATACCAAGAAAGACAACTTACACACTGTATAGATCTCAGATCACTATCAGGATCATTGCAACAGGCAATATTCACAGATGTACCAGTCTGCTTACTTACTTCCCCATCTTGCACTTCAGATGTTGATTATTGTTGTCGTAAAGAACTGTTTCATTCTTACGATTATGTCGTCTTACCTCTTTCCCTTTTTTATCAGCCATAATATACACAAGTTTCAAAATTTTACAAGGCCAATCAAATTTAAAAGTTGAGAACTAAATACATTCGTTCCTCAAAATCCGAAAATACACTTCATTAATCGAGTCCTTTTCACGGTCGCCAAAGATTTGAGACGTGGCCCTTTGCCTAATCCCAAATAACATTTTAGTTAAGTTCACGGATTGCACAAATAAAAATGTAGATACATCATAATTTCGAATATAAATCTACAGGGTGGTCCATATGTCTTGTTACCCCCATAATTTTACATAACTTGATAATAATACAATATAATATAATGAAGTGTGAGGTAGCCATTCATTCCACATGTCGTGTGACACCAACAATTTTACATAATTTTATATTATGATAATAACAATATAACAATTTGTAAGACATATGGATTCAGCGTCAACCAGGATGTTGTTCACGCATCCAAAAGGTCAGTATGACCACCATTATTTTCTAGGCACAAAATGACACGGCGCCATGACCTGTGTGAGATTTTACGAAGCAAATTTTTCGTTATTGTTGTCTGAATGGCTGCCCTAGTAGCGTCCTTTAATTGTTCTGTTGTTTGATATCGTTATTGTGATACCTTTTCCTTAATAATGCCCCAGAGGACATTGTCACAAGACGAGAGATCAGGGCTTCTGGGAGGCCAATCCAGAGCAATCCAGAGGCGCCGGATGATGTACCGATCCGCGTCCTATCCACCTATTGGGAAACACTTCACTTAAATATTCCCGGACAGCGATGGCATAGTGAGGCGGTGCTCCATCCTGTTGAAACCAGGAACGCCCCAGGAGACTCATTCTTTGGAGCTGTGGAACAAAAAATGCCCGTAACATGGCGAGATAGTAGTGTTGATTGACTACGCCATCGAAGAAACAGGGACCTATCAAGTGTTTAGCGGACATACCGACCTAGACCATCACATGTGGGGGGTTGTTTTCCAGCTCTTCGTAATAATGCGGATTTTCCTTGGACCAGAAATACACATTCCTTGCACGTGCACTTCGATATATTGCCCATTCATCGGAGAAGAAAAGGTCAGCCCGCTGCGGGAGTGTCGGAAATACCTCCAACATTCTTCCACATGTCGTCTACGCATGTCATCATCACTGAGCTCGTTGACGCTTGCTGATTTAAAGGATTTCAATCGAAGATCCTTCTTCGTGTGTTGTAACATTGTTGTTTTCGGGATTCCAAGCTCAGCAGACCGTTTGCGTAGTGACTTCTGTGGTGACCGAAGCACAGATGCCTCCTCTCCTGCACATGTGTTCTGTCTTTTGGTTGGTGCACCAGGCCTCGGTTTGTCTTTGATACATCCAAACATAAACAGTTTCTTTTCCCAACGCAGTATTGTCACTTTTGGTGGTACATTTTATTGGAATCGTCTTGTGAAATCTCGTCGCACATCCTCCATGGTCTTGCCGGTATGTGGACGTTCATGGGTCCAAACACTGACAACAAGGCGCTCTTCTACATTGTAGGAGCTTGTGTCAGCCATCTCTTCAAAAGAAACACTGAATTAGAGATAACAAGATATTGATTCGAGGGAGTAACAAGACATATGGACCACCCTATATATTAACCACACTTGTACAATCACAATGATAGACAGTATTCACAGCCATTTCTTAGATATTCAATTTTTATCAACAACTTTTCAAACAAAAGAAATATGTGTCAGTGTTGCAAGCACCTTAATTTTTTTTCAATAATTTCATAATAATTGTGATTGTCAATATTGGACAGTCACAGACCATGGACCTCAAAATATTTTGTTGAATAGATAATAATTCATTTTATCTTAATACAATAGCCTGTTAAACTGTCCATATTTGTTAATGGTTCAAAAGTTGTAATAACTGAAAGCCAGCAATCTCAAGTGTCATAATTATATAAATATGTATTTAAACAGTGTTTGTGCTTGGAGAACAAGATTTCAATAACCCACAATTTGGTTATTTAACATAAAGTCTTATACAACTTAAGATCGAAAATTTCAGAACCCTAGCTAGAAATTCCTAAGACCGGGACGAGATTATAATAAGGTGTCTCCTGCAAAGGACTCGCCCCCTCTGGGTGGGGTAATTACATTTTTTTTAGTAATCCACAGCAATGATTACATGGATTTCATCTTATGTGCAAATTTCACTTATTATAGCAAAATTACCCTGCAACAATAAGTTAGAAATGCGAATTTGACACTATTTTTCCTGTTTCATCAAGTAATGTGCAAGGCGTTACTATGAAGTACACAGTTACGAGTAGTACAGTGGGATCCATGAGTATTACTGTTCAAATTGTCCATGACTATTTTCATTATTTTTTCTCTTACATCCTATGTGTTTTTAAGCGATGGATTTTTATGTATGCTGGTGCCGAAGTTGTCAACAGCTTGTTTTGAGTTTCTTTTAATTCTTGAAGCTCTTACTGGGTCAAATAAAGTGCACAAGTACATGTGAGGCCAAATGTAAACAATAGTTCGAGTTATTTATGAAAATAAAAAATACACAGCACTTTCTCAGTCACATGGTATCACGATTTTCAAAGCACCATACCTTCAAGTGGTAGCAACAAAAACCTTCTACAGTTTACTATTTTTTCCATCTTTCATGGAATTTAGTCTGCACATAACATTGCTTAACCACCTTCACAATAATACCTGTAATAATGTTCTTGTTCTACTACAGCAAAAGAGACAAACAATAAGCTATTCCCAACACATTTTTCATGTATGGCGGCTGACAAAGGACTGGTGAGTGACTGCAAGTTAAAAATAGCTTCTACTTTCATTGTAAATATATTATATTTCCAGTGTGTGCTGTGACTGTAATATTTGAAAAGAAACACTGTTACAAATCACTTATTTTAAAGTCTAGAATTTTCAGCATTCTCCTGAAAGTTGTCTTAGCATTAAAAAGTTGTTTTTAAAAATGATTTTGACTCACATTACCATGGTTGGGCAAACGTTGGCTCAACGTAAGACCAACGTCAATTTGCCAACCAACGTAAACCCAACCTTTCCCACGGAAAGACTGAAGTTGGCCCAACGGTGGTGGTTACTTGGGTATACCGACACTAAACATTATATTTTAAGAAATTATATTATTAGTAAATATCGATAATATTTTCTTATGTCTTGTAATGCAGCAACAGTCTAATTCTTCACAATTGTCTCATGAAAATAGCCGACCCGCATTTCCCTAGTGAAAGATTGCGAGCGAAGCGAGCAAGAAAATTTTATATCCATTTCTTTGCAGGCTTGCAAAAATATTAATTTAATGGGATCCCTCGATATTTACTCTTTTCCCATGTTCGGCGCCGAAACGTGCGCATACCATATCACTAAATATAGTCCCCAAATATAATGTTCGAACCCTAAGGAAATCCCTTGACAATCTAAGATTTGACACTTTATTAAGAGCTCCATATCTCCTCGCCTCAAATTTAATATTCAATCCTTCAACCTAGATATTACTCCCTCCAGAAGAAAAAATCTCCAAACCACATTTTCCGCTACAATCTCAGATGTAATATTAATACAAGAGAGTTGGATATCCCCCTAAATTTAATGCTCAGCCACCCTAACTAAAATTCCCACGACAATCTAAGATTTAACAATTATATTCAGTAGTCGGATATTGCCCCCCTCCCCTGTTTCATCCTCAATCCCCCACCAGCATCCACGTGTCTATTTAAGACCCAATGTGTAAGAGTTGGATTGTACTGTTTCACATCAAATTTCCATCACAAAAAAATCGCCCCCACCCCAAAAAAAGATAAGTTGCTTGGACATAACGTAAGTTCACAATCCCACCTGTGGGCATCATCGCTCTAAATACTTCATTTTCTTCATCTAATGGATTAAATATGATGTACCTGAGGTGTAAATGTCTTTACATTTATTTTGGAAAAAATATATAAATGTTCAATTTTATATTACATTAAGGAAAAAATGTCGATGGCGCAATCTGTACCACAATCCCCCCTCCCCTGTATTCACCCCTGCCAAAAACACATAAATTCTAAAGGGTTCTATTGGGTTCTTCTGCTGCACACAATTTAAATTTGGTCCAAGTTGTGTATTGTTTCATTGAAAATAAATTCCTTGACTGTATTGAAATTGTTCCAGAAAAAAGGTTCCTGGATAGTATTTAAATTGATCCATAATAGAAGGTTCCTGGACCATATTTAAATTGTGCTGGAAAAAAGGTTCCTGGATCGTATTTAAATTCATCCAGATAAAAGGTTCCTGGACTGTAATGAAATTCATAATGAAAGAAGGATCCTGGATCGAATTGAAAATTGAAATACTTTAAACATGAGAAGGTTATTTACGACCTAGAACCCATGTACACTTGCTGATTTTCTCTTCTGGATGGGAATTGAATTTATTTGCAATTCCTGGGAAATTAACAACCCTGGGATTGTTAAAGAATTTATTGGTTGGAATAAACCTGATTAAGTTGTTCTTTACAGCACTTTTTAAAAATATATTTTGCCTTTTTCACCTGTAAATTTGATTCAGCAACTTTTAGCGCATGTTGAAGATTTAGCAACTTCTGCATTTCAATTGTTGGCAACACTGTCTCACCGGGACCTTAGGTACATGACCTATGTTTGACACTTAGTCCGGAGACCGAAGTCCCCTTCCTAGGTGCCGGGCCCAGCTAAACGGTTTGATTCCAGGGTACGTGTGACCGGATCGGTTTTTACCCCCGACGAATAGCCGACTCGTGCATAAAGTGACGTTGAATAATAATAATAATAATAAATAATAATTACGTAGATAATAATAATAATTGATGTTAGCCCGCAAAAATGCTTTGCTGACTTAACGTTGAACTAAAATATAAATACCAGTAGTTATGAGGATTAGTATACTATTTGTATGAACACAAATCATAGTCAAATCATAAATAACAAAAATGTATATTATATAACACACAAAAATAGACACATTACACAACCCCTCACTATCATTCAAGCATTCACACACTCTCTCATACCGCAGGGGAAAAATTACATTAAGATAAATACATTGGCCCTTTTTTAGACACCATGCAATATTTAGTTTTTCTTATGAATATTAAACTGCGCCCGAAGACGTTAATTTGCTTAGAATTAAAGATACTAAACTTTCATCTGCGCGTGCTCATTACATTCTGCCAACGGGCATGACACGTAAACTTTTTATTCTTGCAATTTATTTAGACATTTAAATAATTGTTGTAGAATTATCACTAATGCGCCTTGGAACTTCAATAACATTAGGCTTAGATATCAACTGCAAGGCACACCTGTTTACAGACTGAAAAATGAAGACACCGATGTATGAATATATTAAAAATAGCACGCAGTTAATTTACTTCCTCACTTAGCAAACTTGAGAGGTGATCTCTGCAAGAGATACACGATTTATGCCATTTTAAACAAATATTTACCGAGTAAAGCATATAAGGTGACATAAACAAAAATATTACTCAACAGTTCGGCGCAGAGCGTGGAAAAACAACAGTATGCTGTGAATATATCTTCCGAATTAGCAATTGTGAAATTTAGATGATGTTGGCAAGAAATAATTTAATCAATACCTTTGCGACTTTTAACTTTAAATACAGGTATCTTTTCGTCCGACGGCCGATCTTTGGAGGCTTGGGTAGATGATCACTCACACATATAGAAAATTAACAGTAGTATACTATACCATCTCGGCGTTCTAGACGTTTCAGCGACGTTTACCGTAGTCCTCGAAACGGCGGCGGGACGTCAATCCGCGGTCCTCTTTGCGACACTAACACTTCCCCACGCTACTTCTTTGTAGCGGCACTTCGCAATCTTCTGGGACACACCTTCCTTTTACGCTTCAACACCACGGCGATCATCTTGTCGGCCTCGTAATGGAGCGATTAATTGCTTCGCATCGTCTCTCTCTCTCTTTCTAGGGGGACGGCGAAAACGCGCGAAGTTTCCTTACCGGGGGTACTCGTGGATTCTCGCTGCTAATCTCACGCGGGACGTCGGCGTCGTCTCAAGACGCAGTAGGTGTCGCTTCATTATCTCAATCTCTCTTCTAGACGGTAGATCTAAGTGTGGGCTGGTGTCGCTTCATCTTCCAATTTATCTCTCTCTCTCCGTAGAATTCTCGTCGGGCGTCGGTGTCGGCGTCGAAGTACTCTCGGAATGCTGTTTCGACTGGCGGCTTTCGGCGGTATCATTTCATGGCTTCTAATCGGGCTGTGGGCGTCATTTGTGGCTTTCGTGGCGCTTGCGACGGCGTTTTAGTGGTGTGACGTCGCGACGCTGAGCGATGATCTGCTGCGTTGTCGGCTTCATGCAGGCTAGGAAGACCCAAGGCCCTCCTTCTCTTGATTTTAGCCCGCCATAGTTGTATTAATGTTCCTCGTCACAAAACGAATAACGCGAATCCAGTGCACAGGTCACTAATTAACACTGCGTATTCGTACAACTAGTCACTGTCACTCACTCACGCAGGATAAAATACACGGCGCGGTAGAAAAAGACAAAGTCCCGAATCTTTACTCCGACTGTCGCAGAGGTGTTGTCGGTTCGAAAACTGGCGGTAGACTGTATGCGTTCGTTCGTTCTGCCACTATATAAAGACAGCTTGAAACTTCGAATACAACGGACTGACTTTTAGGCGCGGGAATCTGAAGTTACGACGTTGGTGGTCAAGCGTCCATTTTTTGCCTGGTCCAGCTTCTTGGGGCACACGTGTTGCGTTAGAATGGGGTGAAAAGAATAGTTCTACCCTCATCCGGTACGTAACATGTTCCTTCAGTAATTGGCCTCCCAAGTTGACTTTCCGTCGCCAAATGCACAAAAGTCGCTCAAAAACAGTGAAAGATTTATCAAAGCATATTGTTAGTCCCGAGCTCCTACGACCGAAAGGGGGAAAAGTCAACAAAAGCAGAGAAACACAAAAGGTTCAGAAACGTGGTGTTTTTCTACCGAAGCTTCAAGAGGATACGAAGTTTACAGAAAAATATAAAATAACGAAAACCTAGGATATAGAATAATAAAAAAAAGTATGTGACAAAAACTGATTGTCATATCTCGCCCCCCCTAACTTCAAAAAAAATTGTAGGCTTGAAAATCGCTCTCGGCTGGGGAGATTTTTGAAGGTTACATATTTTTTTAAAACACCCTGTATATGAATACTTTTTTGAAACACCCTGTATATAAATCTATACATGAAAAATATTTTTTATGTGAGCACCCTGTATATAAAATTTCACACAAAAATTCCTTGATGATTCACAATAATAATACACAAGTAAACAAGGATCAATAATACATAATACAAAAATACATAATGTTGAAAAATAGCAATGAAGTTAATAATATAGAAATAAGTGACATATAAATAAAAACACAAAACAAATCAAATTGTACCTTCCCTTCACAATGTCTCTTAAGTGCCCAATGGCAAATTGCAGATTTCGCGATACCTTTTCATCCAATCTTCCCGTTTCTCTTCAGAGCAGTTCCATCGTTTGCAATTCTCCACGTGCTGCGGCGCGAGTTGTTTTCCTGTTACACAATCATCAAGATCCAAGATGTTCGTTGCAGGTTTGCCCTTACAGAAATATGGTCCATCGTACATGAAAAATAACTTCTTTATTTTTCCTTCGACCTGCGAGCTCAGGCCGTGGTTCTTTACAAGCACGAGATCTCCTTGCTTGATCTCAGCGCCGGCTCGCGTCGCCTTTTCATTCGCCTTTCTCCTGGCGCTCTTGGCACGCTCTACGGCCATCATGATTTTGTCACTGACCTTCGGGTCGCGGTCATCCTCCTGTAACCCAAAGTGACGTATCACATCTCCTCGTTGGACACTTCCGAAGTGAAGCTCTGCGGGTGTAAATCCTAACCTGTCGGACTCCGTGTTGTTGAGTAAAAGTACAACAGAAGTGACATGCTTGCTCCATTCCTGGTGGTTACCGTGGCAGAACACTCGCAGCAGTCGGTTCATCTCGCAGTGCATCTGCTCCACCTGGTTCGCCTGCGGCCTGTAAGACGGTGTCCAGAGGGGTTTCACACCGTAAGCTTCAAGGGTATCTTTCCAGACACTGCTGGTGAACTGTGGCCCTCGGTCTTCCATTAAGCCTCGCAAAACCAGGATCCTTTCATTATCCCCTAAGGACAGCTCCTCTGAGGTAGTTTCAAATCCCTCCAAAAATGCAGACTGTAAAACCCGATCAGCCCCGTTGAATCTTTTGATATGGGTTTTATATTCAAGAGGAAAAATAGCTGTTCTCGCAATTGTGGGTGGCGAATAATGACCTTCGCTGCTGGTGGTCGCTAGTCGAGTGGGTAAACCGGGGAAACTCTCATTTACCGCTAGCTCATTGATACTTTTCAATTCAGGCAAAGGGTCCTCGTTATTGCTGGTGGTCGAAGTACCTGGGTTCGTCCTCGTAGCCGTGGGCGTTTCTCGTCTCTGAGGGTGAGAAAGGTCCAAACTGCCCATTCTTTTTTCCAAAGCCTGTATCTTTTGGGTATGGTCATCAACCTCGCCTATTGTTTTCGCCAGGCGCTCTCTCAAACCTTGCGAGTCCTCGTGACAGCTCGCCTCAAGTAGTGCCAGTTCCTCGTCCGTCTGGTCTGTCCGTCGCGACAGTGTTGCCAACTGCTGGTCCTGGTCATCAACACGGGAATCCAAGCGATCGACTTCTGCGTCGAGTTTCTCCTCATTGTCTTGCAAGCGCGTGGAAAAACGTTTAGTTATTTGTTCCGCCGAAACACGCACCACTTCCTGAAATCGGATCTCAAGTTCTTCGATTCGCGCTTGCGTTTTCACATTAGCTGCGTTTATCCTCTCATGGAGCCTCCCTTCCAGTTTCGCGTGTTCCGCTTGCAACAATTGCCGTAGCATTTCAAAAACTTGGTCATTGGTGCCGGTGCTTTTGTTCGACACATCAGTGGCCGGGATGGCTTCTTCCGGGGCAGGGGGGGGTAGCGGTGGATTCAGTATTTACAACTAAGCCCCCGTGTCCTGACATTCCTGACGAAATAACACAATTACTACAACGCGGCTGCGCTTCGTTCAACGGGTCTATTTCACCTAATGGGATTTCAATCCCACAAATTACACAATTCCGTGCTTCGCTCATGTTTCCGTAAATAATTTTATCACTTCTCAATTTCATTAGATTCTTAAAAGCACTCACTATGTCCTGAGGTTGTCAGAAAACAAGTCTACACTTCAAAAACATGAAACGCACTACAGAAAAAACAATACAAACAAATAACTATCAAAAGTGCAGAGAGGAGGGCACGACGGGTCCCCATTCTGCTACCTACATAAAAGCCTACGCACACACACACAAATAAAGTCGCCACTAAATGTGCATGAAATAATTCCTAGAAAATTCGCCCTTGCCGATATTCGCCTACTTAATTGCCCTTACGTTAATCAAATACGCGCCAAGAATGAATAACGCAAACTCAAAATACTAAATGACACAAAAATAATAAAAACGCCTCAAGAATACACGTAAACACAAAATACCTAATGAAATTTAACCAAAGCAATGAAAAAATCTTCACGCTATCTATCAATTAAAAAAAATGTACTTCCCTCGACGAGGGTAAAAGATAGACCGGTCCCTGATCGGGATGCCAAATTCTCACCGGGACCTTAGGTACATGACCTATGTTTGACACTTAGTCCGGAGACCGAAGTCCCCTTCCTAGGTGCCGGGCCCAGCTAAACGGTTTGATTCCAGGGTACGTGTGACCGGATCGGTTTTTACCCCCGACGAATAGCCGACTCGTGCATAAAGTGACGTTGAATAATAATAATAATAATAAATAATAATTACGTAGATAATAATAATAATTGATGTTAGCCCGCAAAAATGCTTTGCTGACTTAACGTTGAACTAAAATATAAATACCAGTAGTTATGAGGATTAGTATACTATTTGTATGAACACAAATCATAGTCAAATCATAAATAACAAAAATGTATATTATATAACACACAAAAATAGACACATTACACAACCCCTCACTATCATTCAAGCATTCACACACTCTCTCATACCGCAGGGGAAAAATTACATTAAGATAAATACATTGGCCCTTTTTTAGACACCATGCAATATTTAGTTTTTCTTATGAATATTAAACTGCGCCCGAAGACGTTAATTTGCTTAGAATTAAAGATACTAAACTTTCATCTGCGCGTGCTCATTACATTCTGCCAACGGGCATGACACGTAAACTTTTTATTCTTGCAATTTATTTAGACATTTAAATAATTGTTGTAGAATTATCACTAATGCGCCTTGGAACTTCAATAACATTAGGCTTAGATATCAACTGCAAGGCACACCTGTTTACAGACTGAAAAATGAAGACACCGATGTATGAATATATTAAAAATAGCACGCAGTTAATTTACTTCCTCACTTAGCAAACTTGAGAGGTGATCTCTGCAAGAGATACACGATTTATGCCATTTTAAACAAATATTTACCGAGTAAAGCATATAAGGTGACATAAACAAAAATATTACTCAACAGTTCGGCGCAGAGCGTGGAAAAACAACAGTATGCTGTGAATATATCTTCCGAATTAGCAATTGTGAAATTTAGATGATGTTGGCAAGAAATAATTTAATCAATACCTTTGCGACTTTTAACTTTAAATACAGGTATCTTTTCGTCCGACGGCCGATCTTTGGAGGCTTGGGTAGATGATCACTCACACATATAGAAAATTAACAGTAGTATACTATACCATCTCGGCGTTCTAGACGTTTCAGCGACGTTTACCGTAGTCCTCGAAACGGCGGCGGGACGTCAATCCGCGGTCCTCTTTGCGACACTAACACTTCCCCACGCTACTTCTTTGTAGCGGCACTTCGCAATCTTCTGGGACACACCTTCCTTTTACGCTTCAACACCACGGCGATCATCTTGTCGGCCTCGTAATGGAGCGATTAATTGCTTCGCATCGTCTCTCTCTCTCTTTCTAGGGGGACGGCGAAAACGCGCGAAGTTTCCTTACCGGGGGTACTCGTGGATTCTCGCTGCTAATCTCACGCGGGACGTCGGCGTCGTCTCAAGACGCAGTAGGTGTCGCTTCATTATCTCAATCTCTCTTCTAGACGGTAGATCTAAGTGTGGGCTGGTGTCGCTTCATCTTCCAATTTATCTCTCTCTCTCCGTAGAATTCTCGTCGGGCGTCGGTGTCGGCGTCGAAGTACTCTCGGAATGCTGTTTCGACTGGCGGCTTTCGGCGGTATCATTTCATGGCTTCTAATCGGGCTGTGGGCGTCATTTGTGGCTTTCGTGGCGCTTGCGACGGCGTTTTAGTGGTGTGACGTCGCGACGCTGAGCGATGATCTGCTGCGTTGTCGGCTTCATGCAGGCTAGGAAGACCCAAGGCCCTCCTTCTCTTGATTTTAGCCCGCCATAGTTGTATTAATGTTCCTCGTCACAAAACGAATAACGCGAATCCAGTGCACAGGTCACTAATTAACACTGCGTATTCGTACAACTAGTCACTGTCACTCACTCACGCAGGATAAAATACACGGCGCGGTAGAAAAAGACAAAGTCCCGAATCTTTACTCCGACTGTCGCAGAGGTGTTGTCGGTTCGAAAACTGGCGGTAGACTGTATGCGTTCGTTCGTTCTGCCACTATATAAAGACAGCTTGAAACTTCGAATACAACGGACTGACTTTTAGGCGCGGGAATCTGAAGTTACGACGTTGGTGGTCAAGCGTCCATTTTTTGCCTGGTCCAGCTTCTTGGGGCACACGTGTTGCGTTAGAATGGGGTGAAAAGAATAGTTCTACCCTCATCCGGTACGTAACATGTTCCTTCAGTAATTGGCCTCCCAAGTTGACTTTCCGTCGCCAAATGCACAAAAGTCGCTCAAAAACAGTGAAAGATTTATCACAGCATATTGTTAGTCCCGAGCTCCTACGACCGAAAGGGGGAAAAGTCAACAAAAGCAGAGAAACACAAAAGGTTCAGAAACGTGGTGTTTTTCTACCGAAGCTTCAAGAGGATACGAAGTTTACAGAAAAATATAAAATAACGAAAACCTAGGATATAGAATAATAAAAAAAAGTATGTGACAAAAACTGATTGTCATAACTGTGGCTGTAGGAGAACTGCAAAGGGTACACATTATTATTTCAACACAAAGAGGTGTGAACATACACATTCATGAGAGTGTGGCCCACCAAACTCTTTTTTTATACCCAAAAATTAATATAGTAAACAGATATCATGTAGAAATCATAGCAGTGCGCATAAAAATACAAAACTTTTATTTCAGTATTATTAATTTTTACATACCTTCGAATTCGTTATCTCAAAAAATACAACTACAAGATTTTCAAGGTATTCTGGACAATATTCCAGGCCCTTGTATTTGTGTAGGAGATTTTAACGGGCATCATCCAATGTGGGGCGGTTCGCGATCAGATCATTTAGGCCAGATTTTAGTGGACTGGATAGAACATAATAATTTTATCATACTTAATGATGGTTCCATAACACATATTCCTCGATCCGGAAATAATAATCCTTCTGTGATAGATCTAACCATAGTGTCTGATGAAATTTTCCCCCAACTTACCTGGTTTGTGGATGAGGATATGCGTGGAAGTGATCACTTACCCATACATGTTCAAGGAAGATTTATGTATAATGTACAGATCCCGCGAAATACACCTCTCCTTAGACGCTGGAAAACTAACCTTATTGATTGGTCATTGTATTCCACAACAATTGACTCCTTGATATTATCAGAAAATGTACGATCTAATACTGATATCTCGTATTCTCAATTTATACAACTAATTACAAAAACTCTGGATATCGTAGGTGTACGTTCAAAAGGGCAAGATACACATAGATTCCCACAATTATATTGGTGGACACCAGAATGCGAGACTGCTAAACAGAACCGTAAACGTGATGAGAAAACATTTGCTAGCAGACCCACAATTACCCACAAAATTGCCTGGAAGAGAAGTCAGGCTCTTGCTAAAAAAGCTTTCAAAAAAGCCAAAAAAATAGCCTGGATAAATTATTGTAACTCTTTAGGAAATGCTGAACCTATAAAACTCGTCTGGAAAAAAATTAATTCTTTAAGACACCCGAAACTAAGCAGGAAACAGACAATTGATGTAACCTGGCAAAATGAATTTCTCTCCATGATTGCGCCTCCTTCAGTAAATATAGAATATCAACCTCCTCTGGTTCCACAACAAATTTTTACAAGAGAGTTTCCAGCTGTGACTGTCATAGAATTACATAATATACTACATAGAGTTAAAAATTCAGCACCAGGAATGGATGGAATTCCATACCAAGCTATAAAGAGCTTACCTAAAAGGGGATTTGATATTTTAGTCGCTATATACAATAAAACATATACCGGGGGTAGTATACCTTCAGAATGGAAAACACATGTAGTAATTCCTATATTAAAGTCGAATAAACCACCATCAAATGCCCGTTCCTACAGACCAATAGTTCTAATTTCAGTATTGGAAAAATTATTCGAACGCACGCTACAAAAACGTCTTATGTGGACTTTAGAAAAACAACGATTCTTTCCCCCTACGCAAATTGGTTTCAGATTACAACATAGTAGTCAAGATGCCATTGCAATTCTCAACGCTGTAATTCAAAATAACATTGTTATGAATTCCTATTGTTATAGTTTATTTATCGATGTTGAAAAAGCCTATGATGCTGTACCACTGATGCAACTTTGTCAATTACTAGAAAGAATAGATATCTCCTATGATTCCCAGATTAATTTGGAATTTATATGCTGATCGAAAATTTTTTGCCTGGTTTCAAAATTCTATCCAGGGGGCTAGATTCACAACTACAGGAATTCCACAAGGAGCTCCACTCAGTCCTATACTATTTAATATATACACACAGTCTCTACACAATGAACAATTGGAGGATTTTGAACTTATTCAGTATGCAGATGATTTCTGTTTTTACAGAATTACTCCACAAGCAACACAGGGATTAATAGACATGACACGTTTAATACATAAACTTCAAGCATGGTTTTATGAAGTAGGTTTATCTTTCAACAATATAATAAATCTCAAGTTATGATTTTTAATTCTCGTAGCCAAAATGTATTTCCTAATAATAGTAATCATATTTCTGACATCCCAGTGGTATCTACATGTAAATATTTAGGAATTCATTTCGATCGTAAAAATAATTGGAAACTGCATATAGATTATTTAATAAATAGAGGGAAATCTGTCCTAAACATTCTTCGTGGATTGGCAACTACTAAGTGGGGCAGTCAACCCACAATTATGTTACTATTTTACAGAAACTGCTTTCGTTCCTTATTTGAGTATGCGGCTTTCAGTTACGGTGGTGCGTCCTCAAAACAGTTACAAAAAATTGATGTACTACAACGCAAAGCATTACGAATTTGCTCTGGATTGATGAATTCTAGTCCAAACGTAAGTGTTTATATGGAAAATAGAGAGATGGCTCTATCTCATCGGCGCAAACAATTAACAAATAAATTTCTTTTTCAAACCTGGGAGAATCATAATCATCCATTTAATTTGCTATTTGAAACACAAAAACAGTGGGCAATTATGAATGTTATAGATCCGATCAACCCGAAATTTTATTTTCTTCATTGTTATTGTATGGATCCTGACGCGTACCAAAATTCTTTCACATATCATTCACCTCCAGTATATAAATTAGATTTGCCTCTTTATGCTCAGGCTAACGTCCAATTTTTAGATCATGGTCAGCACGCTCGGTATAGAGAAATATGGCCAGATTTAATTTTCATATATACTGATGGCTCCAAAAAATTTCAGGATGTAGGTTGTGCGTTTTATATTCCTGAAATGAATCAACACCAAATATTTAGGTTACCAGCAGACACTACAATTTTTACAGCAGAATGCTATGCTATTTACCGTGCATTAACTTATTCCATACAAAATAACTATTAAAAAATACTCATTCTAACAGATGCGTTAAGTGTCTTACAGGCACTAACATCATCATATCCTCAACTATGTCATCAATCTATTTTCATTATATTGATTATACAATTAACTCAACAAGCACAATCCAAAAATATTACTGTTCAGTTTACATATGTCAAGGCACATCACATTAACCAGAGTAATAATATGGCAGATATGTACGCTAAGAGAGCAAGGGATTTACCTCAAATATCTTTCATCAGACTCCCTTATACAGATCTATTACCTAGAGTTAAAATTAAAATAAAAAATCACTGGAAAATTTGGTGCAAGGAACAATTGACGATGGTAGGTCATACATATAGATGGCTGGCGGAATTTGATGCAAGTCAACCATGGTTCCACAGATGTCCTCTTCCAAGACAGGTTATAGTTTTTATTAATAGATTGCGAACTGGTCATGTACGTACACCAGCACATTTAGCGAAAATAGGTATTATACATCAACAAAATTGTACATGTGGTAAAGATAATCCAGATGCCAAACATTTATTTTTGGAATGTGATCAATTCTCTCACCAACGAAACATATTATATAAAAATCTGATAAGATTAAAAATTCCATTTCCTATATCTTTACTTTCTCTTTTATCTGATTTATCAATACCAATTATTTGGATTTTATATGGATACGCTCGAAAATGTCAAATTGAATTATAAACAGAACATAGAATGTAAAAGTGTAAAAATTGAAGATTGTTTAGTGTCATCTGTTGCGTATTGTAAGGAAAAGTTGTGTAACAGAAATCCCATACCACAGACTAATGATGTCCCATAGTATAAATACAGAAACATTGGCCAAAGTCGACAGTGTTTTGTCTGACAGGGTCAGAAGAAGAAGAAGAAGAAGAGGGTACACATTATTTTTAGAAAGGTCAAGTTCCGTTCCTTTTGCGGGGCAATAGAAAAGCCTATGCTCTTTGGCGGCAACCGGCAAAACGCGGTTAGAGTAGTGTCGACTTTTGAGAGTGCGATATCTATTGGCAAGCGGTTGGGTGAATTTGTGTGCACTGACTTTCAGACGTGAGCGCGCGCGCGCGCGCATGTGTGTGTGTAGTGTTGTGTTTTGTACACTATGAATACTGTTAGGAGTTTGAAAGAAACTTCATTTTCGCGAATGAGTGAAGCAGAACGAACGGAAGTAAAAAGAATGGGTGAGCCCTCACCAGACGGACCTCTGCATTGTTCAATAGGTAAGTACTCACAAACTTCAATCATAAGCATCCCAACCGAGTTATTGTGGGTGGGGCGAGGGCACTCTGTATAATACCCAAATATCTTACATACACAAAATATTATTTTCTGAACTGGACGTGTCCTCCCCTCTGTCCCTCTTAACGATGCACGTGCTTTCAATGCTGAATGAATGTCGGTTAACATATGGTCGGTGTAATAAAAAGTAGATTGCGAAGTATGGTAGTCTTGCATTGTACATACCTGAGATTGCATGTTATACTAATTAGTTTGCATTAGCCATTACTAATTGTAAATTGCGTAATTAAAAGAGTGTTAATTGAATAAGAAATCTTGTATTACTTCAAATGTAGCGTGATTTTTGTGGGAAATAGTTGAAAATAAGTTGAACTGTTATTCTTACTTTTTCAATTAAATATGAAGTTACAAGGGGAGAGGAGTAAATCTCCATTCAGTATAAAAATTTTATTGTGAACACCCGTATGTGAACCGCACGCGACGCCACTGGTAACAGGTAGGTCTACTTTCAACAAATAACTTACCTAATCTATCTAGGCAAGATAGCATTTTAATCTTCTTTGTCACACTAAAAGGAAGCAAGAAAGAAATCGTTGAACTCAGAAGAGAGAAAATTTCCAAAAATGAAGGTAATCAAAAACTGACTCTCAGTACATAAGACACCGTGTTTTTCAGACCCATTTTTAAAAGAAAGTAGTGCATCTTGTACGCCGGCAAATACCATGCATGAAGTTTGATTCTATTAACTCTTTTTAAAATGTTTAAAATGATGTAATAGTAATAAAATACTTACTCACATTAAATAACTTTCTGGAATGCAATATATATATTCGGGGCATACACAAAAGAATGGTGTGGTTACGTTTTTATCTGTCGGTTTATTACATGTTTATTTTAATTTCTGTAACATGTGTGTGTGTGGGGGGGGGGGATGGCAGTTACTGTTTTGTTTATACTATGAGAAAACCAGCATGTTGACCACAGTGTTATGTTCACTGGCAATACTGCAAGACGTAAACTGAATGTCTAATATTTATTCGAAGATAGTTGAGAATTTCCATCAAGAAGAACGTTTTGTTACTGATTATAATGTACATAAGCTTCGTGAAAGTAAGGCCAAATCTAACTTTTATAATCACGCTGGAAAGAACATGGCCTTTGATGCAGATGTGGAGGGAATTTGCATGATGACGTCAAAGTCCCAGATTTCTGTCTAAATGGGAGTCCACAACAGGGTCAGCGAAAGTACAGATAAAGAAGCTCCCTTATGAAGGAACTTTCTAAAGCCTAGAGAACAGAATCTTCTACGTAATTGCTGCTACTTGGACTTCTTATAAATCAAATGAACAGATGGAATAGCTGCTGTTCATGTTCTGTGAATTTATCCTTCACCAAAGTTTTGAGCAAAATAATATCTCCTGTCTACATTTTCACTCTTCACTGCAAACAAATTATACAAAATAGTTCTACCCAATGTCAAAGGGGCTGACGGTAGTGCCAGGGGGAGCTGATGGCAATTCTGGCTACAGGGGCGTGGCCCTTGCACACGTTTCAGTTATTGTTGTACAAGTTTGATTCATGTAAATGAACGGCTATTGCAATTTAACAACATAGTTGGTGCTTTACATAATACTGATAAATGTACGATTGATTTGAATTGTAATGGCAAATTACTTAATTTTGAGATCAATACTGGAGCTTCTGTAAGTGCTTTTTGCAACAATGTCGGCCTTCAGCCCGTTGCCAAGGCACACGACACACCGGCTCGGTCCCCTCGAAAAACCAAGACCGTGCATCGCTGCCTACCAATTATCTTTCTGTTATAATATATGCCACGACTAATTCTCAGTTCCTGCGGGACATGAGAGCCCGCATCCAAAAGTTCGGGTAAGGGTCTGCTTTTGAAAAATAAAATTAAAATTAAATTTATGTTTACTTATCTAAGAACTCCAAAATAAGGTAACCATTCTGATGCTTAAACTTCCATCGTGATCGCACCCACATCCCACTGACCAGTGAGGATACGCATGCGAGTCGCGAACGAAATCATCATAACCTAAACTGACATCTTATGGATTGATAAAGCCTCCGCCTCACTGACCAGTGACGGCGGGACACCTCACCAAACCAAAAGGATGCCAGTTAATTTGTACTTATGAAACAAATTTACTATAAGGAAATACCTATTAACGATTACAAATTTATTTACAAATCCAAACAGGGCCTCCCCGATGGCGCAGTGGTAGCGTCGTCGCCTTGTAATCGAGGGGTCCCGGGTTCGATACCCGGTGGAGGCACAAGCGGTTCGGATCCCACTTTAAACTGTAGGTCCAGTCCCGATTAGCCTTACTGTGCATAAAGTGGACTTAAAACACCAAATCAATCAATACAAATCCAAACATAGTTAAGTTAAAATAAAAATATACAAACTTCTGATCAAAAGAAAACTACAAAGCCAAAATAAAATTTAGATCAACAACGACTCCGTAACATAAACTGAAATTTGCTTTAGAGTAAACATAAAACCCAGAGAGCACTCTCTTATATAACATGTCCATATCCCATCATAGAACTAACACAGCTTTAAGTTGGTTTCAAATAACGGTGACAAATTATTAACTAAAGGTCGACAAAACTACTATTAACCAAAACCAAAGAAAAATTTGCATAACATCTTTCCGTAAATTTCTATTTGTGCTTCTGTCATATTTTCACATCTGCATTATGTTCTCTAGAACTCATGAGGTAAACTACCATCTTCAGGGTCAACCTCCAAAAACATCATAACAAAATATAAGGGGAGCCTTTCTCTACCCAATATCAAAGCCATGTCTCGGCCACAAATTACAAATGTCCACGTGGAATTCCTTAACATAGGGGACTCTATGTCTACCCTTTTTGGCTACTCACATTGCAAAAGCAAAACAATAGACTTTTACATTAAATGATTTCTAGAAAAACTTATATACGACCAGTCACCTATTATAGCTGTTTCAAAATTACATCAAATATAAACCTAAATAAGAGAAACCAAGAAACTTTCCTTAACGTTCCGGATACTCAAACTTTAAAACGGACATGAAAACTATATGAGCTGTGAGATTTAAAAGGCACCCTCTGACCAGAGGTATGCTCTCGGAATAATGTAACTAAAGAAATAAACTTTTAATTAATTGAACCTCCTGACCAGGAGAATTCAGAATGATTTAGAATAAAAATTAACTTGACGAGAAGGATGTATATCGTTGATGAGCTTAATTTATTTAATTTGAATTTACATCGGAGCCACACTGACCAGTGACAACTTCGACAGGATTTAAAATTTATGAATAATTTCAAAGTTTAAATGATTAAGATTAAATATTTATATATGAATTAATTATTTATAAGCCTGCCAAAATCCCCTTTAAGGATCATGCGACCAGCACTAATCCTGAAAGGTGGCTTACGGAAAACCTCAGACATTGTGGAAGGGAGAGCTGACCAGCCACTCCCCACACAAAGCCCGCATTCTCCCAGCCCTGGACCTCGACAAGCGATTTAATCACCTAAAGATTCCGGAATCTACTGATCAACTGATTCAACTGATTATTTTGCCAGCGAAACGGCTGGTATTTATACTCGCGGGATTGCGCAATTCTATTTCCTGAACAAAAGATTTGAGCTTACTGAAAGTTATTTTTAGCCTAAACAATTACCCCGTTGAAAAAGCATATCGAGAAACACAATGCAGCAAAACTTACAAAACCGCGCAGCGCCGAACGAAAAATAACCCATTGTTGATAAGAAAGAAAAAGAATGCAAGCTTCAACTTGCTTTGCGTTCTTTTTCGCTTGGCAGAAACTGCGTTACAAATTTTAACAAGGATAAATATACATTCAAAAAGATTAGACTACAAAAGAATTTATACGAGGGCTATCGAAAAGTAATTTGATAATAAAGAAAATTACCAAAATTTATCAATCGTTACATTTTGTTTACAAACATTATATCCTTTCCATACCCATAAAAAAATGGGTCAACGAAGGGAATACAGATTATGATTATGATAAAAGCTTTCTGAATCAACTAGATATTTGTAGGTTGAATCTTTAAACCTTTCTAACATAATTCATAATTTTTAATTAAAATGAATTCATATGACTGACCTTTTCCCCTTTCAAATTATGTTTCAGAATTATTATACGTTTAGGAGTACTTTTCTTCGCTCCTCAAGTTTAGCCTGTGTTCTTGTAGTGTTTTGTGCCATTTGTGTATTTCAACGTCATGAGACTGTGAAGTTACACCCTGCCTCGTCATTGTGGGCTAGGGATCCTGTAATCACCAACTGGATACTTGGTTACAGAAATTACTTTGTTCCAGCCATTCAAATCGTTCCCGAGCTCTCTGCAGCCATGTCTCGGCCGCCGGTACAACGGGACCCGCACCCTCGAGGTAAGTCAACAACCCTCGCCAGCTACCGTTACTTCCTGTGCCTCGCGCTCCTCTTTGGTGACGTCCATCTGAATCCCGGGCCCATCCAACGGAACGCTACCTCCCTCTCAGTTTACTACCAAAATGCTCAAAGCATAAAAAATAAACTCACAGACTGCACTACTCATCTGACGGAGCTGTTGAACTATGATTGCTTGGTTTTTACGGAGACCTGGCTGAAGGATACTGTTCCAGACAATGAACTGCCTTTTGCGAATCACTTCAATATTTTTCGAAAGGATTGGTCTGTTGTAAGGGGAGGGGGTGTCATGGTGTGCGTAAATCTGAAGTGGAAAAGCAAAATTCGAAATGATCTGAACCGTGATTGTGAAATCGTGTGGGTTGAACTTAACATGGAAAAAGGTAGGAAAATTTTAATTGGCTCATATTATCGACCGAACAGAAATTCTCCCGTGCAAATTCTGGAAGTCTGCAGGGATTCAGTCTTGGCAGCCTTAATGTGTGGTGACGTAATGCTTTTTGGTGACTTTAACCTTTCAATCGATTGGAACACTCAAACGTCTGGTACTGCAAACTGCCCGGCTGACCAATGGTTCATGGACACATTCGTGAATGGTATTGGTCTGAAGCAATTCAACATGCATAAGATGCAACTTAGACTACGTCCTGGCAACACTGCCTGATCCAGAAATATCCCCGGAAAAAAACATTTTAGAGTGCCACACACGTAAATTTGCCGTTGCGTAGAAACGAATTTTCGTTTCGTCTCCCTCTCTCTTAGCATCACGTGTTCTACCCTGCTCGAAAACCTTCGCTATTGTTGCCATATTGTCATTCCATTCCTGGACACACTCGCGCAAACATCATTGAAAACAATTGAATAGTGCTCCAGCTCGCGGTTCCCACCTTTCGGCAGGGACGCTAATGTGGCAATATAGCACGGCGTAGTGCTTGCTTCTTTTATGCAGTGCATGTTCATTGGCTAGCTAGTAACTAGTGTTGCCAACTGTAATAATGAAGCACTATTTCTGTCACGTAAGTGGAAAGGCAGGTAAAGTGGCGGTGAGTTTTGTTGGATTGGAAGCACCATATTTTTATTTTATACTAAGTATTTGACCGGTTTGACGTTGTGTGCGTGTATTGCGTGTGTGTATGTAAAAGTGTGTGTTTGCTAATGAACGTTAAATTCCATAATGCCTCCAGTTCTGTCGAAGTTGAAATCAAAAACCTTGCATAGCCAAGCTCGGGAAATTCTAAGCAACGTGCACGCGTTAATGAAGGAGGAAGCCAGTCATGGTGTTAGCATCCCAATAAAGCATTTTGGCAAGAGAGCAGCGGCTGCGACTGGAGTTCCTGAAAGAACAATCAGGGCTATTATGAACGAAAGACAATCTCTTGAGATGTCAGAAGGCCCCTGCACATCATTCCACACTCCCGGGAAAGAACGACAAAGACCAGCGACCAAATCGTCAGTGGATGCTTTCGATGAAAACGTTATCCGTAGGCGCATATACGACTACGCTCTGCGTGAAAATGAAGTGCCGACATTGAAAAAATTGCATGTCAAATTACAGGCGGACATAAATTTTGCGGGAAGTCAAGAGAGTTTGCGACGTTTGCTGCGAAAGATGGGATTTAGGTGGAGGAAGACACAAAACAATAGAACCATTCTGACAGAAATGCAAGATATTCGCCTTAAAAGAACAAGGTTTTTGAGGCAAATAATGCACTACAGACGACAAGACCGACCAATAATATACATAGACGAGACTTATTTGCACAGCACAGCCCAGAGCGGCAAAATTTGAAGAGAAGAAAAAAATAAGCCTATTGAAAACTGTGATCGAGCGAGATATTCTTTTGCGCTGAATAGTATTGAAATAGCATAAGAAGTCTCATTATTTATTTTATATTTTGATGTTTTAGTTAGGAATATATTGATTTTCAATTTTCCGTTGCTGCGTAATGACCGGGGGGGGGGGGGGGGTCGAAATAGAGCGGCATCTGCCGCCACCTCCCAGGGAGGCAAAATGACTAGCGCCGGCCCTGGTTCATAACAAAAGAAAAAGCCGCGCAGCTTATCGTCCAGTGGCAGTATATGTACTTGTTATTGTTGTGGAAGCCGGCATCATTTGTAAATGTACAACAAAGGCAACCGACTGTCGCCGATCTCAGAGAGGAAATAATAATACTGCTTGAGGAGGAGTGTTATGGTGCAATTGTAGCGGTTTAACACGTTGGCATGTTATTATCTGCCGTTGCAGTTCCATACCAGTGTATACGGGTTTTGGGAGTGAAAAGTTAGAACGCCACCAGTGCATTAATGCAATGAAAAATAATATATATATTTTTTTATTTTGTTTGAAATCACTCAAATAAGGAATCGTATGAAGAAGTCTTCTATGCAGCATTTTTGGTAATTTTACTTATGTGTTAGTTCATATTTTGCGAATTTTTAGTCCATATGTATGTAGCTACATACAAAGCCACTTGTTAGTACATATTAATCCTAGTCCTGGTATAATGCATGACGTTTAAAACTCAACGTTAGATAGACCTGAATTCTCTAATTTTATTGTTGTACGTAACAGCTGTGCATCGGCGCACCGCAGCGATTTTTCTATCTGGTCCATTAGCAACACTGCTTCTTTAGTTCTGTCGCGCATTGCACGGCAGAATTATCTGCGCTGGACTCTACCATCGGACCACGACTTGCTAGATGTCCTTGTGTACCTGCCCCCCGTGGAGAAGAGAAAGTCTCGACCGCAAGAGCAGCCTTATCGCCTGTGGCGGAATGCACCCTGGGAGGACATTCGACGAGCTCTTCATTTCTACCCTTGGTGTCTGGTGCAGGATGATGACGTCAACAAATCAGTGGAGATGTTTGTGGATGTACTTCAGGCCGTGATTAACGACTTTGTGCCGACCAGGAAACCGAAATCTACAAAATATCCAGTGTGGTTTGACAATGAAGTTCTCCGGGTGTTAAAAAACAAAAAGGAAGCCTGGAATGTGTGGAAACATAGCCCCAATGTGCATACACAACAAACCTTCTGTAGCATCAGACGTCACTCCAAGTATTTACTTAGGAAGAAATACAAGGACTACGTACACAACGTAACAGCACAGTGCCTTACCAATCCAAATAAATTCTTTACATTGCTAAATTCAAGAAAGCAAAAATCACGCATCCCCATGGAAATCAAGTACAAATCGGAAACAGCCTGTGGAAATAAAAGAGTGCACTTATTTAACAGTTTCTTTCACGAAAACTTCTCCTCGCATGCTACAACCAACCCACTCTCCAACGTGCAGTCGGTCTGTTCACACTCTCTATCCACTATCAAAACCTCTTCTCAAGAAGTTAAATCTCTCCTTGCCTCATTACCCATACACCGCTCTTTAGGACCAGATGAAATTCCCACGATTTTCCTCCGTAACACTGCCGACTTCTTGGCTCATCCTCTCTCTCTCTCTCTTGCTAAATAGGTGCTTCTCTGAAGGCGTGTTTCCTCAGATGTTCAAGAAAGCCAACGTTATACCCATTCACAAATCTGGAGATAAAAATAGTGCTACATCATACAGACCAATATCACTCCTGTCACCTCTGTCTATAATCTGTGAAAAAATCATTAAGGAGAGATTATTCAGATTTACATCTCCGCATATCAGTACTGTCCTACATGGTTTTCTTCCTGGTAGCTCTTGCTTGACTAATCTTTCAGTTCTCCTTTCACATGCCACTAGAGCTATTTCCAAAAATTCCCAGCTAGATGTGATATGCTTGGATATTTCAAAAGCCTTTGACAAAATAAACCATTCTCTTCTTATTCACAAATTACGAACTAGATTTAACATACATGGCATATTTCTCTCCTTAATCCAGGATTATCTACACTCACGTACACAACGTGTCACTCTTTCAGGCGTATCTTCTGATTTTCTTCCTGTCTTGTCTGGGGTGCCCCAAGGGAGCGTTTTGGGCCCTCTCTTGTTCATCCTATACATGGACGATCTCCCTCAAAGACTTTCCTCACTTCCTGTCAATATATTCATGTTTGCTGATGACTGTAAACTTTTCAAAGAAATCTCAACCACGCAAGATCCTGTGATTCTCCAGAATGCTGTTTCCGAACTTGTCACATGGTTTAAGCAGTGAAATCTACAACTTAACCTGCAGAAATGTTCCTCCCTCACAGTCTCTTTAAAAAAGAACAAAATACATTCTCATTATGTTCTTGAAAACAATTATATTACTTCAGTTGCGACTCAAAAAGATCTAGGTGTTATCATAGATGAGAAACTGAACTTTAAGGAACACATCGCAACTACAACTAAAAGTGCAATGCGCCTCTTAGGCCTCCTCTACAGATTCACTGAAATTGATACTCCAACTTCTCTTAGCCTGTTTTTCAAATCATTCATTTTTCCGATTCTTGAATACTGCTTTCCAGTCTGGGCCATGGCTTCCAATACAAATCTTTTTAGCATGGATTCTGTCCTCAGCTTCTTTACCGCCATTGCTCGTCATAGAATTCCTTCTCTGCGGCATCTTCAGAAATCTGACATCCTGACTACTTTGAACATCCAGTTACTGCAGACCCGACGCGATATGGCCGATATGAAATTTTTCTATAAAATCATCAATGGAAAATTAAGATCTGAATTTCTGCTTCCAGAATTCAACTTCAGAGTTCCCTCTTGATCGACCCGAAACACTGAATTGTTCCACACCTCCACCACTAGGCTTTCATTTATACAGCATGCTCTATTTCACAGGCTGCCCCAGTTCTACAATAAACTACCCACAAACATAGACATTTTTGCCCCTGAAAGTATTTTCCGATCTTCCCTAAAAATGAACATGTAAATCTTTGTTTGTTTCCTTGTTTATGCTTTATGTTTATATTTAACCTTTCTTGTTTTTAGCTAAAACCATCTTGACTTGTTCTTGTTATTTGTTAGAGTTTTCAGTGTAAAATGGCCTTAAAAGTGCTGTATCTGAAACTTGAAATAAATAAATAAATAAATTTTAAAATAACCAATAATCCTAAAAATTCATGTGTACCAACAGTAAATAAACACACAAAGATATTTTTGTGTTGATCTTTGATCACATCATATGCATATATCTTATTATCTAATTATTATTATGGGGAGGCATGTGCATATTTTCCAATGGATGGAAAGCATGACAGCAAAAAGTTGGAAAACTCCTGCCTTATGTCAAATGAATATGTGTATGCTTGTTCTCAACTTTCTGTTCAATCAACTTCTAGTTTTTTGGCTGGTCATTTTATGGCCCAATTGGAGACAAAGATTTATGTTACAGAAGATAGGAGTCCATAGTGGTTCAAATAAGGAAGTACTGATAAATAACACTAGTGTGCAAAAAAAAAAAAAAATTTTCGAGCCCAGACACCATTCTTGCTGATTCTTATGTAAAATGACCTCCTGAATCCGAATATGACCCCCATTTTCCCCATCACCCACCGTTTTTGGGGGGAGTCCCCTACCTATTTTTATCATTTTTCGATAATTTGAAGGGATGAATAGGATTATTTTAGCCTTTACATTTCTTCTGAGGGGCTAGAGAGGTGAAAAGTTCTAAAACATGAACATTTGTAGCAAGGAGGTAGATTTGGGGGGGGATTTGCCCCCTTAAATTGTAAAAAAAATCATTAAAAATGATCGATTTTTTCCAGTTTTTTCGCAATTTTTTCACTTATTTTCTACATATTCTAGCTTCCAGCCCCCTCATCCTCCCCCAAACACCCCCAAATAATGAAAATATATAGCAACAATATATAGCAACAATAATAAAAATATATAGCAACAATATTAAAAATATATAGCAACAATAATAAAAATATATAGCAACAGTTCGGAAGATTCACTGTACCATGCTGGCGCTCTCAATACCTCGCGGGAACAAGTTTGCATAGGAATTTTCATGCTTTGACAAGTTTAAACTTGCATTGCTCTAGTCACTATAGTCCTGCACTGGAATCCTTATCTTCCCTCAGTATAGGTGAATGCTCAGGAGTAGGACCCCGAATGAAGGGAGAGGGAGGGACGGGGAAGGTCGGCTCAAAGGTACCCGTAAATCAATGGCAAGACAGGTGATGCATTTCAATTTTTGAAAACAAAATTTCCTCGTCTCAGTGAGGCTAAAATCAAGGAAGGAGTTTCTGTGGGCCCCCAGATAAGACAACTTTTCCAAGATTCGCCGTTTATTGAACACCTGAATCGAAAAGAAAAACGAGTTTGGCTTGCATTCCAAAACACGTGTGACAACTTTTTGGGTAATAACGAAAGTGATGATTATGTCGCTCATGTCAAGGAATTGCTGTCAGCGTACAAGGCCATCGGGTGTAACATGTCTCTTAAAGTGCAAAAGTGTATTTCCTTCACTCACACCTGGACTTCTTCCCTGAAAATTTAGGAACAGTTTCGGATGAACACTGGGAACGGTTCCATCAATAAGTTCGAGAGGAGATTTTCAGGGAAGTGGAACGTGAGCATGTTAGCAGAGTACTGCTGGTTTTTGGTACGAGAAACTTCTACCTCAGTGTACAAAAGGAAAAGAAGCACCAAATAAAGGTACTTATCTTATTTATTTATTATTCTCTAGATTTATTATTTTACATTTTATTTATTATTCTTTACAGCTGAAATATTCTTTTCACCCCTCCAAATCAAAATCATGGCCATAAAATATCAAAAAGTGATAAAAATAAAGGGCCTCCCCCGAAAACGGTGGGTGATGGGGGAAAATGGGGGGGGTGCACAAGGTATTGAGAGCACCGAGCACCAGCATGGTACAGTGAATCTTCCGAACTGTTGCTATATATATTTTTATTATTGTTGCTATATATTTTATTATTGTTGCTATATATTTTTATTATTATTGCTATATATTTTTATTATTTGGGGGTGTTTGGGGGAGGATGAGTGGGGCTGGAAGCTAGAATATGTATAAAATAAGTGAAAAAAATTGCAAAAAAAATGGAAAAATCAATCATTTTTAATGATTTTTTTTACAATTTAAGGGGGCAAATCCCCCTTACTTATGAAGTACCTTATAGTTTAAGTAAACAGGTAAAGAAAGGATATAAGTATATTGGTTTCCGACAGGCGCGGAGCGTCGATGTAAGCCGGGCTTACACTTTATTAATTCTAGTAAAATGTATGTAATTATATGGCAAAATTCGTAAAAACTTCAAAGTTCATCTCGGCCTGATACCAGTCTTCGAGATCCTGTTTGTTAGATTGCAACACTTCACACCAGATGGCACATGAGAACTCCCGCCTTTTGCTTGGGGAAAGTTGTAAGCCGTCTGAATGTTGCCTTACAAATTTCTGACCGCGAAGGAGCAGTGCCTACCGTCGCCCACCGTATCTGGAAGGAGAAGAACGAGGAATATAGGGAGAAGAGCGCGTCGAAACCCTAGGTGTGTAAACCTACGGGCAGAGGCTTACAGCAGCGTTGCAAACCTCATGTTTAGAAAAAGTGTTGTTCATGGACGTCCGCAGTATTTCTTTCCACCAGGGAGGATTAAGCAAAGTATTTTTTTCAGGGGTTGGGGTAAACTAGGTATATTTCCCTTCTCAAAATATACTAATTCAATTTGAAGTTAACATTTTTCTGCAACGCCCTTACAATAATTAACAATTTGATGTGACTGAAATGAAATTATATGTGTGAAAATGGTTGACATTCATTTTTCAGGAAGTGCCTCCTCCCCTTGCCCCTTCTGGACATCCATGGTGTCGTTTAAACTCCGAAATTATTCTACATACTACTAAATTCTTCTGGGATTTTCATATTATAAATATTAATTTATAACAAAAACAAATATAAATTTGAATGGTTCAACCAACGACATGGGTTCCACGTTATGTGAAAAGTTTGAGAAAATTCAACCACAACGAAAAGCGGCCCTGTTGTTTTATTTATATCTCCAACTTACAAACGACTTTTTAAACTTGTGCGAGATTTAGCACCATTATGCTTGGGTTGGCTTCACTGAATACGCGCCAGCGAGACACAGGTCCTGTAAGAGGAGGGGCTCCAGCGTTGTCGGGTATGAATGGTTGACTGTAAAGGAAATTTGAGCCGGTGGTGCTTCAAGGAGGGTTTTTTTTTTCCCCAGGAACAGGGAATTCTGAAGCAAAAAACTAACAGGAAGGGGAAAAAGGAGAAACCTAGAAATGAGCGGGATACGGGAAAACTAGATACACATTGATGTGCTAAATTCTTGTTGTTTCTGTTTTTCGCTTGTAGGAGAGCATAAACATTAGACATATTAAGACTCTGTTTTCCGTTTATGTATGAACTCAGCTGGTAATAATTGAGCTAAAAAGTGAAATAAATAAGTAAATAAATAAATAAATGTTAATGAAAACTGAAGATTGAACCAATTTTACAAATTTCATGTCAAATGTGAACCAAATATTATTAATTACGTAGTCCGTGATTCAAACACTCTTCGAACAGCGTTCGAAAAGCCTGTTTATGATCTTTTAGGTGCTAGATTTGCTTTTACACTATCCTAAGAAAACACTTACATGTCCTTTGATAGAAATTTCTGGATATATCCCTACAATTTGTGAGCATTTCTTTTATATTTTATATTGTATTTTTTACTAAATATAGGGAATTTTAAGGCAAGAGAGGGAATTTATTTATATCCGAAAGGGATATTCCCCTCACAGTCCGAAAGATCACTGCTTTGAGCAGTGACCGATTTTGGATCTGGTTTCTTTTTGTTTTCCCCTTCTTGCTGTGTGTTTGTTAAAGTCTCGAGGTAGCTATTGCTTTTGCGAATTCCATCTATTGAAAAGCGGACTGTCGTCCCTGTGCTGTGGTGTAATACAGTAGTGAAGTGCATTATGGAATAAAATGAGTGTGATTGTGCGGTGGGGTGGAGAACTTGTTGAAGACGCCGTTGTCCAGCAAGGATTTTGCTGCCAAGAAGAAACTTGTGGATATAGGTAGGCCTACCCCTTCCTTCTCTAGCAGACATAGTAACAGAAACGAAAAATAAAGTGCGCCGATTTTGCGATTCATGATACGGAGCTGATACTTGGTAAAAAGTATTCAGCACTTTTCTGTTTCCTTCTGTTTTCGTTTGTTTATTATTATTCATTTTATCTAACTTTGCATATTTTTTATCGTTACGTTACTCATTGTGATAGGAATAACACTGACTTAATTATCAGATATCCAGAATTTTTAATTTGGTGAAAAATTCCAGGGAAGTGTTCTGAAAAAAATGGGGGGGGTCGGGGGTCGATCTGTGTGGATAAATCACTAACCATGTCAGCCCAAAAATAAGCACAACGGGAAATAACCTTCATCATGATAGGCTTACACTGTTGGAAAGGTCACGCTCCGCCACTGGTTTCCGATGGTATACTGTCATAAGTAACATATTCTAACTGGGTATCACCACTGGTAGTAGTTGTCAAGAAGTCAAATGATCTTAGATTATGTGCTGATTTTAAGACAGGGCTGAACACTTTACTTGAAAAAGTAACTTACCCATTACAAAAATTGATGATATTTTGAATGCATTAGGCGATTCTGATAAGTATGTGGTACTTGACATGAAGAATGCATTTCTACAGTTGGAAGTACATGAAGAGTCAAAGAATTCATTGGTAATAAACACTAATTTTGGTTTAGTACCTTTTGGATTGCATTGTAGTCCTTTGATTTTTCAACATGTAATGGATCAGATATTGACAGGAATTCTATTTTCCAAATGTTAATTAGATGACATAATTATCTGTGGTAAAGGACTAGAACAGTGTTATAAAAACATGAGAAAGGTACTAGATCGTCTACAGAAGTATAATGTGAAAGTTAATGCAAACAAGTGTTTTAAATTTTTTTGCTATGGAAGTTGAGTATTTAGAATTTTGCATTTCTGGTGAAGGAATTAGACAATCCTTGAAGAATTTAGAAGTAATATTAAAATGTGCTGTACCTAGTAATGTCAGTCAACTAAAGTCATTCTTGCGAGGTATTCATTTTACCACAGGCATATACCCAACTTATCAATGTGTATACCGCATTTGTATGAGGCCTCCCCGATGGCCTTGTAATCAAGGGGTCCCGAGTTCGATTCCTGGTGGAGGCACATAGTGGTTCGGATCCCACTTTAAACTGTAGGTCCAGTCCCAATTAGCCTTACTGTGCATAAAGTGGACTTAAAACACCAAACCAATTAATCATTTGCATGAATTGCTAAAGAAAGGACATAAGTGAGAATGGACTTTTATTCATAAACGGGAGTATGAATTAGTAATGGAAATGGTGCAGGAAGCAGATGTTATTTTTCCTTTCGATGTGAATTTGGAAATTGTACTAATTACAGATGCAACTCCTGTAGCAATATTTTTTTACAGTAGGACCTTGTGGCTGTCAAATTGAGGAGCTACAGGCGGTACAACTTGGATCTACAGATTTAGGAGGGTACAGTACTGCTGCATTACCAACCACAGTAATATTATAACTTATGTGGGTTCGATTTAATATAACTTAAAATATTACAACCTGTGCTCTAACAGCTCAAGACAAAAAGTTTAATTTCCCAAAGTTAAATAATTTCACAATTAAAATGAATACTCAACTTTATGTTCAATCAACTTCTAATATTTTTTTAATGTGTTTCAGAATTGTTATATGTTTTTAAAACCTCCTTTTAAAATAACCAATAATTCTAGAAATTAATGTGTGCACTTCTAAAGTGGAATTTTCCATGCATCCCTCATCCCTCCCATACTCTATATGGAACCCTTTTAGGTCCAAATATTCTCCTAAGAAAATTATTTTCAAATACTCTCAATTTATGTTCCTATTTTAATGTAATGGACCAAGTTTCACATCCAAAAAATACTAAGGCAAAATTACTGTTTTGTATATTTTAACTCTTAGTTTCTTAGATAAGAGAAGATAAAAAATTATGAAGGGAAAAGTAGCATGCATTTCCTGAATTAAGACTGCTTTCATTTCCTCTTTAATATCATTTTCATTTGTTAGTATTACTTCCAAGTACAGCACCTTGAATAGGTAGTGTGGAAAATGGCACAGCTTCTGTGATTTATGGTGGTTCCTCTGAATTATGATCTGCTAAAAGTGCTTGTGTTGCCACAGCTCCGTGGTATTCGTCTGTTTATAATGGAAGTAAATGGAGTTTTCGCTGCAACGTCTGATCCTTTTACATGAAGTATTTCTATGAATGTGATAATTGCTATGATATTTGGTACATTGGTCGTGAAGATATTAATGGACATTCTAGACAGTTGACCACGTCCTGTTATCGTGACTTTCATTAATAATACCGGAGAAAATATATGCGTGCAATGCTCTTGGTAACTAAATTTTTGAATATGAATTAGGTTCATTATTATTATTATTATCATCAACATTTCTTTTAAAGAAATACACACTGAAACATTTGCATTTTTTTTTTACTGTCGCTTTTGTTCCCCTTGAAACTAATCACGGCGATTATGATAAATGACGATTACATGAAACGCCAAAGGAAAATCGACAAAACTCCCAATGTACCATTGACATGGGTGTAAGGAAACTTTCAGACCAATGGGACAAAAAAAAAAAGGCATCTCTTGTTGTTTGACGTCTACCTAGAGAGCTCGTAATTATTTTGTAGTTTTAGTGGTAATAAGGTTAAAAGTATCATTATCTTATAGAATATATGGTATATGAAGAGCAGCGATAAGTAATAAAATATTTGAAGAGCCCAGGAAACTGAAGCAAGAAAAGTAAGTAGCAAAAATGTTGCCATGCACAAACTGCGAAGATCTGCAAGCTGAACTTGCCAGCAAAAACGAAATTATAAGGATTCTAGAAGCCGATCTCTTACTGCTCAAAGAAAATGAAGTGTGTGAAGAAACTGTGTGTGCTTATCAAGAAAAATGGAGTGATGTAGTTAAATCACGTTCGTCGCGTTGCAAAAACCCCCGTCTGCCGAGCGGAACTTATTGTGGAAAAAATTTCCCACGTGCAATACTGGTACACAAGAATCAGTTTTCAGTGTTACAAGACATTGCGGAAGGAAGAACTTCCAACAACGACAAAGACTCTGGAGCAATAAAGAAATCCGTCACAAAGCGGGCATGCAGCTACAAAGTGCAAGTATGTAACAATGGATCAAAACGTGTGAAAGGCAATGATACTAACAACATAAGGAACATTGTCACATACGCAGACAGTCATGGGCGCAATCTAGCTCCACAAATACATGGACTTACCCCAAACATGCGCTGCAGTGCTATTGTGAAACCTAGTGCAAGGACTGAAGAGGTCACAAAAACAGTAGTTGAAGATGCAAAAACGCTGGGTGCAAAGGATAATGTGGTCATAATAAGTGGTACAAATGACGTCTCAAGAAACAACGCAGATGCCATCATCCCAAATCTGTTAAATACTTTACAAAGTCTAAATCACACTAACATAATCATTGCAAATATTCCCCACCGCCATGACTTAATGAAAAGCTCGTGTGTAAATTCAGAAATTACCAAAGTAAACCGTAAATTAGAGAAAGTATGTAAAGCCTTCAAAACTATCAAACTTTTGGATCTAAATTCAATGGACAGGGCACTCCACATGCAGCACGGCTTGCATTTTAACAGAAGAGGAAAAAATCGCATTTGTCAAAGGATCATGGTTTGGTTTGAGTTGCTGTTTTAAGTCCACTTTATGCACAGTAAGGCTAATCGGGACTGGACCTACAATTTAAAGTGGGATCCGAACCACTTGTGCCTCCACCAGGTATCGAACCCG
This sequence comes from Lepisma saccharinum, assembly GCF_977018435.1. Lineage (NCBI taxonomy): Eukaryota > Metazoa > Arthropoda > Insecta > Zygentoma > Lepismatidae > Lepisma > Lepisma saccharinum. Next base: position 20,212,637 of record NC_139253.1, read on the forward strand.
GGACCCCTCGATTACAAGGCAATGACGCTACCACTGCACCATGGGGGAGGCCCTCAAAGGATCATGGATATACGTAGTTAATGAAGATTATACAGACTGTTCTACCATCCCTCTCCCTTTGAAACAAACCCCCTCTACAGTGAACGTGGAATACAACACAGTGCTAATTACATGCAACAGTGGTGATAGTGATAGAGAAATGTTTCAAGAAATTCCAGATACAGGCAGTGGTGATGATCATTATATGGAAATATATCATAAAGTGCCAAATGCATGCAATGGTGTTAATGATGGTAGTGATGTAGAAAAAATTCAGAGTTCAAAGATAATTACACCACGTACATTAAGATCCTCAGAAAGGGTAAAGCGTGTGCCCCAAAAATGGAATGAAGATTTTTTATGGTAAGTAGTAACAAAAGTGAAAGAAGAAATCTAGAGTGTCTAAAGCAGCCAAGTGGTAATTTTAGCGTTGCTCATTGTAATGTACGGTCTCTTGTACCAAAAATTGATGAACTACAGTGTGTTACATTACTGCATGATTTTGATATTGTCGCAATCTCTGAAACCTGGACTGATGCCTACACGCCAATGGCATCTATCAACCTACCAGGGTATCAGATCGTGAAAAATGATCGGATGCATAAAACCGGAGGGGGCATTGCCATTTACATGAAAACAGAACTGAACTTTCGCATTGTAGGTTATAGTGACTTGGACAATGGCAGTGATGTTGAATATATCAGTATTATTGTAAATAATAATAGTAGAAGAATAGGTGTGTGTATTATATATAGAGCACCAAACATAGCGTACACAAAACTCTCCATTGTAGAAAATCTACTCTCTGAGCTATACCCTTGTGTAGACACCCTCTTGCTGCTGGGTGATGCAAACTGTGACTTCTTAAAACACGAATCGGACACTATGTATTTAAAAGCAATTTTTAACACATTTGGCCTGACTCAAATAATCGACAAACCCACTCGAATCACAGCAAATAGTAGGACACTCTTAGACTTCATAGCAATAGATAATACTGAGCTTGTTCACGGGTCGAATGTTGAAAACCCTATAGGTACCTCTGACCACTGTCTCACATATGTATCATTGGTTTGAGAGAAGCCCATAAAGCAGATGAAATACGTTACATATCGTGACTTTTCTAATTTTGATAGTGATAAATTTGAAAATGATATGAAAGCCGTAGATTGGGAATTGCTGAAACCTATCCATGATATTGAAGACAAAATAAACTATTTTAATTCAAAAATCATCAGCGTCTTTGAAATTCATGCACCTACTAAAACGGCAAGGGTAGGTAAAAAATATACTCTATGGATCACAGATAATGTAAAACTAGTAATGAAACTCAGGGATAATGCCTTACATAAATTTAAAAGAACAAATAACCCACACGACTGGCTACAATACAAGGATCTCCGTTACTTCACAATGTCAATTACAAGGCAGGAAAAGAAAGCATATTTCACATCCCATATAAACAGCAGAAATATGAACACACATGGTACCTGGCAAAAATTAAAAGATTTAGGTATTGTTGATAAAACTACAAATAATATTGATGCCCTTCCATCTAATCTTAGGGATGCAGATGTTATAAACAACCATTTTGTTAGCATAACACAGAACTTCAATTTTTCTGAAACACTTATCCAAAAACAGTACAATTACTTCATGACAAACAAGAATGAGAATACCACAGATTTATGTTTCACAATTAAGACAATAACAGAACTTGACATATATAAGGCAATACATAGTATACACTCAAATGCAGCTGGAGCTGATAAAATCACAGTTAAAATGTTAAAGTTATCGCTTCCCTTTGTACTGCCTGCACTAACACAAATCATCAATTTCTCTATCTGCACTGGAGAATTTCCCTCCATATGGAAGGAAGCTCACGTAATCCCACTAGCAAAGAAGAAGAATGTTCAAAGTCTTGATGACCTTAGACCAATAAGCTTGCTGCCTGTTGTCTCCAAAATTATTGAAAAAGTAGTGTGTCAGCAACTCACCAAATTTGTTGATGCGAATAATATGTTACCAGAATTACAGTCAGGTTTTCACAGTAAACATAGTACTGCCACTGCACTCACAAAAGTAGTAGATGACTTCCTTCATTTCATGGATGAATGGAGTGCAGTCATACTAGTCCTCTTAGACCTCAGCAAAGCCTTCGATAGTGTATGGCATGATCTACTTTTAGCTAAACTCAGATATTATAACTTCAGCCCATTAGCAATCAAGTGGTTCAACTCGTATCTTACAGACAGACACCAGAAAGTACAAATGCCTGGCACTCCACTATCATTTTCAAAATCTGTGCCAATAGAAACTGGGGTGCCTCAGGGATCAATATTTGGGCCACTATTGTTTACTTTATACACAGCAGACTTATCGAGAGCAATACAAACATGTACATATCATTTCTATGCTGATGACACAGATATACCTACCTAACATGCCAATTACAGTTAGACGTGATGTTATGCTCCTCAACGATGAATTAAAAAGAATTTCCACCTGGTGTGATTCCAATGCACTGATTTTAAATCCCAAAAATCCACATACATGTTACTGGGGAACAGACAAACAATTACGAACGACAAGTATAACGACATAGTCTTGAAGATATGTGGGACGTGCATACCGCATAAAACAACATCTAAAAACCTGGATTTGGTGATTGATAGTTCTCTTACTTGGACAGAACACATCAATGGACTGTGTAGAAAATCATTCTACATTCTCAGAAATTTATATAGGTCTCAAAATTATCTAACAGAAAAAGTTAAACTGAAGCTCGTTGAGCTCTTATTGTGGTCACTCTTTGATTACTGTGATGTAGTTTATGGTCCTGGGGTCTCAGTCAGAGATAAAAGGAAAATTCAGGTGATGCAAAATTCTTGTATACAATTTGCATTGAACATAAGAAAATATGAACATATCCTGCCTCATTTGAACACAAAGAAAATATTAACAATGGACAGAAGAAGGCATCTGCACTATATCACCTTCATGAACAAAATTTTGAAAGAAAGTAAACCAGATTATCTATTTAGAAAACTTAAAATAGGCTCTCAAATACACTCACACTTCACGTGAGGGCATAACAAACTTTTTACATGTCATTACAGTACTGCCTCCTTCAAATCATCATTCTCGGTAAATGCAGTTTCAACCTGGAATAAATTACCCATAACAATAACTAACCAATCAACACTGCATGCTCTTAAATCCACAGCAAAGGACTATCTACTATGTAAACAGTTTGAATCTAGAAGCACGCACGAATAAAAATACACCCCACAATGTATTAATGTCAATGTAAGAATTTGGTATTACTTCATGTCAAATATTTCTATTTTTGCACCATCAAAGATTAACAAATATGCATTTACGTGAACATGTGTGTGTGCCTATATATATATACAGGTATTGGACAAAATAATGGAAACACGAGTCAGAAGTGGGAGATAGTTTCAATGTGCCTGGTAATACTGAGCATGGCGGAAATCAACCTTCTCTTGTTTGTTGCAGGTAGTATGGACTGTGCAGTGACAGTAGAGTGAGGCAGTGTGGTAGTGCACGTTGTTCAGGTGTAGTGATTGACCAGTATAGCAGACCTGACGGAGTTTGAAAGAGGTCGAATTGTTGGTGCGCGTTTCACTGGAGCATCTGTGAGCCAAACAGCATAGTTATGCGGTGTAACACGAGTCACGGTCTCGAAAGTCATGACCGCATGCACAGTGCACGGTGAAACAGGGTCTGCTAAGCACAATAGTGGTTGAAAGACAAAGCTGCAGGAAAGGGACCGCCGGGCCTTGAAGCATATTGTGACGTTGCAGAAGAAAACAATGGCCTCCAAAGTGACTACAGAACTTAATCAGTACCTAAACACCCCGTGTCATGCAAAACAGCGAGGCGGGAACTGCATCAAATGGGCATCCATGGGCGTGTTGCTATTGCCAAGTCCCTAATAACAGAGACGAGTGCTCGAAGGTGACGTGAATGATGCAATGACTACAAAACTTGGATGTTGGAGGACTGGAAACATGTCATTTGTTCAGACTAGTCAACCTTTACCCTCTTCCCCACTACTGGACGTGTGTTTGTATGGCGAACACCCTCGGCAGCATACGATGTGGACTGTCACCGCCCGACTGTCAAACATGGTGGCAGCTTTATTATGGTCTGGGGCATTATATCATGGTATTCGACAGCCGCCTTGTCACATTACTACACAGTCGGGTCTCGTAAGCAGTGTATAGAGAAATCTTGGGTAACCAGATCCACCTAATGGTGCAAACCTTATTTCCAAACCGGAATGCCATCTTCCAGGATAATAATGCCCCCATTCATACTGCTGGCACTGTTCAACAGTGGTTTAGAGTAGGGATGGCCAAACGGATCCGGATCCGAAAAATCCGGATCCGTTCGGATCCGGATCCAAAAGTTACGGATCTGGATCCGGATCCGAAAATTCCGGATCCGGATCCGGATCCTAAAGTTTCGGATCTGGATCCGGATCCGAAAATTCCGGATCTGGATCCGGATCCGAGAGTTCCGGATCCGCGGATCCGGATCCGGGTCAGAAAGTTTCGGATCTGGATCCGGATCCGAAAGTTCCGGATCTGGATCCGGATCCGAGAGTTCCGGATCCGGATCCGGGTCTGAAAGTTTCGGATCTGGATCCGGATCCGAGAGTTCCGGATCCGGATCCGGGTCTGAAAGTTTCGGATCTGGATCCGCATCCGAAAGTTTCTGATCTGGATCCGGATCCGAGAGTTCCGGATCCGAAAATTTTGGATCCGGATCCGGGTCCGAAAGATTCGGATCTAGATCCGGATTCGAAAATCCGGATACGGATCCGAGAGTTTCGTATCTCAATCCCATTATAATATTACCACACCTTAAAGGGTATTATGATCTTCGATTACAAAGAAATTTTTCGTTAGTTCTACAAGAATTTTTTTCAAGTGTTGTTCCTACAATACTTTGCTACGCATCGGCTAACACACTCGTGCACACATGTCAGAGGTGATTTTGTAAATGCCATTGAAACGAATATGTATTCATTCGAATGTATTGGAAATGAAAACACACATAAATGTGAGACATTCCATTCCAGGATGAAACCTTTAACACATATAACAAGATAGAAATGTTATACAAAAATTATACAATTGTTCTACAGTTACAGTTCTACAAATTAAAATAAAACATTACAATATATGCAGTGTTAAATAATTACAAAGTGTAAGACTAACAAGGGAGGTTATCTAAGTGTCCCCCTCCGGTTTCCATGAAACTTGGCAGTATAGTGGTGCCCAAAGGAAGAATTACGTGTTTTTTTTGTTTCAGCTAAAAAACGGTTTTAGGGGGCAAAACCCCCTCAAATGTCAAGATGAAGACAAATTGAAGTGAGGATCTGACCCCTGTGTCCCCCTCCGATTTCCATGATACTTGGCAGGTGTATAGTGGGGCCCAATGGAAGATATACGTGTTTTTTTGTTTGAGCTAAAAATCAGTTTTAGGGGGCAAAACCCCCTCAAATGTCAAGATGAGGACAAATTGAAGTGAGGATCTGACCCCTGTGTCCCCCTCCGATTTCCATGATACTTGGCAGGTGTGTGCATAAACGGGCCCAAATGAAGAAATACGTGTTTTTTTTGTTTCAGCTAAAAAACTGTTTTAGGGGGCAAAACCCCCTCAAATGTCAAGATGAGGACAAATTGAAGTAAGGATCTGACCCCTGTGTCCCTCCGATTTCCATAAAATTTGGCAGGTGTATAGTGGGGTCCAATGGAAGAAATACGTGTTTTTATGTTTCACCTAAAAAACGGTTTTAGGGGGCGAAACCCACTCAATTGTCAAGATGAGGACAAATTGAAGTGGGGATCTGACCCCTGTGTCCCCCTCCGATTTCCATGAAACTTGGAAGGTGTGTGTATAAACGGGCCCAAATGAAGAAATACGTGTTTTTTTGTTTCGGCAAAAAGTTGTTCTAGGGGGCAACCTCCTCTCAAATGTCAAGATGAGGACAAATTGAAGTGGGGATCTGACCCCTGTGTTCCCCTCCGATTTCCATGAAACGTGGCAGGTGTATAGTAGGGATGGCCAGATCCGGATCCTAGCGGATCCGAAATCCAGATCCAGAACTTTTTTATTTTAATTTGTAGAACTGTAACTGTAGAACAATTGTATAATTTTTGTATAACATTTCTATCTTGTTATATGTGTTAAAGGTTTCATCCTGGAATGGAATGTCTCACATTTATGTGTTTTCATCCCCCCCCCTCAAATGTCAAGATGAGGAGAAATTGAAGTGGGGATCTGACCCCGAAACTACGTAAATGTGGCATAGGAAGAAACAAGGGGCATACGGCCTCTCTATACACCTATCAAATTTCATAAGAATCGGAGGGGGACACAGGGGTCAGATGATCCTCACGTCAATTTGTCCTCATCGTGACATTTGAGGCGGGTTTTGCCCCCTAAAACAGTTTTTTAGCCGAAACAAAAAAAAACACGTATTTCTTCCTTTGGGCCCCGCTATACACCTGCTAAGTTTCATGAAAATCGGAGGGGGACACAGGGGTCAGATCCTTACTTCAATTTGTCCTCATCTTGACATTTAAGGGGATTTTGCCCCCTAAAACAGTTTTTAGCTGAAACAAAAAAACACGTAATTCTTCCTTTGGGCCCTTCTATACACATTTGAGAGGAGGTTGCCCTCTAGAACAAATTTTTTGCCGAAACAAGAAAATACGTATTTCTTCATTTGGGCCCTGCAAGTTTCATGGAAATCGGAGGGGAACACAGGGGTCAGATCCCCACTTCAATTTGTCCTCATCTTGACATTTGAGAGGTGGTTGCCCCCTAGAACAAATTTTTTGCCGAAACAAGAAAACACCAATTTCTTCATTTGGGCCCTGCAAGTTTCATGGAAATCGGAGGGGGAGACTTAGACCTCCTTGTAAGTGTATTAATTAATTACAAATCGCGCACGCGCGCACACACACTATATATATATATGTATATTAGCAGGTAACAATATGTTATAAGCACATTCTTACTTTCCAAAGAAGCGCATGTGGGATGGCAAAACGGATCCGGATCCGAAAATTCCGGATCAGGATCCAAAAGTACCGGATCCGGATCCGAAAGTACCGGATCCGGATCCGAAAGTACCGGATCCGGATCCGAAAGTTCTGGATCCGGATCCAAAAGTACCGGATCCGGATCCGAAAGTACCGGATCCGGATCCGAAAATTCTGGATCCGGATCCGAAAGTTCTGGATCCGGATCCGAAAGTTCTGGATCCGGATCTGAAAATTCCGGATCCGGATCTGAAAATTCCGGATCCACGGATCCGGATCCGAAAAATTTTAGGATCCGGAACCAACCGGATCCGGATTTCGGATCTGCCAGGATCCGGATCTGGCCATCCCTAGTTTAGAGCATGCTGATGAGGTTGAACATTTTCCCTGGCCCACCCAGTCCCCAGACCTGAATATCATCGAGCCTCTGTGGGCTGTTTTGGAATCCAGGGTTCAGCATCGATTTCAACCTCCTTCGTCTCTACCTGAGCTGGAGGCTGTGCTCCATGAAGAATGGCTTCAAATTCCACTCACCACCATTCAGGACTTGTATCGGTCTATTCCGTCCCGAATCCAAGTTGTATTACATGCTAAAGGTGGCCCAACACCGTATTAATACATGATGTTCCAACTTCCCCAGGTGTTTCCATTATTTTGTCCAATACCTGTGTGTGTGTGTGTATATATATATATATATATATATATATATATATATATATATATATATATATATACTTAAAATTGTATTTAGAATTTAGTTTTATGTGTATACATATACTCATTAATTGTATCTTTACAGTTCTTATTTGATTTCAAATTGTCCATACGTTTTTCTTTCATCTTTCTTACATATTTACTATTATTATTATTTTTGGTTTTGTTTCTTTTTATCTTATTGGATATATATACCTTTTGTAACTGTAGACTGTATTCTGACAAGGGTTAGGTGGGAGAACAGCGTACGCTGAAAGTCGCCCGCTCAATAAAGATATATTATTATTATTATTATGTTCACACTGATGTGACTAGTGACACAGACACTTCCACACTGTAAAACAGAATTCATTGCGCATGCAACAGCAACCGCAACCGTTCAGCAAGTGGCACATTCAGCACACGTTCATATCTCGTATTCGTGTGCTGCTTGTTACTTCGGTTGGAAAGCTCCTTAAAGGAAGGGTACCCAGATCAAAGTGACATGCTACAGGGGTAGTTCCCAACAAAGTGATAAGGGACATGGTACCTGCAGTCTATTAGCAAGCATTTGCTTCTAATTGTGTGAACAACAGATTTAGGCAACACGATAAGCCGCATGTGTCACTTTGTCGCTTAAACTGGGCCATTTCCTCAATAGCTTGCAACATGTTGCCGTTGTTTATTGTTCGTGCATGCGCAACACGATGAAGTCTTGCTTTAGAGAGATTGCACAATGAAGCAACAAGGGGCATGTAACACTTGTTTGAGGATCTCATTAAAAACGCTGGCATGCCCATCATGCCATAAAGGTGTGAAACATTGATCTTGATTGGCTCGTTTCCAAGCGACATGTGTCACATCTGAAAGCTGCCTTGGACCAAAGGATCCATGTCGCATTGGTGTGAAATCTCCATATCATTTGTTGCGTGCCGCTTTGGTCTAAAATCTCCTTGAGGAAACAGTGCAGTCAGAACTTGTGTCCCTATGGTTCGAAAGGCTGCATTATATACCGACTGCTCGCTTCCAAATTACACTTGTGGTTTGTCGCCTCGGCATGAAATATCTCTCAGGATATTATTTATATTCTAATAACATAGACAAATAATATAGTACACAATTCATCACCTGACGTCCGGAATCACAATGCGGTGTTTCTTCTTGTGTTACGCATGCTATTAATTTTTTTTATTTTACTTTTTCTTTCCAAATTAATGCCATTTCATGGCTGCAAATCGCTCCACAAATAAAACTGTTTCCATCAATTCATTTACCGTCTTTCAAGACAAACAAATCTACACAATATATTCCAAAAACTGAGCTGTATTACTTTCATAAGAAAATTAGTTGCGTTATTGATTGCACTGCCATCTATGTTATCATCCACCTCGGGAACCAGTTTTTGGGTAGTTTTTCACACTACCTATGCAAGGTGCTGTACTTCTAAGTACTTGGAAACTGGTCCAAACGACATCAATAATTAAATTTTGATTAGTATCTAACGTTCGGTTTCGGCCTGTAAGCATAAATTTAGTTTTATCTTTGCTAACTTTCAAACCTATCTCCTTAGCTGCTTTGAAAAATATTTTAGCATTATTCTTAATTGTATTTACACCATCCCCTAGTAAGGCTACATCATCTGCATATACTAGCAACTGAGTCAGACCATTTTAGTCCTTCATTAGTTTCTTTTACCTTCCTAACAGCATATTCTAAGGCAAAGTTAAATATTAGTGGAGATAATGTATCTTCCTGTCTTAACCCATCATGAATTGTAAATTTGCCAGACATATTAATACAATTATTGTCTAGTACTGTTTGTTCTAAATGGGTGTATTTAAGTATGTTTAATCAAGCTCTTTGATACAAATGATTATAAGATTTTCATGTCTGATATGGTTACTTGCTGGTTTTTTTTTCTATTCAGAACTTCACAATTTTCTTTATGATGCTGAATACACCCACATGTCTACCTCTCTTCCATGTAGTACACACTCGAGTGCATTTTGCAGACCAGCAAGGCTCTGGCATCTTGACTCGGAGCTAGTATAATCCAGTGGCGTCTCCTGACCCTTAACTTAAGGCGTTGGCAAAAAACGAATTCACTCATCCCCCTCTCATTTCTGTAAACAAATATTACAAATTTTCTCCGAACATTTTTGGTGTAAATTTAGAAATATTTAGAAAAACATTAAATTACATAAATTATTTTAAATGAAGTAAATACTTCATTTAAAATATTAATATATTTGAAGGGTAAGGAGAAGCAAGGACTTGCAAAGAACAGTTTAAACGAGAAAATTAATGTTCACTACTTCGCCATACAATTAATTTTTAAAGCACGAGTTTCAATGATCTTAACGTATGTGGACATTTCTAATTCCAGTGGGGGAGAAATTCTAGTAACTTATGATATTGTATGTATTATATATTTAACAACCCACGTTGGCTAAAAGTTTACAACCAGAGGGGTTTTTCTGAGAGGCCGAAAGAAAAACGTAACACGGTTGACACCTGAGATTTATTGCTAATGTGTGATGTTTCATCGACCATGATGGCCACAAAGTCTGTGTTTTGAATTTCATTGTAGATTTCATCTCTCAGAACATCCAAAACTGAATTTATTAAATCATTTTGAATGCCTGCCAAAGTACTATGAAAAACTGTAGAATTTAATAAATGTTCTTTTAATGAGGGATCATACTCGGCACTTGCAATAAGAAATTCCATGTAATTGCCCTTATTTATAGAGGCTGCATTTTGCTCATGGCCTTGTAATGGCAGTTCTTGATTTGCTAAATAGTAGACGGCGTTAATCAACCTCTGTAATATATCCCTGTTCTTTTTTACTTTTTCATTGTGTAGCTAGCTCTATTTCAGCTTTTCGTTTAGTATCCAAAAGAACGTAAATTCTAGTAGGGGTGGCAACAAAATTACAAAATTTGAAGAAACTCGAAAGACGCAATTCAGACTCATTGTTTTTTTTTTCACTGCAGTTTTGAGATGATACAAATCTGCATACCCCTCATAATTCCAAACACTTTTTTAGTTGAGAATAATAAACATGCCCAACAGTAACATTTATTCACCACATCACACCCGCAAAGCCAGTCAGAAATTTCATAGAGTTCTTTTCGAAAATGTCTCAAAACCTTTTCCAGCACCACTTTTTCCTTTAACAAATGTAGACATCGTGAGATTCGGACATGGTCGACCATTGTCAATCACTTGGGCCTCCCCGATGGTGCAGTGGTTGCGTCCTCGCCTTGTAATCAAGGGATTCCGGGTTTGATACCCGGTGGAGGCACATAGTGGTTCGGATCCCACTTTAAACTGTAGGTCCAGTCCCGATTAGCCTTACTGTGCACAAAGTGGACTTAAAACGCGAAATCAAAACCAAACAAATTGTCAATCACTTGTTTCTTCTCTGAATACGAAAGCGAAGAAAAGGAATTATTTAAATACTTTTGCACTATTCTCCATCTTAAAATAATCACATCACTTCACACCACACATTTAAAAAATAATGCACAACAATCACGAGCAAAACAACGTGGAACGTGGGGTGAATGAAAGCCAAATCGTTGTGAACAAATACAACGCCTTGAGAAGCAAATCATGGTGGTGGGTGGCAGGGTGCGCATGCGTGGTCATCCTATGTTTTGGCAGTGGTAAGACGTTGGATTTCCTCGGCAACATCCTGCCTGTCCCGGACCGATCTGACTTTCTGACAACCACTGCACGCTGCGCCACGTTTGAAAACTACTGGATGCTCGAAACTGACAAAGAAAAACGCTCAAAATCGTAATTTATGAAAGTACAGAAACTTTCTTCTTTATGTCATTTTCCTTTGGCCGTTGACACACGACTTACACACCCAGAGAAATCGCCACTGGTATAATCCTATGTGGGGTTTGCCAATGTGTGCTTCTGGTTGTCCTTTCACCAATCATCTTTGACAATCGCCAAATGTGGTAAAACAATACAAACCAATCAAGTTACTACTTCTTGTCTAAACAGAAGATCTGGTTGCTGTGAGATAGTATGTTGTGTCCATTTTGAATCTGTACAATAAGATGTAAAAAGATCAGAATACTTAAGTATGTGCACTCCTGTTCAGAAAAAGTGGCCCATGCTTCAATTGTCCAACCTCATAAAATGTGCCTCTATGTGAGCAGAAGTGTACATGTTTGCTTTCAATGTTTCGGTCTTTCACATGCTGACCTTCTTTAGGAACTCACAAGTGCAAGTTTAAAACACAGATAAAATTAGTAAAGAAGAGCAGGTTGAAAGATATTAAAAAGATATTCTTGACTTCTGTCCTTTGTTCAGTGTACAACATGAACAGAAAATACATGGTATAATCTGACTTACCTTCTGGCTAGAAAACACATTAATGTTACTTAGTGTTTCTTTTAGTCAGTTTTTTGGCTACAAGGTACACGTCCAGTACTTTGGCCCTATTTTAACTTATTGCACAATATACAGTTGTAATGCAGATTTTATTAAGAATATTAATGTGATTTAGGGATTCAGGACAATATGTATTTCAGAGTACTAATTTATTTCAGCTGCATTGGGTATAATGATATGAGCAAGAGGTTAGTGATCCATTGTAAACAGCTAGGGCCTCCACGATGGCGCTGTGGTAGCACCGTCGCCTTGCAATCAAGGGGTCCTGGGTTTGATACCTGGTGGAGGCACACAGTGGTTCGGATCCCACTTTAAACTGCAGGTCCAGTCCCGATTAGCCATACTGTGCATAAAGTGGACTTAAAACAACAAATCCATCAATCAATCATTGTAAACAGCTCAATCATCACTACATATGTAGAAGTTTAACACATTCGGGTCTGGCCTCATAATACAGCATTGTTACCTCTGGTCTGCGGTTTTTGGTTGTTTTTCAAAAAATCATAGAAAAAATATTTTTAATTTGTTTTTATTTACCACATATTTCTTAAATCTACAGAACTTCCTCCTTTCAATGAATAAAAATTTGTTAAATTTTATTTTCATTTTCAGACGTTTTTTAATCTTTTTTTCAGCAATGTTTTGTGAAGAAGAAAAAAGTACAACATTGTAACAAATGTTAATTTAGAGATATTTTAAGTTCGTAATCTGGAAATTTCAATAATTAACTACATAAACTATCAATACATCTTTTGAATCTTGCATAAGAATACTTCTTATGTGCACATAACGAAAAATAATTACAAATTACAAGTAATTATCTTTTGTATGAAAAAGTGGCTGCAGGACAGGACCAGACGATGTATCAGTTGGTTCTGCATCATCTGTAAAAATTAAACAAATAAATAAATAAACTAAATAAATAAAATAAATTTTCATTTGACATACACTATACAAAATAATAAATGGAAAAACTAAAAATAGATCAGTGCATGTATGAGAATCAAGCAAGAGGCAAGATGAATAAAAATTACCTCTTCTCACTTTATTCATAAAATACTAGAGTTTGCAACACTGTTTATATTGTCGACAATAATTATTACGAATATAACCTACCTTCCAAATCTTCAAATTCATCTGCATCATCAAAATCGTCGCTAACTTCAAACTCTGGGGCAGAATCCTCTATGCAGTCTGGATCTAACGACGCCATTCTAAACAATGCACAGTACATCAACCCGACAACAAACAGTCACAGGTGCGAGATAAAAATAGCACATGAGTACCTAGCGATCGGAATTCCAACAGAGGGGCTTGAATGAACACGCGCATGAGACGAAGTACGTGCATAGCCCATCGTTCAATCGGCAAAGCAATTGCATACCTCAGGAAGGGCTATGCCCGTCGTTCGTCCACATTGACTTTAAGTGCACTGCGGGCTATGCCCGTCGTGAGACCCCAATGTGTTAAAGAATGATCAATTTCCTTTTTTACCATTTTCTACCTCCTGAGTTAACCATGACAATGAAGATGAATTGGTGTAATGGGTGAAAGGAAGACATGCACAATGAATCTGTCAGGACAATGGCAAAATCAACTTGCTTCATAGTTCTACATTGAACAATGAATAATTGATCATTCCAAAATGCAATATTCCAGAGAATAATGCACATAGGCAAAGTACATGAAATCCTCACAAAAACCTATACTACTCCCACCTCCCTCCTGATGAATAAAGACACTGAATTAGCATTTATGTTTTCTAGAATACACAGCCCACCTTACGTCCCACCCACTGTACTTGTTCCCTAAATTCTCAAGCAATGCTTTCTTTGGACTACTTCCACAAAGCATTTGTAAGAAATATGATATGAAATTAACCCAATCACACTGGATATGCATGATTGAGGCAAGAATAATCCTGTACAAAAGGGGTACCCTTCTTCCACCCCCCACTTCCCTAACCTCTCCCACCTGAGCTGTTCAATGACAAGACATAATACTTAAATCCTTGCAGTCAACGTTTCATAGGCTATGAGTGCAAGGAAATATCACATCCCCACCCATTGCCATGCCACGCCCGCCTAATTGCCCTCCCAAAGATACACAATTTTTAACATTGCCATTCAACCCTCCGTACAGGATGCCCATCACCCATAATTCCCTCCTCATGTCCTTCCCTCTATATTGCTCCCTAGCCTTCTGCCAAGCATAACGTTGGCTCTTTGCGAAGCCTTCGTCAAGCTCTCATTGACTTTCAAGAAGCTTTCGCCAAGCCCACAATACATTTATAACAATTCTTGCTCAACCAAATGGTAGCAAATCCGCAACCATTAATTATGATCAGGATAAATATTAAGTTCAACAAAATTTTTGGAAAATGGTTTTTGATACTTTCCTTATGAGAAATTCTGGACAAAATTTAGAGAGAAAATATGTTCGAACATTGTGGAAAATAGCGCATATACCTTCAAGCAAAAATTAAAAATCTACATATTTGTTACCAATTAACTATGATCCCTCCTCTCCCTCCTGATCTATCGTATTGCTGGATATAATACTTACAACCTTCCCGGGTTCGATCCCCGGCCGGTTCAAATCCGGGAACTTTTCTAACGATGGAAGCGGCCCCGGCGCCCACCCAGCGTCGAATAACATGGGTACCTGGGGGAAACCCTAGGGGGTAAAGGCGGTCAGGGGCGTGATGCTGATCACATCACCCCCACTCACGACCGGATCAAGAAAGTGTGGGGCGTTACCCCCACACCCCCTATACGCCTTCATGGCGTGGTGCTATGCACAGGGGAACACTTTACCTTTTAATACTTACAACCTCTGCAACATTTCAAAAGCAATTACTGCAAGAAAACATTCATTATATGTGTGTGTTTTCTCTTTGTTATAATCCAGCCATGTCATGAAAATATTTACAGCACACTATTCTCAGATCACAACCTTTACCCCATTCCCAATTCATTCTGCAAACTAGTTTTTGTATGAAAGCATACTGTTTCTCTCCACCAATGCTTTTGAATACAAAATTGCAATTGAAATGTCAGTAAAACATGACCACATGACATTCCATATTGAAGAACATCTCACATAACTTTTAAGTTAACACAAGAAAGACTAAAATGGAAAGTGTGTTCTCTGTTTGTGGCCAGGATTGTACTACGAAATTTGTACTAATCACGTTGCTTATATTATTATATTTGTTGGCATATGCTGCAAAGAACAACATTGGTTTCTAGGAAACACCGTGCATTTTAAAAACAAAACTAAAACCCAACAATCACTTCTGTATTAATTTGGAAACTCTAGTAAAAATGGACTTTTTATGTTGTTTAACAATATAAATATATTATTAGATATTATTATAAACATTTTCCCTTTAATCACAAAACCTAGAGTTTGTAGGTCAGTGTAAGTTAGATCATGTAACTATTTGATTGTTGTTATTTGCTGTTGCTTTTCTTCCATATGTGTCTAAATGCGACTACGAGGATGAGTGATGGTATGATGAAATCAGAGTTGTTAAAGGTCCAAGAACAAGGGGTGCCTATCCCCCCAAGGCCAATGGCGCAATCCCCCCACCAAATCTCATCATGTATCCCCCCAAATCATGTGGTAATCTACACAAGGTATTTAATTACGATAGTGTGTCTACTGAAAGTAACGTGTTTTTTTTTAAGCTTTATTGAACACGCTAGACCTGT
The DNA here is from genome assembly GCF_977018435.1 of Lepisma saccharinum. NCBI lineage: Eukaryota > Metazoa > Arthropoda > Insecta > Zygentoma > Lepismatidae > Lepisma > Lepisma saccharinum. Next base: position 20,228,586 of record NC_139253.1, read on the forward strand.
GAATGTCAATATTGGACAGTCACAGTCTCGAGGAAAAATTTTAAATGTTGAAAACTTTAAAAATTTTCTTCATAATCTTCTTCCGATAAATAATTACAAGTAACAATTCACAAACAAATTTTAAGTAAAGTAAATCGCTTTTAGCCAAGTCAACAAAATATAAAAGTTTGAAATACTGCAACTTTGCTTTCAGTTAAATGTTTACTTCCACAAAACATAACACAATGTAACCTTGTTCACTCCTATCTTACAATGTGAACTAAATACATATGCTTCAAAGAAAATAATTCAAACAAATAATTCATTTTCATTAAATCATAACTAATTACATTTATCACTTCTACTGAAATAAGATGATATTTTTACATTTAAAATAAATCAAGAACGATCTTCATGAACACTCTTCATTTTAAGCTCAAAAGCTCCTTTCCTTTTTCAATACTACAGTTGAATTTCTTAACATTTGATAAATTTTGTCTGCTAAATACCATCCTTCCTTCCATCCAATGATGTTAATTCTACATAGTTATATTTAACATTGTTAACAACATACGGATCAAGACATAGATCAAATAGTTTATAGATCTGTTTATTTAAGGCACTACTTTGTTGATGGTTTTTAATTAAGACAAAATCACCAGGTTTAATAGTAACTTCATTTCCAATTATTTCCTTCAATTTTGACTTATACCTTTGCCGCATTCTAGTTCTAGCCATTAAACATTTATTTTTCCACGTAACGTTCTGCAAACCTTCAGGCCAATTAATTTTATCCAAAATGGCATCCCTTACTTCGCTATGTAGAAATAATTCACTTGGTGTGTATCCTGTTACTTCTGAAATTGAGTTATTTAAAAGTCCAATTACTTCAGATAAATATTTACACCAATGTTGATGATTACTGTTCACATACAATCTTAATAACCTAATTATTTCTTTATTGTACCTTTCTATTGGGTTTACGAATGGTGAATAAACAGAAGTTGTTATATGTCTAATGTTGTTTTCTTGCATATATAAATTCCACTCTTGAGATGTGAATTGCGATCCATTGTCTGATAATATAGCTTTGCAAATCGGATAGTGATAAAAATACTGTCATTTTAACTTGTTGATAATTTCCTTAACATTTGCTTTTCTGAGTGGATAAGCCATTACATATTTTGACATGATGTTGACTATCGAAACTATGTAAGTATATCCTTGAAATCCTGGTAATGGTCCAATAAGATCTATCGACAACATGTTATGTGGGTTCATGGAATAAACGTGCAATTCTTTTTTGTTTATCTTTATAACTGCTTGTTTATTTCTAGCACAAGACACAGAGTTTCTAAGTTATTGCCAGTGGCGTCTTGTGGCCTCAAATTTGGCCGGGGCTTATTTTTTAAAGAATTTAAAATATAATGACAACTCACATGAATTACAAAAATAGGTATTTTTTTCTTCTAGACTACAAAACTGGACTTACTTTTTTGAAAGAATTTAAAATGTAATGACAAATTACATGAATTACAAAAAGACAGGTATTTATCTTCTTCTAAACTACAAAACTGGACTTATTTTTTTAAAGAATTTAAAATATAATGACAATTCACATGATTACAAAAGAAACAGGTATTGTTGTGAAACATACCTTTCTACGAACGTTGACTCCTGTTCTTCTGCTCAGCAAATTTTGTTATTACTTTTTCGTTGAAGCCCTCTATGTTTGAAATGTATTCTATCTCTATTGTAAGCAAGTGCCAAGGCATTTGGTCTGTCTTGTCCCATTGCATTTCTTAAGGAGATTTTAATACGCTTCAATGTGCTGAAACATCGTTCAGATTCAGCTGTTGCCACTGGAGTTATTAAGACTATATTTGTCATTTTTACTGTTTCTGAAAAGGTACCCTCTAAATAATTTAAAATAAAAAATGAATGCAATCTACTGATAGAGTTTATGATTTTCAACTCTTCACTACAATAAAGAATTCAAAGTTCCCTCTCAGTTTTCCCTCCTTTATGAAGGGATAATAAATCTGGGAAGATGCCTCTGTTTAAAGATTGTTCTCTTTCATTATGTCCTCGTAGAGCAAGTTCATGTCGACCACAGAATTTTAAGCAATCGATAATTCTATTTAATATATGCCTATTTTTCCGGACAAATTCATTCTGTCTTGTAATTGACAGCCTATGTCCTTCATCAATTTGTCTTCGAACATCAACCCTGCCAAACTCATTCAAACATAGCGAATGAAAGCCACCAAAACACTACAGAACATCACACGAGATCGAACGCGACGCAACGGAATTAGCCCCGAATCAGCACTCAAATCCATTGCACTCTCCCCTCCTCTTTCTGCTAGCATGTGACCTTCACTGTAGCCTAGGTGGGTGTAGGCCACGCCTTCCTTTGCGACGTGCCCCGGAAAATGATAATTGACATCAATGCCGCTAGGAGCGCTGTCGTATCCATTGCAACAGACGATGAATTTAGGTGGGTAAAAATCGCCTTTTAAAAGACTGTGTGATAGTTATGCATTATGGTGATTGATAATTACGTGAATACGTCCATTTTTTTTAGGGGCTAAGCCCCGGAAGCCTCAAGGGACAGACGCCACTGGTTATTGCCATGTTGTTTCTTTCATTTTTGGCCAATAATATAATGATTTACATTTTCTGTAGACCTTGAAATATCCGAAATGACTTTGTTTATCGTGTAATTTATGCAATATCTTTGGTACTAATGAAAACGGAACAATTAATTTCCAAGAATCATCATGAGAATATTTCATAAATAAAATATCGTCATGTAAAGTATATATCCTTTTAGTACATTTTGATGTTTTTCCTTCCTTCAATTTCCTAATAAGATTTATTACAATAGTTATGTAACCTTTGACTCCTCTTCCAAAATTCGACTGTCTCCTCATCTTCCAAGTCTAAATTTATATTGTTAATATACAAATCAGGAACAAAAGAATGTTCTGGATATCTGCTTAAAGTATCAGCTGCTTGATTTAAAGTTCCAGACACATGATGAATATTGATGTCGAAACTTTGAAGTTTTAATGACCATCTATTTAAACGAGAGTTCAATGTTTTATTGGACTCCAACCATGATAAAGATTGATGATCAGTATATAGATTTACCTTGGAGCCTGCTACATAAATAAGAACTTTTCAAACGCCAAAAAGGATTGCTAACCATTCGATTTCATGAATGCTATAAAATAGTTCATTACCTCTAAGTAGCCTGCTAGCATATTGGATTACCTTTGGTTCATCGCCACAACAGTCCTTTGGATCTTGCCACAGCACTGCTCCTATACCACGTCTCGAACCATCGGTGTTAATATTAAAAGTCTTTGTAAAATCAGGTTGAGATAATTAACTGCTGTAATCTTTTGAATGCATCATTATGAACATCAGTCCAATTCCAAACCTTCTCCAGTTCAAAAGTTCATATAACGGTTGAGCTATTTCTGCAAACTTCTCTATAAATTTGCGTCTCCAATTTTCCAAGCCTAAAATTTTTCTCAACGCCCTTGAGTAGGAGTAGGAAAATTTTACTAAATATCAGAACGTCGTCCAAATAGCATATCACAAAGTTACTAAAATCCATGGAGAAAATCTTGTTCATTCTATCTTGAAATACAGCAACAGCTGATCGAATGCCAAAAGGTAAATAACAAAACAAATATTGCCTTCCCTGATAGGAAAATGCTGTATACTCATATGAATCCTCGGTTAAAGGTATTTCAAAGTATCCACAAGATAAATCAATGGATGAAAAATAATTTGCACCCAAAAGGCGTTGTAGCGTTCATTTATGGGTTTGACTCTTACTTGAGGTGTAATTACATGTTGATTTAATTTCCGGAAGTCTACTACTGGCCTCCATAAATCTCCTTGTTTTGGAACTATGTGTAATGGATTCAAGTATGGAGATGATTCTTGATAAATAATCCCCCATTTCTGCCATTTTTCTAACTCTTCCTCCAAAGCTTGTCTTTTAGACATAGGAAGTGGATATGGAACACTAGTAACTGGAACTTGTGTGTCTATCTGGATTCTATATGGTTCAACATTAGCATGTCGTGGCTTATCTGAAAACTGAATGTAGTATTTCCTTACAAGTTCAAACATTTGGTCCTTCTGCGAAGCATTCAAAATTTCATTATCAGATATACTTTCCTTAACCACTTCCTTTGAGGGAATGTACTCCGTTTCATCATTTAACAAAATATAATTACATCACTGCCATCATTATTATTTAACATAATTTCCTTAGTAAAATCGTCACACAGTTCTCTTCCATTAGGATTTACAAGTTTAGAATTTTGTTTTCTAAGGTCCAGCATTGCCTTATATTTTCTCAAGAATGGAATTCCCAAAATTAAATCTGCATTCAGCTCCTTGAGAATAAACATTTCTACAGGAAAATATTTATCAGCAATTTTAAGAGCAATTACCTTCGATCCTACAATCTTACATCTCTTTGATCCAGTAAAACTACAAAGTTTTATGTCATTCACTTTGTCAAGTTTCATGTTCCCAATTAACGTGGATAGTTTACACCAAATATCAAAATTTAACACATTAGCCTGACTTCTTGTATCTATGTATTTGATACATACGTCCATGTATAACATGTATAACTGGAACTTCTATTAATGCAGTAGCTGTACCGTCTCGAGTGGAAAGCCAGTCTGGTTCTTCCTCAAACCACTCAAGCAAAAAAATAACTTGTAAAACATTTGTAAATTTAGATCCTATTATCACCAGATTTCTTCTGCACTTCATGCCCCTGCGATAAAAAGCAGAGAGAACGAGGCACATCTGTCTGCCATTTCAATTGAAAGGAGAATTATTCACATTATTTTGAGAGTTTAACGATTGTTGTCGTCTAGTTACAGGTATATATCCAGGAATAGCTGATGTCAATCCTGTATTACTTGACATACTAGTTTGAGGTGTAGTCTGGACTTGTGATGTGTGATAACCTTGCCAAGTTGATGAAACTCTTTTAGCTTGAGTACGATGTTGTGTATTAAAATAATTACTGTACTCAGGTCTATAACTACTCACTGTTCGTGTCATAGAAGAATTAGCATCATCATAAGGCACAGCTTGACCAGGTTGTACATCATTAGACTGATATCCATTACAATACCTGTTTCTGAGGAAATTTCTGCCTCTTACATTGGTTCCATTATTAAACCTATTTCCAAAATTATTAGAATATATTGGAGTATTTCCATTTTTTTAAATCTCCTAAACGATTTGTTTCATTACCATTATTGGCAGGATTCAATTGACGATTACCATTATAATATGTTCGTCAAAAATTTCGCTGTTCATGTCTAGATTCACATGTTTGAGTAGACGAAGTAGTCATAGATTTGTCCCTTTTAAGGTTCACCTGTTGAACATTCAACTTCGTTTCGGTTTTTTCGCACCTTTTATAATATTTTGAGACTTCGTCACTGTCAAATTCCTCTTCTGGAAGATACATTTCTCCCCTTCTGCTAGTTTTCACAAAGTCTAATTTTCTTAACACACTTGTAAGTTCATCTACAGATGTTATTTCATGGCATGTTATATTATTAGCAACGTAATCTGGCAATTGACTAATAATAAGTTGAATAACATCAATGTATTGAGGATAATTTACAAGATTACAGTAACTTGAATATGTTTTCAGAGCAATAAATTCTACTTATTAATCATAAAAATAAAAACCCAACAAATAACTTTCTTAACCCACTACTATAATTAACATTTCCATGTTGTGACGCTTCGTACTTTCTATTTCTCAACACTTCTAATTGTAACTGAATAACCTCTGTTGACGCGAATTGGTTCATAAACTTGTGAACGAAATCATCGTATGAAGAAAATTGCCGTTTATGTGCTCTACCGTAAACCAATATCCTGTACGATTTGTAAAGCACCGTTGCACGCATTGCAATCTCAAATGTTTAGGAATACCAATGCAATCCAAAGTGATAGTCAATTGTTCTAAATATTCTCTAGCAGATCAAACTTCTATTTTGCCGGAAAACTTAGGAAGATGATCTAATTCATTAATTTTTAAACATCTAGTTCTACCACTATCAGATGCAAAATGTATAGGCATGTTAGCTTGATTTCCAACATGACAACTTGCATTTGGATTAAAAATGTAATTTCCCACAAATTTTCCTTGAGGACAAGTGCTATGTGTACTATTACATGTGTTATGCTGATCAACATGTCTAGAATGTTCTCCTACTTCTTTCCTAAAATCGTGTACATAACTACGATGATCCTGGTTAGGTTAGCGGCAAAGCGGAACATTGATCAAATCAGCAAGCTCATCACTTGTACACCAAGTACAAAATAAAGGATTACTCTGAACAGTACAAGTATCAAATGATGTTCGATGAACATTGTCACATACTGAGTTTGTCGACGTAACAGATCTAAAATGAAATGGATTTGTAACAAGACCTGTACTTAGGTTGGAAGTATGCCTGCCTACATCATGAATAAAGCTTTGAGCAACTCGTGAACCAATATTATCTTTACGTTTCCAAGTAACATGTTTAGGAGAACGTGAACATTTTATCAATCGTTTGACATGTGTTGTTTCCGATGAAGCTTGAGGATCGGAGTCTGATGAACTCAATCCGGAATCCATTCTTCGGTTAGGTTGGCGTGTTGCATTTACACTATTTATTTGAATTTCACAGTTACTACGGACATTATTCGTAGTTTAATGTTGTTGTAAAATTTGTACTGTAGTTTCCATGGTCGACAACCTGTCTGTTTCCTGCTTAAATGATCATTGGATTCCTGCAGTTTCTTGTTTAGCTGATCACTGGATTCCTTAAACTTCTGATCTAATTTATCCATCATAGAAAGCTTAATACCTTTAATGGTGACCAGAAGTTCAGAAAAATTTGGAGTAACAGTTTCAAAATAGGATGGCAATTTGAAAGGATCATATTCGGGATTACATTTAGAACAACAAAATTGTTCACTGGTGGTAGAATAAATACGCCAGTGTGTTGCAGTTATCCTTAAGCAATTAACATGATACCAAGAAAGACAACTTACACACTGTATAGATCTCAGATCACTATCAGGATCATTGCAACAGGCAATATTCACAGATGTACCAGTCTGCTTACTTACCAGGTGTATAAGCTTAAATCTGCTGTTTTGTAGTCAGAAAAACACATGGTTTGTTCATAGAAAGCAACAAGAAATTTATTCAAAGTACTTGCCCTCGCGAGCTACACATTTTGCCCATCTCTCGGGCAATTTGTGGATACCGCGCCAAAAAAAGTCCTTCTCTTTCGAGACAAACCACTCATCAAGCCATTTTCGGACGTCTGCATACGAATCGAAGTGCTGCTCAGCGAGGGCGTGGCCCATCGACGAAAACAGATGGTAGTCGGAAGGGGCCAGGTCTGGTGAATAGGCGGGATGGGGTAGCACCTCCCAGTTGCGTGTCTCCAAGTAGTTTTGGACCAGTCTTGACGTGTGTGATGGGGCGTTGTCGTGGAGGAAAATCAGCTTGTCATGTCTTTCTTGATAATCCGGTCTTTTGTCACACAGAGCACGGTGCAATTTGATCAGTTGTTGGTGGTAGCGGTGGGCAGTGACAGTTTCACCAGGTTTCAACAGCTCAAAGTAGACGATGCCCTGTTGATCCCACCAAACACACAGCATCGTCTTCCGGCCGAAGCGATTTGGTCTCGAGGAAGATGTTGATGGTTGGCCGGGATCAACCCACGATTTCTTGCGTTTAGGATTCTCGAAATATATCCACTTTTCATCACCAGTCACAATCCGATGCAGGAAAGACTTTCTTTTTTGTCTGGCAAGCAAGATTTCGCATGTGTTTTGGCGTCTCTCCAGCTGCCGATCGGTCAATTCATGCGGCACCCATTTTCCGATCTTTTGAACCTTTCCCATGGCACGTAGACGCATGGAAATGGCTGCTTGAGTAACACCCAATTGCTCGGCAAGCATCTTTTGCGTTTGGGTATCGTCCTTGTCCAAAAGAGCCTGCAATTGATGGTCCTCAACCTTCCTGGGCCGATTTTCACGCTTCTTGTCGCTCAGGTCAAAATTGCCGTCTTTGAACCGACGAAACCAATCCCTGCACGTTGTTTCCGATACAGCACTGTCACCATAGGCCTCCACAAGCATTTGATGCGATTCAGCAGCCGATTTCTTCAAATGGAAGCAGAAAAGCAGAGCTTCCCGCATATGCTCTTTTTCTGGCACAAAACTAGACATGCTTACCACAGGAACACTGTCTGTTGTTGTCTGCACCTGCTAACGATGTGCACTGATTTGTGTTGGCAGATGTCCAACTCATAAAAACACCAGGTATGGCGTGCTCATGGTAGCTTCATACGCTCACTAACGCCATCTATGAGCAAACAGCAGATTTAAGCTTATACACCTGGTACTTCCCCATCTTGCACTTCAGATGTTGAATTATTGTTGTCGTAATGAACTGTTTCCTTCTTACGATTATGTCGTCTTACCTCTTTCCCTGTTTTATCAGCCATAATATACACAAGTTTCAAAATTGTACAAGGGCAATCAAATTTAAAAGTTGAGAACTAAATACATTCGTTCCTCAAAATCCGAATATACATTTCATTAATCGAGTCCTTTTCACAGTCGCCAAAGATTTGAGACGTGGCCCTTTGCCTAATCCCAAATACCCTTTTAGTTAAGTTCACGGATTGCACAAATAAAAATGTAGATACATCATAATTTCGAATTATATATCTATATTAACACACTTGTACAATCACAATGATAGATATTATTCACAGCCATTTCTTAGATACTCAATTTTTATCAACAACTTTTCAACAAAAGAAATATGTGTCAGTGTTGCAAGCACCTTATTTTTTCCCCCCAATAATTTCATAATAATTGTGATTGTCAATATTGGGACAGTCACAGACCGTGGATGCATTACCCCTCAAAATATTTTGTTGAATAGATAATAATTCATTTTATCTTAATACAATAGCCTGTTAAACTGTCCATATTTGTTAATGGTTCAAAAGTTGAAATAACTGAAAGCTAGCAATCTCAAGTGTCATAATTATATAAATATCTATTTAAACAGTGTTTGTGGTTGGAGAACAAGATTTCAATAACCCACAATTTGGTTTTTTAACATAAAGTCTTATACAACTTAAGATCAAAAATTTCAGAACCCTATCTAGAAATTCCTATGACTGGGATGAGAATATAATAAAGTGTCTCCTTCAAATGACTCATCCCCTCTGCTTGGGGTAATTACAATTTTTTTTAGTGATCCATAGCAATAATTACATGGATTTCATATTATGTGCAAATTTCACTTATTATAGCAAAATTATCCTGCAAAAGTTAGAAATGCGAATTTGACACTATTTTTCCTCTTACATCAAGTAATGTGCAAGGCGTTACTATGAAGTACACAGTTACAACTATTGCAGCATAGCCTACAGGGAATCAATAATACAATAATATTGCTAATAGAAATATATCATCAAAATTACCCACCTGTTTTAAATTAAATTAAATTTGGTTGGCCCAAAGCAAAAACATACAGCAGGCCAATGTTAATATTGGTCGTGGTTCCAACGTTGGGCCAACGTATGGTTTTACTACATTTGCCCAACGTACTAAAAACTAAAGAATGGATAGGTTTGTTTTCTGATATATACATAATTTATTGTGAGGCCAAATGTAAACAATAGTTAGAGTTATTTATGAAAATGAAAAATACACAGCACTTTCTCAGTCACATGATATCATGATTTTCAAGGCACCATACTTTCAAGTGGTAGCAACAAAAACCTTCTAGAGTTTACTAATTTTTCCATCTTTCATGGAATTTAGTCTGCACATAACATTGCTTAATCACCTTCACAATAATACCTGTAATAATGTTCTTGTTCTACTACAGCAAAAGAGACAAACAATAAGCAATTCCCAACATATTTTATATTCATGGCAGCTGACAAAGGACTGGTGAGTGACTGCAAGTTAAAAATAGCTTCTACTTTCATTATAAATATATTATATTTCCAGTGTGAGCTGTGACTGTAATATTTGAAAAGAAACACTGTTACATATCACTTATTTTACAGTCTAGAATTTTCAGCATTCTCCTGAAAGTTGTCTTAGCATTAAAAAGTTGTTTATAAAACTGATTTCGACTCTCATTCCCATGGTTGGGCAAACGTTGGCTCAACGTAAGACCAACGTCAATTTGCCAACCAACGTAAAGCCAACCTTTCCCACGGAAAGACTGAAGTTGGCACAACGGTTGGACACTAAACATTATATTACAGACACTAAACATTATATTTTAAGAAATTATATTATTAGTAAATATCGATAATATTTTTTTATGTCTTGTAATGCAGCAACAGTCTCATTCTTCACAATTGTCTCATGAAAATAGCAGACCCGCATTTCTCTAGTGCAAGATTGCGAGCGAAGCGATCAAGAAAATTTTTATATCCATTTCTTTGCAGGCTTGCAAGAATATTAATGTAATGGGATCCCTCGATATTTACTCTTTCCCATGTTCGGCGCCGAAACGTGCGCATACCATATCACTAAATATAATGTTCGAACCCTAAGGAAATTCCTTGACAATCTAAGATTTTAAAGTTTATTAAGAGCTCCATATCTCCTCGCCTGAAATTTAATATTCAATCCTTCAACCTAGATATTACTCCCTCCAAAAGAAAAAATCTCCAAGCCACATTTTCTGCTACAATCTCAGACATAATATTAATACACAGGAGTTGGATATCGCCCCAAATTTAATGCTCAGCCAAAAATTCCCACGACAATCTAAGATTTAACAATTATATTCAATAGTCTGATATTGCCCCCTCCCCTGTTTTACCCTCAATACCCCACCAGCATCCACGTGTCAATTTAAGACCCAATGTGTAAGAGTTGCATTGTACTGTTTCACATCAAATTTCCATCACAAAAAAATCGCCCGCCCTCCCAAAAAAATAAGTTGCTTGGACATAACGTAAGTTCACAATCCCACCTGTGTGCATCATCTCTCTAAATACTTCATTTTCTTCATCTAATGGATTAAATATGATGTACCTGAGGTGTAAATGTCTTTACCTTTATTTTGGAAGTAAATGTTGAATTTTATATTACATTAAGGAATAAAATCCCCCCCAAATTTTTGATGGCACAATCTGTACCACAATCGTCCCCCCCCAACCTGTAGGCACCTCTGCCAAGAACCCATAAATTCTAAAGGGTTCTATTGGGTTCTGCTGCAGGACCAGAACCTCTTTTCTCACACAATTTAAATTTGGTCCAAGTTGTGTATTGTTTCATTGAAAAAAGGTTCCTTGACTGTATTGAAATTGTTCCAGAAAAAAGGTTCCTGGATAGTATTTAAATTGATCCATGATAGAAGGTTCCTGACCATATTTAAATTGTGCTGGAAAAAAGGTTCCTGGATCGTATTTAAATTCATAATGTAAAAAGGATCCTGGATCGAATTGAAAATTGAAATACTTTAAACATGAGAAGGTTATTTACGACCTAGAACCCATGTACACTTGCTGATTTTCTCGTCTGGATGGGAATTGAATTTATTTGCAATTCCTGGGAAATTAACAACCCTGCGATTGTTAAAGATCCAGAAATCCATACATTATAATGGATTCTATTGGGTTCCATAACAGGAACCCCTGCAGGACTGGAACCCTTTTTCTAGCACAATTTAAATTCGATCCAAGCTGCATATTGTTTCATTCAAAAAAGGATCTGGGAAAAAGGTTCCTGGACCGTAGTTAAATTGATCCGGAAAAAAAAGTTCCTGGACCGAATTGAAATACTTTACTGATAAAATGGTTCTTTAAGGTCCAGAACTCATTTATGCTTGCTGATTTTCTCTCCTGGACTGGAATTTAATTTATTTAAAATTCCTGGACCTTTAAAAACCCTGGATGAAATTGATGCAGAACACTAATTCCTAAGCTGGAATTGGATCTTGAGACCCCTGGTGTCATAGCATGCTGTGCTAACCACTCTACCATGGAGGTTGGCTCACTTAGCAGCTTTATAGCATTAATTACATTTGTTCTGCTACTTTTGTCTAATTACAATGGTAAGAATGAATTATGGAACTGAAGTAACTTTTTTTTTACGATGTGCTTGGAATCCAAGCAGGCCCATGGAATTAGGAACTGGTTTCCATGAGCTAGTGCTGATGTATGTGATTTCTATCTCCCTTGCCGCTAAAAAAGAGATGAAAGCAGATGTCATATAATAAGTGGTCAGTACAAAGTACCATAATTCACTGCACACCTTGTTTTTTTCAGTCCAAAATTTGGTTTATAATGTTTCATCACATAATCGTCACATTGGTGCATCAGGTAATGATACTAATGATAGTGATACAGAATCTTCAAACACAGAAGAATATATTTTCTATGTCTATGCTTTGCAAAACTATAGTAAATTTTCTCAAGTCTAATACACAAATCAATAACGGCCAATGTGTTAACTTTTTTTTTCCCTGGACCAGAGAAATGTTTGCTAAACTGTCACGAAGAAATGGTATGTGTCGATTTGGGCTATTCAATTTTAATGTATATTCACGAGTATTCCGCACATCCTAATCTTGCAACAAAGAACGTTGACCTAGTAATAAATGATTGTTAAGTACAGGTAATACTGGCACAATTATTATCTGAAAATTGAAAGTGGGATTTACATATTGAAGCTACAGCAAATAAGGTTAGTGGGTTTGGTTATGCGATAAGAACAGTAAGAAATGTAGTACATCTAGAAGCAGCAAAAACACTATACTATGGCATCATTCACTCTGTATTACGATACGGCATCATTTTCTGGGGAAACATGAACAAAAGCATTACATTATTCAGACTACAAAAAAGAGCTGTTAGAATTCTGGCAAATGCTGCAACAGATGCACCATGCAAACCATTATTTCAAGAATTACAGATATTGCCAGTTCCATGCATATACCTACGTATATGAAATCCTAACAGGCATGAAAATTTGTCAAAATACACACGCAGCAAATAAGGACTACCACACCTACAATACCAGGGGAAAGAATGACTTACATATGGAATTACACAATACCACATTCTACCAAAAAGGGGTAACATATAATGCTATACGCTTATTTAACATGCTACCAAATGCATTCAAAAACATAAAGTAATTGCCAGTATACAAGTTACATCTAAAAAGATTCCTAAAGGTACATTGTTTTTACACAGTGCAAGAGTACATTGACACTGTAAGTGGCAGGAATAACAACAATAATGTAACAAAATAGAACTGCCCTATCATTAGTTTTTTTTGTTTTTTTTATATATTTTTTCCTTTGCTGTTTGATTTCATTTATCTAGATGTAAGTATAGGTGACTATTTAATGCTCAAAATATATATATATATATATATATATATATATATATATATATATATATATATATATATATATATATATATATATATATAAATAAATTTTAGGCAATATATCTCAAGAAAATAACATTGAGCATGCATTTATTCTCCTATATTTATACGATATCTTGTATCTCATACTATCTATTGTATTTTATATTATATTATGCCTAGAATTTTATAGATGTATTCTAAATGTAAATGTACAATGTGACAATTCCAAACTTTTGTAAAGTTGAATGGATGCTGATAAATCAATCAATCAATCAATGCAGAATTCTGTACACCGGATTGTAATGTTTGGCTTACATTTACAATGGTAATGCCTCTTATCTATTGGCAACAGGGAACAGTTTGTGACACACATTCACCTTCGTGAGGTTGCTGCATTCCCCTCACAAACACAAACACAAACACACACACACACACAAAAGCCGCAGATGGTGAAGTTGGGAAAAATGCTAGTGTTGCCAACATGATGGTCTTGCTCTCAAATTTGAAAAAGAGGTTTCCTGCTCTCTGGCTGATCGAAACAGGTGTGATCAGGTGTGTTTCTTTAAAATATGTAGATATATTTCTGCAGTTAATGCTGCAGTTACGAGAAGAGTAATAACCAAATAGAAGACGATATATAGATTGCGATGACTGAAAGCTAATATAGAATTATCAAGCAGAATAAACTTTGCCGTCGTTTGCAGTAAACAGAATCATTTATAACAGAATAGCACAACCACTCTTTCCGAATGTTCTGACCTGTCTGTAAATTTCTCTTGCCTAATGTACGTATTTGGGAAATGTCTCGTGTGGTTGAAAAGATTCATTTTCAACTAATATACTTTAATTTCATCTAAATCCGTAGGGAAGTTGTTTGAATGATTTTGTTTATTTTACTTCACATTTCTGCCAATTTTTGACTGATCATGAAGATGCGGATGAGTGATGATATGGAGAAATTAAAGGGACACTCACAAAGAACATCCATACCCAGGCCAAGATTCTATTCCGGGACCCCTGCTAACCACTCCGCCACGGAAGCCGGTCTATCGACACGTCAACAATTGTATTACTCACGTGAACCGATGTTTGGTTTTGTATGAAATTGTTTGTCTTCCTCTTAACTACTTTCGTTGCTTTCACAGTTAATGAATATTTTGGAACTATTACCCTTTCCACGTGCAATAAAATCACATCCCTCATCAGTATCACAGGGAGCAGTAACTTCACTCCCTGTGGAATTATTAGGGCTCAAACACTGAGAACTACAAGATGAGCGAAAAAAAGTGTATATTTTTATTGATTTGTTAACTGTTCGTTCTACTTATCTTATATTTCTTGCTTTTTTGAGAGCCTATTCCCATATTCAAACAAATGGTTCCATCTTGTCACAATACGCTGGGTATTGGTATTAAACAGAATACAGACAGCACAAGTAACTTGCACAGCTGAAGGTCCGTCACTTATATTACAAAGGTTGCCGCTCAACTGAAATAATTTGAGTCTTTAAAAAATCTTCCAAGCTCATGGCTACTTGACGTCCAGAAGCGTCAAGTATTAAATCCTATGTTACTATATTTTCTGTGGCTTTTTTAACCAAACTTTAAAAAAGTAAAAAAAGAGACTTCATTATTCTTGGTATACATGTAGCTTAACCTTACACAGCAATGTCACAAATGACGTCACAAACGCTACCTCATATTGACCAAACAAGTTGTCTAAAAGTTGAGATTTTTACTGTGAGTTAGGTTAATGCACGGCTTTCTCCATGCAAAGTTTCAGATTTTTTCAAGAGGACCCATCCGAGATATTGAACCCTGAAAACTGTCAAAATTCTATAGATGGCCATGTTTGAGCCCATGCTGAGAAAAAGGGTTGCATTTCTAAGCACTGATATTATATTTGCACACATCCCGCAGGTAGGTGTACACATGAAAAAAAAAATTGAAGCCTTAGACTAAACCACTTCATTAAAAAAATCTGACTAAAAATCCAATTTTTTAACTATTGTTACCCAAATTTCCACCATAAGTTTTGTTCTTAGGATTCAATTTTGAGCAAAACATACTTGAAGATCATAGAAAGTATGCTTCATTAGCTTCAAATTGAATTTTGTTTCAGGTCTCTAGGTCTAATGGTTTTTGAGATCTTAAGGTTTCCATAAACTGCTATATGTTAAAAAAAAAGCCATGCGCCATGTTGTAAAACTGGCTGGCCCAGGAGAATTAAAGACAATGACAATAATTTTTTTGAACATTGGTTTTGATATCTAGAAATGTACAAACGTCTGTACTAAAAATGAAATTGTTCTAAAATGGTCATGCAACCAATTATTTTAAAATTGGTTGATTTGACATGGATAACCCCATAAAATTGATAATTTTAATAACTAACATTATCTTTGGGTGTCTTTACTTCATATGCCAGCAAATATTTGGCACAACCGTTTTTTCTTTCTTTCTTCAGGTTTGAAAGCATTAGTGTACTGAATTGCATAGTCGTTCTCATATTCTATCAAGTTTTACCATGCATGTGCATGTGCATTGCAGTACATCAATGCTGGCTCACAGCATTACCTTTTAAAATTTATTTTTTCCTAGTATTCGGTTATGCACCTAGGATATGACTAAGGGGGGAAAATAAGGGTTTTTTTTAGTAGTGAACCCTGTATTTTTGCCATCTTTTTCTGCATTTGACTTAATACCAGGTCAAAGGAGTATATAATCACCTCACCGACATATGCAGGGGAGCTACAGTCCCTCTGAAATTGAGAAGATAAAAATTTTCAATGACAGCAGTAAAGAACAGTACATGCAAACTCCCCTTTAAATGACCTCTGATTACCATTTTTGTCTTTGAACAACTTTTAAAACAAAGGCTGCAAATTGCAATTACGAAATATTTTATAGTGCATACTCCTCCCCTAGCTCTGCCACTCTGTCCTCCCCTACACCTCCGAGATTACCACACATGTCTTTCCAAAAATTCATGTGTTTGAGCACTGCTAAGCATAAGTGCCTGCTGTAAAATAAACACTTTCTAGTTCCCACTGCACATGAGAGTGTAACACAGTGGCGTATTTGGTAAACCAACTTTTTTGTGTAGAAATTGTTGGACTTCTGTTTTTTTGTTTTACTTGCATTGGTGTCTCATTTATATTATATCAAATTAATATATAATACATATACACAATAAATAAGAATTGTTACGGTGAACCTCGTCAAATTTTCAGAACATGCCACTGGTGTATATATTTTTACAAAATTGCACAATATGTGGCTTGTGCATGTAAAGATTAATATAATAGACTCTGGAAAGTTTGCACAATCACTATTGTACATTACAAATAACAACAAAGATGTGTATTACAAAAGGGTTCAGAAATTAAAGAAATTCATCATGTTTAGTACTTATATTTTGATTATGAAATATATCAAAGCATGACACACTTACAAAAAATCATACACAGAACAACTTACTGCTATTCCTCTATAACTAAAAACAGATTGCATAGTTAAATATGAACACATATACTTAAAAATGTTGGTAACAGAATCGGGACAAAATAATACTGTGCTCTTTAGAACAGGTTTGTGATGTAATATTGAAAAAGGAAGACTATTCATACCTGGTAAGAAAGAATAAGATCGTAAATGAAATGAGTTTGTATATCCTTATGCAAAAAATCCATTTATTACACCTAACCACAAAATAGCTATGAAATATGGCATGTAAAAATTAATTTTAAAGCTAAACAAAGAAAGCTTATTATTTATAAAAATTAAGAAGTACATTGCTCAAAAATCTTATTTACACTTGTTAAAGATAAATATATGGAACTGTTTTAACACATTTTTTCACCCAGAGATTATTACAAATGTCCAATAAAAAGCACTAGAATCCTATAAAATATAAATTTAAGACTAAAAGAATCTAAAAACTGATTTGCAGCAGGACTTTCAAAATAATATCATTAATATGTTAATAACGTTATGCAACACAAAGTTTTTTTTTTTCTTTTTAAGGTTACCACTTCACAGAATCTTATACACACAAGTCTTTCTTTACATATGACATAATAAAATAGAAATATGTTCTCAAAATAAAACTTTTCTGCTACGACTCCACTATAACTACAGCAATTTCAAAGTATGAAAAAGCTGTAATCCATTTCAGAGCATAACAATCCTTTCCTTGTTACTTAAAGTTTCATGTGCGTAGTGTAAGTTGGGCATTGCATCCACTGAACTCACAAATAAAAGAATTTCAGTGTCTCAGCATAAATGATTGCCATATTTCCTGCTCAAAACTTGCAATAGAAAAACCCATTCACTTCCCACGAACACTTTACAAAATTCCTGTTGCATAGTTTTTTGGACTTACATGGAGGGTACAAATTTAATAACTTTATTTACTGACAACTGCAGTTAAATAACAATGTTGGTAAACACCAGTTAGTTTGAGAAAGTGTTTAATTATATATTTCCCAAAGTAGTGATTATTTCCATTTAATACACATTAGGCCACTAAATTCATCACCCATACTTTGCCTGAGGTATTGTAACTGTGCACAAATACATCCCAGCACTAGCAAAAATTTCAGATCTTAGTAGTGCTGTCACACTGATAGATTACATGGCTACTTATGAACAAATAAGCAAAGAGGTTACATAGCAATAAGCATAAATGCATGTTGGGTTACAGGTTATGTAAAGTATGCCAATATTTTGTCCAAATACATGTTTTGAATAAGAAGTGCATGTCACATGGAATTTTACCAAGTTTATACTAAAAGTATTTACCTTATTCAATAATGTCTAGATGCATTAAAAATTACAAGAGAACAATGTTGCCTGATGGAATCTTTAATATATTTTAATGAAATACATTAATGAAAATTGACTGATTATTAAAATACACAAGGAACTAAAATGTTTACGAAAATGGTCAACATAATTCACTGTTCATAATTCACTTACTTATAATGACAAAATACTATAGTTTAAAACTGCAAACATAAAATATATTTGTAGCTGTCTTGTGCAGTCTTTACTTTGTGTCTTAAGTACTTCTTGTTAAAATAAACTTCCAAAAGGCAACATAAGTTTTCATATTTATTAACAATTGGCAAAAAATTCCATCAAAGGGACCTAAATAGTCAGTAGTTGCCACACAATTGAAAATAACAGTAAATGTAACATATCAGTACACAATATAAGCAACAAATAAATATACATATTCACACATACACACATATATTGTACAAAAATTTACAGATGCACTTACATAAAAAATTACTGAAGGAGATATACACATAGCACATTTTTGATTTGCAACCCTATGAATACAATGTATTTTCAATCCACTCTTCAAGAGTGAAAGAAGCTGTATTTGTTTCATCTGGGTCTTTTTCTTTGAAAGTATCTGAAATAGACAAAACATTATGGCATATTTTAAAAACTAGTTACTTGAGTGTACATATTGAATTCTCGTAACTTTCATGTGATTTGATAGGAAGATTTTAGTTTTTGGAAAATTTGTGATGGTGCCTGAAAGGAAAGGGTGCAGATGCCCTTCCCCTTAGAAGACATAAGAAAAACTTTGCAATTAAATATACTTTTGTGCAAAATACATGTTATGGATCTATTTTGAGGAATATGAAACCTCAACTAATGTTCTTATTGTCTTTTCACTTCCTCCAGGGTTGTATTTGAAAAAATCCAGTTGGGTGGGGATAGGGATTCTGTATATAGTACAGCATTCATGGACTAAAAAAGTTTTAAGCAGTAGGAATTTCCCATCATCCCCCTTATAAATACCACCTTATTAAGATCATGTTTCATTTAACAACTGTGCTGGTTATTGGCCATTCATATACTAGCATTCAAGATTAAAGATATATCATCCTCCACTTCCTTGTGACAATGCTAGGCAAGAAGTCAAGTACTTTTACATTACTCTGTACAGAAATTTTAATTCTTCCCTGTACTTACCAATCATTGATTGGTGAATAGAAACCAGAAGCATGTAATGTATCTGAGCAGTCAGCATGCAAAGTGATCACTTGGTGAGCATTGCTCACATGATTTTCAAACAGACTTTCACTGCATTAAACACTGGATGCATCTAATTGACACAACAGTTGTGCAACGGTTGGGATGCCTACCGTCATGGACACTTCTGGGTTGTAACAAACCCATTTACTTTCAATGGCCTCATTTGAACCCAGAAGTGCCCATAACTCTACATGCTTGGAAACCCTATTTCACTAGCTACTATTGAGCAAGTCTTGTTGACAAATTCATCAGGGTAATGAGCATCCAACTTCCCCTTTACTGTATGTCTACTGATTTGGAGTTCCACATGTCAGCTGTGTCATAGACAGACCTGAGATTTTTTAGGTTCTAAAGAGTGTGTTTTTAGGTTCCTAAAATAGGATTTAAAAATCAAAAAGTAGGTTCTAAATTTCCTAAAATAGGTTCTACAAATCTTAAATTAGCCTCGAAAAATCCTGAAGTAGGTTCCAAAGAGACTTAAAATGGTTCAAAATTCCTGAAAAATACTGATTAGGTACAATCATTAAAAACAAAATTTTAAAACGTATATTAACAACCAAATATTAATTTTCTAACCAAATTTTCTAAACAATGTATTTTTATTTGCATAAAATTTGAAATCGAGGGGAGGAGGGAATTCCTCCTCTGTGCCCCCTGAAATTGCCCTTGGACATCAACGTTTGCCCCCCCCTAGAATTGACTTCCATTGAAGGTTGGGGGGAGGAGCAATGCCCCCCACCTGTAGTTGCACCACTGAATAGTACTATACTTGTGCTGTTAGCAAAAGTTACTTTGTTGATATGAAGAATCAATTACATATATGCAATTTGCTGCACAATATCAGGGTGGCTACTCACCGGAAATTCCTTGAATTCTGGGAATTTTGTGTGAATTATTGGCTCTGGGAAACATGTGTGAATTTTTCTCAATTGACGTGAAAAATTCCAACTTTTATTAATCCAGATCCATTGTATTTATACATATTTATTAATGGCCTGATTCTTGTTTTCTACAGTTTAGCTTTTATATTTATCGAGGAAGGAAAAGAAAAGAAATCTGCATGGAAAATAAAACAGAATTATCTCAATCTGTTTAGTTTGTTAATGTCCTTTTGCAGAACACAATCTATCTGATAGACAGAAGATTATTGCAAGATATGTTGAAGTTGATTAAGTAAAATTGAGTTTGAAATTGTTGTAATTTTTTTTTTTTTAATCCCATAACATTTGTGATTTGTAGATGTATTTTTAGTCTGAGTATGTGAAATGGCAAATTTAAACTCCGCACCTTAAATTAAATATATATATACCATTTAATTG
The DNA here is from genome assembly GCF_977018435.1 of Lepisma saccharinum. Classification (NCBI taxonomy): domain Eukaryota; kingdom Metazoa; phylum Arthropoda; class Insecta; order Zygentoma; family Lepismatidae; genus Lepisma; species Lepisma saccharinum. The sequence goes on from NC_139253.1 coordinate 20,249,434, forward strand.
AATTACAATTTATGGAAACATTGAAATCGCACAGACCCTTTATGTTGTTAATATATTTGTGTTTGTATGTGGGTGAGTGGTGAGAGGCGGCAATACTTAAGGCTGAAATAGAGAAACCATCAGTTTGTACTTTTGAATTTTTGGAAAGTTTGCCTTGTAAACTGGGAATTATAGTAGAATTTTATCCTAGAGTGACCACCCTGAATACAATCTTTTTCATGTTATCCACAGTCAAACTCTGTTTTTTGTCTAGGTGGATCATCTTAAATGCTGAAAATGATCTTTCACCAAAAACACAGTCAATGGTGGAAATTTGAATGCTGAAACATTACTTCGCACAGCATGAATGTCACAAAGAACCAAACTGATGCGAAAATGAGAAAGACCACATGGATCATAAGTTTTCACTTTGGAATGTGCAGGTAACACTGGCACCAGGCATTTTGCTTGTTTAGAGCTTTGAAAAAACATCATAGACTGGGTGGGAGGGAAATCGACAGAAAGCGTGTTTGAAACACGTTAGTCAAAGATTTTTTTTGGTACCAGACCAAGCAAATATCTCTGTGATATAAAAATCCTGAAAAACCTGAAAATGTATAAAGACCTAAAAACAGGTTTTGATTTAGGCACTTTAACCTAAAATAGGTTCTAACAAGCAAAGTAGGTTATTTTAGGCACTATAAAACTTCATCAGTTGCTGAGTTTTTCAATGAAATGTTGATGTAACTTGTTATTTCTTATTTACCTACAAAACCTAAAATCTGAAATCTAGTCATAAAACCACAAATTCACAGATTCAAATGCAAATTTAAATTTGCTCTACTTATTAATTTATTTCCTTCCTCTTATGAACATATCCAAAAATGGCTTCTAAATTGATCATCACTGTATATACACTATGGCTGGCAGTGATTCAATTCCCTCAAACATGTATGGCATTTCAATATGAGCAATTCATCCTCCACGTTAATTCATATTAATTGTTTAATTATTTGCCACAATTTCATAATTGTACTGGCTTATTCAGTCTGATAGTGGCATTATCCAATGACTGCACTGTTTGAAATTATTTTTCATAGTGTCTTGTTGACTGTTACTTCCGGTTCAGTGCTACTTAGCAATTCTTTCACCCAAGATGGTGAAGAAATGTTGGCTTATCTCTCTCAGTCAACTCAGTTGCAAGAGTAGAGTCTGTTTAGAAATTACCAATGCATTAGGCCATGGAATATAGAGTTGCTGTATGATTTGATGGTTTGTAGATGAAGCAAATATGTCACCATGTGTTTGTATCCACGTGAAAGTCAGTTATGATTTCTGCAGAAATCCCAGTAATAGGACATAATATCTATTTTTCACTTTTTACGAAAAAGCATTGGTGTAAAAGATATATGTGGTACTGCTGGTTGATTAGTGTGCAAAGGTTGTGCTGCATTATCATTGCTCTTGATACTTGATGTGTCTCCCTGAAAAAACTGTTCAGTAGATAAAAATAGAAAACATAGTAAAACTCACCAGAAATTACCATGCTTCATCAGGAAAGAGGTCAAATACGGCACAGAAAGAAATATACTCAGATCAATATTGTTTTGTAGGAATCCATGTATGGCTGTAACTATTGAAGGATAAAAACTTGTGTAACAGCCTGATGCAGTTGGTAGGTGTAGAGGAGCACGTGGGATCATTTCTAATGCACGAAGATCCTCTTCCTCAATAGTAATGTTAAACCAGAGGCATGGTGTGCATGTAACCTGTGTTACCGCAGGTAACAGAAAAATGTGAAGAACTAAGAAGTTGTTTCAATAAAATAACAACAATGTTAAATACGTTAACCGGTAGCGTTGCCATCTAGTATATATTGCAGAGGACATTCTTTTCTGCAGCCGACAGAAGCGAAGAGAGAGGCAGTTCTGCTACCCTGAGAAGATAACAAGAGGAGAGGGCACCAATGCAAGGGTAGAGCGAGGGAAGACTTTGGGGCAAGTGTGCCATAGGGTTTTTCATATGCTTGTTCAGGGGCCCAGTTGCCGGTTGGGCCTGCTGGAACAAGCCAGTGTTGTCACACTATTTCTCTGAAGCAACTAGAGCTAGACTGCAAAGCCAAGGCTGGATTGAAGTACAACTGAGACCGGTTAGGTAATAGTCAAGAAGATAGTTCCTTCATGCGATTCGTGATTTGGAGAAACGTTGCACCAAAATACTAAGTTGGCAACAGTAGTACATACAGCTGGACTTCTCTTCCACAATTTGACTGTCCCTGGAAGAGCGGAATTCTGTCGTCTGCTCACTGCACAAATGTCAAACTGACCCGAGAAATGTGTGGTGGTTCTTCTTCCCCTTTCCATCTCACTAACTCTCTAGCCTTCTTAAACCCGAAGGTTCACTGCTGCATCCATCTCAATTGCAAAGAAACAAAGAATTGACAAGGCTAGACCACTATTCATTGGATTTTCATGGTAATTGTCTGAAGAGTGGAAGTTCTATCTAGGAGTGTTTGTGGCTAAATCATGAGTGGATTGCAAAGAAAAAGAACGAAATGAATAAAAATATAGATCAAAGGCATGTTGTTGTTTTTTTGGAGGGGTTGGGGAGATGATAACGTATAGCAGGATAATTGTCTACTGATGGCCGGTAACACTTTTCACGCCACTGTGAACAATCTTCCTGAAGGACTGTGCTGTAGAAGAACATTAATCTGTACTGAGTAGAATATAGCTTGTGAAGAGATTTTTTTATTTTTAAGAAGTTGTTTTGTTTCTAACATTGTTGAGAGAATGGTTAATGTATAGTTGTAAATACATATGAAAGATTTGCTGTGAATTCAAAAACATTCATGTACAAACAGAATAAACAAATGTACAATAGGAAATATTGCTATAATTTTTTTTTAAAAAAAATTCAGATGAGTTTACTATTACCTAAATTTGCATCATTTACCTCCTGCACTATTTAAGTCAATTTTGTCTGAGTAAAATCACTGACAGCGAGATATCTACTAAACTAAAGAAGTTTGGGTTTTAGAGAAAGATAGGTTGATAAGATATTATATTTCTCTCTATCCATTTAAAATAAAAATTCCATCTGGGGGTAGGTGGGGGTGTAAATTCAGAGCCAAAAATACCATAAATTTGGTGTTTGTGAACAATTTTAGAGGGGTGTTGAGGAAATTTTGGGGGGTGGATATTGGAGGTGTGTGGATAAATCACACTGTAGTGAAAGAATATACACATACCTATCATAGACTTCAGCTTCACAGCACACATAATGAAATCATCAAATGACATGGTTCCGTCCTTGTTACCATATCGGTGGGCAAGAATATTCAGCAAGCGATTGTTGATCTTGTATCCAGCTGAATGAAGAGCTTGGCGGAGTTCAAAGGCACTAAGTTGACCAGCATTGTTTTTGTCATACATTTTAAAAACATTCTGAAATTAACAACAGCACATGTAAATTTATAACAGCTATTACTACCTTTGTATATAGAGGCAAGGTAAAAAGTTCTGACTTTTTCAATGTGTGGCCCTGTTATTATGTTGTTCCTGTATATGGTAACTCCTAACAACCCAACATCTTATCTCATTTGATTTATATGTGCTAGGAAATATTTCAATTTGCTGATACTCGTACAGATTAAAATATCACACTATATGAGCCTCATATTAAGCAATTATTAACTTTATTTATTTGTTGTAAAAAATTATGATGGTCTTATGTTTATACTAACACAACTAATGTCTGTTGCAACCCTTAGAAGCCAAATTTCAGTTATCAAAGAGTAATCATAGTAAAACAATGCTCCTACGTCCATAACTTATGGTACTTACAAATTAACATGAGCAATTGCAACACACATTGTTGTAAGTAATTCTTGAGGGTATTCCCATCAGTGAGGCTAATTATGATTGGATGAAACCGATGAAGAAAGAAACATTTATGCCCAGTCAGGTCTTAAATTCAGAACTTTGATAAAGTACATGTGGAACTTTTGTACTGGCAGGTGTTCACAACATTCTCAAAACTGCAAATAGGCATAACTTAATGCAGAATTGAACTTGGGGCTTAGCTTTAGGGGGAAGGAAATAAACTTGGGCATAACTTCCACAGGATGGGGGGGGGGAGGATCAAAACTTGTCCATCCCATAAAAATCAAATACTATTTTGTTACATTTGATAAATCATAAAAATTACTCCATCCTCATGTCCCACGAGGTTAACAAAAACACCCTTGTAATAGTTTTTCTTGTATAATGTCTTATGAAGGGAGCGTGTGTTCTCCTGAAATGTCACAACGAAAAACTGTTTTGTTATGCATGTAATAATCGTAAACTACAGGAAAATAATCACCCTTGTAAGTTATAATGAGCCTTAAAATTTGGGGGGAGGGAGTGACCTCACTTACCCCCACCAGGTTATGCCTGTAAAACTGAATTAATTAAACCTGGCAATGTTACACAAAACATTCTCACTTACATTTCAATATAGCTACAAGAAAGAACATGTCTCCTTTGAAACGTCATGAGATAAGCAGTTCTATGAATATGAAAGTACCATCTAGTTCTCAATACCTTTTTCTAACAGTACTTTACCTTCCAGTTTCGCACGGAACTCCAAAGGGCCTTAAATTCCTCAAAGCCTAGCTTCCCTGATCTGTCTGCATCCATCATAGCTATCATGCTGCGGCACACATCCTTTGAGAATCCTTCGAATTTATGTTCTGCAGATAATGCAAATCTAATAAATATTTTGCAAAAGACAGCCGAACACACATTCACAATTACAAACAATTCTCATTTCTATATTGAATGATGCTTGATTCACATTTTATCCTTAAATTCTGTATTCATGTGGTATTAATAACATTAACACTGGACCTTATGAGATTTCTGCAGTTTTTTTCCGAAAATCTTAATGGAAAGGGGATGTTGGTTAATGAAAAGGTGCGACAGAAGAGCACAGTGAAATCCATATATATTTTCAAGCTGACAAGAGAAAAACATATCTGCCAAGCTAGTCCCAATTGCAAATTATATTGCAGGTGTGATTTATCAACTCGCTCATTTGTAGTGTGCAGAGGTAAGTTCACATTTTAGAATATTCTTCATTTGCATATGCACTACAGAGTTTTCATTTGTTCATTTTCAAACAGAAACCTGATAATATAAAAAGGAAAGTTAAAAATTGTACTTACGTATGTGAGTATATTGTTCCTCCTGTAGAACGACGTTTCAGAGATTGACTATCTCCTTCTTCAGGTTCATAAAAAAACTAGGTACTTGACATAGTACTGCGTCAAAAATGTAATATGAGGATTGTGGTTGAGGGTTGGTTTGGATACATTTAAAATATTATGTTTTTTCTATTAGAAGTACGTAAAAAGCATGTTGTTCCCTAAGAAAACTTGTACAATAGACCTATTCACAGGTAAAAAGTTAAAAATCTAAAAAACCTGCTTGAAAAACAAAGCAACTTGCAGGTTTTTTAGATTTTTAACTTTTTACCTGTGAATAGGTCTATTGTACAAGTTTTCTTAGGGAACAACATGCTTTTTACGTAGTTCTAATAGAAAAAACATAATATTTTAAATGTATCCAAACCAACCCTCAACCACAATCCTCATATTACATTTTTGATGCAGTACTATGTCAAGTACCTAGTTTTTTTATGAACCTGAAGGAGAATAGTCAATCTCTGAAACGTCGTTCTACAGGAGGAACAATATACTAACATACGTAAGTACAATTTTTAACTTTCCTTTTTTATATTTTGGATTTGTGAGTAACACGCGACCAACCTACAATATGCTAAACCTGATAAGTGTGAAGATTATTAGTTTCAACACACGTGAGTGCTAAACACAGTTCTTTACTCAGAGAAAAAGTATGAATAACAATATTAATTTGTAATTACAAAAATAAGAACCCACGGTCTGGCCTTGTACACACCTTAACACCAAAGGTCACACTATCAACACCAACACAGTGCTCTACCCAACAGAGCACTCACTGAAATCTAAGAAATCTACGCCATCCTTCAACAAATTACTAACCCTGAACCCTGTACTCGTAAAGATTCAGACAGCAAGAAGAAACAAAGACCAATGGCCAAACTCCCCACTACCAGGGTACATATAGCTGCACATCCCCCAGTGCTGCCGAACAATAAGAGTCTGAACTCTCCCCAGGTGAACACTATAACCTTATGACAATGAAGGCACTGGGCCTTCAAGATCAGTTGCAAGAATAAGAAGTGCAACATGGAAATGCAGAATTCTTTCCATATGATACTGACACTTAGAAAATTTACTGTTCTGTAGGATATACCACACACATGAAGCTTCGGCCAGCATATTTAGATTTCTCATTCACCTTGCAGAAAAATGAATTATATATCACTGAATTGAAATAGTGTTGCTCTTCAGCACATCAAATCTCATTGCTGCTGTTATCACTCTTCCTAGATTGAAGTCTGGGACAACACAGATATTATGGGGTTCTCACCAGGATCTAAACTTGGGGCTTTGTGCCAAAAATCTTTAGCTAATACCCAGTGCATCAGCATTACTTGAGGACCATTGCAACTCAGTGCTTCCTTTGCATTCATCAAGTTATAACAAAATTTAATATTTTATGTCTGCTTATGTGTAGATTGTGCTAATTGTAATACCTTCATAAACCAACTACATAATGCGCCCAAATAAAGAGGTTTAATGGGTGACCCCCAAAGATCAAATTTTCTTCCACGCAAATCACCGTGGATTGCATTTAGCAGGTTAACAAGGATCTGGCATCTGTACTCTCAGTCAGTATAATCCTCTGTGGGGTTTGTGTTCTGTCCATGCGTTTGTGATTGTCCCTTCATCCATCTAGTCTTAATATTTCAGAGGTTTGTTTGAGTTGGTGTTTTAAGTCCACTTTATGCACAGTGAGGCTAATCAGGACTGGACCTACAGTTTAAAGTGGGATCCGAACCACTTGTGCCTCCACTGGGTATCGATCCCGGGATCCCTTGATTACAAGGCAATGACGCTACCACTGCACCATGGGGGAGGCCCAATAATTCAGAGGTGAATAAGGTAAAGTTTAGTATGCAATCTAGAATGCTGCATCGAGGTTTTTTTTTGCTCGATCGTCTAATAGTTTGCACGGATGATGCTAGTTGGCTTACGGAATAGACTGCTTCTTCGATCGTACAGGCAAACGATCGTTATACACTCGAAGCCCAGTAGTTCATGTATAACCGTAATTTGTCTGTGGTAGTGGGACTTCAAATATGCTTTGTGAAGTGAAAGGCTGTGAAATTGAAACTTAAGTGAACTAAGTCATCATTTCAATGTTAAAATATAATTTAGTCTATCATACCAATATATGAAAATGAATAGATGATTACGGGCTGATACTACAAGCACGAATTTTACACTTATATTTGTACGATTATTGTCACATTGAAATGATATTTGTAATTCTATATATTCGAGCATGGGAGAGTTTGAGCGAGGGAAAGTTGTCCAATGCAGTACTCTAATGCAATCTTAATGGGGCATTATCCATTGTCTATTTCCATTTTCTATTCCATCTATTTCTATTTTCTCTTCCAAATATGCCAGTCACGAAAGCCAGAAAACAGTGGCGATGGGACTCAGTGCACTGACCACATGCCACCCAATGAAAAAGCTGCTCTGTCAGAGCTTGGCTCTTTAGGGGGCTGTTGCACTCACACCATTGAGTTTAGTTTCTTATACCAACTATGGCCAAAGAAGTGTCTCTTCTACCTTCAGAACAACTACTTTCTATCCCGATAGTTTGCTAGCCACTACTTGAGGGTGAGATCACAATTTAAATTTTGCTACAATTTAAAATAAATAGTACACTGAGCATCCCCAACTTTGAGCACCGAGTGTCTAGCGCAATACAATGAAGACTTTTCTTTATTCAAAGTATTCACATTGAATACTTGATCAGTTCAAGAATATAAATATGATTCCACTGTTCAGCCTCAGTAACACCCAACATAAACTGTGTAATGCAATCTGTTCTTCAGATCAAAACATGCTACAAACTTACATATTGAGCCTCTACAGATTGTGAAATTAGCTCATTGCTAATGTATTATTAATACCACATGAAATTAAATATACCACCAAGTACAATATGCCCGAAACGTGCATTTCTCATATAACTGACCCAACACCAAACTGGGCTAGTGTACAAACCCATCCAGGATAACAAGGAAAAGCAGCAGGAATAAGCACATAGATGGATCTGAAGGTGAAGGATTAAAGCTCTGAAAAAGAAAGGGAAAAATCTTTTAAAGCTCACGAAGCAAACAAAGCAATTTATGCCTATAAAAAATTAAATACAATACTAAACCTTAAGTCAAAAGAAAGGTGTACAGTAGGGTTGGTAATGTACAAGAAATTATAATAGAATCCAACAAAACACTTTGTCAATCTCTACATAAAATGTTAACTGTAAAATAATTTTAAGTTACTTGCAGTAAAGTATTTTAATCATTTGTCTATTATGGTGATACTATCAGCTGTTTAATTGGGTCTAGGATACTAATTATGATGGTGGATTGTCACCTGTGTTCTTGAGTAAAATAAACAATTGTAAATTGAAGTTTCACTAAAATTGATGGTGGATGAAAACACCTCTTTGCAAGTAACGTGGAATTGTTATGATGTTACAAAGTGAATTTCAATTGTGTTTGTTCAATGGCTCTAAATTGTTCAACTTTTTTGATCAGCAAGGAAAAATAATGTTCTTCATTTGTATGCATGCAGACACCTTCCTTTACACATTTACTAACACAAACTTAATTAATAAGATCTATTTTTCAAAATGTCTAACTGGAAACAGTTTACTCAAAGGTAAAATACCTGAAGCTACAATGTTATTAATTCTGGAATTACTAGCTTCTTTTTTTCTACTTTTGTACTGATGTTGTTTGATTATTTATACTCAAACTAGAAACTGTTCTCTTTAAAGTTTAATAATTTACGACATTGATCATGTGGCTAATTTGCAAGAGAATTTACTCATGTGCGCAATTTATGTGAAGATTTAGTACAATCAAGTAGGAACTTGCTCCATATACAACAAAGTATTCTCACATTAGGATTTGGCACACACAGAAGATGTAGTAACACAATTAAGCCTTGTTTCCATATTATATACACTGAAGTTGCTGACCAAGGCTGTTTATTAAAAAATTAAAAGCACACGTAGTGGATATAGTGAGAAAGAAGGCGGGGAAAGACATTAGAGGTGAATGGGATAGTGAGAGAGTGGTGCAAGCCCTGGAAACCATTTGGGACAATGGGTACTGCAGATTAGTGAAGGTCTGAATATAGGTTCTTGTTTGAACCCTGTGCTCATGGAATTAGTTATGAATGAATGGGAAAAGGAGGAGATAAGATAATTTTGTTTTGCAGATATGTGGATGATTGTTTTGGAATATGGAAGGGAATGGAGAGGCAGCTGAGTAGGCTAGTTAAAGAAACAGAAGATGAAAGAAAATGATATTCCTTGAGCTCGAAACTGAACAGGAAGGGAGATTAAATTTCTTTGATATTATGATGAAAAAGAAGAGAGGAATGGGCATTGAGACCACATGGTATCAAAAGAAGTGTTCGGCAGGAGATTTCTGCCACAAAAGAAGTGATGTGAGCAGAGCAACAAAACAAAATTTTATAAGGAACATGGAGGACAGAATAAATAAAATATGCACAGAGAAAGAAGGAATCAAGATCAACAGCCTGTGGGAACAACTGGAAGAGAACGGTTATGAAAAGAAAGACAGACACAACATCAACAGAAGGAAATAAATAAAAGAGAAAGGCTCAGAAGAGAAGGAAGAAAAAGACATTGTTTGGCATAAAAAGTATGGGAGAGGCCACAGAGAAGATATGCAAAGTGCTAAGAAAAGTAGGTGTAAGAACTTACAGGAAGGGAGGATGCACCATTTTAGGTATAGCCAACAAGAAGGAAGAAAACAGAAGAGGAAGGGGTTGTCCAGGAGCTGAAGTGTAAAGAATGTGAAAGTATGTACATAGGTGAAACAAAGAAGAGACTGAAAGACTGGTTAAAGCAACACATGGATTACATGAGACTGTAGAGAAACAGGAATGCCATATTCAAGCACACTAAAGAAACTGGACATGTAGTAGAATGGGATTTGGTGGAAAAAAGAAGAAAGAACTAGTGAGAAAATGGAAGGAGGGCAAAGAAATAGAAAAGAAAGGAGAAGACATAATGAACTGGAAATGAGGACTTAAGATAAACAAGGAATCAAAGCAAGTGTTAGAAAAAATTGAAAGGATGAGAAAAAGGAAGGAGGAAATAATGAAGAAGGAAGGAAGAGAAGAGATGAAGACCAGGGGGTGAGGAATCATCCACATCCAAAAAGGCAGGAGGGGTGGGGAATGGTAAAGACACTTGCTAATCTTGACCTGTCAGTGATGGAGAACCATTAGTCACCTGTCAAGAGGAGATATGTATGTAAATTCCTTTAGAGAAATCGTCCCAAGATATGAACTCAGGACTAAAAGTGGTTAACGTTGTAAGTGCCAAAAGCGAAAGTGTTGAGAAATCGCATCATTCAGCAAATCAGCCCATAAGAACGTTCACACTAGTGCCTCTTTACATGCCCTTTGAACTACTTAGAGGGCTACCAGCCACTTTTCACGTTTACCACATTATTAAGAAAGCACATTTCACAGTTTAACGTGGAAAACTGTGTTTGAATTCTTGTGGCACTTACAGCGTTTATCAATTTTAGTCTTCAACTGTCAACATAATGTGTTTCTGAGTGCCTAGACACACTGTTGTGTGTATAAATACTTTCTCGTTGTTTATTCCATCATTTTATTGTAGTTCTTTGTCTGAGAAGACCCTAATATAGGGTAGAAACATTACGTGTAAAGTGGTTTTAATTTTTTAATAAACTGCCTTGGTCAGCAACTTTACGAGATGTAGAAATTTGAGCAAAAAATGCAGACTCGACCAGGACTCAGACCCGGGTCTCTAGCATACCATGTCATTGTTCTACCACTGAGCTACCAAGCCAGCCCTGGCTTCACGTGATTTTTTGCTGTCGCCGGTTTACCTGTATGGAATTGTGTGTCAGTGCTACAGGGGGATCTGTTACCTTTCAAACACTTAACTTTGATGCTACCTGGTTCCTCCCAGCATAGAGATGTAAATTACATTAGGATTTGGTAATTTGGCACAGTATGTTAGAGGCCTGGGTTCACATCCAGGTTGAGCCTGCATTTTTCGCTGAAATTTCTACATAAAATATTCTGTTGTGTACTAAATATTAGTGTATTTCCCTAAATATTTATTTCTATTTTATGTTTTCCTTTGGAGAATAGCTGCAAGCTACTACTTAATCATCTGTACAGTTGGATGCATTTATATTCCCACTTTTTCATAGCTGGAGACCAGCCAAGTAGCACAAGATTCTATGCATAAGATTGATGCCATTTGGGTCATAAGTTGCTGACAAATTTGGAGTGCGAAATACAAGGTTTACCAGGAATCAAACCTGAAATTCCAGTTATATAAATAGAAGCAAAAAATGGGATACAGGCATACCTGACTTGCTGTCTCAGTTGGATACTGCATTTTTTGCCGAGATTCTGAGATAGAACATTAGTGAGTAGCATATAACAATGCAACCCCACCTCACATATCTAGATCTATTGAAAAATTTCTGGAGATGTCTTTGTAATATGGTATACATATATGAACACTAGTAGAAAAAATCCTGGGACTGACTGACTTATTGTTCCACGAAATGCAATGACAGGGTGGTATGGGAGTCAGAACTCTTCCTTAAAACTTCACTTTTATTATTATTTTTCCTCTTATTCATGATTGCATTATATTTTTTTACCAGCGCTTTAAATTATTCCCTGCCCCACCTTTAAAAAATCTAGGTGAGTGCATGTTTCCTACAATTGATATCGCCACCTTTCCCAACTTCTAGACTTATGATCAGCAACAATTATTTTTCTCCATTGACTGATATGTAGTCATCATTTCAAATTCTGTCTCAACTTTCTGTGATTTTCTTGACTGAAGCAATATTTCTTACTTTAATAAATGTCGCGCTTTCCTTTAATACCAGAATTACCTAAAAATCTAGATCCTGGAAGGAAAATGTTCCTTGAAATCGTTTCAATATAATATTTGTAGCATTTGGTATAAGGCTACTATATGCAAAGAGTCTCACTGAAATTTGACACTGCTGTAGATTGTATCCTTATTTACATAGTGATTTAACCAATAGGCTATCGTGAAGATGCGAGACGAGATCACACCAGAGGGACCTGATCCAAAAGTTAAAAAAAGTAAAGTAAAGTGCTCCCCTGTGCATAGCACCACACCATGAAGGCGTATAGGGGCTGTGGGGGTAACGCCCCACACTTTCTTGATCCGGTCGTGAGTGGAGGTGATGTGATCAGCATCACGCCCCTGACTGCCTTACCCCCCCAGGTACCCATGTTATTCGACGCTGGGTGGGCACCGGGGCCGCTTCCATCGTTAGAAAAGTTCCCGGATTTGAACCAGCCGGGGGATCGAACCCTGGACCTTTAGCATGGTAGTCAGACGCGTTACCGACTGAGCCACCGGGACCTGATCCATTGTTGAAATTATTTTTTCCAAATAATAGTAATTTAAATTTTCCAAACTGAAGTAAGCTATCAATGAAAATCACTGATACAGTATAGATATTCTGTGGCACATATGATAAGCAAAATATACCTTTAAAAAACTACAATAGGAAAACTTTGTCATTGCCTTAGTCTATTTTTTACAAATCTACTTTAAAAAATGTTACACTATTTTCATGATAAATGCTTAAAAATACAATACTATGCTATACTATTTATACAATGCTAAGCCAAAAAAGCAATTAGAAAAACAATTAACTACAAAAAATTGAATAAAACTTTTGCTTACCAAATGCTTGGGACAGGGCAGTGTCACGGCACAGTACACCACACAGAATGGAAAGTAACAAGTTGATGTAATTATCTTGCGATTGCGAATTAATGGGAGACTCTAACAACAACAACAAAGAGGAATTAGATTATGCTAGAAAGAACACCAAAACATGTACACGCCACAAAAAAAGACAGAAAACTTCTCAACCACAGGTAGTAGTGTTTCTTGGATTAGTGCAAAAACCATCAGCCATTTGGTGTTCCTTCTAGCACAGCAGAGTAAGTGAGGATAAGTTCAAAGCAAAGCTGCAACATCTAGCAAAAACAGCAGAGGTATTTTTTTTAAAAAAAAAAAAATACAAACATTAACACTCAATTTTCAAACAGTTAATTTCTCTTTCTTTTCAATGTAACATATTGGTTATAAATTATTTGCAGTTAATAAAATTAAACAGTAAAACATTATTATGTGATTATATATTAAAACATTATGTAGCTACACGAATCATGCATCATCCATGAAGCACAATCATTTTCTTTCAAATAATGCCAACTGTTAGTATTCTTAGTGCAAAGAAAAACCTTTGGTAATAAAATAACTAAACGAAAGTGCATATATTATATTTATCACACACAACTACATTCATAATTGTGCTTAACCTGTTAACTGGGTATTTATGAGCCTGCACGTAACCTCCCTTGGAATTTCTATACTGCCAGGGAAAATTACGACAGACAAGGGTCAGTTGTAAAAGTGGCCCTACAGTCCGAAATAAAACGCACCTGCTAAATGAAAACAATATCTATCTATATTTTGTATTATATTAAGTATTCAAAAATAAAATGCAAAATAACTCAGCATTGCATGTACACTTATGGCTCAGTGCCACCATTTCTGTTGTAAGAAGGTTAATGCAGTACATTGCATTTCATCATGGTGTACTCTTTATGAAAAAGAAACATCAATTACTACAACAGACTTTGGATCCATTACGACATTTAGTAGAGAAAACAACAAATATTACTGAAGTGACATTAGTTCGAACTAGTTATACCCAGGGAATATTAACTACTAAACAGCATGGACATAATATGTCATATCCACAACAATATACTGGAGGAAATATATATTTTTTCATGCCATACCCAGTTAAAATGGTTAATGGTGGAGTTAATAGTGTCTTTATGTTCATTAGCTGTGCTATTTTGTCGCATCCAATCAAAAGCTTCATTAGTTCCATGTGGGAAACTGTTCAGAGTTGATACAGAAAAACAAATGCACATATCTACAATGAGCACACACAAAACATAATTGAATGCATATAAATATTACTTGTGTGAATTAACTTTATTACAGAAGTACCTTCAGAGAAACATAGAAGTTAAAACAGTACAAAAATAAAATTCCTAATATTAAAGTGAATATGTGTCTGCAGTCATATATGCAATGTGAATATGAAGCTGAAAATTATTTTTTTAACACACATTTCATAAATTATAAAGAATCTTATGTGCAGTCACAATAGAGCTCAGAAAAAGTCTCGCATGAATTCCAGCATTTTAAAATGTCCACAATATGTAACATTATTTATGCGATATTTACGCTCACTTTGTTGCATAACTGGAAAACTAATACCAATAAACACTTCCCTGTTAGGTTATTACTGAACGGAAGCCATCATATTAAAAAGGAATAAAAATATTTGAAATATTTCTCCCACTTAGTGTACAAATGTTAATGTGATGTTTGTATGTAGGCCCAATTCATTTAGTATGATCAGAAGAAGTTTTTCAAACTATGTCTTCTTCCTACTGGTTTTGAATCTGAATGCTGCTTCAAAAGAATCTTAAAGTATTCTTTAACATAATGTTTGGTATCCATTTTAGGGGAAGTTCTACAATAACTACTTTAAGAAAAGATTTTTTTGTGGATTTACTAACTTTGCATTGCACAGCATACAAAACAAAATTATATATTAACAGATCTCCCTAGACAGGTGTTCTAACATGAATCAGGCTATCAGCCTCCCCAATAACATTTTAGTCTCCTAATCTATGGACCACTTGGCTCCCTATCCCCTACATAGAAAATTTTATCCTGTGATTTAGGCTAATCATCTTATCCATAAAGTTCCATTAGATCTGCAGGGGCTGCATAGTAGTGTTGCCATTGGCATTGCTGATTTGGAAATTGCAGTGTTTATGACTCTTGACTGTTGGCCCTTTTAAGGAAGCCTGAGACAGATAATTAACCCCCACCCCCACCTTGCCAGAACACACAGAAGCCCCTAAAAGGGCAATAAAAGGAGAAGTTTCTTCTCCTAGTGAGAGAATCCCATGCATCATTTTTGTGAATGTGTTGACATAAGTGCAGGTCCAGTGCTTGTCTATTATTTTTACACTGCATAGGCTTCTATTTTTTATTATTATTGTTTGCAGAACCACTATTTTTATTATGCTGCCACGGCCAGATAAGGATGCATAAAGGGGCACTGAATAATTTTGGGAGAAGTCAAATGAAGCACTAAATTTATACTTCTTTAGAGGGGATGGGAGCACTGAGTTTTACTGCGTTAAGTGCCTATTACCAAAAAACGAGACCTGAAATAATCAAAGAATATGACTATTAAATACAACGTATGGGAATTCTGATCATTTTTTAAAAAATATCATTAGGTAGAAGGTTGTCCCTAGTTGTATTGGAAGCATTTCGTATCTTGTTTTTCTCTAGAAACTAAGGACTTACAACTTCTTGGATTTGATCAGTCCACACACACATGCTGCATGCTATTTATTTTAAACCTCGTACAAACTGGGACGGAAAATGCTACAGATACTTAGTGAATACTCTCATTTGCATACAGAGGTTTTTAAAGTTAGTAGCTTGCAGTATTCTTCCAGGCAGAAGATGTGACCTCAGTGTGAAAATTGGCTCAAATACTATTGAATAATTCATGTTAACACTTAACTGATATTGTTGGCTCATATTTGACCTGATCGAGTTTGTTTTTAGAAACTGTCACAAAGTAGTGCGCAATATCAACGAAGCCATATTCTCTCTATGCTGTTTTTTTTCTGGATTTTTTTTTTCAGTTTCCACTGGATGTCATTGCATTATTTGTTCCAAAGCTAATTTAAAATATATTTTTTTCATTATATTGAAATATAATATACCTTTACCTAATTGAGTCAGGCACGATCTGATAATACCATTAATATGGCAAAATTCACAGGTTGATTTTCTAGATGCAAGTAAGCTTTGTCAAATGCAAAATTTAAAAATATATCTTTTGCTGAATCTGTGCTAACATGCGAGACTTTTTCTGTCATGTGGGTTGCAAATAAACTTTCAGCCTGTAAAAAACAAAATAAAAAAGGAAAATTTTCTACCTATGGTGTACAGAGAAGGTGACTGTAAAATTAAAACACTGTTTACCTGCAGTTAGAAACTGTTAACTGTGACGAGAGTAGCGTTATTATTATTTTTGTCACTTTTCTAGAAAGGAAATATCCAAACTTATTCAACAAAAAAATGTCAATGTTAATTTTGTTACTATCAAGACTGATATGTACATTGATCTTGAATTAGATAACATTCTAACAGCTTTTTGGAACATAAAAACTAAACAGTTTTACTGAATCTACTAATTGACTAGTCTCATTCCAAGTCTTGTAATTGAACATGACCATGCAAAAGATACTGATATTCAAGCTATTTGATTTGAATTAGTTTGATTTTCATCCACAAGAAACTATTGAAATTGAAATAGGCCACGAAGGGAGTAAACACATACCTTTCTTCAAAGCAAAATCCAAAATTTCCTTGAGTTCCATCCAATCCACTTCCATATCGTCTCCTGCTATCCTTTGGAAGAATTCTCTTACTTTTTCATCTTGAGCTTTGGACTGGGGATCGGGATCAGTCACAACCTGAAAAATTAAAAGTTTGTTTATGCATTTTTCACAGCAGTGTTAACTGTAGTCCCAGGTTGATTAATAATTTCTTAAAATCTGACAGAATTTTATTGTGTGTGGTGATTTTTAATAAATTCTGTAAAAAACATATCAGTATCTAGATTTCATCATCCACCAGACTTTGTTTCAGATCTTCGAAGTTCTTGTTGTCCCTCTACAGAGCTGAGATGACAACTAGCATTTCTCTATTTTTTGGCCAATATATTCTGGATCTCTCTTCAATATAAAATAATGTTTCTATTTAACATGCCTGTCTTCATTGTTTTCTAGCAGAACGTGTCGTATGAGCTTGTGACAAATTGTGTTGTGGAAATGATTACAGTATTAAACATCTGAAAATTGTCTACCTGCCAAGAAAATGTTCTCCATGCTATGCCAGACAAATCAAGATTACAATGTACACTGCTGAGCGCATGGAGTGGGGAGGGGGAGAGAAGGGGGTGTCTTTGACAGATGTAATACCCCTTCCCTCATAGCCCATTAGGCCTGGGAATGGGTGTCCCTTCATCAATTTCATCTTCTTATCAATCGTCCTCATTGTCACAATTAGCTAAAAGTGGCAGAAAATACACTAAATAACAAAAATCAAATCAATTCTTAGCACATTATTCCTTTTAAAACATAAAAATATTTTTAAAAAGCCAGATACATGAACATCGTAAAATATAGCTTGGGCTCTAGTAAAGTAAGTCACACTCCACTCTTACAGAATTCATGAGGCACTGATCATGTATATCCCTTCTTTACCATCAAACACACACAAGATTTAGAAAACCTCATATTAGGATTGCTGCCTAAAAAGCTAGTATGTTAATGTGTCAGACATGTCAGGATAATAATTAACAGTTATTATGTTACCTGCAAGAGTATAAAGCAAATATTTGTGTCTAATTGTAAAGTGAGAAGTTTTTGCATGATCATCATCAACATATATTGTATGTGCTTAAATATTATATCTACAAGTTAACCTTCAAGAAAATATTACAGCTTGCAATGGATTTTTTATTAACTTCACCATGGCATGTATACTTCATTAAAAACATGCAAAGATTGTAGTCAAAATTCTGATTTTTCGTACAGCAGATTAACATCCTTTGGTTTTAATTACCCTGTGATTGTTCATTTTCTATAATATTACCAATAAAATGCTTGCATAAAAACAGCAGATATATACTCATAAGCAGGGAATGGATTTATATGTAATAAAAATGTGCTAAATATGTAAATACATAGTTATTTTCACCAAAATATGGAGTTAAAAAATATGTACTTAAAATTGTAAGAAATTACCTTTTTAACAATATAAGACACTACATACGTAACCAACTTTAAAATAATTGATTGTGCTTCTCTCGGCATTGTAACTATTACTGTCATTGTCTTCAAGAAAGACCAGAAGTTAACCCCATACATGCAAGGGTGGGGTTAGCAATGTGCAGCTCGACTGGGACTCTTAAAATTTTGCCAAAATAATGTTTGTAACAACCTGGAGCTGATGCTTGTGCCCTCATTCTACAATTGTAAATAAACAAGAATTTCAAGTGTTTTACAATAGCGAAAGCAAACAGTTGGGAGGTGTAAAATAGAAAAAAACAACATTGTTTGGATGACAGAAAACTTGTAATTAATGCAATTGGAAGATAAAAAGATTGTAAACTTTAGTTTGTTTAACATTGCTTCAAACTTTTGTCAGTTATTCGCAAGAAATTCTCCCAACTCTTTCGATCACACAGGGGCATGTAGTTATTGAGCAAATATGGAGTATATGTTGAGAAATGTTCTGAAATATGGAAATAATATGTAAAAATAACTAAAATATATAAAATATGAGCCAAAACCTAATATATAAAAATATGGAAAATAAAAACTGTATGTTTCGAGTCTACATGCCATGATGCGCAAAGACAACACAAAATATAACTAATTTCAGCTTCATACGTAAATATGTTTTTACATATAAACCTGTTCCCTGGTCATAAGTAATAATTAAATTTTTAGACAAATTTGATGACAAATTAAAGTTACTCATTTAAATGTATTTCCAATATTTATAGAACTTGTATTACCTAATTTAGTTCAGTACTACATCCTAATCAATAATTTCCAATGTGTTAGTTATAAATTCAGTTTACATGGATTCGTATGGTGGAGTTTTCTTTTTCAGGAACAAAAGTTATGTATAATCACCAAGAGTTGCATACAACAGTTGCAAGAAGAAAAAGGTAAGTGAAGCTTACTTTTGTTCATTTGGTTGAATTATAACTACAATGTAAACAATCAATGCCAACACCTTCACCAAGACTTCTAAATCTACAAATCTTGAATTATGAACAAGACGAAATGGTAATTCCACACACTGACAACTGAAGTGAAGTGATCCACTCTCTCTGAGCCATTATTTTCCTGTAGTTTACGGTTATTACAAGCATAAGAAAACAGTTTTTTCTCTTTGTGACGTTTAAATGTACATTTAATGAATTCAAAATGAGAAACTCGCTACCAGATGTGGAAACCACAGGAATATATAATATAAGTTGTTCATGTTCAAAAGATTATGTGGGACAAACAGCAAGGAAAATGGCAATAAGATGGCACGAACATGATTTGGACATTATAAATCTAAACCCAAGAACAGGTTTGTCAACTCATATCATCGAAGAGAAGCATTTGATTAAAAAGAGAAGGGTTTTAAAAAGATTAACGGGAAAAACAGAGTTGAATGTCTGGGAAGCCTCGTTCATTGCAGAAGAACACTGGAATAAATTAAATAATGAAAATGGTAACATAGATCCAGTGTGGAGTTTTCTTTTTCACAAATGGAGTAAGCCACCATCTTTAAAATTTAATGTAACAGAAAACATCAAGAGACTTTGTGAAAACAATGATGAATTTGAATTACCTGATGATATTTGGGATTCATAATTTTAAAAAATAGACTGCTTTTTTCACAGTTAAGTTGCTATATTACAACAATGTAACATTGACAACATCCATTATATAACAGATTCTTTTTGTTTAAAAATTACTAACCATTGTTATAACTGTATCTTTAGTCAAAATGAAAATAAATGTCTGATGAAAGGAGCGTGTGTTCTCCTGAAACGTCACAAAGAAAAAACTGTTTTCTTATGCTTGTAATAACCGTAAACTACAGGAAAATAATTCTATCATGCAAGCAATGCGTACATACAAGAAAAACTATCTCTCTGAGCCTTCTAAAACTAACAAATCTTGTATTAAATGGCAGATGTCCCAATCCCATCCCACCCAGAGGATGTCTAAAACTAACATTCTTTTAAAACAGATGCCATTATGTGTGTGTGTGTGTGTACATATGCTTGAAATATTGAAATTGCATTTATGTACTGAAAGTAATGTGAAAGTTTTAAAAGGGTCAACATGGACAATTTTAAACAGTCATGAACACACAGAACAAACACTAATAAGTTAAATAATGAATATTGTTGAGAAAAGCACAGACATTAACAGGACAACATGTAACAAATGTTCAGAAAACAGATCATATATACATCAAATAACACATTGTATGCTGAATTATTTGTAATATATTTAAACAAATAAGGTATTACAGAATATTCTTACGTGAAAAACATGCTTCATCTGGTTACTATGACAGTTCTGCATGTGTGCAAGTTCATGAATTATTAAATTAAAATTTTAGCCTCACGTTAAACATCAGAGTACTTCTTATGTATGCCTCCGATTCATATTTTTGCATTCTTTATATTAGTCTCTCTCCCTGAACCAAAAATCTACATTCTGTTGGCAATGGAGACAAATATTTTATGTACCCAAGCAGATGGTATTATACTAAAGCAGTTCCTTGAAACTGTAACTAAATAATCAAACTCAATGTTCTCAAAGTAGAAAAATATTTACAACAATAATTAATAATTCAGAACAACTTATAGCAGCTATCAAATTTAAGAATCCTTGGAATTGTTGAGTGTTCACTACAGTGAAGACATTTTAATCTTTTCATTGGGCTTTGCTAGATACAAAGCTTAAGAATGTTAAATGATCATGTTTTGAACTGTAATGTTTACATGCAAGATTATACACACTTGAGGTTAAGCTTTTATTTTTATGAAGTCTACTCTTCAGTAATATTATTTATGTATATTTAGTCCTTACAATTTTTTAAGTCTTTAAGTCTATTTTTTTAAAAAAAAGTTGATCAAATTGCGATCGCACTCAAACAGCAAGTAGATTCAAGACAATTTGCACAGAAATATATTCAGGCAGGAATATACTACATGGCAGAAAGTACATTGAACTTTTTTACAAATGATGTAATAGACAATAGCATGCATATTATATTTTTTTTTATTTTTAAATTTTAATTTTTTACTTTAGCAAATATGTTTTGCATGCATTTAAAGATAAATAAAGTTATTGCAAGTATTAGAAAGTGATTTGAAATCTACAGAGACTTAATAATTATGAATAGAAATATTAGCTTATTCTATACTAATTGAAAAAAGCACTGATCAAAATAATGTAAAAATACTACAAGTATGGAGTATTACCACCAAATGCTAGGAATTTTATTCTGAAATGCATGGAAAAGTATGAGTGATCGAAAAAATATTTTGCGGCACAAAACGGCTCCTTAGCAAAAACCCTATGTGGGGGTCATCATGATCAAGCAATATTTGCCTGTGCAGTAGCTCAAACCACATGGTCGCTCCGTTGTAGACTTGAAGTTTTCTTTTGTTTTTTGTGGCCAAAGGGCATGAAACTTTCTGAAATCTACAGAAGAATGAAGGTTTAATATGGAGACAAGTTGTTTGAGTCAAAGGAGAGTGTGTGAATGGGTACAAAGATTTAAAAACAGAAGATAAAATGTCAGTGAAACAGCAGATTGAGCAGTGAATCTGACTGCAGGTAAAAGGTAAAAAAAGGTAAAGTGTTCCCCTGTGCATAGCACCACGCCATGAAGGCGTATAGGGGGTGTGGGGGTAACGCCCCACACTTTCTTGATCTCGGTCGTGAGTAAGTAACGCCCCACACTTTCTTGACTGCAGGTAAGTCTCACTTAATGAAATTGCTGTAGAATTTAACAAGAGTTACAGCTCTGCATACAGTATTGTCCATGATGACCTCGGGTATAGGAAAGTGTGTAGCAGATTGGTCCCAAGGCAGCTGTCCGATGATCATAAGCATGCATAGGAGACAAGTTATCAGGAGCATTTAGACCACTATGCTCTTGAGGAAGATGCTTTTATCAATCGAATTGTAGTAGGAGATGAGTGCTGGATGCACCATTATAAACCAGGGAGTGACACACAATCGATGCAGTGGAAGAACCCCTCGTCTGCAGCAACAAAAAAATTGAAGAGACAGGCCTTTCCTGGGAAAGTCACGCTGACAATCTTTTTGGATGTCAATGGCCCTGTTTAGGTGCACTTCTAGGAAATGGGTCAAACTATGACTAGCGCTCAATACAGTGACATGCTAGTGAACAAGTTTAAGCCTGCGATATGATCAAAATTCTGATCTAAGCAATAATACTCTCTCAAAAGGAGTAGTGTTGCTTCACCACAACACCCACCCTCATGGCTGCGCAGTGAATGCACTGTGCATTTTTAAATTTGGAGTGTTGAAACATTCACCATACAGTCTGGACTTGGTGCTGTCAGACTTTCACTTGTTTGAACCCTTGAAAGAATATTTGCAAGGTCAGAAGTTTGCAGATGACAACAAAGTAATTGAGGCAGTGCAAAGTTAATTTCAGGCCACCCCTGTTTTCTAGAGGAGTATCCAAAACCTTGTGGAATGTCAAAAAATAAGACAAATAATTTCCGTAAGAACTCTTGTAAAAATGTTAATAAAATTCCTGTTATTTAATGATTTTCCCTAGTACTAGTTTGGATATAAAACCTAGGCATGTTCTTATTGCCACAAAATTTCTTGAAGTCATGCAAGTTTGACTTTCTACATTGGAACTATTATGAAACACATTTGCAAAATTATTTTTAAGAAATGTTTTGCAAGATTGCATAACAATCACTTTCAATGCTGACTGACACTAGGTGCACATATCAAATTGTCAGCAAGATCTTAGCATGTCAGAATATTTTGCTCTGAAATATTTTTACACGAGCACAAATGCTCTGTGTGGAAGAAATCTATTGAATATTGTGTTACTTCTATGACTTCTTATTGGCGTTAAAAAGTCTCATATCGAGTGAAATATCTGTATGAGTATATGCTCTGTTAACATTCATTTTATAGTGTACACAAAGTGTATGTAATTCCTTTTATAAATAATTCATTTCATTCTGTTATATTTTATACCTGAAATAATATAACAAATGAACCAGTCAAAATTTAAGTTCTGCATATTTCAGAAACAGAACAATTTAAAGTGTCAGAAGGGGTTAGATGTGATTTACAGAAGTTGGAGCAACAGCTAAAGCAATAAAATTGGTCAATAGAAGTGACAAACATATCAACGATACATGGACATATTACAGTTTAAGAAATTCTCAAAAGAGGAAAGACTACTGTAAAGCATGACAAACTTCCATAAGTTACACATTCCTTCATTTTCTTTGTCAAAAATACAGATACATATTCAAGAAAACATACAAGGGAAATATATAAATGAAAGAGTTAGTAAAAAAGTAGGGATGGACCGATATGAAATTTTGGCCAATACTGATCAAGTATTGAAATAAAATTTACCAATATTTCCAATAACCAATATTTTACCAATTTGACATAAAAGTACAAATTTTCTTTGAAGCACTTGAAAGGCTTATTCACTTCTTTAGGTAACGTGTGCAATCAGATGACTGCAAATTATTTCACCTTAGAAAAAACTATGTTTAAATATTTACCTAACAAAACCAAAGTATATGAATTACAAATTTATATTAATAAAAATATAAAACATAATTTTGTTAGGCTCTTTATAGCAATATAGGAGCAGTAGAATTATCAGCAATATGGTCATATTGGCTGATATGATAGTGTACCGATTAATCTGTCTCATCCCTACTAAAAAGTATTGAACAATGCAGACATTCCATATACAAGACAAATTAAAACAAAGTTTGGAAATGCACAAATCCCATAGTTCATTCACATATTCTGGAACAAAGTCGAAACAAAACTATAAAGCTCTGTTAGTAAAGGGAAAAAAGGACACACAAGTACATACTTGTATCTAACTTACTTTTGATGGACCTCTAACAGGATCTCTTATATGCCCATCTCCCTATAAATTTGCAGTTTAAATGTATTAGTTAATAACACAGTCAATATAAGTAATAAAAAAAAACAATAATATATTGATTGAAATTGGCTCTCTTCCACTGAAAGAAGCAGCAGCAATTACTACTACTAAAGAATGTTTTGCAAGTAAAAGCTTAGCTTTATAGAGGCAAATGATTTCACAAAGAGTGAATTTAAATCCATACCAAAGCAAAAAGAAAAGTGAACTGACTGAACGAAACAGTGAGAAGTATTCGCTATGCATTACTGAGCTATTTATTTCCTATCATCTTACACACTGTAAAAATATAACTTTACCTCTCAAAAATATTGCATACATATAGGTTAAGTCAATATAGGTTCTAGAATGTTAATCACACACCTTTATTAGTGTCATATCAAGGGGTACAACTGGATAAAATTAAAGATTGTGTTCACCAGTTACAGGACAAAGTTAAATTTCTAAAAGACTTTTCATTTCTCTTTTCAAGTATTCTCACTTCATAACAGAACTAATTTTGTTTTAAATTTGAGTCACTATTTCAATCAAAATACACAACTCATATTAAACAAAATGTTAGTTTATATCAGCTGCTATCCAGTCAAGGTGTAATATAATGCACACTAATATTAACTTGTTCAAACTGTTCAATCTACAAACCTCAATACTAAATTTATTACAGTGTGTAATGATAATAGGTCAAGTTACTACTTTCAGACCATAATGTGCATGTCAAATCTATGCCACAGAAACCAAAATTATTATTTTTCATGCATCTTCATAGAACTATTGTGAACAAGCATGCACTAGGTAAGAGTGTTAGAATTCAAACTACTACTTTTTACTAAAGATTCCACAACCATGTTAAAGATGACACAACTAAAGATAAAAAAAATCAATAGCCACTGATTCAAATATAAAGTCTAGCCTTTAAGTGAGATTATGCAAAGGAATTTGAGAGTAGAGAAAGTTTTATACATACCCTCTGATCAATATCTGTTGTCCCAACCTCTTCGTCAATTTCTCTGTAAAAATCAAATCGTGCATGTTAATATATGTTATTTCAATAACAATAATTATTCAGGATATTGATTAAAATCCATAGACAAGTAACCTATTCACATACTTCTATTGGGAAATACATTTCAGCAAAAAACAATGGGTTTGTGATATTCTTAGGTATCATTATTTAGTTTCATGTAGTCACAATCCTCTGCAGCAAAAATGCTTAACGATTTTACTCATAACAAACACCAACTTGGCCTGGAAATTTCTGATTAGAAATAATTGCAAATTTCCCAAATGCAAGGTAAATTCAGGTTTCGAGTAATTGTAAAAGCACTGAACTATACACCATGTACTTACATTCTCCACCCATCTCTTTAGCATTCTATTAATTTCAGAAATTCAAATTCAAACATGTATGGTGATAGAAGCCATCAAAATTATTAGAGCATATAAAAATAGATATGTGAATAATATAAGCACACATTTCAAGTTAAAGGTTAAGTTCTCAGAAGATGATGTTGATTGTTGCAAGTATGATCAACAATTAGAAGCAAAATGATTTGTAAACAAAATATATAAACTGGAGCCCTTTTTAAACAAACTAGATATTCCAAAGTAGTCAATCCCACTACCACTCACCTGAGCTGTGCTTGTTTCATTACTGCATGATGTTCACTTATTCATGATTAACAGGACGAGAGCAACATATTCATAAAAATGCTTTTAAAAAGTGGACAAAAGGTTCAATGAGATCTTTCCTCTTGGCTGTTCAGAATTCGTGAGATGTCACACATATTGGCTACCTTATTGAAAACTTTTCTTTCAGACACTATGACTTTGTTCCTTAACTTTTTTCACAATGGAGATATTGACTCTTGCCAGGGAATCTTTAGCAACTGCTGAAAGTGCATGTTACTTGTGCATTATGTTACTACTAAGGGTGAGATAATACCAATACACCAGCACAACCCTAGGTATTACATTCCCTTTTTCCAGAATAGGATATGTGAAATGAAGCAGTAGGGGTTTGAATATAGAATCAAGTGGGTAATTACAAAAAAAAAGGGTTGTAAACACCACTTTTAAATAACATATCAAAGAAACATAAGTTTTACACAAAACAGTGGGCATTTATGAAAACAAATACATTTACATGTCTCGAACATGAATTTATGGTAGCTGAGGAATACTGCATTGACAAGCATGTGAGATCTGAACCTTTAATACATAATAAAGACACTCAGGTTATTAGCCACATGGCATTAAAACTTTGAGAGCAAAATGTTCACTTATTTTCAGGTAGTTCAGATTTTTGGAAACTTCCACAACTCACCTGAGGTCAGTGGCTTTGCAAGTAAATGTTACTATTCTTCCAGTGGAGGCAGAAGGGAATATTTTCTAAGGGGCATATACCAGGTAATAGCATACTAAAATGTATATTTTTGGCTAAAGAGCATTATTTATCGAGTTTATCTTGTTTGCTGGGGGAGGGGCAGTAAGAGGGGTGCTGGGTAACTGCAGGAGGGGGACATACAACCTTCCAACCCAACCTATGGCACAGTCACTGCTTGAGACCCCCTCTCCATCAAGTCAAATGTTGTGCCTTTGACAATAATAGCCATTCAATTCTGATTTTAGCACATAACGCATATGACATAGCAACAAATTACACTTATATGTTGAACAAAATGTACTTACTCCATATTATTCTTTTTCTCAGAGAAAACTCTGAGGATGAATTCTCCTTCCTCGTTTGGCTCAAAGGTTGAAGGTACGATGCAGTAAGTTCCAGGTGGCAGTTTGATGCGAGCACTAACCTCACGAAGGTTGATGAATGATGGTGACCTAGCTATAGATGCATTATATTTGTAGAAATTCAGATCTAATGGCTTGGGCAGGTTTTCTGGATCTTTCAACTGCAAAATACAAAGTTAATTGCATTACAATTATGTAGTTTACAATTATTTACAGCATAAAATGTAGGCAATGAATAGACATTTTATGATTTGAATCTCAATAGTTGAACATCTTTAATTACATTTGGGAAAGAATGTGCCACTGACAATAGTGAATGTAAAATATGCTTGTTATGCAAGATACAGTAGAAAATGTAGAACTGAGAGTAAGAAAATTCACTTGTGAGAATTGCTATACAACAAATGCATATCTGAACAATGAAAAAGTACTTAACAAGAGTGGTAACTGTCACTTTAACAATTTTCTTGATGGAGCACAAGAGCCACATGAGGTGAAGACCTACTAACTATGTGCTGGATGGAAGTTAGAATTTACCTGGTTACTTATAGAAGTATTAGTTTTTATTTACCATAGAAACATCTAATATAAACACACAAAGTACACACTAGTGAATGGAAAGAGGAATGCCCAAAAATAACTTCAGACCAGAAATGTTAAACAGTGCATTTGAATATTGAACATTTGGTGATGTTATTTCTTATAGCAATTATTGGGCATGAATCTCTCTTTTTTGACGAAAACTCAAAATGTGAAATAACACATTGTTACATTAATTTTTAATGTTTTCGAAAGGTGTGAAGTGCATTTTGCTTCCACATTTTGTCACGAAATGATGTGAAATGAACTGCAAAATGCTAAATAAACTTAACCCTCGTTGGTATACGTGTGAGCAAGGTGCTCACCCTGGGATATAATTGTAAGTTTTTCAGGCCCAGATAATGATATTACTTTCTGGTCTTGTGTAGCTGTCATTTGGAATGTCTATGGCCAGATTATACCAGTTATAGGTTGTGGCATTGTTCTCAGTCTGAGCAGACACGTCATTTTGATGACAGTTCGTGTTAGGTTTTGTGAGTACCACGCTAACACATAACAACCACGTAACCATTTTCTGCAAATATATTTTATTTCTGTGCTCACTGAATTCATGTTGTGTCACTGTTTTCTGTTTTGATTCTTCAGTAATTATTTTGTTCCACTCCATTCATTTATTATGGCTGCTATTTATGGATAATGAACTTTAAAATCTGATATTAGTCACAAATGAAGAACAGCAGTTCCGAGCATGGCTTGCTGAATCAAATGATGAGAAAAGAGAAATCCTGTGTAGAATGTTTGATCCTTAGGGCCCAGAAGATAATGTTTGCTGATGAGTCATTGAAAAGTGATAATGAAAGCAACACTGATCAATCTCATAAAGATGAACTTTTTTTTACTTCTTTTATTGCCCTTAATATATTGGTCGGGTTGAAACTATGAAGTAGAATGTATCACACTCTAGTCAACAAGTAATAAATTATTGAATTTATTCTTAATGTTTTGCAAGCTATTAGACATGAAAAGTAAATTCTTCATAAAATTATAAACATTGTTATTTTTTTCTTGATAATGTGTCTCTAATAATAGGTAATCGGTAATTGCAATACAAGAATACAATTTTGTTATTATATAAAAAATAAGATATATTTTAACTTATAAGTGATATATATTAGGCAATGCATATTTATAAACTATTTTTAACGTGATGATCCTTAGAGATATTCGAACAATAAAATTACTTGTAAGCACGACACTTACCGTGTACCAACCACATTACTCTGGAAGACTTATACTAATGAAGGGTTAAATACGAAATATAGGGTTTATGTACAGACGAGACACCTTCTGAGGTTTGAATCATCGTAGGAGTTATGCAAATCACAGAAAATTGATTAATTCTGCTGTAAATATTTGAGAAGCAAAAATGGACACTTAACACACTGATAACTGTATAAATGCGTTATTAGAAGTGAAATGTTAATTTTGTGTAATAAGTATAGTTTTATACTTTTAAATTAAATTTAGGGTTTTATTCACCATTTTAACACTGAAATACCATTTTATATAGTGCTCTTGATCCCAAAATATGCAAAGTTTTTGTAAAATCTTGACCTTTTATTCACCAGAAATATGTGGCTCCAGCAATTATTTAGCTTAATAACAGACCTGGATTTAGATACATGGAGGCTTGGTGCTAATATCATCATGAACCTCACCCTATTCCCCCCGTCCCTCCATACATAATTTCAGTTATGATTAGGGCCTGGGTATATATGCCATAGCATCTCCTTTCATGTAGCCAAACAAAAGTAGCAAATGCCTAAATTGAATACTTTTATTTAAAGTACACGTAAGTTTAGTAATAAATTTCTGTATGAAATACCCAAAATACACATTACAGTGTTTTTTAACAAAGAAAAGTGTAAATCTTACTGAGAGAACTTTCAACTTACATGATACAGAGCAAATCCGATTGTTAGACACTCCATGCCCATTTTCCTCTGTGCCCGACGATTCTTTTGCATTAGCGCAACTATTACTGTGCACTTATTATCTTCATCTTCTTCATCAGGATCTTCTAAAGTAATCCGGTACTGAGGATTGTGCCAAAATGTCTCTGGAAAAGAAGGTCAAAATTTTAAAAATCTCAAACATGAAATTACTTTATTGATAATTTTTCACACAGTATTTGTGCATACCTTATTTTAGATATAAGTTTGTATTTCTGCTGTTGTTTGCAAATATTTTATTTCTTTATTCTGGAGCATTTCATGGAGGAGGATTGTTGCTCCTCTAGGTGTTATGGTGATTCAGTCAGTAGCATGGGTACCGCCAGAAATTTTTGTAGGGGGCAGGTCGGGCAAATGATTCAAGTTGAATAGTATTATTACCACGGTTAGAAATGTTATTATATAATAATAAATATTATAAAACAAAAATACGTTATATAAATGGGGAGACTCGATCCACCAATCGAGTCAATACAAACACAACTACTTTCCATTATTTCTTTTGCATTTTGTGCAGTTAGTATCTGAAATGAATTTTGATTAACTTTTGCAAGTTTTGTTCAAGAAAAGGCTTTAAATGTTGGGGAGATTTTTTTTTCATAAAGTTTGTTGTGTGATCTCTCACCTACAACTGTAATTATTAGAATTTTGGAAACTATGGAACAATTTGTTCTTTGGATGAAATGGTAGAATATAACCTTGTTGCTGTATTTTTCACTCCATGTTTTCGATCCAATGTATTTTTACTTTGATTATTCTGTTCAAGTACTAACTAAATTAACTTTATTTCTGTTCTTAACAATAAGAGTAACTTGTATCTTTAAATGAACGATGTCAATTTCCGGAGGGGGTCCACCGACCCGTCCGACCCCTCCTCCCGACACCCATGCTCAGTAGGATGTCAGATTCTTGCACGAGACCTTGGTCCCATTCCTGGGGAAGGTTATCTCATGCTAAGTTATGTGATGATGGCCTTGCATCTCTGGAACACACACAGTCTCTATTGAGTACTGAGGGGTTTAGGCAGCTGAAGCATAGCATTGATCACATCTCCTCCACCATTGTAAAGATTAAGAATATGTAAGGGCCTACCTCCACATGCCTTTGTGAGATAAAAGTAATGTACAAGGAAGGGATTTACCCTTTTCTTCATCCTTTTGTAAACAATGCTCCGATTATAACTCAACTCCTAGGTGTGTGTTAACAAGCAGCTTACAAAACTGCAGAATCCTGTTGTTACTTTTACTTGAGTTTCTTTTCAAGTAACTTCCAATTGTCCATATCATATTGATTAAGGTTTGATATGATGCAATTGGTTACAGTTTTCAAGAATTATTAATTTTGCACAATAACATTTTTTAAGAGCAACATTGCCAAAATGATCTAAATTCCACAGAACACATGAGTCATTCCCAAAACCTGACCATCTCCGATTTTCATGAAATTTGTGAAGTTGAAACTATGAATGGAACTTGGTAACTATGAAATTTTTTAGTTTCGTGCATCTTGTAATTGTTAAATTATTCAAGGTCAAAGTTAGCATATATTGCCCTTTTTGAGCCCACTTAGCTATACTAAATATGCTGTAACTCGGCCCCTATTTTGCCTAGAAAGCTCAAATAAAGCTTATTGTACAGGGAATTGAACAAGCTTTCCATTGATATATAACAAGCCTACCTTTCGATAAAAATATAATTTTGTCACGTGACCTTGACTTTTGACCTTGAATATCTCAAAACATGTCATCACCAAAAATCGTGTAAAAAATATATTTGGTCCTTCATACCATACTCTAAAACATATCAAAAAATCATATTCGGACTGCAATGGGATCAGAAGACACAAAATAATATGTGTAAATATTAGACTGATAAAAGCCCCATTATATGGACAATGACGAGTCAAATGTCCCTTAACACCAGTGGCGTATGCTGGTTCTAAAGAGTGGGTAATCTCCGACCCTTGATCCTCAAACTCCAAAAGTTTCCATGCAATTTATGTCAGGATCCATATTGGATTTAGGAGTATTGTGTCGGAATGTTTGTCTTATTGCTATGACCACAATCAATTAATTCTCGTTAGTGCAGTTTAATATATGTGTAGAATTTCAAATAATAAAACAAGAAAGTATTATAAAGCTATAAAAAAACAACCTGTGAAATATAAAATGAAAGACGTGCACTAGTGAAATAAATACCCGCAATATTAATTTAAGTGCAAAATTCAATTTACTCCAGGACCCTATTACTTGTGCTGTACCACATCCAAAGCATGCTGTTTGTCCAGTTGCACGTCAATACGTGTCTGTGCGAAAGATTGGAGCTTAACAAAGGAAGTTATGTGACTTTTGGATTTTTCATGTTTGACACAAGCGTTGCAAAGATTACAGTATCCGCCACGCGTCCATACATTCAGTCCATACATTTTCAGCCCCGAAAAGTAAGCACGGCCAACAAAAAAGCAAAGCTTATTAACATTTATACTTCCTGTCAACCATGGTGTTTTGTCATAATTTGCTTGCGAAAATGCCTCACATATTCCCGATTTTTGTCTTTGTGTGTAGAAATAAGTTCAAGCGATGACACTGGCCTACCTGTATTAACAAGTTGCAACTTCTCCTGAAAAGATCTTGTTCCAAAAGGTTTCACCAGCAAATCTTGTATCACATCCATTACCCTTTAACACAGCACTATCACGACAAACACTAACACCTAAATAAATAATAAACACGAAGCACAGCACGAAGCCAACGACTAAATGAGCTCGAAATGACAGGTTTTAAAAGTTTGAATAATTGCAGGCCAGAGCCAGAATTTTATTTCGGGATGGGGATCATCCCTTATTAGCAGCCGCCACAGAAAGTTGAAACAGTGGGGTTAGAAGTCCTGAAGATGAATCTCAGATTATTACAACGTATTATGCAAGGTGTTTAATCCTGCTAATGAAGTAAAAT
Source organism: Lepisma saccharinum (assembly GCF_977018435.1). Classification (NCBI taxonomy): domain Eukaryota; kingdom Metazoa; phylum Arthropoda; class Insecta; order Zygentoma; family Lepismatidae; genus Lepisma; species Lepisma saccharinum. Next base: position 20,281,872 of record NC_139253.1, read on the forward strand.
TAATTACCACTATACACTTTTTAAATTAGATATTTGTAGGATTTCGGGGAGGGGGGTTTCAGCCCCCCCCCCCCCCCGAGTCCTCCACCTGGCTACGTGCCTGATGATTTTTTTTTTTTCGTTTTATGTTTAATTCGTTCATCTTCATCACTATTAATCTAAACAGGCGGAATATAGCAACTTAAATTAACTAATATATATATATAATTTATTTTTGATATCTTTCCCTTTAAAAAATATTCAGTTCTCTGAAAGAAGTATTCTCGCTGCTTTTGAAGATTAGAGAAGAGAAACAATCACTATTTTTGTAAATACAAGGTTGGGGGAGTCAGCATATAGGTGCTTTAATTGCTTAAGCTTTGAATTTTAATTTAGTTTGCTTCATCTTCAATATTTAAGCTTTTTCCCTTTGATAAATTTATGTTCAAGTAACAGAAATCAGCAAGACAGAAGCAAATGTAAAGTGAAAATTAGTGTAGAATTGGTTTGCCCATGTTATTTAATTTTCCTGTGCTTCGCACTCTACCGGGTATGTTTTCCCTAGTTCAGCGGAGGGAACGGGAAAGGCTCTGAAGGTTGAGAGTGCGACCGGTGGACTCTCACAAGAAGGAGCTTACCCTGGCCACGGAATCACTGCACCTGAGAAGCAGTGTTTCCTCTCCCTCTTTCCTTTCTCCTCCCTCCTCGCCAAGGGTTGTAAGGGAAGAGGGAGGAATGACGTCAGGGTGAGATTCCCTGAAGTCATTCCACCAGCTGGAGGAAGGTTCCCGGACATTCAGCGGCAAACGGTTGGAAGCATTCGCGCGCTGGAAGCAAAGAAATGTATGCATCGAAATTGGTTTGGAAGAATATTGCGAAGAAATATGTGTGTGTGTGTGTGCGTGCATGCATATATATATATATATATATATATATATATATATATATATATATATATATATATATAATGACCCAGAGTATACGCCGCTGCTTAACACCCCCTACAAAATGTAAATGAGTTATCCTGGGTATAATTGGTCATGAAAGAAATAGGTTATGCACAGGGAGATCCCTAGTCGTGTGTGTCAAGCGCAGGTCCGGCATATTGTTGACCACCATATTGAATTCAACGCAAAAATTTCAAAGAAAAGGAGGTGATGTGATACATCAAATCAGGCTAGAATTTCACGAAAAATGAAGTGACTGAGGTTAGCCAGAAAAAAGTTATACGCATATCTTTCACTTATGATATATGCACATTATAATGTTGTTAATGTTCCTGTGAGCACACTAGTTGACGTCTCTCACACTCACATGGAACATTTGGCACTGTAGCAGGTGCAACAACATCGCAAGCAGCAACTATGCCTTCTCTCAGATGGTCAATATCACGGACTTTTAGTGCATGCACCATTCTCTTCAATGTTTCTGAAGGTAAATGTCCTCCTAAGATGTTAGATCTGCGAATGTGCAGGCCTTTTAATAGATCCCTGTCTGCCCATCAATCTACCTAGAACTTTACCATGAAGAAATTGCCACAATGTCCACATAGTGTGATCACACTCTGTCCTGTTTCAAAACTCTGGAAAAGTGCCATATCCTGTAAACAAGGATGAAAAACCTGTTATCTTAACAAATCCACGAAGCCCTCACCATTTAAGGTTCCGTTGTTGAATATGGACCAACCATTCCAGTTCTCCATACACTATAACACATCAATTTTTTATTCCAAAGGAAGTGTTACGTAATTGTTTGAGATACTTTTCCCAATATTCTTCACTATTCAACTATTTGGTGAATGTCGCTGATTGAAATCATATGCAATGGTGCATATACTTCTTTCTCTCCCAAGATGTCAGTGTTTTCTTGACGAGTTCCTAACACATTAGGAGCATTAAAATGTTTTGTGAGAAAATGGTTACAAGCATGCAGTAATAACTTTTTGCTGGTTAAATATATGTTGGATAAACCTTAGTCACTTCATTTCTCGTGAAATTCTAGCTTGATTTGATATATCACATCACCCTTTTTACTTTGAAATTTTTGCGTTGAATTCATGGCGATCAACAATATGCCGGACCTGCACTTGACACACATGGCTAGGGATCTCCCTGTGCCTAACCTATTTCTTTCATGACCAATTATACCCAGGATAACTCCTTTACATTTTGTAGGGGGTGTTAAGGGACATTTGACTCGTCATTGTCCATATAATGGGGCTTTTATCAGTCACATATTTACACATATTATTTTGTCTCTTCTGATCCCAGAATGATTTTTTGATATGTTTTAGAGTATGGTATGAGGGACCAAATATATTTTTTCCACGATTTTTAGTGATGACATGTTTTGAGATATTCAAGGTCAAGGTCACGTGACAAAATTATATTTTCATCCAAAGGTAGGCTTGTTATATATCAATGGAAAGCTTGTTCAATTCCCTGTACAATAAGCTTTATTTGAGCTTCCTAGGCAAAATAGGGGCGGAGTTACAGCAGATTTAGTATACCTAAGCAGGCTAAAAAGGGCAATTTATGCTAACTTTGACCTTGAATAATTTAACAATTACAAGATGCACGAAACTAAAAATTTTCATAGTTACTAAGTTCCAATCATAGTTTCAACTCCCCAAATTTCATGAAAATCTGAGATGGTCAGGTTGGAAATTGCACAAATCTGTGTTGATTTGGCATGGAATGATGACTCACATACAATAATATAACAGCCTCAGTAAACAAAGTATGTTATTGATATAACTACGGCTAAGTAAATACCATACCAGTTGGAATTTCATCACTGATATTGTTCAACTTTTCTCCAGAGTTAGTGTTTGCGCAGTCCAGAAAATTTTACATTGCACTTTTGCAGTCTAAACATCCTGGAAATTGTGCAAAAATGTGTAATTTTCATTAATTTGCAAAAGTATTTGTGTAAAAATGGATTTTGTGATTGAATGACAGTTAATTTTCATATTCTACATCATTTGTGAAATTATGAATATTTTAAAGTAAAACTGGCAGTTAATATGGTACCGTGCGTCCATTTCGATCTGCAGCCGAGAGATCGGGAGAAGCGTGGCGGGCGGCACTGACGGAGATGCAGACATTTGCGGCCTGAAATGCCCGCTTATTTTTATGGACATATGCAGACATTTATATAAATATTGCAAAACGAGCACTAACCTGTGTTATAAGAGTATGGTTTTAATTTTAGTAGCTTAGTGACTGTATGTGCCGATGATTTTGAAACGCCCACCTCTTGTGAAACACGGTGAAGAGGTTTGTTTGGAGAACATTCTAACGCTGCACCAATATCATTGAGTTTTGCTTCGGTTAGAATCCGTCGTTTTTGCTTAGGTGTTTTAAAATTTAACGATACAGTTTCTCGTAATTTAAGGACAAGATGTCTAACTGTATCTCTGTGTGGAGTTGAAACGCATGGGAATTTCTGTACAAATTACCTACACACGTCTCGACACGAGTTTGTTTTCACGTAGGTACGTGTCATACATAAAAAAATCTTTGTTCTAACGTGAATCTTGCGGCTGGCATTCCAATCATCTCACTGACACATCACACACACACACTACAATAACACAAACAAGTAACTGCAAGTAACCAAGAATAACACTCTTGCGCACAGTACGAAATTAACACGCTCTTGGTTAACACTGCTCGCCACTATATTTACAACTCTGTCTTCATCTAGTCGCGAAGGAACAAAAAACTCGAGCTCGGAGATTTCGGATTGCAAGGAAACTCACGAACACTATTGACTTTTAACGGTTTCTTCTACAGCGTAATCTTGATACAGTGTTGCACATTCAAAACCTCCAAACGATCCCCATCGGCACAAAACTCTTTCAAGGATATAAACTTAAGCAGGACGTTACTGGTCAAAACTATGATTAAAATGTTTTATTATCTGTGGCTCTTAACATCGTTTCTAAAGCGTATTTATTTGTGCATATAAGAGCAGAACTTGGATGAATTACAGAAGAACTTTTGCGTGTTATAACACAGGTTAGTGATCGTTTTGCAATATTTATATAAATGTCTGCATATGTCTATAAAAATAAGCGGGCATTACAGGCCGCAAATGTCGGCATCTCCGTCAGCGCCGCCCGCCACGCTTCTCCCGATCTCTCGGCTGCAGATCGAAATGAACGCACGGCATAATTGCAATGGTATACATATTAAAGTACAGTTAAGTGCTCTCCTCTGCTTTGCACCATGCCATAAAGGCATATAGTGGGTGTGGAGTTGGAGCCCCACACTTTCTTGATCATGACCCAGGTCTCTTACATGGTAGTCAGATGCCCTAACAACTGACTTACCGTGGCTTAAAGATTTATAAATATTCTGAATTGCTTTAAGTTGTTTCAAAGTTTAAGTATCAGTTTCGGTGGAAGTCTGCAGTGCTAAACACTAACACACTGAGTTTTACAAATGCTTGTGCACATGTATTCAGTATAAATGACAAAAATCAGTAAATTATACATTTCAATTTACCCAAATAGTTCCTGCAACCTCCAGCTGTGGCACCTCTCACCCATTCCCCTTCGTAAACACTTATTTCCCACTTCTTCCTGTCACTTGTTTCATCTTCTAGGAGAGAGTCTGGATTCAAGTTGCAGATTTCCAAGCGTGAAAAGTATGTCACAAAGTCCTTGTACGACATCCAAAACTCTCCATCGTCATCAAATGTAAGGCCAATTTCTTCTTTTTCTTCATCAGGTATGAATTGCCATTCTGCTGACCTGCAGCAGAGAGAAAAGGAAAGCATATGTAGACAAATCACCGCCTATATAAAACTTAACAATAACTAATTTACACTATTACCGAAGAATGGATTTATATGTACTAAAAACGTGTTCGATAAGGAAATATATTTTTAGTTATTTTAATCTAAATATGGACTTACAATTGTGAAAAATGGCAATTTTCATTAAGCGAGTGACTCACCTAGCTAAATAAAATGCTTAGTCTTACATGACATTAATTGCAATACAAAATTCAAATACAACCTTTGCTTTACTTTTTGTCACCAGAACAATGGACTACTTCTTTTAACTGCTGAAATGTGAATATCCTGTTCTCCCTAAAGACAGATTTATATTGAATGAAACTGCATTAAATTGATATGTAGGAAAATGTATGAAAATACGGAAATTACATGTAAAAATAACTAAATTTTGTGCCAAAAGATGATATATGTCAAAATATGGAAAATAAAAATAGCATTTCTCAAGCTTACACACCACAATCCACAAAGATAATACAAAATAATATTAACTTTTACATCACATAAAAATATGTAATTATATATAAATCTGTTCCCTGCTCATTACGTACACAGTAGCTAAAATTTCATGAGGTACCTGAATGGGTGATTCAGCTTCCTTATCAGCATAGCTCTGATTAATATGATTTCATGCATAACTGGGCTTCTAAAACTCACATGAACAAAAAAAAATGTATGTTCTCCACTTTCGAAACCAGATAAAACTTATTGAGAATTTTGGTATTTTCACACAAAACCATTAAAATTCCTATGTTATAAAAGTAAAATATAAAGGCATAATATACATACTTGTCACTCCATGGCCCATTCCATTCAGCTTCATTTCCCCAAGGATTCCTTATCCTGATTAGAGGTATCTTCCCGTTCATTCGAGGAGTTTGGATGTCCACCATTTGTACCCTTGTTATGCTGTAAGCATGTCCTTTGACTAAACCCTCAGAAGTTCTGGCTTCCAGTTCACTTGGATCAGGCTAATAGGGAGAAGGCATATTTATTCTTATCATTGTGGTATTTGGATGCAATATATATATAAATACCATATTGATAACACCATCAAGCCTTGTTACCATGATAACCAAAAATTCAAAATGCTGACCAAGACAGAATTTATTTTATTTTAAAACAAACTAAATGTTACGTTTCAACCTTCTAGCAAGATCTTCTTCAGACTCTGTACCATTTAGTTTAAGTTTTAAAATAAAATAAATTCTGCCTTAGTCAGCATATTGAGTTTTTGGTTAAATACCATATGAAGGGCCAGGGGGAAAAACGATGAATGTCGATTTTTCGCCCATTTTGAGATCGCAACGCCATCTGATAGTTCAGAAGCTGTACTATAAGAATGAGAACGGCCTTGGTTGGGAAACGATGAGAAGTGCCTGAAAAACGCATTATTATTTTGGCATATATTAACGTTCTTATGGAAAGAAATACTTTGTTTTTCATTTCCTGGCAAATTGTCTCGAATGAACATTCATTGTTTTTCCCCCTGGCCCTTCATATTAAATTATATTAGCAAGCAAGTACAGAGTTATGGGAAAGAAACAAAAAAGAAATTTAAAAAAAAGCATATCCATGGTAGTGATTTACTCTACAAACATGTATTTGTATTTTTGCATTCTTTCAGTAACTTTAGGCAAATCAATGTTTACAGTTTTTAGATCTTTGACTACTGATTTTTTTAAGAAGACATTTAAAGAAACAATGATATTTATAAAATTTCAAAAATATTGTTTATTATCTGGATTTCCACTTACCAGAAAATTGTTTTAGTATACTTTTTTTTCTTAAATAGTGTAAATTTGGCAGGCTGCCCAATCATGGCATGCATATCAGCTATGTAAATATCATGTTATGATGCTCATCATCTAAATCCTATCTATACACGTAGCAATGAATGGAAGTAAACTTTGGTAAGCAGGATTGCTATACAATTGTGACATTGCATCTTTCATCTTACAAAACTAAAGAATACAAAAATAAATTTTACTCAAATTGGAACTACTTACAATATTACAATAGTAAACAATGTTTTGACTATTATCAAAGTATTTTACTAGTACTGGGAGTATGGGAGGAAACCAAATAAAGAAAATAAACTAATAACAGACACAATGAGTCTTGATAATGTTGAATCTTTTAAATACTTAGGCTCAATTGTGAATACCAATAATTCAATAGAAGAAGAAAGAATTATAGAAGGAAACTAAGCTTTTTATGCAAATAAAAAATTATTACAAAATAATCTCCTCTCAAAAATATCAAAACTTAAGTTATATTGGGCAATTATTAGACCAGTGACAACATATGACTGTGAAACATGGGTCCTGAAAGATAGCCTAATACAAAAACTACTAATATTTGAAAGGAGAATATTAAGAAAAATATTTGGTCCCTCCAAAATGAGCGATGGCTCTTGGAGAACAAAAACAAATGTTGAGCTAGACAAGTTGATTAAGCATAAGAATATAAATCGATTCATAAAAGCCCAAAGACTAAGCTGGTTAGGGCATATCGAACAATTGTCCAATGAGAGAACAGTCAAAGAGATATATATAAATGGAAACCATTTGCCAAGAGGCCAGTAGGTAGACCTAAAGTTAGAGGGGAAGATGATGTTAGAAATGATATTAGAATTATGAAGATCTCAAATTGAAAGAAGGATGCCCAGGATATAATTAAATTGAAGAAAATCGTTGACCAGGCCAAAACTCAAAAGAGTTGTAGCACCAAGTAAGAAGGGAGTATTCACCATGCTTATATTACATCAAATGCAAAAAGGAACATGTACAGTCACAGATACTTCTGGGTTGTAACTGTTCCATTGACTTCAATGGAATTATTGCACACAGAAGCATCTGACTATGCATTATTCAATCTCATTAAATATAAAGAAGTTTATTATTATAGCATTTTAAGTTTAAATACATAAATGCATCCAAATTAACATAATTTTCTGGGTGTGTTAACTTTGTAAGCAGTTTTGAAAGCCAGAAAACAAACACGATGGGACTATGCCCTGACCACGCATCACCCAATGAAAATAGGGGCTTGGCAGGCCCTTGCCCTTAAAGTACTGTTGCACCACAGAGCTTAGTTTCTTTCAGTAACTTCACAAGTTGCAAAAATCTTACCTAACACTATTAAGTTATAAGAAACTCACCTCTATAGAACAACCCATCAACGATGATCGCTCAAAGGCCTTCAACATGATTTTAAAAAGATTAGGTGGAGCTTTGTCCAGCTCGTACATTTCCGTAACTCCACCTGTGAAATCCTCCATGGCTTCACAAGTTGTTCCGCCTTTAAGGGCTTCATATGAGCCATGTAATCTGTGAAGGGAAGTGAACAGTTTTATAATGAGGCAAGTTAAACAAGAAATAATGAAAGTTATTACAATGGTTATAATTTTTATTGTATTACACATGGTTAATATAAATAATATTGTTACTGATCATTTAAATCAAGTTCATTAAAATCTATGAGTTGTAGGATAATTTCTAGCATTTTGAGATTATTTTTCATTTAAAACTGCAGATAAGACACAATAAGCTCGACATGAAATTCTTACCAGCAGGGCTGATTAACAAATATTGTGTTCAAAATTGTGAGCCCTGTGTTAACTTGTCCACTACTAACTTGTTACTCGTCAACTAATGCTTCACAAGAATAAATAGAAACAAATTATAATGCAAGAAAAAAAAGCGATCCTATTGCACCATATTAAGCAAAATATTGATACTACTTTTGAGTTTGTACTGAATATAACAGTATATTTGATTAACTTAGATGAATGAAATTCACCTTATAAGAAGTAACTCGTGTGTGTGTGTGTGCAGGAATGCATCTATTTGGTTAAGTTCGTTTAGTGGGTTATTTATTTCAGGTTACATATCAAATGCTAGGTTCAGTACCCTTTAGCTTTACAGGATTAACAATTATAATTAGAGCATGGAGGCAAGACTTTTTTATGAAACATGGAAATTTGGGATGAAACACAAAAAGAGTTGATGTTCTGCAATTACAGTTGTCAGATGCGGTGTGAGAAAATATAGTCAAACTTGAATTTTCATTTCATAAACCAACTAATAAACTTACTTTGCGTATGCCTTTTCAAGAAGGGCACTCCAGAATTCATTAGTCTCTGCAGAATGAAGGAACACAAGTTTGCCATAAAAAGTTGGCAGCCTATCATCAACGACAACATCCACCCACCTTCCATACTGCCAAAACCTGTTGGAGAAAAAAGAAAATAGAATCTGTACACATTTCATATATTATAAATATTTGAATACAAAAATTTAGAAAAGAAGTAGAATACTCATTATTAGTTGTTTGAAGATCTGTGGCTGCTAAAAATGCAATTGCTTAATGTCCTGTAACAGTTTCCAACTGGTTTTCCATGAACCATGGAGTCCATGCAACCCATCCAGGGTTCACTTCAAAAAAACCTTCACACATTACGAATAGCATTATTAATAAAAATTGTGTGTGAAATTGCTAAATCTATTTGTTCAGCATTTTTATTCCCTACACGTACATCCTCATACGTATGAGGATGTACAGAGCTAAGGAGTTTGACCATTACAGTCACAGTTTTTAATAATAATACAATATATGCATGATGACTATCTGCAAGGACAAAAGTCATTTTACACAGACAATGTATGCTCAAGATTTGTTATACAGTCTCCAGAAAGTCAATTTGATTTAATATATATTATTAACATTTTATAACCCTCTTTTAGCAAACATTTATGACGTTTTACTACACGATAACAAAGCACAGAATTCTGCTTGATGTTGATCTTGATTTTCAAAGTCGTCAGGGGCTTACTTTTGAAAATCAATTAGGGAAGCACTGACCTCTGACATGCATCTATAATGAAAAAATAAGCTAAACTACTTCAGTGCCAACATTGAAATGATTTAAAACAATTTTTAAAATGACAACATCACAGGAAACTTCCTGGATCAGTACTTAATTTTGTTAGCAAGCTTTGTTTATTATAGAAATGCTTGTCAGGGTAAGTGGAATGTCATTTTTTACTTTGCAGCTAACTAAGTTATTACGTTTAGTTACTATGCACAGAATGTGTTGCATGCATGAAATGCAAACAGGCAGTCCATTTTTTCAAATGACCATCTACAATTAACATTAATTTTCTTTTAATCATAATAAACCTCATGTTTAAATATGAAAATGTAGAGATAAGAAAATTCAAGTAAACCATTATACTTGAAAACATCAAAACTGAAACTTAACAGATATACTCTCCCCCTGTAATCCCTGGAGTAAGTGAATGAAAACAAGCCCTCTGCTCAAGTAATGACTTGAGAGGGGTCGACCAATGAACGTGTGTAAATAATATTTAGAATCTTACCTGAAATGGAAAATTCCTGCATATTCATCTACAAAATTCTGATCATCTGGTACTACTTGATAAAATAGCTTCTTGTCAAGCGTAAGGTTAGCTACAGCTGCCAGAAGCCAGCAATCACCTGGTTAGGAGGAGGGAAATTTTATTACTGTATCAGCTACTATAAATGCATGTAAACCAACACAAATTTATCGTACCTCAAATACTTTCCCTTGTGTAGTCAAATGACGAATTTAGTGACTTCATAATTTATTATGGATATTTTTCCTAGGGGTTTATGGCCAAAGTACTTTTGTGATACTGTGACCTTGGTGGGCAAATGTATTGATATCCTGACTAACAATCTCGCTACCGAAGGTCCTGGCATTTTCTTGTATTCTTTCATATCTCTAGTGTCATCGGCCAGTCATTCCAATTGCGTGATTATCTTAAAAGGGGCAGAAAATGGGCACTAAACAACCCAACAAATGTTGTTACTGGAAAAATTGAGCTATGCTTCTAATTTCAGACAAACCCCTGCCCCTAAAAGACCTGTTAATTAGAAGTTTGATTCAGTGTAGCTAATGTGATCAGTTGAAGAGCAATTCAATCATTAAATAAGAATATTAGAACTGAATTGTGATAATACAGGGCAATTCAAAGACAAACATTTTAATAGTTGGTTCACCTATCATAATTAATAGGGCTCGGATAATTATGCATTTTTCATATGCAAATGCATATTTAAGGATTTTTAACTAAAAATTCATATTTCATATGCAGGTGCATATTTGTACGAAAATAAGTTGATGTGCATATTTTTGTACCCACAACCAACACCGAGCATATACTGTAAATATTTTTCTTCTCCTCGCTTCTCTTTTCTTTATCTTTTCCCTGTCTTTCTTGCATACAAATGTGTGGATGATCTGGAATTTGATGTGTCTGTCTTTGTTGCCCTAATATACAGTCCACTTGTATCTTGATGTTATTGAGTTGGTGTTTTGAGTCCACTTTATGCACAGTAAGACTAATCAGGACCTACAGTTTAAAGTGGAATCCGAACCACTATGTACCTCCACCGGGAATCAAATCCAGGACCCCTTGATTACAAGGTGGTGATGCAACCTCTGTGCCATCAGGGAGGCCCACTTGTATCTTGCAAAGTGAAACATGTGTTTTCTGAATGTAAGGCTATTCTAGCTAAAAACAGGAGTTTCAAGTTCGAAAATTTGAGACATCATGTTATCAAATGCAATCATGATCTTGATCTGTAATGTATTGTGTTTCATTTAACGACGAACCATATTAATTTTAAAAAATCTGTGTAGCGAATGAGCATTCAGAATAATGCATATTCATTGCCTGACATGTAATCCATCATAGTTTGTAATATCAGCATTTATAAATTAAACTAGTTTTTAAAGTTCATATTTTACACTTTTTAGTGCATATTTTGCATTTTTTAGTGCATAACTATCCGATCCCTAATAATTAACATCTGTGAGTGTGGGTTGATGCGCTGATAGAGCAACTCAATGTTTCTATATTATTATTTTCAGCCTGTAGTTCATTATTGTAACACCAGGAGGCCAGTGGTCGCAAAATGACTGCAACTCAGATTGAGAAGCTTTCTGTGTATGAACAGTCAAACAGCTGACAACGAACTACAGGATGAAAAGAAAAATTTTAAATAATACTTGCTCTATCAGAACATGCAACTCATGTTCAAAGTTGTGATGGGTAAAGAATTAGATATTGTCATTTTTTTTAAATCACCCTCTTTAAAGTTCACTTATGTGTGATATATATATATACACACACACACACACACACACACACACACACAAAGTTTCACTTAAATCTCATGTATTGAAGGTATATAAAAACCAAACTTTTTCCACAAGATTCTCATAGATACATATAGAGAGATCCTTTTAAAGTTTTATACAACTTACCTAATTCTCCTTGCTTAATGTCAAACCTAGATGCTCCTTCAACAAACAGATGAGGATCTGGCGAAATTTCCTGTGATAAGAAAAAAAAAGTCATTAAACTACTAACAGTGGCGAGGACTAATATTCTACCACACTTCCATAACTTAAATATGAAGATGTTATCAATATATGGTGTATAAATTTAATATCCACAAGATGTAAATATAAACAGTTTTGGATTAGATCCTATAGAAAATGTAAGTAAGGCAGCTACGAGGGTCATTCAAGGAAAAAGTTTACCCATGTTGCAAAAAATGTATTTCTTAAGTTACAGACAAAAATAAAGTTGCACCAAGTAACCTGGCCCTTTCTCACTTTTCAACATAATTTCCAAGGCGGCACAAGCATTTGTCCCATCATTGCACAAGTTTTTCAAAGCCATCTGCAAAAATTTTGGGGGTCCAGGGAACGAAGAACACTTTTCACGGCTGTCTGAACCTCCAAATTACTGTGAAAACGTTGACCCTGCAGCTGGGACTTCAGTGCAGAAAACAAGTCACTCGTGGCCAAGTCGAGGCTATAGGGGGGTAACCTTTCCCATTTCATTTCTCGAAGTTTATCCTGTGTTAGTGCTGCCGAATGGGAACTAGCATTGTCATCCAAAAGAATGACACCAGCAGAAAGGAGTCCAGGACATTTGCGGCGAATTGCTTTTTTTTCGTAGCCCGCACGAACATTGCATTGTGTGTAAATGTAGAGGAAAGATGAAAGAACACATTGCTAGTTTCATTTCATTTATCGGGCTCGTACTTTCTCCAAAAAGAAAAGGAAACTATTTCCTTGAACGATCCTCGTATAAACATACACTGAATGAAACAAAACATCATCTTAAAGACACATGTAAGTAGTTAAAAATGAAATATTTAATACCAAGAAAATAAAATTTGATTTTCCCTCTAGTTGATCATCCTGAACATGGTTCAGTGCAAGATGTAGTCTAATTGTTTGATCCCTTCTCTTACGTTAATTTGTTCTGAAGGTACATAAATAAGTTTGAGATTGTCACCAATATTTTATTGTATTTTGTGGGCTGCTTATGCTTTATGACTACTTTCTTAATGTATTTTTCAACAAAAGATTGCAGATATGTTTTTCTACGAGAATAACAAAGCAAGATAGAAGATGTGAATATGAAGATATAGAATAAGGACAATATTAACCTTGGGTAGTCAAATATCCAGAAATAATATTAAATAATTGATGTACAGCAAAGGATTAGCCAAAACAAAAGGAAGATAAGAAATTGATTGAACACACTAAGGAAGAAATAATTTAACTATACGAGATAGTGGGCAACACTTATGTAAGGATTTCATCGCATATTGTGCAATGGAAACAAGAGATAAATAAATATCAATGTACTCATATTGATAAATTTATAGATACCGAACTAAGCTGGCGCAACAGCATGTTTTGCCTGGTGGTGATGCATGGTCTGTGTGTCAAGTCCTATTACTGTTGTATTTTCAGGTTTTCAAGACCACAGTCTGCTACTATTGCCTTAAAAGTAACTCCCTAATTGTCCTTACAACGATATATCAAAACCAAGCCTCTGGAATTCCTACCAGGGATTGAATGGGACTGCTCCCACTGTGAGAATGCTAACTATTAGGCTATGCAAACACTCAATATTCATAGATAAATTAAATTAACTCATACCTATACACAAAGTATGTTCTCACAAGCAAACACCAAAAATCCAAAACTTCCACTTCTGGCATCTATCAATGACAAGAGCTGCAGTAAATAATTTTGATATAATTTCAAAATGCTACTTACATGTGGCCTTCTCCACTCGAAAGGCCTAGGTGGACTTCTACTGAAGAATATTGAAGCGTCTTCAGCTGGAAATTCTGCGTCTTCGAAGAGTTCTCCTCGAGCTAAGCAATCGCTCCGTAGTTTGTAGAAGTCTTGTATTGCACCTCTAGCCCGTATACCGGACCCTTTCTCACCAAGCTGCAAGAAGAGAGGAAAACCAATGAGAATTCAATTAATTTGTTTATCAGCCACACTTCTCACTTGTACTTGAATAAAATTAAACTGATGTTTATACTGCATGTGTCAATGCCATAGTGGGCAGCAGTCTGCAGTCCACCATTGCACCCCTTACTGCCCAATAAATGAGAAAAACTTCGCAATAAACTCTTACCCCAGGAATGTATGGGTGTATTAAGTACAGTATATCCAGTATGTCTGCCCACTGCAACCCCTCAGTAACTTACTGTTAGTGATGTAACTGTGGTAAGACTTTCCTAAACAGATGTCTGCTATGCAACAATTTGGTAATATCCCTTCAACGAATGCAGTTAGTGGCAAATTTAGAGGGGGGAGGGAGGGGTCAGGCTTAAGTAAAAGTTATGAAATTAGTGATGGTACTGAAACTTGAGACTAGAACGAGCCCACATCTTTGAGACGTGTCGAGGCAAGACCGAGACAGACCTGGTAAAATCGAGATGAGAATGTTAGAAACTCTCTGTTTTGAGACACTGGTAAACTATAATTTATGATATTTTAAAATTAACAGAAATTGCTTTCTTTTACAACTTGGACATATCAAGTGGATATCTACTTGGTTATTCATATGTAGGTTACATTTTATTTGCCATAATTGCTACATTCGTGCATCTTTGAACCCATGCAACATATAGCATATATTCAAGTTAAGATGTAGGTGTAATTCAAGATAAGATGAAGTTTTTTGATAGTAAAAACGTTATTAAGTAAAGTTATTTGTCTAATGACTTCTAAAGTTGGAAAGGTTTATGTTGTTGCACACACAATATGTTGCTTATACTATCTAATTCAAAAATAAAGACGAGACTAAGAATGACAAAAGCATTTACGACTCAAGATGACACGAGCCTCTACAAAGTCTCATCTTGTCTCAATACCATACATAGATGTAATCATGGACTGTGTGTGAATCACTACTGAAGAATGAGGAAACCCCTGAAAGAAAATTATAAATAAGAGCAGTTTGGAAATTTGAATATCAGGCAAATTTTCATATTTTATTCGTGTAATTTTCTCTAATTATGAGAGGGGTTAAGAACGAAAAGTAAAACTGATACAGACAATGATGGGCGCACTTCAGTTGCATCCTGCCGATTGCGTTAAGTGCTATGATTTTCAGTTTTCTTCTATAACAAACAAACCAATCGCTAACTTTGGTTTTTGCCTATTTCCCTCTTTTATCCCTTTACATTAAAACGTATTCTTCATGCGGTTTCGCAGCTGATAAAGAATTTTCGCAGTGTCTTTTAAATGCTTTTTTTCGTTTGTGCCTATTTCACATAATCTTATCTAAAACTGATTTTTTTTCTTATTGCTGCTTTCTTTCACTAGTCTGGCTAGCTCAACAGTATATTGAAGAAAGTAGCCTAATCTTGTTTTGTGAGTGTTCTTTTGAGAATTTCATCTAACCATCATTCACTCATCGTCGTCATCGCGATTAGCCAAAAATAACAATAGCATAAAATAAGAAAATGCAGTGTGATACAAAAAATTTAAGTCAACAAGTGCAACGGACTAAGTTCACTAATTATTTGGGTGTAATTAAGTGCCAATTTTACAAGTTTTTAGTGCCTATAAATCAGCACTTACCACAATACAAATACATACCTGTTTTTCAATGTTGAATTCGCCAAAGGTTAAAAAAGGTTGGAAAGGTTTCAGAATCTGCAATTTATGTTCAGTATCCCCCCCTTCTCCAAAAACAGTTCAATCGAGAGTACTGAAATGTTGGGTGAGCCATGAATAACTCGCGCAGACACACCAATGCATTTTTGAGAGGGGTTTCGTTCCAGAAAATTGAAAAATAAATTGGCTTGCGTAAATGACGACATGCAGACGTGGATCAAATTAAGCATTCGGCATAAATCTACGTACTTTATATCTATGATCACGGAGGAGGGGGTCTATGGTGTAGTCAGGAATTTTGTAAAATGTGGTTCTCAAGAGAAGCTATTATGCAATTTCTTTAAGAGTCAGAACAGTACGATTTTTAACATTATTTTTCATTTATCAATTTTTCAAAAGGAAGATGGATCGAATAGTGGTTATAACCCATGATGAATTAATGACACTCTTGGAGGGGCTGATGCCCCCAATTTTTGTCGCTCGCTAGTTTCGCTGAAAGTTTAATTTTTATAAAGTCTTTCCTTCTCAATTTACTTAGCTTTTCTGTCTTTTAATATAATCGTGACGATGAGGATGAATTATAATTAGGTGGAATTTATCAAGGAACTCTCGCAAAGAAATGCTCAGGGCAGGAGGGCAGGACTAATCAGGAATCTTCTGTGGCGTGAACCAAGTCTATGGGAGCTTTCAGACCGAAGCGACGCGGGCTCAATTCAGTCTGTAGATTGATTGATTTGGTGTTTAAGTCCACTTTATGCACATTAAGGCTAATCGGGACTGGACCTACGGTTTAAAGTGGGATCCGAACCACTATGTACCTCCATTGTTATCGAACCCGGGACCTCTTGATTACAAGGCGACGATGCTACCACTGCACCATCGGGGAGGCCTAATTCAATCTGTAGAAAAGCATTCATTGCGCATGCTCTACCAACAGACCGAGGAGACAATGCACGATATTGAGAAAATGGTCCAGTCTGAGCGACACGTCGCTTCGGTCCGAAAGCTCCCTATCAATCACGTTTGATCAGAGGCGGCTTTCGAGTTTCACGTTAAGAAGATAGGATCTTCTTTTTACACGCCCAAGGGCAGGTGAATTGCTATTTAATCTTGAGATTACGATTTATTGTTAGCTTTATTAAGCCCTTAATAGTTTGTAATTTTAATTTCAATCAACCACTTAGTAAAATTCCTGGTGGAAAGCAGCACCCTCGTTAAAAGCTGGTATTTTGTGTTGGGAAATGAAAACAAAGAAACTACCACCTATTATTATGCTTCTATACTTACCTTCTTGTGTTACATGTGTAGTTTCCTCGTAAAAGCCAAGAATTCGCAAGCACGGAGAAGAAT
This sequence comes from Lepisma saccharinum, assembly GCF_977018435.1. NCBI lineage: Eukaryota > Metazoa > Arthropoda > Insecta > Zygentoma > Lepismatidae > Lepisma > Lepisma saccharinum. Next base: position 20,299,000 of record NC_139253.1, read on the forward strand.
ATACCGGGTGTCCATAAAATCCCTTTACAAATTCAAAAATTCACTACAAATGCAAATGATGAGATATTTGAGTGAAACTTTTTTTATTGTACTCGTTTACTATTAAATTTTGTGCTAATAGTCAATTTGTGTATTTCCGGTAACATTGTGAAGAAAGGGAGGTCCTCGAAAGAGAAATGGCTACTCCGCAATAAAAGGCACAATGTGTGGCGTGGTTCATTGAAACAAAATCTGACACTCAGAATCAGCGAAACTTCAGGACTAGGTATGGGAAACAACCACCAGCACGTCCATCAATTCGTGAATGGCACAGGAAATTCATGGAGACCGGCACAATTTTGGATAAAGCAAGAAATGGAAGAAAATGAGTATCAGAGGAAGATATCGAACGTGTAAGACAAGCCTTTCTTAATTTACCAAAGAAATCCATTCGCACTGCTGCCAGACAGTTACAGCTACCACGATCAACAGTGCACGAAATCCTACACCACAACCTGCGATTGATTGCATATAAAGTGCAACTGTTGTATGCCATTGAGCCTAATGATAAACCGAAACGCAAAACATTCGCAGTGGACATGCTTCATCGAATATCGGAGGATGCAATGTTCCTCAACCAAGTGTGTTTTACTGGTGAGGCAACATTTCATGTTTCCGGTAAACTGAACACGTACAATGCGAGAATCTGGGACTCAGAAAACCCCCATGCGACAATGGACCTCAAATGAGACAGTCCAAAGGTGAATGGGTGGTGTGGACTGATGTTCAATCGAATCATTGACCCATTTTTCTTTTCGGAGCAAACAATTACTGCAAATGTTTACCTTGACCTTTTGACTGAATATTTGACACCACAACTGGCTGACCTTTACCAACAGGATGGTGCACCACCACATTGGGGATTAAATGTTCTTGTCTTCCTGTACCAAACATTTTTGGGTAGGTGGATTGGACGGGATGGCCCTATTCCCTGGCCACCTCGTTCACCAGACATAATGCCTATAGATTTCTTGCTATGGGGCTACGTTAAAGACACTGTGTATCGAACAAATGTACGGAACATTACTGACCTCAAACAAAGGATCACTGATGCCATTGCCACCATTGATGAGGCTATGCTAGAGAGGACATGGCGCGAAATCGATTGTCGCCTTGACGTCCTTCGTGCAACCAATGGTGCCCATATTGAGGTTTATTAAGTTATGAAAAAAAACTTCAATATATACTGCTACTATGTGACAAATTTCATTTAATTATCTCTTCATATGTGTTTGGAATAAAAGCTTGAAGTTGTAAAGAGACTTGACACCCTGTATAAACCAAGGGAGAATTCCCCCCTGCAAAAACCACGTCGCCTCCGACCGCGCGAGAAATATGGCAAGCATTCTATGAAGGATTTGAGGTCATAATTGGGGTTACATACGTACATCCCCTCTCCGCCTCATGCTTACGTATGTTTTGGTGACATTTGCAGCTGGCTACTTCGTAATATTAAATGAAACAAAATATTTATTCAGCTAAATATTCCCACTAAAAACAACATACGTTCAAGGAATTAAACAGAAATGCGAAGCCACAATTACAGAAAAGTTTTTATCTACATCATAAGCTTGCGAATTATCTTGTAACAGATAAGGTGCAGTTATTGCTTCAGATCTATATGACGTACGTCAGAGCAAGGTATATGAAGCTCCGATAATGGTCACTGGTTGAAGATAAGAGTTGTAAATATACCTTCAATATTGGAGCGATAGCAATGTTTAACACTTCACACTTCAAGCGCAAGACAAAGTAGTAAATTTGACAAGCTTGCTTCTTTTCGGAAAACCGCACGGATACTCCCACGCCCCCAAACTAAACTGTATGTCAGTTGTAGAAATTAATTTTGAAAATTTGAAGTTATGAGCGGTCGTTTACCACCAGGAGATTGTGTGCGATATTCCTGTTCAATAATATGGAAAAGTTCTGGAGGATATTGCAAGTTTAGGGAAACTTATATAGTCCAACGGTATATTGCATGAAAATTGTAAAGCATATGTCTGCAAGAGTACATGAACTTGAACTTGCATGGGATCAGAGACATTACACGATTGGGTTGATTTGGTGTTTTGAGTCCACTTTATGCACAGAAAGGCTAATTGGGACTGGACCTACAGTTTAAAGTGGGATCCGAACCACTGTGCGTCCACTGGGTATCGAACCTTGAACCCCTTAATTACAAGGCAACGACGTTACCACTGCGCCACAAAGTTGGTTTAATTCCGCTAAGAATATTTTAAAAATTATCAAGGGAAAACGTGCTCTTCAAATTTGCAGTCTTCTACAGTCTGTGGTTCAGGAATTTATCCAGAATTTGCCATCTGGGGCAGGGGGGTAAGTTCGTTTCTAGGAGGTTCAAAGGTAAATTTAGAGCCAAAATGGCCATTGGGGGGTGTTGAGGGAATTTTGGGGATTGTTATGGATGTGCTTTGATAAATCACTAACGGAAGGTGGTAACAAGGCAATCGATAGACGTTAGCAGCAAACCTTGGCACGCTCTTGAAAGCTGGCATTGTTCAATCCATGCTTTACCTTCAAAACGGAATTACTCAATATATTTCTATTGTGGACATTGCTTAAGTAGACTATATGAATTGTAACGCATTATATCGAAGCAGTACAGTGGGATCCATGAGTATTATCGTGCAAATTGTCCATGACTATTTTCATTAAAATTTCTCTTACATCCTATATGTTTTTAAGCGATGGATTTTTATGTATGATGTTGCAGAAGTTGTCAACAGCTTGTTTTGAGTTTTCTTTTAATTCTTGAAGCTCTTATTAGGTCAAATAAAGTGCGTGAACATAGTGATGGACAATTTGCAGGGTAATACTCATGGATCCCACTGTACATGCACGTGGAGACAAACAGTTTAGTTATATAGTCTACGGCACGTACGTGTTCGTTGACATTACGTGCACTGCGTAAACATGTTTCTGATGTTATGATGGGTTTAATTTAGAGACGAGCAACTTCGAACCAATCTGCAACCATATGGCACATTTAATATGTTAAAAGGTTAAGAGAAAACAGCAACTGTTACCTTCAGTTGTTTTCTTGACGGCAGAGAATATTTCCACTGTGGAATATCAGCTAGCGCACACTTGCCGTGGTGCCTCAGAGATGTCCGTTGAGATGGTGTCGGTTTCCGTCTAATTTCACCAATGTTACTGTCGATAACCTTACGTGGCGTCACTGCAGGAGGGACGTACCGATTATACCCCATTCTATTGTAGTTAGTATTCAACTGCCCTGATCGATATGGCGTTAATGTGAGCGAGTTATAGTTGACAAGCAAAGTGTCGTTCTCATTCATCTCGTCCGATTGGGTACGTTGGGGCGGAATTGTGATGTTTTGTTCAGTAACATTCTCGTTTATCTCGTCAGATAGTGTTCTTGTGGTGCGTTGATACACTAACGTTTTCACACGAGAATTTCCAGTGTACGTTGTGTCTTGTGTCACAGGAAGGTAAGAAGTTCCACTCAAAGTTTCTCGGGTTGCCTTAGTCTCCCATGTCTTGCTTACCGAAAAACTTTGTTCTGTCCTGCGAGACATCGTGTATCACCAAACAAAACACAAATATTAACACAAATATTAACTCAAAGATGATAAACGTTCACTAGCTAGTCAGCAACTGTTTTGTTCTGACACTTCCCTTTGCATATATATCTTATCAGCAGGAAGCGTACACTTCACCACATGCCTGATTGGGGCTAGCTGCATGATATCATTCTATACGCAGTTGATTATCATGTTATAACAATGCCGAAATGAGAGCATTACAATTGGGAAATATGAACAAAAACTTTCGAGAGACTACCGGTAATTGCGTTAAAAGTGGAAATATGACATTTACTTTCATATACATAGGATATAGGATATCATTGTAGTAAAGTGATATTTGAGTGACATCTTTGGATGTGTAATGCCCAATATGCCTAAATATATAGGTACTAACAAAAAATAAGACCCCGACCAGACTAGTCAGAAAAAAGACGGGATAGGATTAAAAGGGAATACTTTTCCGGCTAAATCTGGAAAGTCTGGTAACCCTGCCCAAACGAGGTATGGATATATTTGTCTTCATTACTATTCAGTAGAATCATTGTTGACTTCTCCAGGGCTTATACAGTCTCTTCAATTGCTTGCACATGCAACGAAGGCTACCTACCACCCCTTTATGTAAATTCCACAGAGATTATTTCGAGAGCGACAATTTACATACTAACGACAGGTTTTAAAAAACATCTAATTTGAGAAAGTCAATATTTTACCATCGCAGTACAGGTTTCCAACATTTGAAATCGAAATATGGACTGGTTTGTGGGCATTTGAGAGAAGCAAGTGAGTTGCCTACAGAACGATGAATCATGAATCAGACGAGATAGAAATGTAGAGAAGTCCACGCCGAAGCCATGATTTCAATATTAAGAACTTTGCAGAGAATTGTAGTAATATCCAAGACACACTCTTGCGGATACAGTATCGACACAGTACAGTCATGTGCAAAGATAATACGCAAATTGTCTATGGGTAGCTTCAAGTCACTTTTCTTTGCACCCTATGCAATTTAAGGGTAGAATTGTACTGGTGCTGGTACAAAAAAGTGGTGTGATTGATTGACATTTTTTCTCAATTTTGTAAACTCACCTTACTTAAAACAAAAGGGAATGATCATTGAGATGGATAATCTGTTTACTATTATCTTGACAAGGGTACATAAATACACTTCAAGTATTCCCATATACTCCCGCTATATACTTAAGTGCTTAAATTAGCACTGCCAATCTGGGCATGAAAAATCAATTGTGAAGTAAATACGAGTAAAAATAGAGCAGGCATTTACACATGGAGTTCAAAGCAAGCTCATTTGTTAAAACTATACACCCAATCATCCATTGTGCATGTCGTCAATTGGTGGTATGGATAAAATTTATGAACTTCACTTCCGTGTCGTGTAAGACTTTCCACTGTAATTTCATGAATTTAATCATGAGCTGGGGACGAGATTAGTGTCACGAAGGATCACACCCAAGTCAGACCGTGGGGAATGAATGAGAATGTCGTAGGTGGCTATTAAGATGTGTTGCAGAAATGAACAGAAAATGATTTCTTCCTACTGTGATTTATATCCAGACTACTGATCTTGCTGCAATTCACGCGCATTTCGCTTTCATGGCCCTTTCTCCTTCCTCCTCTCTAATTATACTGTTCGGCAAATTCGTTCATCAATTCATCATTAATCCTCACTGTCGAGAAGTAATAGGGACTAAAATAAAGAAAGGAGAAATGACAATAGTAGGGAATATCTTTAATTATTCATTTTGAAATCATTTACATACCCGGTTTTATAGGACCTTTCGTTAAATGATTGGTTGCTTGCTACGTTTCTTGCTTCATGGTTGAAGAAAGAATTGTTCATTTCAACTCCAGATATAGTATACACTAATCACGCACGTATCTATCGGGAGGGGTCCGAACCCAGGTATCTCACAAATAATAATAATGTTTGTAATTCGTTAATATAATTAATATCTATTAATAATAAAAATAGGCAATTTTCTATTATAGTTTTCTCATGGAAAGTTTTCAAAAAGAATATATCTTAATATACCTGTATAAAACGATAGTTCGTCCTATTCTTGAATATGCTAATGAATTATAGTTTCTGACAGCCACCAGTCACCTTCAAAAAGTTGAATCAGTAAAAAAGTTTTTATTAGGTTATTACGCACAAAATTAAAAAAATACTATGACCAACATTACTCTGAATGATTAACACAGTTGAATATGTTTAACTTAGAAGAAAAGAGAAATGAAAAGGATAAATTTTGTTGAGATCTTAACTTTCCAAATAGACAGTGAATACTTTTTTAATAATATATCTTATAAAATTCCCAGAATTCTTACATGTCTAAATAAGGCCAGAGGGTTAGTATCTGATCTTGTTGAAACCTACAATTTGAATATATGATGATGTATAAGATTGTAAGATCCACTGTATTATTATTATTATTTTATAATTATGTATTCAATTCTGTAATTTTGTATGACCAATTTTGACAGTGATGTACCTGGTTGTCAAATCGTGCTCATCACTTAATAATAATAATTATTACACGAACAGAAAAAGACTGCATTGGAACAGAGATACAACAGTATGTACGTGTTCATTATGTTAACTTAACGTGTAGTTAAGTTCGCTAAGCTTTGCATAAAATAACTGTCCTGGCAAGGAATGTAATGTCAAAGATAAAAAAGTAAATATTTATTGAATAAAAAAATATATTGTGTCCAATTGATGAAAAGTTCCTGATTAATATTTTATGCATATTATTTTAAGTAGTAGTGTGCACAAATCTATTCAGGTACTGTCAATTCAAAGTCGTATGATCCCAATCTAATCCTTGTGTAAGGTCGGCGGGAGTAAATAATCCTCGATTATACAACAGATGCTAAACAACCATATTTTGATTATTCGTTTTAAGTACTTGGTAACTGCTTCGGAGGGGGTCAGGAGGAACCCCATGAACCCCTCTAAATATGTCCTTGACACCAATTCAAGTCAGTGCGAGGCTCGTGCTGTATGAAAACCGCAGGCCGCCATTATTGCTTACACCGACATCCGGAGAGCTATGAAAGGTGGCAAACCCCGAGAATGCAAGAACATTGTTTTTACAATCTGCCCAGGCATCACGCAACTTGTCGATGGTGTGTTTCACGCAAATCGGGTGGGCATGCAACACGCTCAGGCTAGTTCTTCGCTTAGGATATTTTCCAGTTGCCACTCCACATTACAAAGAAAGAAAAAGTGACTCCAGAATTTGTAATCCGGGGGTGATTTCGTGACACTTATATTATTATTTGCAACATAGAGCTTTTAGTATACCAGTAAAAAATTATCATTAAATCAAACACTTGTACGTTTGTTCTGACATCTGCTACGACGAATAACAGCAGATTTTTGCTCAGCAAAGACCACATAAAAGTATTTCCAACGTTAAGATATAACATATTTTATAATATTTTTATTATAAATAAGACCAAATTGTAGAATGTGAAAGGAGACAATAGATTATGTTAATTGTAATAAAAGCAATTTCGTAACTAATTTATACATAAGGTCAACTAAAATATAAACAGTCAAATGTTTTAAAATAAGTTGTGACAGTTAAATACCATTACACAGAATAATGGAAATTGGGTCTACAGTTTGGATATTTCATCCCTGCCAAACCTCATGGCGAATGACTTCTACAGAACTGTCTTCCATAATTTCCCATTGAAACCTGGGTAATTTGGGGTACGGAGCTCAAAGCTGGTGCGAATTCTGCCCAAAATGAGGTCCATTTATACAACATGTGTTTTAGATATTAAAAATCCATCTGTTTGGCATCTTCCTGGACTCTCCTTCAGATGTAATTGTATAGTTCGGACGGCGACTGAACGAATGTGGCCTTGGTGCGAAACGGAACGACGCTGATGAATAGCAAAGGCTCACAACGCACGCACATTTCAGCAACAAGTTTTTTCGCTTAGGTCGCCATTAACAACAACGACGAAATGAGCGCCATGGGGAAATTATTAGGTTACGCCTCTTTCGGGAAAGCACAAAAGACGCGCCTGAGACACATCGTGACGACGCCCTCCTCGATGCACGCCATCGTTCATCGACGGGTATTGTTCAACAGAAGAGCCTACTTTTGATAACCAAATTTATTAGTGACGACAATTTACTTGTAAAAACTACAAGCTAATATAAATTTCCGGTTGTCTGTACATGAACATATTCAACAATATCTGTTCACACGTTAAAATAGTAAATTTGGATGAGACTTCATTTCCGCAATTTAGTTTTTGGGTGTCAGAAGGATTTTACCGTGAATTAGAAATAATTTTGCATTGTTGTTCTACTTTGTGTTATTTTGCATCTCTTTTTTTAATATCTCTATTAATTGTGTTCATGGGTGGATTACGGGGGAAGGTTGAGATGCGACCACCGGGTCATCTAAAACAATAAATCGTCAAGTGGTCGTCCGCCCCTGATGTCTAAAAATCAAGCGATCGACCTACCCTGGTGTCCAAAACTATCCCACACCTTCACCTTGACATCAAGAGATCGCCTTCTCTTGGCGTCTAAAAAATCAAGCGATCACCTTTCCTTGGCGTCTAAAAAATCAAGCGGTCTCCCTGCCTTGGCGTCTAAAAAATCAAGCGATCACCTTTCCTTGGCGTCTAAAAAATCAAGCGATCACCTTTCCTTGGCGTCTAAAAATCAAGCGATCACCTTTCCTTGGCGTCTAAAAAATCAAGCGATCACCTTTCCTTGGCGTCTAAAAAATCAAGCGATCACCTTTCCTTGGCGTCTAAAAAATCAAGCGATCACCTTTCCTTGGCGTCTAAAAAATCAAGCGATCACCTTTCCTTGGCGTCTAAAAAATCAAGCGATCACCTTTCCTTGGCGTCTAAAAAATCAAGTGTCTCCCTGCCTTGGCGTCTAAAAAATCAAGCGATCACCTTTCCTTGGCGTCTAAAAAATCAAGCGATCACCTTTCCTTGGCGTCTAAAAAATCAAGCGATCACCTTTCCTTGGCGTCTAAAAAATCAAGTGTCTCCCTGCCTTGGCGTCTAAAAAATCAAGTGTCTCCCTGCCTTGGCGTCTAAAAAATCAAGTGTATCCCTGCCTTGGCGTCTAAAAAATCAAGTGTATCCCTGCCTTGGCGTCTAAAAAATCAAGTGTCTCCCTGCCTTGGCGTCTAAAAAATCAAGTGTCTCCCTGCCTTGGCGTCTAAAAAATCAAGTGTCTCCCTGCCTTGGCGTCTAAAAAATCAAGTGTCTCCCTGCCTTGGCGTCTAAAAAATCAAGTGTCTCCCTGCCTTGGCGTCTAAAAAATCAAGTGTCTCCCTGCCTTGGCGTCTAAAAAATCAAGTGTCTCCCTGCCTTGGCGTCTAAAAAATCAAGTGTCTCCCTGCCTTGGCGTCTAAAAAATCAAGTGTCTCCCTGCCTTGGCGTCTAAAAAATCAAGTGTCTCCCTGCCTTGGCGTCTAAAAAATCAAGTGTCTCCCTCCCTTGGCGTCTAAAAAATCAAGTGTCTCCCTCCCTTGGCGTCTAAAAATCAAATGTCTCCCTCCCTTGGCGTCTAAAAATCAAGTGTCTCCCTCCCTTGGCGTCTAAAAATCAAGTGTCTCCCTCCCTTGGCGTCTAAAAATCAAGTGTCTCCCTCCCTTGGCGTCTAAAAATCAAGTGTCTCCCTCCCTTGGCGTCTAAAAATCAAGTGTCTCCCTCCCTTGGCGTCTAAAAATCAAGTGTCTCCCTCCCTTGGCGTCTAAAAATCAAGTGTCTCCCTCCCTTGGCGTCTAGCGATTGCTCAACCTTGCCCTCCCTTGATGTCTAAAATCAAACGATAGCTATTTAAATAGTATGTAAAAGCGAAATGGTATATATATACAGGGTGTCATTTTAATGGCGCCCACGGACCACGGAAACGTATAGAGGACATCAAAACAAACAACTTTTCTCAGTAACATTTTCCTCGTTGGTGCGTCGTTTCGGAGCTACAGTCGTTCAAAAAAGCCCGTTTTGCCGCCTGAATGCTGGCAACCACACACAACATTTGATTGCATTTGTGACGTCATATCCCGTCGTGAAGCGATGCGTTCCAGGGTTGCCAGGAACACACATAATCTGTGAAAAATGACATAGCTACAATCAGCCACATTATGTACCGTAAAAGAAAACGAAAAAAAGCGTTTTTTAACCTAACAATAAGTAAACAAACGATACGAAAAATAGTAGAAAGGAAATATAATTCAAGTGGAAGTGGTTATATCGAATTTTGTCTCAGCTTACATGTCAAATATTTGCAAATCTAGTTACCAAGTTGGCATCTACAATTTAGTCTATCCACTTCGTCCTTCTGATACTAGTTGTCTGTGACACTGAACAGATGACAAAATAGAAATGAAATAACTCAAAATTCGAAAGGTAAGCAACAGATAATATAATGTATATTCAGAGCATTATGAGGCAAGTGTCAAAAATGATTGAAAATACAGGGCTATAAGTAGTAGTAATACAAGCTCTAAGACGACTATGTGTTTATCTATGCACCGGATACACATGTAATAGTTTGCAAATGTGAACAGGGCAGTATATTCGGTACTGATTCACCATTAGATTGTTACTGTGGTTGTACTTGTTTTAGCCGTAATGTAACAAAGTGAACCTCGGATACTTCCGTTATCAGCACAAAAGTACAGCATGGCATCTGGACATAAATCTGTAGATATCAACCTTGCAACGAGATTTGCAAATATTTGACATGTAGTTGGGCGTAAACAGCCACGTGTAAGCTGTAAGTCCAATAAAATGTATTGTTGTTGATATTTTAGATGTAGACTGAGACAAAATCCGACATTGACATTTCATTTTGAATACGTTGTTTACCATTTCTCATATCGTTGGTTCACTTCCCCCTTCCCCTGAGATGACTGCTGATCTTTTGGCTGGTAGGCTATGGTGTTCGGTCTGCTGGACGTGTTTCTCGCTTCGTTTTACAGCTAATAATGTGGTTGGTAGTTTGTCATTTTTCACAAAATTTGTGTGTTCCTTGCAACCCTACCGTGCGCTGTTTCGCCGCAGGATATGAGGTCACAGATACGATCAAATGTTGTGTTGGGTTGCCAGCATCCAGGCGGCAAAACGGTCTTTTTTGAACGGCTGTAGCGTCGAATCGACGCACCAACGAGAAAAATGTTACTGGGAAATGTTGTTTGTTTTGATGTCCTCTATACAAATCTGTGGTCCGTGTGACACCCTGTGTATATATATTACATTACCCGATTAGATTTTCAAAATTTCATTTTTTTTTAATTCACGAGGGTTTATGACTAATTCAGAACGACAGTGAACATAAATCACATGCAAAGTATTTTCCTCTCTCTCTCTCATTAGAGAGAGAGAGAGAGAGAGAGAAAGGAGAAAGAAAGAAGACCCCTCCTAATTTTCAGTCATTCCCAACTGAAGATGTTTTGCGTTCGTCGGTGAAGAAAGCCTCCGTCGCCTGCTTCATTGGAATGAATGGGTGGAGAGAAATCTTGATCGGCAGCAGACATTTATGATTTACACAAAAGATTTATTGCCTCGCTTAGCATTTCCACATGCAGATGGGAACAACTACCATACAATTGCAACAGCAGAGCGCTCGTTACTGTAAAACAATCGGGAAGCTTGCTCTTCAGAGTGGCGGGGAACTCAAGGCCGTTGTCGGACGAGGCTTGCCTTTCATTCTAGGCGTATCACTCATCGCAGGTTTCCTTGCTACACGTGAAGCCGCTACGTTGCCACGATGACCCCTTTTCCGGTGAGGAGTGCGTTGAGATACGGGCGCTTTATTCTCGGCATCCGCTACACGTGTAGGATGTAAAATTCGACGCAAACTTCATCTTTTTTTCTTTTTTAACGTTTAGGGTTTTGTGTGTGTGTGTGTGTGTGTGTGTGTGTGTGTGTGTGTGTGTGTTAGAGAAAGGAAGAGAGATTGTCCAAAAACTCGGGTTTTGGGGCGAACGTTAGGCCTTGGATCGTTTCTGGCGAGACTTCTTGCGGCCAATTTGTTTTAAAAATCTCCTGTCTGAAAATATAATGAAGTGCTTAATTCTCTCTTTACAGATACAAAAGAATTAAATAAAGGGATCTGTAGATTCATACGTGGTATTTGATTCGTGCGTGCATAAGAAAATGAAGGTTGATATCTCAGATACTTTTTTTTAAATATTGAAAAATCGACATTTGTAAAATGGACACCTGTATATTTTGCAGAAGCACGTATATTATAATACGTAATTATTACTGTATTATTTAATCATTGTCCGACTGAGCAGGGACGGCGCTACAGGGGGGCTAGGGGGGGCTGAAGCCCCCAAAACTGGTCAGCCCCCTGCAGCCCCCTAGATTTTTGTAATACGGTAGATCGATCGAAAACTTAAATAGTAGAATTTTCCATTTTCCATTATAAAACTTCCATCAATGTTCAAATAAATTTTCTAGTTCGGTTAGATCGCAAGGTTATCTTATTTATGATGTTTGATTTGATTTGATTTGATTTAGTTTATTTTACTTCGCGTTTTGTGCCTCTTGGCTAATTTGCGAAGATGGGGATGAGTGATGAAATGATTAAATTGATGAATGGACATTCACAAACAACCAAGCCCGACCGGGATTCGAACCCGGGACCCTTGGCGTCGCAGCGCGATGTGCTAACCACTCGGCCACAGGGTCGGGCTTATTTATGATGTGTTGTAAAATTAAATAGGGGGAGAACAGCTGCAGATATGTCTGGATAACAGTGGCCACTGATCATTTATTTGTTACTAAGTAATTGGCCAATCTAGTCGTCAAACTTGCTACGAAATCTGGTGCCTGTCTGATAGGTGAACGTATTCAGTGACTGTGAGATTGTTCTTTGATTTTTGACATATACAGTTTCTGAATAGGTCTGGCAGGTGTGACAAATGAATTTTACATGAATAAGTAGTACGACGTTCAAAATCTAAAGAAGCGTTATGTTTCTTTTCTGTTTGTTAGTTAGTTAGTTCCTCATTGGAGTATCGACAATTGCACGAGTGTTAGCGATGTTCTCTCATTGGTTTCGTCGTTATATCTATTCTTATCGCTGCAAATATTCGAGAGGGACAAATACGATGATAAAGAATCAAAGAGTACACGAACTACCAGATTCTTAAATGCTAACATAAAAATTGGGCTCCCAGCCCCGATAGTCTAGCCGTAAACCTGATATCCTGGCTTGCATCCCCGGTCGAGGTATAACATTTCATTAAGTGGTTCGGTTGGGATTTCACTAAAAACTGTAGCTCTCGTCCATACTGTAGCAGTGTAGCGCTCTGTGCATATTGTGGACCTTAATACAAATCTAATCAACTAATCATTGCAATTCGGTGCGAAAATCAGCATGCTTGGGCAATTTTATTGCTCGCAGTCTTAGTCCCACATCTTAATTATCATTTGTGAGGTTAGAAAGCAATTTCTGCAGTACCGTCATAGTGGTATCCGTGCAGGAGAATCAATCTTTGATCCAATTCGGATTTTCAGTAATCAAAATGCTCAGTGCAAGGGTTGCAACCTTATTAATTGCTTTTATGTCAATATATTTGTCTCCTAATGGAGATGAATTTGTAGTGAAAATATGTTTGTTCCTTGAGAGTGGCACCTTCTATGTTGACGGTATTTCTCGTATCCTCCCCATTTTTAGCCTAAGTTCTGAATTTCAGTCGTTGAACAAGAAAACTTAAGATATTTCATCATGACAGCAGAAAATATAATATCATTAACACATTTTCTATTCAAGGGTGGTGGTGTTTATTTAGTACCACTTTTCTGAAGTACAAAAAGCTACAATCTTTTGCCGCTCCCTGTTGTGATTTGGACAATTTAGAGTTATGGCACACTATCAGGTAGAAAGGAACTAAAAATAAAGACCCTTCAGCACCTCCTTGCAATGGTTGAAACATTAAAAACTGCCTTTTACGAACTTTACAAGCTTTGTGTTATTGAAATGTGCATATCCCTATCAACGGCTGTTTGCAGCAAATCAGGTGTTATCTTCGTAATCGAACTGGTAACGAGACGTTGAGCGAGTGCTCTATCTATCGTCTCCTTGAGAAAGAGCTTGCAAAATCTTTCGATTTAAACAAGGTCGTAGCTGCTCATGAAAATATACGTATCTTATCGTATTTCTTGATGTGGTTCATTTTCTCATTTTAGCAAAAAAAAAAAAAAAAAAAAGTACTCAAATTCTTTACATAGAAATAGCGTCCACTCAAAAATGCCTTTGGAAGAGACAATAGAATTATTGCATTTTACTTCACATGAAAGATCCGTGCCTAAAAGTACTTTTGTGTGTGATGGAACAAAATTAAGTTTTATCTTTGGATCTAACTGTAAAATATGTCACTTAAAAATATACCATAGAAAAGTTTGACGTAAATACCTTTTAGCTGGTATAAGTTAGCCCCCGAGAATTTGACTGAAAACTTTAGCCCCCCCCCCCCCCACTTATTTCAGGCTGGCGCCGTCACTGCGACTGAGTAATAATGAGTTGTTTCTGGGTAATGACAGATGATATGGGAAATCTCTTAGTGCAGTGGTTCCCAAACTTTTTTCATTTCATGGCGCCCGTAGTGTTTCCAGATTCTTCCGCGGTGCCCAAGTCAGAATGTAGGCCTATCTAACACTTGCAACGCTCAGTGTGGTTAGGTTGATTGCCTTGAGTTAAAAATAAAACACAGATTTCCAATTCAGAAACATTTTATGTGTAAAAAGGACTAAAACCATGTGCAGACTGTCATTTCAGTAAAAATATCGGAACATTTCACTTGCACCTGAAGCATATTTCTTCAATATGCAATTTGAGCAGGAAAAAGTAAATATATTTTGAGGGTGGTAACTGATGTATAGAAATAGGGAAATTATGAGAATTGTCATAGGTGTGGAATTTTTTATGAAACTCTTTCTAATTATGGTTGAATTTAATAAAAAACAATTAAAATTGTACAATTATCTCCCTCAATAAATGTGATGAAACTTTATATTCTGACTGAAATTTCCTTAATTAGACTTTGCATATGTATTTAATAGAAAATATCGGTTTCCGTAGTGTTTTAGGACTTCTTGTTAGTTGTTGAGCTTATTTTCTATTTCTATGAAATTTCTGAAAAATTCAACTTTTTTAATATTACCCTCCCTGGTGGACTGTAAGAATATCCCCCCACTTTTCTGAGAAGATTTTTCTAACTACGTTCCTAGTTTTAACCACTGTGTAATATTTTTTACTCCAACATCCTAGGCGTTTCTATTTTTACACAACACACAGTGGTGAAAAGTCCAACGCGTGGTTTGCCCTTCAACTAGATAATGAACTGATGTTCTTTTCCCTACTACAGGATAGGCCTACCATCTGCTGATTCCCTTATCAAAATGTCAATACTCTGCAAAAGAACACCCCTATCTGCTCAGCTGTTGTGCTTATTAGATAGCTCGTCTACAGACAGTTCATCATCATCCAAGTTTCCAACAGAAAATTTAGATAGGAATGAACTAATTTCGATTTCTGGAGGAGTATAAAATAATTGTGGATAAAATTACTTATTCGAAATGTGCCAGATCATTTCTAATTGCAGAATTTGACTACCATAGCCTTCAACTTGTGTCCCCAACCTCGAAGAATTACCGCAAGAGAAACTGATAAATATGTTATACAGTTTATGCAATTCCAAGACGTCCCTACTCCTGCGAAGAACAGCGCATGTCGCAGTTGACCCTACTCCTGCGAAGAACAGCGCATGTCACAGTTGACATCTTTTTGAACCTCTCGCTTTGTCTGGCAGAATCATAAACTCTAGGAATTTTAGGGTGTTGTAAGGATCCCACAACAAAGGCAGTATCCTCATAATTTAGTAAACAGGGCAGAAATATAGCGTTACCGATATATTTTATTTTTTTCTACATTTGACTGTGGAGTTGACAGTCAGGCAGAATAAATGCTGACCACAAGAGCGTACTTGAGAGATCCAGTTTTTCAATTCCCAGAACCAACGTGTCAGGGAAGGATTTCCGGAAACAAATAGCTTCGTTTCCAGGAAGAACGATGCTGTTTTTCATCACGCGTAAATTCCAAGCAAGATGGAGCATCAGAGTTCCCACAACCCATTTGAGAGCGTCGACCTGGTATTTGAAAGGGAGGTTATGATGAAATACGCCAGAACCATAATTAAACATCGACTCGTAGGAGGGAGAGGATGTAAGAGCCTTCCATGGGCTGCGTTCTGCTAAGCGAGGTTTTCTGACATGTTGAGTGTCTTTCACAGCATCATGCGGGCTACTAGACTAGCACTTTTTACATTACAAATTAGCCCTTTTCACAGATTATTCCAAATCTCCGGGCCATAAAACGTTAGCTAAGAGCAACAAAACAATAGTAATTCTTACTGGTAGCTGGGCATATCTAGGGGAAATTGCAAAGTGCATCATGCGATTATTTTTTAAGTGACCTGCATTAGTTACACATTTACATGTATTATTCGGGATCTCCTCAATAGTGTTCTGGTTAACCCTGTCGCCTTGTAATCTAGGGACTATTCCTTTTTAAACGGTTAAGTAATATAATGCATTTTATTTTGAAAATGCTTTTTCACATCTACGGCTTGATTTTCTTTGGATTGAAAGCGCTCTGCCACTTTCGACAATGGAAATCGATGAGAGAGTCCTTCAAAATCTCAAAACTTTCCTAACAAGGAAATACGGCGATGGCAAACTCTTATCTAACTAGTAATCACCGCCAACGCTGTCTCATGCCAACTTTTGGTTTTCCTAAGCTGCTTTGCTTTCGAGTGAGTAGGCATCGACATTCATAAAAAAAGGTAAAAGTGCTCCCCTGTGCATAGCACCACGCCATGAAGGCGTATAGGGGGTGTGGGGGTAACGCCCCACACTTTCTTGATCCGGTCGTGAGTGGGGGTGATGTGATCAGCATCACGCCCCTGACCGCCTTTACCCCCCAGGGTTTCCCCCAGGTACCCATATTATTCGACGCTGGGTGGGCGCCGGGGCCGCTTTCACCGTTAGAAAAGATCCCGGATTTGAACCGGCCGGGGATCGAACCCGGGACCTTGAGCATGGTAGTCAGACGCGTTACCGACTGAGCCACCGCGGCCATTCATCTCTCTCCAAATTTCAAAAGTTCGAGTTGTAATAGAATTACATTCTTGAGGATAAAACTTCCAATATTAGTTTTCAACAGAATATTGTGAATAAGATCAAATTAGATTTGGAAAAGGTTATAGAAAAATTACAAGGACATATAAGTATGTTGCTATGAATTGCGTCTACATGAAATGCGATACAAACATGTAAAAAAAAAATCAAAGAAAACTGGTTCAGCAGTAGTAAAGCCAATTGCAGTGTATATCTCAGGCATGCATGGCTAAACCAGAGTGAACTAGCAACATGATAAAAGACGATCTTACGAAGGACAAAGAAGCAGAACAACTCAACATTCTACGGGCTATATGGTAAGCACGCCATAGTAACACATATTTAGATTGATTGAGTTTATTTTACTTCGCTTTTCTGCCACCTTTGGCTAATCGCGAAGATGAGGAATAGCGATAGGATAGCATGAAAGGACAATCACAAACATCTAGGGACGCACAACACGAGCTCCACAGAGGATCGTAATGGCTGAGAATCCAGGCGCCAGAGCTCTCTAGTCTGCAAAATGCAGTCCAGGGTTGTACTGCGTGGAAGGGAAGTTGATATTTGGGTCACCCCTTACACCCCGCAGATATTTAGAGAACGGAATGGACCATGAGAGGAGAACATCCAAGCGGAAGGAGAAAAAGAGGAAGACGTAGGAAAACATGGCAGGAGATTGTAGAGGATTTGAGCGACTTAGGGATAAGAGGATAGAGACGTCAAGCTCAGGACCTGAAGCAATGGGTAGAATTGTGCAGAAGGTTCTAGTTCTGCATGGATCAGAGAATCACCAAGATGAATAATACTGATGGAGTGAGTTCATTTAATGCATCGTTGAGATTTTGCTAATCATTTATCGTGTCTTGTGGTATTTTATGTTGTCTCTTCAATGTCTGTTTCCTCATTTTGAGTACCTGTTTTCGGGTTTTTTTGAGGAGTGGACGATAAGTTGGTCCGATCAGTAGATTTTATGGAATGTAATATATTTCTCGAATGCATGAGTTAAAATTTTGGAGTGCCTCAGCACATGTGGCCATTTTGCAGGCTTCAGTATATGCCTTACCTGAGAGTTTAAAAACGGGTGTAAAAAGCCCCTTGAGAAAGGTTAAAAATGCAGGTTGTAAAGGGACCTGCACAGAACATACACAACACATTAAAAAGGAGAGGACACAAAAGTAAAAACATTTGTAGACACTCATCTCCAACATGGATGATAAATCGCTGGGAAGGTCTTCTTCTGGGGAAATTAAAATCTGCTCATTCAAGAAAGATGTGCCAAATACTTAAAACAACATCACAGGTTGAGCAGTACAACTGTACGTACATACCTTACAATAATACATTTTTCTATATCCTAACCTCTCCCTCTTCTATTAAGAGTCTCCTACCGTCACCTTTTCCTTTCCTCTGCTGAAAGCGTAGTCCTTGCAATCATCTATGAAGGTGGTTGTCATTCAATTTGTATTGAAAAAAAAAACTTTAGCATTCAATACCCAGAAATTTCAATATTTATCTGCTTTACAACTAATGAAGTTTTTTTTTTTCTCTTTTTAGAATTTTGATTCTAATGGGAAGCTTCGTTCACTAATAACACACTGTTTTAGAGACTAAAGGTTGCAGAAAATACACCCCTTTTAGCGTTAATCGATATTGATTCCAACTCTCAACCTTTTCTGCGCTACCTCACTTCACTATTTATAAGCGCGTGACGATCACAGGCGATAATTGGAACCTGCCGAAGTGGTGGAAATGTACCTCCGTAAAAAGATTCATTTCCGGATTCTGGCAAGGTCGAACCATAATACAATGAACTTTGATTTCGGCCTAAGTTGTAGCGTAAAGAGGCTCTGACGACTGGAGCACCTCTTCTATCATTCTTTGAATTAGGGTCGGTACATCCACATACCGCTCCAGACAATACATTGGCCAGCAATGTTTCTTCCGATATTGTTTAGTCGAATTGCTGAACAAAGTAGCTAGGTCACTTATGGTATAAAATCTCGAAGCATGGAAAATAACAGAACAGTACTGAAGAACGTTGCAATGATTCCCTTTATAATACGAATTTTCAGCCATTTTGAAACTTATATAACGTATTCGATAGATGCAGCTCAAGTCTTTTCCATTGTTAAGCTGCATTGCAACAATAGTCATTTCGTAAAAAGATAAAGGTAAAGTGTTCCCCCTGTGCATAGCACCACGCCATGAAGGCGTATAGGGGGTGTGAGGGTAACGCCCCACACTTTCTTGATCCGGTCGTGAGTGGGGGTGATGTGATCAGCATCACGCCCCTGACCGCCTTTACCCCCCAGGGTTTCCCCCAGGTACCCATGTTATTCGACGCTGGGTGGGCGCCGGGGCCGCTTCCACCGTTAGAAAAGTTCCCGGATTTGAACCGGCCGGGGATCGAACCCGGGACCTTGAGCATGGTAGTCAGACGCGTTACCGACTGAGCCACCGCGGCCACCCAATAGTCATTTCGTAGGTTTGTTTAACTTTTACTTACGAAGTAAGTTGAAGTAGTTATAGCATTTCAGAGTTCAAATCCCATTTGGCGAATACTATTATTTTTCTGTGATCTATTTTCTAGGTGCAATTACCGTTACAGTGAAGGCTGTAATCGAGTAGCTATAATGAACTAACAATTCTTTAACATCGTCCTCATAACATGTCTAGAATGAGATGCAAAATGGCTGGAAGAGTACGCAGCATATATTACAAGTGCCATCCCGGCAGCTGCAGAAATGGATGAGGAAATAAAGATTTTTGCGATCTATTTTTGAGCCCGTGATATCTGTGTATAGTCTCTATGTACGTCAATGGGTATTTAAGACAAACTAATTTCGGTCCTACATGATAATCTTCCTTTGCATTTTTTTCGAGATTTCTCGTTTTTCGATTTTATCTTTATTAGTCTCGTTCTCGAGACAGGTTTCGCCGTCTCTGTGACCGAACACATTGTGTTAGATCCACGATATCGCTATCGAAGGTAGCGGGTTCAAGTCCCGGTCTTGAATGATCTCTCTCTCATACATTTCAGTTCATCCTCATCGTCGCGATTAGCGAAAAGTGGCAGAAAGCGACGCAAAGACCATACATATTAAAGACTGGTCTTCAGTAAATATGGAACATTAAATAACTCAACATAGATGGTTTTTGAACTTTCGTATATGCCAAAATTCAAGTCCTAGCTCAATGCTGCACTTACACTTTTTGCCTTAGAATTCTTCGTCTGGAATTAAGACATGTGCTACCACGTCCTTTAGCGTTAGCAAATTGATCCGTCGCAAATGCCAATGGGATAATCTGGAGTTCCTTTAAGAATGGAACGACCTTGGATGTAGCTTTTGAAGCATTGCGACAATAGTACCTACATAATGATCGCTTAACAGCAATCTCTCTTGTAAAAGCAGCGCTATTCTTTAACTGCTCCATGACTAAGAAACGTTGGAGCTGAGGTTGCGGAACTAGCTTGCGTAATCGCTCGAGCACTAATCGATACCATATATCTTACTGGGCATGCCACAAGGGAATACCTTGTTTTTCGAAACATACCGACACGCCGATTTTGGCATTCTTCTTGCCCTTAATGTGTTCAGTTATGTCCTTAAAAATGTTTTCGTAGGCACCGGCATGCAACTAAGTGTTGTGTTTGCATATTTATCGACAGACCGTTCGATAGAGACTTTACTCAAACAGACACTTTCTGGTTGTTAAGAAAATCCGTATACCCCAGAATACATTTCAGTTTGCGAGTTATTGGTGTTTCTATCATTGACTTGCAGCAAATGAAAAAATCTTCAGTTTAAAGTGGACTGGTTCGAAAACCCTTGAGTACAAGGCGATAGTGTTAACCAACTAGAATTTGCCAAGTTTAAAATTTTATCAAGTTTCTCTTTAGTTCTAATACACGCTCCGCCCACTTAAGTACTCCGACTCACGATCTCGCCTCCGAAAGTTCCGGATTCAAATCCCGACCATTTCATAGTCTTCACATTCCATCATCATTCACTCTCGTCAATACAATGAACGTAAGGACTTGATGACGTTATTCTCGTTAGCATTAGTTATAATCTTCCAGTTATCATAAAATTGATTATTTGAATGCTGTACAGCCTGAATAAATTCTATTTGAATATTGAATTCAATTTTTATAGTATTCAAGTTGTCACAAGAAAAAAGCGATGTTAAACGGAGATACATATTTCTTTATCCATGAAAATATAATTGCAGCCGACTTACGAGGCGGAGCACACCGCGCTATGAAACCAGGTGTCCCGAGTTTGAATCCCGGCCTGAGCATGAGTGTTCTTTGCGAGTATCCCCTCATCAAATTCATCATACCATCACTCATCCTCGCGATGAACCAAAAGTGGCAGAAAAGCGAAGTAAATTAAACCAAATCAATAAATGATTATATTTCTTGCTATTACACTTCCTACGATATCGGACGAACACAACGCTTTCCAACAGACGAAAAAGCACTATAAGAGGAACTGTCAAGCATTCTCGTGCTATTTAGGGCTTACCGAGACAGTAACTATAACGAACTAAGCATGTTTAAACAGAAAAGCGAATTAGCATCACTAAAACTAAACGCCACGACAAGCAGAGCTTAAGAATGAGATCTGTGTACCTTGTGCTTCGCAGATAGAACCTGTGATAGAACCTTGAATATAGGCATCACCCAAAATCAGCAACGGTCGCTGTGCAGTGATATGACCCCGGCGACACTCACGATCTTTGTAGTACAACACGTCACGACGAAGCGAGATGAACAGCATCCCTCCGGCTGGAACCTGCGCGGAGCAGAATCCATGATGGCCGGAGACCGCATTACAGCTGCATTGGCAGCGATGTAAAGGTTAATGAGAAATTCAGAAAAGGTGTCGCCACCAGATAAACAATGAGTTATCTCTGTTATCGACGCACAAGTATGGTCTTTTAGCTGATTTCCCCTGCGTGCAGGATATTAGCCGCAAAAGCCATGGAAAAATACTAGTTCCAGCGTTGCACAACGTTGCGACTTTACGATCAGCTGATTCCTTCCCACTGTTCATTGATAAAAGTGACGAATGTAAAAGCTTCTCTCGTTACATTACATTCTTTGCGGTTGCTTAAAATCTTTGTCACACTACATGCTTTGCAGCTTGCATAAAATCTTCTCGTTACACTACATTCTTTGCAGCTTGCATAAAATCTTATCGTCAGATTACATTCTTTGCAGCTTGCATAAAATCTTATCGTCAGATTACATTCTTTGCAGCTTGCATAAAATCTTATCGTCAGATTACATTCTTTGCAGCTTGCATAAAATCTTATCGTCAGATTACATTCTTTGCAGCTTGCGTAAAATCTTATCGTTAGATTACATTCTTTGCAGCTTGCGTAAAATCTTATCGTTAGATTACATTCTTTGCAGCTTGCATAAAATATTATCGTTTAACTACATTATTTTCAGCTTGTGCAAAAGCTTATCGTTATATTACATCCCTTGCAGTTCGCGTAAAATCTTATCCTTACATTACATTCTTTGCAGGTTGCGTAAAAGCTAATCATTACTTTACATATTCGCAGATTGCATAAAAACGTAGCGTTTCATTACATTCATCATTAGATTCTTTGGAGCTTGTGTAAAAGTTAATCATTACGCTACAGTTTGCTTGCGTAAAACTTGTTTGATATGCAGTCTGTCAACTTGTCCTAGGGTTTCTTCAACAACAACTTTTCACTTTCCATATAACTTCTATAACAGAGTGCGAAATAAAGGGGGTGGGATTTGAGAAATGGCATCCCTTTGTAGAGAAAGTATCCTAACGTACCTTCTACCCACTCTTCGGCAATATACCGATCTACAACGCAAATTTTGTTTTAGGGATCTTTCACTCGTGACTCCCAGCACTATTTCTCGTGTGGTGCGTCACTCGAAGAAACCTCTCTCTGGCTTCTACGGCTATACAAATCCACATCATAGGTTCGAATCCTGTATAAAGCACGGATGTGTCGTTGTAATCAGGAATAAAAGTTTGTTTAAAATAAGCACAATATAGCTACTGGTGGTTAAACATTTCTGGAAACAGGCAACGAACATAACTTGACAATCAAAATGTTATTTTAGTAATTCTGAGCAGATCTGGCACATTTGAGTAGAAGCAAATAATTTATTTAAAATTACCAAGTTTAGTGAAAGCTACAATGCATTTTTTCATGATTACTAAAAACTCAACCAAACATTTTTGGTTAATGCAAAGAAATAGGTTTTTCGTGTGCATCTGTTTCTTCAGTTCATCGTTACTCACTGTTGCGATTTGCGATTCACCTTGATAAGAAGAAAAGTGACAAAATAACCAGAATGGACATAGAACAAATCAAGTTTTAGCTGGAGTGGGGGAATACACTGCACAAGATGGCAAAATACGATTTGGAAAGGTACTAAAAGTAGGCACTTGACAAAGCGATTTCTACCATTTTTCTTGGTTTCATAAATTTAAGAGTAAATTTTGCTGTATATCGTCGAGTTTCGATTTCAAGGGATTGTCTAAGAGCTAGTATTATCAGTCAGGTTCAAGGCTCAAATTACATCGAGCTGAATCGAGATCAATATCAAATGTATATCAGTATGGTTCATAGTCCTCAGTCACGCTGGCTGGACAAATATAGCTAGGAAAATTGCAAAGTGAATTATTGATTCGCGAACCACCAAACTGGAAAATTCTGGAAAGGTGAGAGTCGACAAACTCCAGCTGTCGGTGATCAATCAACCGCGATGCGTTCCCTTTCAGTGTTCAAAGAGTGCGATTTCCACAGATATTTCTCGATCCTCTACTTCCTCAGTTTCAGTATTAAAGCACCAGGATTTGCTTTTGTTCTTCCAAAACATCTCCGGAATAACTTGCTAAAAAAAGCTATAATACGATGGTTGTTATCTGGCAGTGAATCTAAATAGGTGACACTCCCCTGTAGCCCCCCTTCTGGCGACGTTCTTTCAAGGTGTGAGAGATTCCTGTACCATAATTGTTGCAGTCACGAATTGCGAAGGCTGTCATAGCTTTGGGCCTGATAACCCAGTATTTCTGCTTGCCAATTCCTTTCCAACCAGTAATGACCAAGTCACCTTGAGAACAATCATCACGTTTCGTTATCGATGATATTCTCTTTCCAAACTGACACGTGCAACACGGACACTGATGTTCTCGATGGCCAGTGCTATACTAATATATACTTACCTACCGTATATATATGTATATATATATACAGGGTGTCATTTTAATGGCGCCACGGACCACAAGGGTGTAACTTTAATGGCGCCACGGACCACAGGAACGTATAGACGACATCTAAACAACTTTTCTCAGTAACATTTTCCTCGTTGGTGTGTAGTTTCGGCACTACAGTCGTTCAAAAAAGCCCGTTTTACTACCCCTCTTACCCGCAAATATGCAAACCGCCACTTTTACGTACGCCACTGGCCTTTGGAATGATAAAACCCTAGAAGTTACCATCTTGCAATCTTGGTCCGGATTCGATTTTCATTAGTAGCTCAAACCTTTAATTGTGTTTACTAATACAGCCGGTACCAAAGTTCTGGAAGTCGTCTGGGCATTCGAGTTTGCGTTTGGCGCCACGGACAACCGCAGTCGTCAATATTTTTGCGTGTCTTGTTTCTCGCGACTCAAGGTGTGTACATGTGTTTGGAGAGATGCATATATCAATTTCAGTAATACCATAAGTGGCACGGGAAGCTTTCTCAATTGATGAGAACTTTAATTACACTAACTTCTACCCCAGTGCACTTTACGTGGAAACCATAAAATATCATTAAATCCCCGATCTATTTTTTGCTGCGAACCTTACTTCACTATGAGTAATAGAGGTAAACCGTACCATACGAAAGCATTTATTGCTTCTCATTCGCTAATAAAGAAAAGTTGGTGCCAGTCCCATATATTTTCTTTATTTCGAAAGTAACGTGACGATATGGTTTTATTAGATTGAATGTATGTTTTTACGTGGTGGGATAGAAAATTGGGGAAACAAGAGGGCGGTAGATGATAAAACCTATTATTATAACAAATTATCTAGAATCTAGTTTCGGTACACCCCTGTTCACATAAAGTGGCACATTTCATAAGGTTGGACAGTTGAAGTACGTACCACTTTATCTGAACAAGCGTGTACAACAATTATCCTTATGTATGCAATGCATGCAACCAACAACAAGCTTCCAGGTTGCCTAACTACAAGAGCTTAAACAAGGTTTATCATTAGTGACAATCGCTGCTGCCACTAACAATAAGATTACTACCATCGATAAAACGAAAACTGATTCAGCAATGAATCACAAATTTGCAGTGATTTACACATACCGTCTGTTCTGACTTGGAACAGCAATAGGGCTCTGATGACAAAGATCAGATATATCAATTCCAGTTCCACGCAAAATAGGTTCAAGCAATAGCTTTGTAAAATATGTCTCAATAAGTTATAATAAAAATATATAATTTCAATAAAACTTTTATAACGCCCTAATCTATTTCCCTTGCTTCCTCGTGCTCTTATTCCTGCATCTCAATAAGAAACTTAAGGCAATGAGCCAAATATATGTACAGCAAACACCAAACGTGGATCTAGTTCATCAAATTAAACATGACAGTCTACATCCTTGTAGGCAGGCAACACATATTACACTTCAAATAGACGGCACAGGATGGAGGAATAAAGTGCTGGAGAGGGAAGTATGAAATATTTTACTAGGGACAACGAAACCCGGGTATCTGATTCTTTGCCTGTATCTGAAATGAATTTTCTTTACGTGAATGGTACATTTATATACAATAATAGTAAAAAAAAACATGTCTTACATAATTTTGGAACTCGCGAGGGGGAATGTTTGCTGTAAGAAAATTCTGACCATGGTGCAAAGAGAAAATTTGTTCCAAACTTAGAGAGGCTATGAGTAAATTTCTCATCTACATATGTACACTTATTTCAAGATAATGCAGGCCTCCCCTATGGCGTAGTGATAACGTCGACGCCTTGTAATCAAGCGGTCCCGGGTTTGATACTCGGTCGACGCATATAGTGGTTCGGATCCCGATTAGCCTGTGCATAAACTGTACTTAAAAACAAACTTTAACTTCAAGGTACACACAAAAGCACACACATATTGTCCCCAACTTAAGATTCCGAATAGAGAACACATTAATAGTAAAAGGCATGCTTAGCTATAAATAAACCACTACATCAACATGCACAATACTCACATTGTAAACCGTGTGGTTTCCAACCGGGTATGGCATTTTTTATTTGCACTGTAGAAACTTTACAAGAGATTACTAAAAAGTAGGCACATGTTAAGAAGGCTCCTTGAAACAACGTAAAAGGGGGGGCAGGTGGCAGGGGCTACTCTAATGCACAGCCTGGCTTTCCTTCTAACCCATTTGTGGCAACCGCCGATATATCGCCGACTATCGTATTGTAGTTGTCCAAAATCCACATGATGTTCGCAAGATCTCTGAAGAGGAATGCATCACAAAACTAACACTGACAGTTACCCGCGTATATAAATGCACTTCCGTACGACATGCAACGACACAGCTCTCCCTATCCCAACGCGTGTTCCCCCTTTAGCACAGCGGGAGAAATTGGCGGCTCATATTGATCCAAAAACTCGCCGAAGACTCCACCCACCGAGCGCGCTTTTCGGACAAAACTTGCTCAAACAAAGGCTTCCACCAAGAAACTGAGCTTCGATGGGTAATAAGTGCCACGCACCCATGGGATCGCATTCTTTTCCCATTGAATAATGCTCGCCACGTGACAATGGCCGAGCCCTCGGAATATACAACAGAACTGCTCCAACTCACGATGAATGCTAAGTATGATACCGCATCCACACGCTAAGGACATAGCGCGTCGCCTCAACTACAAAACCCATACTTATAGTACAAGGTCTGTACTTCAAGCAGGCGCTCCCAAATCGCCACTGGGTCAATTTGAAAACTGCCGACTGAGCTTAACGGTTCGTATTTTTTTTCCTTCTGTTCCCATGTTGTCGCTTTTGGAGCTTTCAGACCGAAGCGATAAGTCTCTTGGAAACAAATCTTCACAAATAAATGCAACTTTTCGAACCGAAGCGACATGACAAGCTGAACCTGTCGCTTGTCGCTTGTGAATGCTCTTTTCAAACTGAAGCAACAAACTACAAGGGGGTTTCACACCGAAGCGACAAACTACAAGGGGGTTTCACACCGAAGCGACAAGGCCCCCCATCTAGTCTGTAGAAAAGAATTCACTGCGCATGCGCTACCAATAGATCGAGGCGAGACGATGCACGAGAAAACAGCACAGTACGAGCGACAAGCGACACGTGCAGCTTGTAACGCGGAAAAGGAACATTAAGCTGAGTCGCGGAGAAACGCGGCAACAGACGATAACCTGCAGACTTCTGGCACGGAAATTCCGCGCGGTTCCCTGTAGTGGGCGTTACACTATTTGATTTCAATAGACGCAGACAACAAAAGTTCTGTTCCCGCATTTCTCCGTTGTGGCGTTAAGCTTTAGCCAGTGGTGGAACGAACCGTGAATAATTGGGAAAAGATATTTCTGTGAATGAATCATTATTAATTTTATTGTAATGCTTCCTTCATCATTTCATTAAATAATTAAAGCCTTGTTTTTCTTTACAAATATATTCAATTTCTGTTTACATAAATTCGTATGTAGTAATCTATATACAAGGAGTTTCTCTTGCAAATATGATTGCGTTACATGTGCATGTGCTGCATTCTCGTGTGGAAAATGTGCATTATCCATTGCCTGTACTTCAAAATTAAGGTGCGGGTTATAATGGGTGTTCCGTATAAGACGCCGAATTAGAAAATTAAATAAAAATAGGGAAAATATCATGAAAATAGTTATATTTCACATATATGTAAGCAGTAACATCTCCCATGAAAGACAATGTCAGGCATGTCCACCCCTACTGAGTCTGCATGTTTTTATACGCTCAACAAAATTATTGATAACCCTCTCGCAGATGTCTGTCCCGATCCCTCCAATCACCCGTATGATTTCCGCCTTCAGTTCCAAAAGGGTTCGTGGTTTGTTGGCGTATCCCTGTGATTTCACAACCCCCCATAAGAAGAAATCACAGGGTGTAAGATCGCACTCCAACTGCCAAAACGCACACCAGACAGTCGTTCTCAGCGGATGAATGGATGGATTTCACGCTCCTGGATTATTCGAGGATTTTCGGAAGGAAACCACAACAAACGAGTCAAAACAATTGAGGCTACATTAATCGGCATGACAATTGATGCCAACATTGGTAAGAACAGGTCTGCCAACCTCGAAACAAAACAATAGCACTCGATTCAAATTCGGCGTCCTATACGGAACACCCTATATTTGTAAAATAAGAATACTGTAAGTTGTTTAATGTGTTTCTAACAACAACAAAAAAGTTATCTGAATGTAATCAAATGCCACAGGTCATGGGCAGAGAATGACCCTCGTCTGGCCCAAGAAGTGAAAGCGCTCCCACAAAACAAGGCCACCAGCTGCTTCACATGGGCTAAAGGCAAGGAAAGAGGAAGAAACTGTGCAGAAGAATTCAGTACATTTAGGATTGTTCCAACCCTGAATGGGTCTATTTCTGTATCAGGTATTAGGTAAAGCGACGATCTACTCATATAATTTTATGTGTCTCAGTAAGAATTCCAAAGCTCTTAATAATACAAAACGAATTGTAAAATGCAATGCAATAATATTGTAAGAACCTAAATAACCTTCTCAATATTGACAGTAATTGAATGGTTGAAAGATAAAATTTCAATTTGCACTAAGGAAAAAGATAAAGTCTTATCAATAAATTAGCTATTGACAAGTTTTCCGATGAACGTAAGATAAAAAAAGCTCCATTGTAAACAATACCTTTGGTATTATACCGTGTAGAAGTACATGAATGGTGAACCAAGTCGTTAAATATTCTATTGTTCTCAAGCTTCTGTTGCTAGCAGTGTTACAAGGAGGCTAAAGACACATTATTCTAAAACAACTGTTTTATTAGCTTACCAGCAAATATAATGAAATCTTGGTCACAACACATTTTCAGTCATTAATTTTAAATCTTTGTTCAAAAGTTTTATTTATAATACATAATTCCAAATGCATTAGTTACATGACTACGGGAAAGTTGCAGTGAAATTAAGTATTCTCACAAGCCATGACTTGATAAGGCCAGTTGGGTTGAATAGTGCAGACTTTGGGGAGAGGGGCAATTCACTCTGTCCCCTCCCCTAAAATTCTCAAGGGAAGACAAGAGTGTCATTCTGCTCTCCTCAGTATCCATTGTTTTCTTAACTTTTTTTGTTTGACGCTACGGAAATTAGTTTTATCCTGAAGTTTATGTCCTTCCCCTACTCAAATTAAATGAATCTCTGCGCAACTGAACATTGCTGCGAGATTCTACCATTCCGGGTTCAAGCCTCTGCTGGGCCACATTTTCCACTTTCAATCACCATTTTGACTTGCCACGATTTCTAGTATCAAATACCCAGGAAAAGTGCACCGACGATAATCATGGATCAAAGTATACAACAAAAACGTTCATCGCGATTCGATCCCAGGACACGCTGTGCATTTCGCTAGCGAGAAACGAGATCGGTCAGCAAAGTCTGATGTAGTTCCTTCCAGTCCTGCATTAGCAGATTGAGGCAATTTCACGTAATGTCTTGAATAATGAATGAACGAGAGCGAAGATCTGGCATTTTTCCATAAAGAAAGTGGAAATTCGTAGGCGAACTGGTTTGTTAATTCAACGAAGTACTGCTTTGTCAGACACTCGCAAGAGAAGAAAAACAAACTGATTCACGAAAGAACTGCCTTTGCTGGAACATTAGTTCTTTGAAGACAGATTTCCTCGGATAGAACTTTTAACCCACGCAAACGCATATTTTTTACTTATTTTAATTCGCTTAGTGACCTCACTTCACCTCTTAAATGACCTTGAAATTAAACAAGATTCTTGTTTAGTTGTGTAATCCAAGAAAACAAGAATACAATCACCTATCACAATAGTTAATAAATGACTAACTTATCCTGCTTAAACTGTCATGTGCACATGTCACAAAGCGCAATTCTCGATGTGCAAGCACAATATATAATCCGCAGCACTTCCATTAGTAAATACTATTTTACCAAATATAGTAAATATAATTATTTCATTAAATCGAATTAATTATAGATTTAAGTCTTATGTCCGGCAGAGCTACCACCTTTCTTTTTATTCTCCCAAGTTCCAGATCGGCATCATCGTGTATAACAACGATATTATCTAGCGAAAATTTGTAAAGTTTCGTATTTTTGCGACACGAAAGGCTTAGAAATTGAAATAACTATAGAGATTACAGAAAATATTTGTTTTGAATTCGGATTTTTAAGTTTCTATGAGAACGAGAATGAATTTGCAAATAATGAAGTGAATAAAGAACAGTATGTATTCTTGACACACGCTTAATTCGATGCAAACGATGGCAAAATTTAAGAAGTCTAAAATCATAAATTTGCAGTAAATTTTTCAGATTTAGACTAAAGTACCTTTTCCACAACTTTCCTTTTCGATTGTGTTTTCTTAGGATTGTCTACTCATCTCGCTTCTTGCATGTATATATTATGAGGAAGCTGTTTACATGTATTTTCTTGTCAAGTATAACAATAATTGCAATTTCTTTAAAAACAATAATGAGAGAAAGTATTGTAGACAATTCATCATAGCAAACATGATTATCTAAGCTAACTTCAGATAAGTGAAAAAAAATGAGAACATTTGTAGTTACCGTAAATGTCATTCAGACTAGAGTTTGTAGAGAGAGACTCCCTACGACAGTGTTTTCAACAACCATAGAAAACATACGCTCAACACGTTATAAGAGTTACGAGTATATCTTATCTAGAATAAAGTACTATAAAAGTATCTTAGTTACATTCTAAAATAACAGTAATCGCAAATTCAACGCTTTCTACTATTACAGGTTACAAACAAGTAAAAAAAAACTTGCCAGGAACCCCACAAATGTCAGTATATTTTCGTGATTGAATTTGATATTTATATTAAGGCACGTCTTGAAATCTATGCGATGTACGTATATAATGTCCCTCAGCGAGGTTGATTGTCCACTATAGCTTGTGCACTTTGTGCACATTTCATCATTGCTTTAATATGTCACACCCAACTTTGAAACAGTAGTAATGCTATGATTTGACTCCATTTGCTCAATACAATTTCTAGATCGACAATACTGTGCACTGCACACTGGATCCAAGCCATTACGTCACAATTGCCAGTGGCGTTATGAAGCGAAAACGCTAACAGAAGAAACTATTCTCTTTAAATAAAAATGAAGGTCAGTCAGTCACGGGGCCATGACTCATACGCAGAGACCCTCCTCTGTTTCGGATTTAAGTCGTCTGTAGTTACGAGGCAACGCTTTCGAGTGTGTATCTGCAAGAGTGCAATTTACATAAAACGTAACTCGGTTGTAGTTACTAATTTAGAAATTCAACACGATTACTGTTATTTTAGAATGTAACTAAGATACTTTTATAGTACTTTATTCTAGATAAGATATACTCGTAACTCTTATAACGTGTTGAATGCATGAACAGCAAGCACTCTGTCCTTTCCCCACATAATCTAGAATGTACATTAATTTTTCATTATATTATTATAAACCTAATATGTACATAGCATGTAAGATGAGAAAATTTCAACTAAACCCTTGTGTTTGAAAATTTACGTCATTCAAAATATTTATATGTATGTGAGCGCGTGTATGTGTGTAATGAACTTTTTTTTAGAAAGCCATAATTTTGTTTCTTACTGTTGAAACGAAGAAAACTACCTGTAAAAGTAACAACTTCGACATTTGTTAGCTACTCTAAAAAGTAATAATTCTAACTGCGTTACAAGTAACTCATTGCAAACACTGCAATTTACTCTTATGCTTTTTACGTCAACCAAGCTGATCTCACCACCTCTTCGTCGTAAAAATCAACGCAAATGGTACCCTGTATGTATATGACGCGATTCAGGCACGTAGCCTACAAATATCTAATTAAAATATTATTTTTATTGTTAGTAACAGAAATAAAATTATAATCAATAAAAACTGCATTAGATCGAAAAAAGTTTAGTGTATAATAGAGGAACCAGGTTATATATATTTTTATATTCTACCATTTAATCCAAAGAATAAATGGATTCACAGTTTCCAAAACTTAGTTTTCTTTGTGAGAGGTCACAGAATATAAACTTTATGAGTAAAATTTACCACAAACTGTTAAAGCCTTTTTTTGAACGATTGTGTAAAAGTTAATAAAATACAATAACTATGATTTTCAGTACACTAACTACAAATTATAAGAAAAATAATGGACAACAATTGAGTTAGATATTCACTGATACTGTGGATCGAGTAGCAAAGTCTCTCCATTTATGTAATAACAATAAATTTGGATTGAAACATATATGTTGAATGTGTTTAATAACTTATAATAGTTATCATTGTTAAATAACTATTATTGTCATTATTATTTGTACTAATCAAGATTTATCTATGGTCTGACCCCCTCTCTAGAAGTATTTCTGGCGACACCCGTGTTGATAATGGATGAGCGCCCCACAACCCCCAGAAATAAAATTCTGACTACGGGCCTGACGCGATTAATTTCGAACAGACGCATATCCAGGCCATTAATTTCCATAGTTTTAAGACACGTTCAACTTCTGAAGACGTCACCAGAATGTGCAATTGTTCCAGGAAAACTGTTATACACTCGTGAGCGTTATCTTGTAACACTGAATATTTACCAGATTCATGCACGTGCACCTGCGTTGCTCGACAAAGACAATAGTTTATAACAATAAGTTTTATTATGTTAAGTTCATGCTTGATGCAGATCCATTAATACGATGTATTCCTCATTTGAATTTCAAATTCATTTCATTTGAACAGAGCGAGTTATGTAAATGAGCGTTCTATCTTGTTTTTAGCAACTCCGGTTTTTATTACCTAGCTTCCAATGCATGTCGATGATCATCTGCTACAGGAAAAAAATGTGTCGATTCTGAGTCTGCGCAGTAACATGAGCGTAGCCTCCTGCGCATGCGCCCTGAAAGGAGCAAAGTCGTCAGCTGTGCGCATAATACAGGGCAGAATTTCCATCTGTCCTTTATATGTTGGCAAAATGTAATCCGTTGTGAACTCCGTATGTGTCGTCTAATTCAACAAGATAAAACGGCAAGAAGTATAACCTCTCTCCCCACAATTCAAGAAAACTTACATAACACAGATAAGAGTATTATAATACGTTTATCAGTGGTAATAATTACGTATAACAAAAATAATAATAATGTTGGTTTTCGTGCAGAATTAGACGAGAAATGGATATTGGCTATATTTTCACTTTTCATAATATACGGCCCTCGCTGTTATAGTTTGCACGGGGCCTCGCGTTTCCTAATGGCGGCCCTGGGGACAAGACAAGATTCTAAAGAACTGAACTCAGAAGCGAACGCTGAAGCACTTTTGTACGTACAGTCCAGTGGCGGCTGGCCAAGTGCAACAAGTGCAGATGTTTTCACCTAATTTTCAAATTAATATTGACATTTTTCATTTGCTTGTTAAATTAAACTATTTCTCAGCAGAACGTACGCGATAATACTCAAATTACGCCGCTCGGCGCTACGCACGTGAGTTCGTCGAAGAGCAAACCCCGCCAGGGTGCGGAAGACTTAGCCGGTTGTCATGGCAACGGTGACGTCACCTAGCGTTGGCCTTGAACATGGTGTCGCCCTCTACGTGAATCAGTTCTCTCGTCGGAGAAAACATTGCATCCAGTGGTTGTGACAAAATCTTTGCGTTCTCGCGAGATCTTGTTCCGCGTGTGTGTTTCGCGTTTCCTAATCGTGTGTTGTGTTCATGTGTTGAGCTGTGGTTTGTACAATGAACCCAGTAAATGACTTAGTGTGTAATTTGTTGCAGACACCATTTTCCAGATGGACGGATCAAGACAAAAAAGACGTTTTAAATTGTGGGCGGCCAACTGACATTCTTCAAATATCAGTTAAGCGAGAGAACAAAAAGGCAGGGAAATCATACAACATTAAATTTAAAAGTTCCTGGTTTGTCGACTTTCCTTGGTTGTGTAGTAGTCGATATTTGCAATCGTTGTTCTGCTGGCTTTGTTTACTGTTTAGCAACAAATACAATGTGTGGAATAAAGAAGGGTATAACGATTTTGTCAATATAACGCGTTCTCTGCATAAGCACAATGATTCGGTGGAACATTTAAAGTGTAAATTACAATTCAAAGTTTTTGAAAAAAACTATTTGTTTTTCATTGCCTATAAATGTACTTCTTCACCTGTTATTTTAGGCACGAGCCGCTACTGTACAGTCACGGACATTTCAAGGATGTAACATCCCCATTGACTTTCAATGGGATCACTACAACCCAGAAGTATCCGTGAAAGTACAAGGCAATAGTTTCTAAGAATTTTGCTACGGAATGTTGCACGATCACTGGCAATGCATCGTCGTAACCGGACTGGTCGCATCAAACGCGTGCCAATTGGAAGCCCACGTTCACAGCTTAAGCAGCAGCATAACTCAATAGTCCTTAATCTTGACCTTTACACACTCTTGACGGTCCATAGCATCTTAAAAGAATTCATGACATCATTTTTGCAGTTAGGGTGTGGCATCGGTTTGTTGTTCTAAAAAGGGACATAATGTCAAGGTAAACTTTAGAGTATAACTTAACAAAAAATTCCTTTGGGTAACAACCTGTGTGACGCACAGCAAAGAATTTCCGTGCTGGCAACAGGAAACTGGCGCTTTTGTTCACATTTCTAGGGCGGGCGACACGCAATGAAAAGTGCGTGAGCAATGAGGAGACACTCCTACGTACATTACTATAATTTGAGGGTCACTAGCACGCAATCATCGACCGATACTGACATCGTGGATGTGGTGTTTTAAACGGCGTGCACGCTAAAAGTACAAATTTAACAATATGGGGAATAAAGTTAAACAATTTTAAACTTTGCGTAGTAAAAAGTTTACAAAATTTATAGTCTTATACAGAAACAATAGAAAGATTTTCAATTTCCAGTAGTCACGTTGCTGAACACTTTATTTCAACCACACAACCACAGACGATTATCCTGGGACCTTAGCCTTATATCCTGCACGAATTAAGTTTTCAGGTGTACAATCGACTGCAGTAAGCAATTTGCTATTTTCGCTCTCTCTCTCTCTCTCTCTCTCTAGTCTGTGTATTTTTTAGGGAATGTAATTTTGATGCTTTTGTTTCAATTCTTGATTTTTTTTTTTTTTGCGGAAAACAAAATTATCATGGTTGTGCACAATTTGACTACTAGCATTTGCCGTTGACTGTAGTAGGTATGAGAAAAAACAAACTTTCCGAAAGGGTCACCATTTTTCATCCAGTAGACTAAACGTTTCTGCTTCCATTCGGTTATTTTACACTTTTTTCTACCTATTGGGTTAATCGCGACGATGAGGATAAGTGATGAACTGATAAAATTAGTGATGACACGAGCATAATGACAAATCCTGCCCAACCAGGGTCAGAGACCTCTGACTTCGTATGACATTGCGCTGTCCACTCCGTCACAAAGGCTATCGTGTGTAATATTTGTTAACGTCGATTTCCGTGGCGGAGTGATTAGCACAGCGCGCTGCGAAGCAAGGGGTCCCGGGTTCGGATTTAGGTATGGACATGGGTGTTCTTTGAGTGTCCCTTCATCAACTTCATCGTGAGATTCATCCACATCTTCTTGATTATCCAACCGTGGCAGAAAAGCGAAGTAAAATAAACCAATCATTCAATTTGTTTACGTTAATTCTATTAAATCCTCTTTACAATTAGGGTAAGCAGGGAATTGGGAGGTATGTTTTTAAAACGAAACTGTGTAGACTGATACTTGTTTTAAGACTTTGGACACAATTTATTATCTTGAGAACCTTTCAATTACCATCTCTTAAAAACACTATTTTTACCTCCTTATTTTATGCATTAAAAAAAATTAAAAAATAATTTACAACCCAATTACCCCCATGGGGGTAATTTGGAGGAGGTATACCTAGAACTCATAAGATATTAGTGCTACAGTCTGTGGAAAAATGGATGTCAAAAAAGAAAGTAAAAACTACATTTTACACTCAGATTTAATATAATTTTTTAAAAATATATTTTCTTAAAATTACAAATGTTAAGAAAACTTCTAAATTTTCTTAAAACTAAATAAAACAATATTATCCCAGTATTCTAGGGCTTTGAAAACATACTGCTTACAGTAAATATGTAGGTAAATGATAATACAAATTTTTTGGTACAACCTAAATTTTTTTCGAGTAAAAAAAACAACGATTACGGTAGTTGGGAGGTAATTCCCCCCTCCCACATTAAATTCCCGCTTTGAAGTGCATGTATTAAGATTTTTAAAAATGCTTCATACTCCTTGGGAGTATATTTATTTGTTTTAAGGCTAAAAGTCAAACAATCCCCACTTGACAAAAAAAATAGTGTTATATTTAGTTAAGGCAGGACAAACATAGTTTTCCACTTTTAAAGTCAGAAAAGTGCAGCAGTCGAAACAATATATTTTACTCGCTAGGGAATTTAAGCAAAATGCTGAAAAAAATACAATTAGTGCCCAATGAATAAAGCTATCATTCCATGTACTAGTTATTGTTTTATGGCAATACAGGAAATTAATTAAAACAAAAAATAAAATGATATCACCCAGTTACCCCACCCACCCAATCCCCCCCCCCCCCCGCTTACCCTACATACAATATTACGTAATGTGTTAGAAATAAAATCGTAGTGAGCTTTTTTCCGAGTCAAAATAACTTATAGCATGTGTATATCCATTTTATTCATTTCTGAAAAGTCACGTGATTATAGTATTGATGTATGGGTGGGTTCGCACCCTGGAAATTGTAAACGATCATCAAGCAGTTTGGTTCAACACTAGAATACGCTGAAACAGTGAACTGAATCCACGTCCACGGTTATCTTTATGTAACCTACAAAACCACGAAGAAAATTTCCAATATAGTCAAGTATGGTGTTTCGTCCAATTTTGCGGGCCTATGCATTTGACTACATAATTAACACGATGTTTCTTAAATTGATGCAGAGGGGATGGCCAGTTAAAACCCTCCCCTCGAACACAACCATGCAACTTTGGGTTTCAAATTACAAGATGAATATTCATGACGCGCGGGCAGCAGTTCTGCGTTGCTAGGCGATTTTCTTTATGCGATCAGTAATCCTGTTTAGAACTTTATGTTATAGTTGGCTGCTAGTGATTAAATTCCTCTGTACATCAAGGTAAAATCAACGAGTTTTCAAGTCTACTTTATGCAAAGATAGGATCATAGGATAATCGGAACTGGAGCTACAGTTTAAGGTTGGATCCAGATCACTATGTGCCCCCGCCGGGTATTGAACTCGAGACCTCTTGATTACAAGACGACAACGTTAGCACTACGCCATTGAAGAGGCCAGAAAAATCAATTATCATTAAGATAGAAGCTATAAATACCCTAGAAGTAGCAGGTTATGTTCATACCTTATATATTGCAGCTAAGCTGCCAAGTCTTGGTAGATGCTTTATAGGTTTGCGTGTCTCTCCATACTGATACGCATATTCATTTATTCTGTTCGAACCAAGCGACCGTTCAATTCGAGAAGTCAACATCGTCTCAGCCTGCTGCTTTTCCGTAAAATTGAAATTCCGGATTTGCTGGGACAAAGTTTCCCTCGAGTTGAAAGCTGAATATGGTGTGGCGGAAGAAATATGGCGTGCTGATTTGTCCACAACGCGGTATATGGTTGATTTAGATTGACGATATGGTCCGTTTTCTTCAACGAACGGAGATTTTTCTTTTGAGAATTTTGGGTCACACGAGCGACTCTCCAGAGGGACCGAATGCTTGGAGTCCGCCACTGGATGCTTTTTGATTGGCACTCTGGAACGCTCTGCACGGTGGCCTTCCAGGCAGGTATGTGCCCTGCACTTCCGATGATGATGATGATGATGAGAGTGATGGTGGTGTCTACTACCCTCTTCGGACGCTGCTTCATTGTTTTGAAGGCTCTTGGAAGTTTTCTGAAAATACTTGAGGATACGGTCGACAAAACTTTCACTGGCCATACTTAAGATATCACGCTGCCATTTGTAATTCTTGTGATGTCTTGTTGCAACACTGTCAAGGATTTTCACATGAAACGAATCCAAATTATTGCACTTTCACTCTTTGCCAATGCTTTCGCCGACTTGTCGAGTCTAAGACGCATTCCCAGTGTCCTTAATACTTTTTACGTTGCTTAGGTAGCTTGAAGCCCTTGCAGTTTCATACACGAAGAATTTAAACATTTTTTATAAAATTAACATGAATTTTGATTTTAGGATTTCGGGCACCAAAAACACTCCTGGCAACAAAGGAACATTTCATTATTAACGTACGTTATTGTTAAATACTTTCACAGCTTCGCTGCAATCTAGGCCACGTGACATAATATTGCTTCTAATAAAACTGCTAAGCATTCGAAAGGTGATATGTTCAAAGTTATTGAAATTGCAAAATATGTCAAGAAGGTTAAGTGATAAGATTATTGATTTAGCTTTTTATATTGTTACTGGACATCCAATCCTGATTAGCATTACACGTATATACAAGATTTAATTTCGTCCTTCCGATTTCACGGCCAGTTCATACCCTATTACTTCAGGGGTGTTTAACCCGCAACTATTATGATGGGGTCATAAAGGACTCCAGATTATGTTAATTTTTCTGAAAACAAAAATCTAAACTGATTTGATTTTGATTTTGTATATAATACAAAATATTTTTTATTCATTCATAATTCTTAGTTGTTCCAGAAAGAAAAACGGGAGAAAAGAAGTATGTTATTTTTTAAATAAAAGGATAACTATATTGTTGAATATTGTGAAGAAAAAAGAGAATGTTTATTTTTTTAACAGTTTTCCTCTTCTGATTAAATCAATTGACAAAAATTTGCTACATAAAATTTTATTTAAAAATTAAATAATATACCACTGGTCCCGCTAACTGAACTTTTAACTCTTTCTTGCTCTCTCTCTAATTTGTTATTTTCTGTTATTTTTTTGCTCCTTTCATGATTTTCAACTTTTTTGACAAAATTTCTCATATTTCCAACTCAAAAATGAATGATAAATTTAATTTGGTTCAAATAAAAAATAACGTAAAAATTCTAAAAAATGACAGGTTGTTCCTGTGTGAAAATCTCAAAATTCAAAGAATAAAAAACAATTTATTTGCTGTAAAATGATCTTTTTTAGTAAAAATGATCCAATTGTAAAATATAAGGCATTTTTGGGGAACTATTTAAATTTATAACTTTTACGCCACATGCATTTTCCATTCAGCATAACTAACTTCTAAACTCCATGGCACAACAGCACTTTGAGGGCCAGGGCATACCGAGCGCCCTTTTTCATTTGGTGACGCGTGGTCAACTCATCGAGCCCCATCGCCGCTGCTTTTTGGCTTTAGAGACCAAAGCCCGCTTGTCCTCGCGATGCTGGGTCAACACTGAAATTTTGGGGGTTCCCACCGGGAATCTAATCCGGGACCGTTCGTACCAAATGCGAGAACGCTATCCATTTGACTACGCATTTCCCACATAACTTAGTACTTCCCTTACATCTTCACCTTTTTTTTAAAAAAAAAAAGTTATCCTTTACAGGTAATCAAATAAACAAATGTCTAACTTGTGTATTTTTAAATCTTGGGGTCAATTTTGACCCCACTATTAGTGTTGCCCACGGGACGAGACGGGACAGGCTTTTAAAAATTCGAGACGAGACGAGATTGATCATGTGTCCCGAGACAAACTCATATTTTCGAGACGAGACAGCATTTCACAGCATTCCCACGAGACGAGACAGGCCAAAGTCTCGTCTCGTGGGCAACACTACCCACTATAGTATTTATATGATGGAGAAACAACTGATAGTTGCGGGTTAATTCATTTGGTGCAATATGTGAAAGAGTACACGTCACTGGCTATAAAGAATTCAATTGCCCATAATGCGAGATGACAAGAGTAATGATAATAACTACATTATCAGAAACTGACTCATATCTTCCAGGAAATTACTTCAAAATCTTCACACAAACATTTTTCTCTATAAAACGTCAAGCTTCAACATTTTAGTCGAGCCTTTGTGTATTTCACCATTGTAATGCTTGTTACGTACGTGGAAGTGCAAAGTTCCAAACGGGTAGATAATTTTACAAAACGATAACGCCAACTTTTTACACCAGACTTAGCAATGTAATGATAACATTCATTGCTCTCAAATGAGTAACCCGCTTCGAACAAGGGAAAATGCTCAAATGTATGGAAAACTACATTGTTCCCTATTAGCCTCCAAGGCGGATAATTGCGGGACGTTAAGGGTCATTATGCCGTTTGAGAGATACAGCGTTTGAGAGCTAGCTGGGCGTGTACAACAGATTAGGAATGATATCGCAGAGAGAAAGAGTTATTGGGTGAAAACTAGGAAGAAGAAAATTTAGTACCAAAATGAGGGAAAATGTTACATATACGGCATGTGCCAAAATGGGGGGCAATAGGCGCTCCAACACGGTATACAAAAATAAATGCATTGTGCAGCCGCTGACACCTCCGGTTTGTAATTTCGTCAATGCGGCTGTTCTAATTCAGAAGTGTCAGTCACGCTCACGATAGACATTTGGAAGGGGGCAAGAGAAGCTGTAGCCCCCTGGAAAATTAATGTTAAACTAAAATAGTTGCATTCCAATCACAGTAATTTACGTTAATTATTATGACAATTACAAATAAGACCGGTACATTTCATTGCAGGAACGTGATAAGTTGAAACTGAAGAAGTGTTTTGGGGGTGGATACCTTCCTCGCGCCCAACCGGAAATAAATAAGGATGCCCT
Source organism: Lepisma saccharinum (assembly GCF_977018435.1). Lineage (NCBI taxonomy): Eukaryota > Metazoa > Arthropoda > Insecta > Zygentoma > Lepismatidae > Lepisma > Lepisma saccharinum. The sequence goes on from NC_139253.1 coordinate 20,339,864, forward strand.
TGTCCGTGACTGTACTACTAGAAGGGGTAATATGGACCTTACCGAAACTTAACGAGAAAGCAGGTTGTTCAACGTGCAAAACAATAGGCAAAAATGTTCGTTAGAAAAACTTCGAAGGATGGTGAGATGGAATGTTCTCTATGCAAATTCCCAGCTTGAAGCGGCAGTCTGAAAGTTCAAAGAGGGAATCATATTTCACAATAGAGACAATTATGCTCTTGCACTCATTTTTCAAATCTCAGTGCAAGATGGTTCACTGATTTTGTTTATTTTACTTCCCTTTTCTGGTACTTTTGGCTAATTGGGAAGATGAGGATTAATGATGATGAGATCAGAATGCAATCCAGGGTGTACTACTTGGAAGTGACATTTCGGTGTCTTCGGAAAGGGTCATCCCTTTAGTGCAAGAGTCCGACGTGAAGTAAGCAAGAAATCCACATAGTAATAATATAATAACCGTGGCTCCACAGCCCTTGAAGGGCCTAGGCCGATCTCCCGACTGCCAGTCTCCCTCCAACAATCCTACCTAGAGGTGTGGAGATCTTCAACCGGTAATGGGGTGACGTAGGGTCAACGCGTCAAACCCCCAGCCGTTATAGATTTCCGAGACCGGGTTACGCTACTCACTCGTAGCTCCCCAATTTCCTCACGATGGTGGGCTGCCACCGGTCGTATACACAGGCCGAAAACCCAGAGACTGAACCCAGGCGGACTCGAACACATACCGTCCCGCAGTCGGAGTCCAAAGCACAGCGCCTTAGACCTCACGGCCACGGAGGAGGACACTACATAGAAATGTATTGTCTAATAGGCACATTTTCAGACAAAATACTAATGCCAAGCACATTTGTGGCGAATGTCATTCTGAAAGACAAGCTGCATTAGAAGATTCACTGCCCTCCCACTAACATCCTGCTTTGTGAATTTTCAGAGGAAGACTTCGCTCACTGAGACCGAGAACTGGATTGTAGATGAAATTCTTAGATGCTGTGGAAAATATTCTACAATGTATTTCAGAATTTAGAATATTACCGTGGTTAGTATTGGCGACACTTGGTATGCTTCATAATAAGGAGCTATGGCGATCGTGCAGAGCACTCAATCACAGCTGTTTATCGTTTCGCTTCGCACGACTCCGTCAACCTGCATTATAGCAGACTTGCATTTTGCACCGTGGCAGAATTACGGAAGAACCACGTCCAGCTTTGAAGGCCAGTGTGTTAGCAAGAAGATTCCGGAAGTGACGCAATTTTCCAGTCTAATGACTTGTGAATCACGTGGTGCGTGGGTACGAAGTGCCTGGCTGACCTTCAGTGCTCCACAACTATATATGTTTAACGTTGCTTCGTGCAATTGGGAATGAATCATGTGTATAATACAACTAAGTTTTGAATGTGCTTTCTTGAGTCGAAGTGCATCTTTGCTTCTGACATTTTTAGATAGCGCCTAGGAGCCCGGAAAAGTGGGGGGGCGTTAGAACAGGCTGTGACTCTCCCCTTTGGGAAAAAATCAGCCTACAATTATATATTTCACACACAATTTCATTCAGTCACAGTAATTTGCGTTAAGTACATGTATTATAAGGCACTCATAACAACAAGTAATACAGGTGCAGTAGAGATCGTCGTAGGAATACAATAACTGCAATTTTAAGCATTTTTTGGGGAGGGGCTGTGTCTTACTTGCCCACTCACCCTGGAAAAAATTCCTGCGGACGTATACCGTGGATACATAAGTTTTGGGGGTAATAATGAAGCGAAAGTAAATTGTTTTGAATTGTATTTAGGGACAGAAGTGTAATATTAATTAAAAAAATGTTGACCTCAATCCTTCACTGGTATATCTACTGCACGCTACATGGAAAAGTGTGACCTAAGTTTCAAATATAGGCAAAAATTACGCATAATACTGTCATTAATTATTTCGGTTAATGAACTATTGAAATGGGATGGGACGAACAATGATACTTCCATGCCTTACATAGGGTTCGAACTTGAGACCTCTAGCTCCATAGCGCGTTACGATGACAACCCCGTCACAGACGCCGGTACGCATAATATTGTCAAGATTACATTTGTCAGTGGCGTTCTCAGCACCGGTTGATGGAAGTCACATGCCTAATTGTTTTAGTTATTCAGAAAAAAAAAGTCCGGGGGGAGGGCAGAAGAGGAAAATTTCTTGGCGTACACAAGGAAGATCATCATGACGTTACAAGGAAACTATGCATAGTGGTGGAATATGTTATATTGTTGAGGAAAAGCCATGTAAATAGTTTACCGGGTATGACACAGATAATTGTGCTTCCGCAGGTGTTGTACCCGGAAATAAGTTCCTAGAAAAACTGGAATTCACCTATGAATTGTCAATTGTATATTTTTGACGTCATACTTAATGGCAATGGACACAATGGAAATACCTCCTTCCCCTCGGCTTTTCTCCTTAACACTTACATGTGAACATTTATTCGATCTATTCAAGTGATCACAGGTTAGAGGACGAACTATATTTGTTTTGTTTTATATCACCAGTAAGCTAGTTATCAATCTCAAGTAAACTGGTAATGATAGTAATAGCAGAACCGCAGTGATGATGACTGATCATACGAATAGTGGCACTCGTTCCATGGATATTCCTATGGTTCGTATGTTAATTACTGTTGTAATAAAGTTTACTGCACCTAGAATAGAGGAAACTCCTGCTAAATGTAATGAAAAAAATGATAGTAGTAGTATATCGTAATGATATTCAGCAGCCCCTCCCCTTCCCCGCAAAGATATTTCTCAATAAATCGCGACTTTTTGATATGATACATGACGTAGATGTCACAATGCTAAAACATTTCATTTCGACTTAACATTTAATAGACTTCATTGTTAGACGTTCTACAACGGATCTACAACGAAATATAGCCTATGTCAATATAACGGATTAACGCTGTATGAACTGATTATATACTTGGAAAAGGTTTTTGGCAGACATATTTTTCAGAATTTGAAATATACAAATCACACTTAGGTACTTGAAAGTCACTTTACTCTTTTGTACTTCTTTATACAGGATACGGACGAATGCTCCTTGAAAAAACAAGTTGGTAGATTGTCATTAACCTCTAAGTCTAAAGCGTACATGTAGCAAGGAAATAACTGAAATGTTTGTCCGCCCACAGACGCACACTGCATGCTGCCAGACGGGCTTTCAGTTGCGTAGGAGTTACTGTACTGCATGCATATTGTATGATGGCAAGTACATGACCAAACCACAGATTATATCCTTTCACGGAGTCGGCGACAGTCGCAGTGGAACATGCTATGAATACACACTGATGTCTTAATTCACAAACGACAGTGAAATCCACAATTGTTATTCCAGATGCTGATGTAACTTAATCAGCATTTGTGCGAAATTCAAATATGAACAAAATATTTCCTGCGAAAGCTATCCTCTTACGAATAGGTACCGCTGGGGAAAGATTCCGTCTGCAATATACTATCCTCAGTAACAAGCAGTGTTCTCTTTGCTCAGGTAGCATACAGGTGGCGCCACCATCTGCAATATGCGAACCTTGCTATGGAGGGGGGTGGTTTACAACGTGTGTTTCAGTGAAGAAATTGCGGCCATATATTTAATCTCGAAAATAGTTGCTGTTAACACTTTGTGTCCAATGTTATAATTTTTTTTTAAGTTTTAGCACTATAAAATCATAAATAAATTATTTATGCTTTGCAGTACGGTTACATCTAAGTTCAAGTGGTCGATGGTAGAACAGTTTCTTTTTGCATCCGGTCTGATCTATGCATAGTAGCTTTTGCCCTTATAAATAGAGTAAAGTAAAGTAAAAAGTAAAAGTAAAGTGCGCCCCTGTGCATAGCACCACGCCATGAAGGCATATAGGGGGTGTGGGGGTAACGCCCCACACTTTCTTGATCCGGTCGTGAGTGGGGGTGATGTGATCAGCATCACGCCCCTGACCGCCTTTACCCCCCAGGGTTTCCCCCAGGTACCCATGTTATTCAACGCTGGGTGGGCGCCGGGGCCGCTTTCACCGTTAGAAAAGTTCCCGGATTTGAACCGGCCGGGGATCGAACCCGGGACATTTAGCATGGTAGTCAGACGCGTTACCGACTGAGCCACCGCGGCCAACCCTTATAAATAGAGTCCAATGTTAACTTATCTAACTCAAATTTAGAAAGAAACCAGGCAATTTCTTACATAATTTGCATATAGGAGACGAACTACAACAGAAATTAAGAAAATTTAGTAACGGCTTAAAATAAATTGTTTCTAAATGGTATTTAAAAAACGATAATTTTATTACATACACACTAAACCAGGACTGGACCTACAATTTTAATGAACAGCTATATAACATGCACTGTAAAACAGTCACTTATAATTTAGTATTATATATATTGAAAATAATTTGGGGGGCGCGGATCTCAAATTGGGGTGTTTCAAGCACCCCCTGTAACACACCCCGGCGCCGCCTACGCTGTAGCACGAGGTATTCGCCCATGTACCAAACCTTCATGTCAGATTTTAAATATCGGAGTACATCATGGTGATTCCTTGTTGGATAAACAAAGCACCATCATGGTTCTCAATTCGAAGTTCATATTTTTTTTAAACATTAATGACATCGCCGCTCTCTATTTATTCTTCACGTAATAAAGTGATGAAAACAAATTTATTTTATTTTCCGACAGTAAGTCGCCGCTATCATTTGGAATCATCTCCACTCTCGTTCCCATAGTAACAATCGTGTTGCATCATACCACACTGAGAAAAATCTTAACATTCGAAATGTTAGCACTGGGCCGTGAGAATTATAAAGATGACATCATTGAGAAAGTCTCAAATTCGTCGGGAACTATGAAACGACTACGTCACCAGTTCAAGGACGAGAATACGTTTAGATACGAGCAGGACATGTTTTTTTTTTCCCCAATAACATTGGACTTGTTCTTTAAGTAGTCGATGACAGAACTGTGGAAGGGGAATTGAAAACACAATGTGCTTTGAAATTTTCCGCCGGCGGAAGTGAGGGTGCATAGGTTAATTGGCCCTCGCTATTTGAGAAAGAAGCAAAACATTATCGTTCAAGGAAAAAGGTGCTATTGCAAAAAATGTAAATGTTGAGAGCTTGGCAACTTACTAAAAATACAAATTAACGCCTTCGTTACTTTGTTTACAAACGTAATGCGTTACAGTTACTTTGTCATACAAAAAAGGACATTTAACGGTTTACACAACTACCTCATCTGTTCTCTGTAGTGTATATTGTCCCACTGTAACTTTATATACACAAATTTAGAACACAACAAGCATGTTTCGTCCTGGCAAATAAATCCTCCAGAGTTGAATGTATCAAGGTAATGCAAGTAATGCAAAGTAACGTTTGAGTTACTAATGTAAATTTCGTGACGCGTTACTTGTTACGTCCCACCGCAACTCTGAATGATAGCAACCAGTTGCTCGAAAAGTACTGTAACATACAGAAACTATAAAAGTTCTTAATCACTTATCGTCACCTAATTCTCTTATTTCCCTTATTGTCAAGCTTGTATGCGTTCAAACAAGCATCAGAAATACGAGAATATAATAATTCTGCAGCAACGCCAAGATGGGGTGAGTGCGCCCCCAGCAACTACTTGTCCTTTCAAACATTCTATTTACGCTCACGGCGCCAACTTTCTGTTCGAAATCCCCTACTTACTATGACACATTTACTGAAACAAAGTAACTCCATTTCAGATTCACAAACTGGTTTCAAGTCTGGTAAGAAAACTTATGAAGCGTCAAGTTGATTGACTTGCTAGTGTCCTGTCTGCGCCAAAGACATATTGGTTGCCTAGGAAGCAATTCTGGTAGTCAATTTCAAAATATTGCGCCCCTATAAATGGTTAAGTGGATAATTATTTTACGAATAGTTATACCTAAATAAACTTTTTGAATATATCGATGAAAAAATATATCGTTAAGGATATCCGAATCCTGATAATCTGTCACAGTATTGGATATATTTTTCATCCGGACTTCTTGGCCAATGCGATTTTTAATCCAGCCGCTCACACAATTTTCGTGCAATTACGCTGCACTGAACGGTATAGAGCCATTTTTTAATATACAAATGAATAACAAGCGACCTTTTTGGTGAAACATTTTTGACAAACTCATGACTCAAGGTCAATAGCAAAAAAACTAGTGGAAAGGGTCATAAATGAGCTCGCGTGATCGTTGCAGACTCTTCGTGGAAATCTGATTTCCAGTTACGTCTGGAGCACTTTAGCTGGAATGTCGCGTCTCCAGAAGCAACATAACTTTTTGGAGCATCGCATTATCATCCCTCACCCTGAGCTTCATGATCCGAAATAGAGATTTTCAAAGTTGAAAAATTATCATTACAATTTTAATTCAATATTAAGGTTATTTGGACCAAAACATATATTCAGATTTTCATTATGCCATATTCTACAATAATGTTCTTATCGGACTCAGTGTTTATCTTTGATTGATTGAGTTGGTGTTTTAAGTCCACTTTATGCACAGTGAGGCTAATCGAGACTGGGCCAACTGTTTAAAGTGGTATCCGAACCACTATGTGCCTCCCCCGGCTATCGAACCCGGGACCCCTTGATTACAAGGCGACGACGCACTGCGCCATCGGGGAGGCCCTCCGTGTTTATCTTACATCAACATAAGGAGGGGCTACTGGGCTTAAGCTCCTCGGAAATATCCCTATATGTACCGAAAAATACATAATCATCCCATTAGGATTTAAATATTCTCATTCAGAGTTTTTCATCCAGCGGGGAGGGGATGTAAATTCCTATTTAACGGGATCGAAGGGTAAATTTAGAGCCAAAATGAGCATAAATTGGACCTTTCTGAAGTTAATAGTACGCAAATTGTCCATTAGTTTTCTCATTATTTTCTCTGCTACATCCTGTGTACTTGTAGAATGGAATGAAATTCGGTTTATGCGAAGCCCATGTTGTCTGTCCTCTGTTTATTGCCGCTTTTATTTCAGATCATGACCATCACATTGTGGGAAGCACACTGGGGAAAAATGGTGATTTCGTCTACCATTTCTTTTACCGTTGGGTGTACGTACAGTACACATATAATGCAATGAAAACCCCCTCCGCATCCCCAGAATGAAATCCTAAATGCGCCGCTGAAAATTAGTAACCGAAATGGTTAGCTTGGCTTCCACAACAATCTTCTGAGTTCCTCTAAATGCAACTACCCCAATTTTTAGGGTTTGTCTGACTTCAAACAACATTGCAATACAGACTTTCATCTCCCTAATTTTTCTGGCAATTAATTAAACAAAAATAAAATAAATTATTTTAAATGTCACTGAACTTACTATTTTCAAATTGAAAATCGAGGGCAGGACCCGTTTGATGTCGGTGGCAGTTCTAATGAAGAGATCCGGTCCTTTATCGTCGTCCTCTTCGCCTTTCAATTCTTGGTCCTCCTGTGGCTCCTGTTCTTCATCGTCCATTGTGTTGTCGCCCATTCCACTTCACTCAGAACACGAACCGAGAATCAACCGGCAACCTCGCACTTTCAGTTCGCAGAGACGTTCGAGTTCGCCTCGAAGGGGGAGAATCCTCAACTTTACCGCACGAAGCACAACAGTCTTCTGTTCGCGGATGACCTTGACACGAGTTCCAGGGAGCAAATTGTATCGCAAAGCAGCAACTTAATATTGGTATGCGTTCATTTGAAGAAGCTAGTTCGCTTGTGTCTTCAGCAGTTTAGGAATGTTATCAGAGGGGGGAAAACAAAACAAGATTGTGACCGGTTTGTCAGGTTACAAACATGCTTGCATCACGAGAAAAAGGGGGAGGGGTTTGTAGTGTTACCCGTATACGTCATATAGAGCCTCTACACACACGCGGAGCACAACGTCATTCACAATTCCATCCACACGCTGACTGTATAATTTCCACCACTAATGCACTCTCCAATTGAAAACCTTCGGCAGGCGGTAAATCACAACGTAACAATCATACTGAGCGACCTGGAATGTTCCGTTCGCTCGTCGCACACGAGTGACCTTCCAGGGGAGATCGTGACGTAGCTAGGAGTGACGTCATACTTCAAAACAGGCTACAAGACCACTCATCTTTTTTTTTCATACCATGACACGAGCGCTTCATCTTTATTTTGGTGTTGACTCGACACTAAAGATAACCTTCTATGATTACACCAACGCAAATTATTGTATTTGAATCGCTATGCAAGTCTCCGCAACCACCACACCCAACTTTCTCTTACGGCACTCCAACCAAAGATAACTTTGGTAGAAGAATTTCCGGCCAAGCAGCAGCAGAAGCCAGAGATGCTCAGACTTACATAAGCAAACATTAGCGTTTCTCAATGTAACCATTTTCGCACCTTGTTGATTCAGCAATAAGGCAATGAAGGACGGCGTTAGGTTGCAAATACTACTCAGTACTCAATGCCACCTGGCATTTGCAGACCATTTCTCACATGGTTTATTGCATACAAACATACAGACTTCGAGCTTTGGTGTATACATTAGCACAGCGCCATAATCATGATTTTAGAGATGGATGGGCGACTTTTTAAATTTTTTCAGGGTGGGCAATTATGTCGCGGACACACACTGGCGATGCCCACCTTGGCCTCCATTGGCTACGACCCTGTATTATACTTGTTTCATGATTATCGTAGCGCCCTACAAAGTCCAAGGTTCGAATCCTGGTTAAGATATCAATTTACCATTCATCCTCCCAGTAAGACGAATTAAAAAAAATACTTTCGCATATTCAACATTGTTTTTTTATTTAGTTTTACCCCAGAAACAAACATGTTACTCTCACTCATCATTTACTCTATGCACCAGTGGTTCCCAAAGTGTGCGCCGCGGCGTCCTGGCTGACTTGCAGGGGCGCCGCGAAATGATCCAATATTTTCACTGAAATGATATAATTGTTCCAAATATGTACTTACTTTTTACATATAAAATGTTTCTGAATTTGAAATGTGTGTTTATTTTTTAACTTAAGGCAAGCAACCTAACTACACTGAGCGTTGCAAGTGAGGTAGGCCCAAATTCTGATTTGGGCGCCGCAGAAAAATCTTGAAACACTAAGGGTGCCATGAAACGAAAAAAATTGGGAAACCCTGCTACACACCCTTTGCTGTCAGCAACCTAATTCACTTCCAGTGTAATGTGGGTTGTCTACCTATCCGGGGGAAATAGGGATGAAAATGGAAGTTACATTATGAATAATGCGTTTGAATCCTGGATAGGTATGAAATGAGATTACAATATCGCAATTCAACTAGTTGAAATCTGCATTCACGTATTTTCCAATTTCAAATGCAAGGATTTCATAGGTAACTGTAGAGAAATTCAGAACCAATAATATGGTTAGTAATAGTCCAAGATGATAAAATTTTATGTATCGCTGTGGTAATTTGAATGCACTGTATTCAATGTTCAGACACATTTCGAGTTCAAATACACAGGAGTTTGTCCAGAATTTTCCTTATAAGGGAGCGTAAGTTCATATTTAGGAAGTGCAAGTGTAAATTGTGTTTGTTTGGGGGAGGGAGTGGATAAATTACCACAAATACATGCGGTTCAACTAAAATTAATGATGAAACAAGGAAGGGAAGTAGCAAAGGAAGTAAAACAACACGAGCAACTAAGGAAGAAAGACAGAGGGCGAGGATCTAGAAGATACGGGAAAAGCAAAAAGGGAGACTGAAAGCAGATTTTACTCATGTAAAATTTTGTTAAACTGTAAAACCGGAATACTACTCAAAATATTTGTATTCATGTATACTAATTAAATTTGTAAGACTTGCAAATGGCATTACGAATTTTTACCCGCACATTCTTCTTAGGTGTACAGAAAATGATTCCAGTTTACTGGATTAGATTCTGTTGGGGTGGAAATTCCGTGGATCGGTTCCAACTGTAAACCTTACTAGGTCAAGTTTCGATTTTTGTCTGTATTTTTTAAGTTGCCGGCTAGTTTACTTTTGTCTCGCTCAAATCCCACGCGGAAGCTCACAGTGCTACAGTAAATTTACAGAAGCTGCAAATATTGCACTTGGAATCACAAAACTCAAGTTCCCAATTTGCTTAACAAGATGTCGTGACGATCGCGGGCGGCGTCAGATGCAGGGAGGTACCTTCGTGACTGCCTGACAATTGAATTTCCGAGAGGAAGTAAAGATGGAACGGCAGTAGTTTTTTCTTCTGCCTCTTCCGTGTAAGCAGGTGGAGGACAGTCAATACCTATTGGTTGTCGAGATTCTCCCGACTGGTTGATTTAAAGAAATAACTAAGGGCCTCCCCGATGGCGTTATTGTAACGTCGCCACCTTGTAATCAAGGGACCCGGGTGCGAAACACGGTGGAGGCACGTAGTTGTTCGGATCCCACTTTAATCTATAGATCCAGTTCCGATTAGGCTAGCTGTGCAGGAAGTGGACTTAAAACAAACATTAAATAATAATAATAATAAAATGCCCATATGAACTGAATCCCTATTGCCTAAATATTTCAGATAGAGAATATTTTAAGTATAGAATTAAGTATGAAATAAATCCACAGGGCAAGATAGCAAACTGAGGGATAATAGAGATTTTGATGGCTGTGTTTCTCGATATACGTGGCGTATCAGTGATTTTAATTACAGTCGAGAAACAACTACAAGTCGCTGTTTACGTCACACCAATTTGTTCCACAGAACATGCATTCAATTTAAGCAATTTGTACGGCCACGAGAACAAGAGGGTTGGAGTTTGAAGTATGAAAATATAGAAAGGCGAACTTGTCATTTTCATCCACCCTTAGAGCCAAGCTAACTCCTGGCGTGGGACAGTGAGCCTGTTGCCGTGTTTACGTACGAAGAAACTTGCAGACAGACAATTAGACCTACCGCTGTCCCCCCGTTGAGGCAACAAGCGGCAACCTTAGAATCCCTCCTTCTCGAAGTGGCCAGCCTGGAAACATGATTTTATCAAAATAACCGTTCTGCGCTGTGATTGGGGGCCGGGTATGCTGAAGTATAGAACCTGCAGAGCAAGGAGAGAACAATCCCTCGTTCCTCCGATCTGCCCCTTCCACCGCTCCCCCAGCAAAGAGCAAACGTTGGCAAATATATGCTCCTTTCGCAAAATATACATTTTCTTGTGACAGTTGCTGGTATATTAAATGTTACCTCCCCTCATCAAATATTCCCGTTCCCTTCTACCTTGTCACTATTTTTTTCTGGGGTTGCCACTGTCTGTTCTCATCTCTTGTGGGAAAGTTATCCAACATCTTACAATTGTATTCGTATTTAGGTTATTTAACGTAGCTTCCTTATCTAGTTAAGCTAATCGCGACGATGAGGATGAATGACGATTGGATCAAACTGATAAAGGGGAACGCACAAATGAACCACGCTAGGCGGGACTTGAACATGGAACCTGCTGTTGCGAGAGCTCTGATCTCAAGGAGCAACAATCTCATGTTAAAAAAATAGACATTCTTTTTGGATAACACTGTTTAGCGAGAAAATACACTTGTCAAGAACCAATATCGTAGCAAAGAATAAAGACATGAACAAAATAAATTCGCGTAGACACAGGCTAATGATGAAAGATGTTTTTTTTCCCTATTTATTAGGGCCAAGTAGACGCTCGTGCTACCAAGGGAATAATCGATGTTCATTTCCTCCACTTATCTTCAATAAGATCTGTTATCCTGCGAACTACGTGTACTGCATCCCTAGTGATTCACTATTTGAAAGCAGAGCTCGATAAACACTATATGAACTTCAGTAAACATGTTATCAGGGGGAAAACCAGGTTGGACCTGCGTTTAAGGCCCGTAATAGTGATACGCTGTGCTTAGCACCACGCCATGAAGGCGTATAGGGGGTGGGGGTAACGCCCCACACTTTCTTGATCCGATTGGGAGTGGGGGTGATGTGATCAGCATCAAGCCCCTGACCGCCTTTACCCCCCAGGGTTTCCCCCAAGTACCCATGTCATACGACGCTGGGTGGGCGCCGGAGCCGCTTCCAACGTTAGAAAAGTTTCCGAATGAATTAACTAATTACCGGTCGCGTTCAGTACGGCCCTTTCAGCCTTCAAGGGTGTCCACAGGATTCTTAGGGGGAAGGGGATAGTAAGATTTTACATCTTGCCCTGCAGTCATAGAAACTTACTGTATAATTTACTTTTTATTATTAGTAATGTTATTTTACAAATCATAAAATTGAAATTGAATTGAAAATATTTTGGCGTTGTTGAAAAGTTCAGAGTTGAGTCCACGATTTAAGTAGGAACTGGATTCGCCTTGCTTCCTTTCCACAAACATCTGTCACTTTGATTATGAACACGTCTTTGTCTTTCTGTACCTTTTCACGATGCACAAATATTAAAGAGAGAGCACTTAATCTACTATCCCTCACAGCACCTTACGGCAGCCAACATGATTGTAATTCTCTGGTGAAACGTTTCCTGGTTATTTTGTTGGACATAGCAGTTAATTGCTGTAACTTACAGCTTGAAAATCTCGGAAAACAGTATTATTTAAAATAAAATATCGCTACAATTTCCCTATTTGATTTGCATGAACATTTTCCAGACATCTCGGGAGTGGGGAGTGCCCCCTTGTCAGTCTCGCCACCAAATTTTCAGTGTCCGATTGACGGTCTGCAGGTATTTCTAAGTGTGCAATTTCATCCAATCGTCGCGATTGACCTAAAAAGGCATAAAGACGACGTAAGAAATAGTGAAAATGTCCTAACGGGGACGAAATAATCATAAAAAACCGCTAACAAAGTCCACCCACTGCATACAGCACTGTACACGAAGTTCTCTTCAAGAAAGCTAGATGGCATTAATAATCAAACTCCTTTCCCCAGCTGCATCCAGTAAACCAAGGACACTGTGCTGAAGCGAGTCTGCCAATCACGTGATCTTCTGTAGTGCCGCCTGAGGTCTCCACTTCTTTTTTCAGGTGTTACACGTCAATTAAGAATCCTCTGTAGTCTTCCACTCGTAATTTACTTCGTAGACAGTGTCTAGAACAACAGTTTGTTTTTGTTTTAAGTCCGCTGTATGCTCAGATGGGCTAAACGGTCAGCGTCAGCCGCTTAGTGACCCAAATCACCATGTGCCCACACCGAGAGTCGAATCTGGAACCCCCACAGTTCCCGACAATGAGAAATTTATCGCCTGCATCCTGTAGTTGCCGTTGCGTATCCAAATCCACAAGTATTCGAAACACGAGCAGAAAATGTAAGAAGTGTCGAGTTCAAAATTAAAAATCATAAAAGTCAACAAATCTTTATAACGAACTCCATATTGAAACAAGTAGAAACAGCTTTCCATCATCGAAAGTACATATTATTCACCGTACAGTCCATTTATGGGTCTCATTTATCGCACGTAAGTCAAACACCTCGGTCAAACGTCGTATTTTGTCTTCTGACGTCAGGTTAAATGCTTTCATCGTTAGGCTAAATGTAGTGTATTTGTGGTAAGACACAAGCCTAACCTAACCACGAAATCATTCTGCGATTGTGTTAGAAGACGAAATAAAGCGCTTGACCTTAAAGGTGTGACTTACGTGCGATGAGTCATACCCGTACATTTATAGCTTGACCAAGAAAAGAGAACCCCTGGCACTGTCTTCGAAGTTTCAAAGGTAAGGGAGCAGGAGTAGCGTGAGCGATGCGATCAGCTGTTTACCATGCAATCCTGCCCCTGCATTGCCAAAATGTGCGGCGTTCTTCAACGCATCGTTGTCATCTTTATTCACTGCTAAGTGTTTGTGTCATCAGGAAGAGAAAACCGTACACATTTCAGTTCACGAGTTTGCCAGGGTTTTTCTCATGATGTTCGAGCTCTGTACATTCTTGAAAGACCACGTAGGACAGTTGCAAAAACTGGTATACTTTTAAAACTTTACTACCTATATAATATACAAACAGTAAGAAGAGGATTTGGTAAACACGTTTAAAAACTCAATATTACTTACAAAAAAGTTAGTACAAAATAATACGTTCACGCCAATGTTAAAATATACAGTTAATGTGGGATCCGGACCATTCTGCAATGTGACTACTACTGGAAATCGAACCCGGGATCCTTTTATTACAAGGTGATCCTATGGAAGTTTCTTCGTGTTTATTCCTTCATTAGGGTTACAACATTTCTCCTTGGCCAATATAGAACACACGCTGAACGGAAATGTAAGAACTAGTTTTTGTATAGTAACTTGGTTTCGTAAAGCCTCTCACTAGCAGAATCACTGGCGTACGCAGGAGGAGGGCTGATGGGGCTGCAGCTCCTCCCGAAATGTTGAGAAAAAATCGAACAGAAGTCGCAAATAAATCGGGGAAAGCCAATGATAAATACAAACTTCCGTTAAAATGACCCCGCATTACCATTCTTGCCTTTGAACAACTTTTAAAACGATGGTTAAGAATGGTATTTACGTAATATGTTACAGTGTATCCCCCAGAACAGTTATGTAATATCCACCTTTACAATTCCAGCCCCCCCAAAAAAACTTGCGTACGCCAGCGAGCAGAATAACTAAAGCAGCAAGCTCTTTAGAAACCAGAAAAAAGCATATCCCACCACTTAATTCTCTAATAGTTTCTGCGGAGAATTTTCTTGACGTTTATTATTTTATAATGATTCTATTATTATATCGCAATTAGGCCTAACAATTTTATATCAACGCCCTGTACCTCTACAAAAGCTCTTGGTGAAACTTATGGCTTACACTCCTTTTGGATAGATTCGAGTTGGACGAAATTATCATGGTGTAGTCAACATGCTTTTGAAATTTCGTTCCCCCAATGGAAACTTTATATTTAAATTGTTAGTTCCCAGATATAGGACGAATTGACGTATTGTACAAACTTTTACAGGATATTGTGAAATATAGGACAATCCTATAAAAACAGAACTTCTGGCAACCTGCGCCTGACATATTTCATCGTCGCGATTAATCTAGGGAGGTAGGTAAAATACGTAAAATAACCAAAAAACAATGCAGTGAAAGATATACCATTGCAGAACTATTCAAATAAATAAATAGATATCAGGATTTTCCAAGGGGGGAGGGGGATGTTACGTATACTTTTTCAGTAGTCAGACCTCATTATGCCACTTGTCATGCCTTTGACGTTCTTTTTTAGGAATACTGGGCCAAAAGTGGGGTTTATGACCCCCACCAAGCCCCCTTGGGCACGCCACTGTATACCACAAAGGAAATGCAAGAGAAGGAAATAGCCTATATTTGTCATTCAACGAAAATGTTGCGAGCAATTTAAATGTATCATATTGCTACGTATATTTGTAGACCATTTCACTCTCCACCGTTCTATGAAGAGCAAGCAACAAAATCACTGACGGAATTAAAAAGAAGAAAACTCCCAAATCTTAGATCTTTCACAGAAGCCTCAATAAAAACTGGTAAAGCATGGCCGCTCCGTCAAACAAGAGTTCAAAAAGGAATGTCACAGTCAGATGTTTCTCATTAGTTGAGTGGAATCAGCTGTAGGGAAGTCCACTTCCGTTCCTCAACTCTATCGAGTTTTGCATTTTAAACAAATAGTCTTTTTGTTTTGCACTGGAAGCAGTGGCGTGTTCCTGAGGTTAGGGAAGGATATTACAGTAAAGGCCAGTGGCGAAGCGTGACATTTTCATGTAGTCGTCGCAAGACTTGTCAAACGTCAGGGTCCATCTTTCAACATGGAAGAGGGGGGGCACAATATTTCTCCTCAGTAAACGCCAAAAATATTCCAAGCTTTCCATAGCTAACGTCACTCACTTCTACCCTGAAGATTAAAATGGCGTTAGTTCTCGAAAGCTTGGAATCTTCTCCACAACTCACCTGCTCGATAACCCGAGAGAAACTTTTCATCAAAGGAGAAAATGTCTTCAGTAAAAATATTGTTTAAAAGCATTGCAAAAAGTGCACAAATACATACGCTGTACACCTGCCTGGTCCATTTCAGTTGTCATAAAATATTAGAAAAAAAGTCAATTATTGGCTCCCTGTACTGTTAGTTCAACTGTGTTAACTAAGCGTGATTTATAACACCACCTGGGTTATGAAAAGGATGGGATGGTTTTCTCTTAACGTTCTTGTGTGGCAAAGTGGATAAGAATACATGGTATTTCATTCATTCCCTGGGACAGCACTAAATCTATACTTGAGCGTAATTAACGCCTTCGGGTAGCCTACTCATCCTGGACCTTCTTTTACAAATCCGCTAAATGCCCCGACATAAATGTCATCCGATACCATCTTACGGCATCAGTGAGTACTACATGCATGTACTCGGCACTTCCATCTCTCTCCAGGCCATTGGCAATGGAACAGATTGTCGTTCATGCAAAGTTGACCAGTTTGGCACTTACATCCTTTTCCATGTCAAGGCTTCAATTTTGACTACAAAACATGCGATTAATCGTAATAAACCAATCTGGGCTCCAGGCATCGTACGATTCCCAGGTCTGTTCCCCCACCGAATAGCAAAAATCGCTAGCATCAAATGCAAATGTAATTTTACATTATTTCTTGCAGTAATTTTCTCCCTTTTGTAGTTTGATATGACGGTGAACAGTAATTAAAAGATTAAATTGATGAAGGGACAAACAAAGGAAGGCCCATTTCACACTAGACCGGAACCTATACAGCGTGAACAGAGCAGAATAAAACTGTATCCCACACAATGGAAGACAGATAACTGAAATGCTATGGTGGGATCCGAACCACTACGTGCCTCCACCGGGTATCGAACCCGGGACCCCTAGATTACAAGGCAACGACGCTACTACTGCGCTATCGGGGAGGCCACGAAACGAGAATAGATGGAGACACTAGGAGTGGAGTCATAATGGAAAGAGAAAGACAGAATGAAAGTTTTAAAGAAGGCGATAAAAAACGAGGGGATATTGCTGGATGAAAATACTATTAGTGTCTTAAGTCTGTCCAATAACTAATTTTATTACATCTGTAATGTTAACCTAACGATTACCACCCTTGCCAGAGGTGTGTTCAGAAAAAAAGTATTTTGACAGGGTCGTAAATTACACACACACCTTTTATGACAATTGTAACCATAAACGCATACTGGAAAATATATATATATATATCGGGAACCGGAGTTCAATACACGGTGAGGAGCATTCCACAGTGGATTGAAAATCATTTGAAACTGTAGGTTCAGTCCGGATTAACCTATCTTTTGACATGTAGGTAACGAAAGCTATTTTTTTAAATTTTATTAATATTATTATTTCTGCGGTATTTCGAGGGGAGTTCAATCCCCAGCTAGGCACGCCCTTGAGCTTGCAGCCGTTGTGGAGAAGCGTGTGGAGATCGACTCACGTTCTTGCTGCTGTAGGTCAGATTCCCAGTGTGACCTTGGGCTTTCCTTTGTGTTTCTTCCTTCTTCATTTTCAGCTAATTTCTTAAGTTTACCGTCGAATCAACCAAAAATATAGAAAAGCTAATAAAATACGAAAAATACAAAGCACGCGATAGAAAAATCTGGGGAAAAAAGGCGATTAGGATCCAGGAATATGAACATTCTGAGAAAATAAATCGGACAGCACAGTATGTGTAGTAAGGAAAGGAAGGTAGTTTGCCGACAGATGCTACTGTTCAGTTTTAAAAATGTGAAATGTTGCAAATTACGTAGATGTGAAGGGTTGATTCTTATAAGTGCTAGAAAAATTAACCTTCTAGCTATGTGTAATATCGCGCGTCATTATAGTGGCCACTGATCCATTCGATTTTGATTTATTTGATTTAGTTTATTTTACTTCGCGTTTTGTGCCTCTTGGCTAATTTGCGAAGATGGGGATGAGTGATGAAATGATGAAATTGATGAATGGACATTCACGAACAACCAAGCCCGACCGGGATTCGAACCCGGGACCCCATTCGAAATGATAAAGGAAATTGAAAACATCAAGCTACATTGGAGTTCAAGTTCAGTGCAAATGAACGCATGCCATAAGTAATTGAGTGGAACTGACTTCTGCCCTTGGCTCCAAGTGAGCACTTACGCTAAAGCAAGCACGTCGGTTTGTATACGTAATACACACGCATGGTAACTTGGAGAAAACATTTTTTTGCGAGCTGCTGCTCGCCGATTCAAGGTTATTTACAGGAAGTAGTCGACTGTCACATTTTGATGACTGCAATTTCTCACGCACAGCAAAGAATGAAACATACCGCTAGCAGTAGCGTGTCCAGGGTTTTCATAAAGAGGGATGACTGTTTTCAGCTTGCGAGTATAGGATGCTCTTGGAGCGCTCCCCCCCCCCCTCCCCCAAAAAAAGAGGGACAACGCTAAGGAGCTAGGCATTTTCAGCGCTGACTACTAGCAAAGAGAATCTTGCCTCTTAGAAAATTAATAGGTGATTTATTAAAAGTTTAGAGTATAAAATAGACCCGAGGTCGACCCCAAGCTATATTGTAACTGTTCGTGCTTAAACGCAGAAATGAGAAATTCACGTGCGAAATTGTCCACCTATACACGTCATCAGATCTATTGGTTCTTGTAAAAAAAAAAGTGACTTGAAGATGGTGGAGTGGTGCAATGGTGCTTTGGAGGAGATGCGGCATTACATGTTATATCGTATGAAATGTGCATTTTTGAAGAAAAAAGTATATGTACATTTGTGTGTGTGTGTTTAATTACAGAGTTCTTCTCGTCTGTAACAAGACAGATTGACTTTAAATGAGCATATACAGCAGTGGCGGTCCCTCCATGGAACAGAGGGAACAGGCTGTTCCCTCCTACTTATCGCCAATTGAAGCTATTTAAATTATCTATATTAACATAATAAGAACACTTCTTTCTCCCGAAATCAACATTTCCAAAAGTAACGCCGAAGAAAAACTTTCACCGTGACTGGGAGTTTGTTTACTTCACGTACCCTCGTCATTCCACCCTTGGTTCCACCCTCTACGGCCTGATGCCGAGTATTTCCGACCACGCGCGAAGGTAAAGGATCCTCGTCACCCCGGAAGCTGAACACACTAAATAGCTGTTCCCTGCGAGAGACATAGCGAATTCCCTTTCCTTCGAATTTTTGCTAAGTGCTAAAGTTTAATTGCGTCGTAGTGATAGTTTTGAGTGTAGTAAGTCCATATTTTCCTAATTTCATTGCAAAATTGCGTCTTGTCATTCATAACGAACTGGAAAAATCTTCTACAGTCTAATCGTCTGCTTCCGAGGGAACAGCTCGCGTCAACCTGTTCCACCAGCCCCAAGACGCACGCAGCGGCAGGACAAGAAAGCCAATGTTGCGAGCGTAGGGTTCCGAATGTTGTATGATCGACCAACTAAAGACGAAGACGAAAGCTTTTAGTTCATTGAACTTTACAGAAAAGACAGCAAACCAATACCTATCCTAACTTGATTAAAGACTAAAACGAAATCATACACAAGGCATTTTCAAACAAGTTACTACAACTCTGTAAAATGATTAACTGGATACTCTTCCAGCGGCAAATTATTGTTGCCCTTGTTTGTTCCAGAGAAGGGAGTTTGGAACAGTTCGGGTTTTGTCACAATTTCTACAAATCTAGCGGAAGTCATGAAAAAACTCGGCCATCTGAATGTAATTATTTCATTGAGGACGTTTGAATTACAAGAATACTCAACTCTACAAAAAAAAAAAAAAAAAAATGCCAAAGTAATCTACAAATAGAGAGATGAAACAGGTTTCGACCAAACATTTATTTCCTCTGATCACTCATAAATTGTTTCATTATTTTTTTTCTTTGTTGTGCATCAACAATTTTGTTTTTAATGTTTTCTTTACATTATATCATATTTGCTTTAACAATGTTATTGTCATAATTTTAACGTGCTTCATGTATGTCACATCTGACAATTTGTAACATATGTATCGTATATTTATTTGGTTCATTTCAGTAAGGGTTGAATTTTACTTGGTCAACTGCATTATAATTATATTACGACAGGTATGGGAGCTGGGGGCAAGTGCAGGTCACTTGTTCCCCTGCCTAATTTAGCACCGCACGCCAAGTACCCATTGCTACCTTCCACTCCAGAAAAAAAAAATGAGTAGTGGCAGAGGAGAGGGGTGAAAATTTCTGTGGGGGGCAGTCATATTTAGTATACACCTAAATATCGTAAAGAAAAAAATGTACCATAAATGAGCTTTTGATATTTCTAGTATTATTTTTGGAGGGGCGGTGGAGTAAATGCGCTTCCTTTGGACGCAATCACTGCCACAAGTGGTTTTAAATCATTTCAAATGTTGCTGAATCTGAACCACAATAATGCTTAAAATTTTCAAGTTTAGTAAATATTCATAAAAATTTCATTAAAACATTTGCAACAACGAAAGAAATTAATTGATCAAATTGGGCTATTTCGTGTCACGGCGATAATAATGAATGTATAGGCACCAAGGAGTACACTTCCCAACTTTTCTTATTCAACCAGGAAAGCTGTAGGATATTTATATATCCTTGCTCCGTTACACGCAGAGACCAGTGGTCAAATTGACGAGGAGGGGAGGGAATCTCGCCTTCTGAATTTCCTTTCCCAGGCTCTAAATTCGTTCACATAAGGAAGGAAAAATCTTCCTCCGAGGAATACGGTATTTTCCATTAGCCATCAAGACTTTCAGTATTAAAACTTTACTTTAAAGTGCGAGAGTCAAAGCTGTCTGTACTGGTCTGACAAATCTTGGCGATATACATTTTTTTCTATAAAAATGGCCTGTGACTTAATAAAAATACCTTACATAACAAATTATATTATTTAATGGTTTAAATAGTACACTTTGATGCTATTGTTATTGTAATGACTTTTATATAATATATGTCTTAACACTCAACAACTAACAACACTTAAATTTTTAAAAAATCTGGAATCCCACTCTCCAACTCGAATATGTTCAATTCGAGCACTGTCTATAACAAATGCTACAAGACCGAGACACACACTGCACCAGTAACAGGATTGCGATTGCGTTAAAACTATGATCAATAATTTCACTGAGGAAATAATTACGTATTGAGGAGTGACATAATATGAGCTCCCCGAAATAACAAATACGCCGTTCAGGCAGTTGTGTATCAATTTCTTTGTAACACAAGAATGATATTAATAAATACAACTCATGAGCACTGGAAAGCAAAGAAAGCAACATTTACCGCTATTGTATTGGCATGGACGTCTATTTTACAGTTATTCTGGTTATTCGCGACTGATTCTGCATGATCAAATAAATGAAGCAACACACACGTACGTTATTTTTTTTTAGTAGTTGGTTTTCAACCCAGCGCCCATCTTCAAGGTAGGTTATTCTAGCCAGTAGTTAATTTAAGTAAATTACGACCACTGAATTTATTTTACTGAAATGAACACACATGCGGTATTTATAGAGGAAAGATATGAGCGAAATTGCAACTCTTCACGGTGCTTTCACCCGCTTATTGAATGCAAATATTTTGCTTTGGGGGAGGGGTGATGCAATGTTCGGATAGGTTAATTAAATTGGAATACGAATCGTTAAATGAGCTTAATCGGAAATCGGTACCCTTGATTAAATTCAGAACGCGCATAGGAGGAGGGGGGGATATGCAGCTCCTGTTGACCTCCGCTATGTGGAAAGATAAAACAATTATGTTCCGACAAGGATCAAAATTAGTGGTAATGCCCTCAGTTCTGGACGTGCTGCTGTTACAAGGCGATATTACAGTGATGTATTCACACACTTCCAATGCCGCCTCTCCAAATTTATCGGTGACAGATGACTCCAGTTGTTAGCCACTACCACTAGTTGATTGATTTAGTTTATTTTTCTTCGCGTTTCTGCCACTTTTGGCTAATCGCGAAGATGAAGGAACACTCACAAAGAACACCCATGCCCGGGCCGGGATTCGAACTATATTGTTAGTTTTAGAAGCCTGAGAGTCACTCCCCCAATACTCAATCCAACCATGATCTGTAAAGCTAAGGGAATTTTCATTTATCAAAATTGTCTTGGAAACTATTGAGAACCAATCCATTCAACGTTCTGAACTGTGACTGTGATATACGTAGCTAAGTGATAAAGATTGTACCTTAGATATCCTGTTGAACAGACAAAATCCAGCAACAGATTGAAACACAATTTTCAAAAACCATATTCAGGAGAAAGATACGCCATTCGAAAGGGGTTAATTGGCCACACTCCCAGAGAAGGAACTGCACCAATTTTTTTTTGTTTTTTGTAAGGAAAAAAAAACATTACCATGCAATATTCTGTAATAACTTCCGAACTTCTGAGAATTATGTGCCCTCCCTTTCAGTCACTCTCCTCTTCCATTTTTTCTGGCTTTGATTTTTGTTCTTTAACATCGCTTTTCTTCCACTCTTGGCCAATCGCGACGATGAGGATGAGTGATATGAAGGGATACTCACAAATAACACTCGTGCTCACGACGGGATTCGAACCCGGCCCCCTGGCGTCGTAACGCGCGCTGTGATAACCACTCCGCCACGGAGGTCAGCTATTTTTTCCTGGCGTTGCTGCCAAAAGTTAACTAATCAAATAATTAAATATAAGTACTATATTTCCTTCGTGGGGGTCGTTCATTTGCCCTTCTCCTTATTCCGCTAGTGCCTCCCGCACAGGTCAACTTGGGACTTCGCCTAAAATTTTAATTTCTTCCTATTCTGTGTGGATAATAGATTATGCAATTATTACACGCACAAAACGCAAATATACTTCCCATTACTATAGCATGCCATAATATCAATGTCATGTGAAGCACATTCCGGCCCGGCAGTACATAGAGAAAATGTTCCAGGATGAAAAAAGAAAGTTAATAGAATAAACCTCACCTCTAATAAAGTCCGCTCCTCCTTAACGCAGTGTCCATTGTCATTATTTTCACTGAAACCATTCCAATAGGTGGTCGTTGAATTGTGCACAGTCACCTTATTAAAAACCTCAGCGGACATAATGCAGAGAGAGAGAGAGAGAAACGTAGCGACCTTCGCCTTGTGGGAAAAACACGAACCAACGCCGAGCACAGCAGCGTTCAACTGACACACATGGGTTCCCGACGCTTTTTGCTTTGAGGAACAGCTCTGCTTTCCTGCTGAAGCCTTGACCCTGGTTGAACAACGATAAGAATCGGGGGAACAAGACACCCGGTTGGCCCGGCGAAAAGTTAGCAAAACAAATTGAATCATTTTGCTTCCGGGCACGTCTGAAAATTCTACTTTCTTCCTGAGAGCCAATCAGGACAAACCTAACAAGACCAATTAAAACTTTTTTTCTCTTACTTTCAGAGCATTCCCAAGTAAACCGTTGCTTCTTTTTCTGATTCTGAGTTGTGTCCATAACTTTTAGATTTTCTTCTTTTGGCAACAAAGGATTGTTGTTAATGTCCAAAAGAGCGTCGTATATTGTTGGCTTGGCCAAAGTAGAACGAGTACGCAGCCGTTTGGTTGTTAAAATATCAAACGATACATTCCATTTTCCCTCGTAACCTTGCCCAAGGCAACAAAGTGGAGAAACTCTACAATCTGGAGCATGAACATGCTCTTGCTTCATCAAGTGTTTGTTGAGCTGCGGTTCCTAATCTCTGCACAAAAGCGATCCATTTTTCTATGCTCTGATTCCATTGTTGTGTCAGACATGTGTTCGCGAGTATGATGTCAATTCTTGCATGCAGTAGCGTGTCCAGCAATTTCCCAATCAAGACATAATACTGTAAAGAGACGATTATTATGACATATATTTAGATGGCAGTGGTAGACTGGAGTTTGAGCAACATATTGCAGTGAAGGTTCAAAACCGACGTCGCTCTATTTCCTGATCGCACCTGAATCTAGAGCCAAGGTGCCTCATTATTCCGGTCCACGGACGAGCCACGAACGATCCTTAGCAATCTACATAGCTATATTAGCCCAGACAATTTATCATCTCGAAAAGGATAATATTAATACAGAAACAGATGCACGAAACCATTACAACTCTCATTGGTCTCCAAAGTCTGGCAATACTTTGAATTTGATCAATTATGTTTTGGGTTGACTTTACGCATAGATAAGCTAATGGGAACTAGATCCGAACCACTGGGCAGAAGATCTCCACTAGAATTTGACCTCGGGAACTATTTATTACAAGGTTCGTCGATTTTTATAAATAAATGCAGTAGGTACAGCTTGACCAAAAGAAGAAAAGAAGACCCGTCGGCGCTGTCGTTGAATTTTCAACCGCAAACGAGCGGAGCGAGCGTGGGAGATGCAATCAGTTGCTTGCCAGGTAATCCTGCCCCTGCGTTGCCAAAGTGTGCGACGTTCTTCAACACAGCGTCGTCACCTTTATTCAGTGACAAGTGATTGTATCATAACGAGAAAGCCGCACACAGCGTTTGCCGGCTCTCTTCTCATCTTGGCTAAGCTGTAGGTTGATTGATTGATTCAGTATGTTTTACGTCATTTTTCTGTCCCTTTTGACTAATTGCGAGACGATGAGAATGCGTAATGATTAGATGAAATTTATAAAGGTTGGTTGATTGGTTGATTTAGTTCATTGTACTTCGCTCTCTGCCACTTTTGACTAATTGCGAAGATGAGGATGAGTGGTGATGAGATGGATGAAAGAACAGTCATAAACGTACAGGGAGAACACAAGACGAGTCTCACAGAGGATGTACTGACTGAGAGTTTAGACGCCGCGGCCTCGCTAGTCTGCATAATGCGGTCCAGGTAATGGAATGAAGGATGACAATTGGGTGTCCTGAGAATGTCATACACCCTGAAATTGATGGGCAAACTCGAATTGCGCACAAAACCTGGCCAGAGATGAATGTTGATAAGGGTTCACTAATCTCTGAGCACGAATTGCGCACAGAGCGGCACATGATAGAAGCAGGTCCAGGTGCGCTTGCAGGTGGGTGTCAATTAGGAATTGCGCACAAGCCAGTGAAGTGAAAGTGTTCGTGATAGATTTCAGCCAATAACATTCGACCTAATGTGAAATCTGTTAAATTGTGAAGCCATTTCTTTCATTTGCATTTGTAACATTAATTTGAACTCGTGGGAATAAAGTTACTTGCGTACTGTGGAATAAAGTGTAGCAATATGGAAAAACAAAAAAAATTGGAGTGAGAGAGGCAACGCATACGTTTCGAGGAGGGAAGATATTGAAATCTACGGGTGAAGAACGCTGGAGGTTTACCAGTAAATCATTTAAGGCCATACTTTACACACTCGGCGATGGAACTACATTCTCGTCATTAATATATATGAATGGCTTATTGCAGAAAGGGACCTGAGTCACATTTTTGAGGTATCGGAGTCACAATTTTTTCATCTCCTCTGTCTCTAGCAGCATACTGCAGGAGGGCGCATTTAGGGTTGCAAAATTAACTATTCATTATGCTAAAAATTTGAGCCAACAACAGCTCATTTCTTTCTTACACTCTCAATATTATACGATTTTTCTTGTTTTTCTCAGAATTGTGCAAAAGTGACTCAGGTCCCTTTCTGCAATAAGCCATTTATATATATATATATATATATATATATATATATATTATAAATACATTATTTTTTGTAGGTGGAGGAAACTTCAGAGGCTCGGTTTGTCTGCAACATACAAAGACAAGGACTCCGAGAAAGGGCAGTGGCTCCACTACTGCTTCTTTCTAACGTTCTTAAAACCCAAAGATGTTGAGGACGCATTCTGCGATTTAATTGGGATACAACCACCGGATGAAAAATTGACTGGTTTTGCAGATTATCTTGTAGAAAATGATATTGACCAAGACGAGCACGCTACTTTCCAACCACGCATTTGGGCAGGCGATTCAGCAGCTTTGTGGAGGACGACAAATGCATGCGAGAGCTTTCACTCCAGATTCAATGCTTCCTGCAATTCTCCGCATATATAACTTCTTGAGAAGCTTGAAGTCAGCCCAGACAGACATTTACGTCCGTGTTCCACAGACTCACAAACAAAAGAAAACAAAAGCAGGCATTCATCGAAAATAAATTAGCACAGCATAGAAATAATAAAATTGTTGGTTTGAGTTTTGTGAAATGCGTATCTTACAAGGTATCTTGTTAACTAGAAGTGAGTGGTTGAATCATAATAAATTTGTTAATGTCTATATTAAAATGTAATTATTAAGTACATACATGTGACTCGTTTGGATGTCTATATTAAAATGTAATTTGGTATATCATTACTGACAATTTTGCCCAAATCTTAAATAAAATTCTTATTCTTAGTCTGCGCTTGGTGCGCAGTTCGTGCTCGGTCGAAGGTGGCGACATTCGGTCCTGTGCGCAATTCGGGTTCGGTGAGACACCTGCACCACGGTAGATGCGTGATTCGTGCAAGCCCAAATTCATAATGGGGCACTTACAAAGAGCACTCTCCGATGGCGTAGTGGTAACGTCGTCGCATTGTCATCAAAGAGTTCGATACCCGATGGAGGCACATATAGTGGTTCGGAAACCACTTTAAACCGTAGGTCCAGTCCCGATTAACCTTACTGTGCATAAACACAAACTCAAACAAAAGAACACTCATACCAAGGCCGGGACTGAAATTGTGGTATGTGAAACCTAAACGTTTATGTGGTAATTGAAACTTGTAAAAATGTCGCATCCTTCACTAGAATCTGCTCCATAACCGATCCAGGTCAGGGAAAGAGTAAGCAAAACCTCTTCCGCCCTTCATAGTGTCGATTCCCAGAGCAGTTCCTGACACGTGACGGAGATGTGTAGACAGATTAATTTCTGTTGTACTTGTACTAATCGTTGATGTTGATTGGTGTTTTCTTAAGTCCACCTAATGCTAACGGGACTGAACATACAGTTTAAAGTGGGATCCGAAACACTATGAGCCTCCACCGGGTATCGTACCCGGGACCCCTTCATTATAAGGCGACGACGCTACCACTGCGCCATCGGGGAGGCCCTTTGTACTAATCGTGATCCGGACGAAAGTCTATGAAGACAAGCCAATACCGAAAATTCGAATAGGATTTATTTCAACAAAAAAATTCCCTTCCATCCAATTGCGGAACTTTTGTGATTATCGATGTCAGTGTAATACAGCTCTCGCCGAGAAATTCTAACCTCGGTGGCCAATTGGGTTGAGTAATGGATGTTTCTTTTAAGTGAGTGTCCCTCCATCAATCTCATCCAGTCTTCAATTCATCCGCATTGTTGCGATTAGCCAAAAGTGTTAGAAAACGACAAAAATAAAAATACACAGACAGAGAGGTGAGAGGGAGCAGCCATAGACAAGGAAAGACTTAGTTGGTTATAAACAATTGACTGGGTACATGGCCGTATTTAGAGGGGGGTTTCTAGGGTTCAACCCCCCCCCGAAACTTCTGACATGTTGGATTAATGGATGTTCAGAAACCAAAATCTGTAACAAATTTTCAATTTTTTTTTCGAAGCATCACAAAAATACAAGGAGACAATGTTGAAACGATCGAGCTAGAATTTTCATACATTTGGAATTCTGAAAGTTGAGTGAAACAGGATTTATTCTCGGAATCGCAGCCCACACGCGACCCCTCCATTTTCACTTCTGCTGTTATCTTTCCAGTGTTGTTCCTGCGTCACAAGGAATATACACTGAAGATTCCTTTATGATTGTCCCAAAATTCCCTTTCCAGCTTTTAAATTCCCCGTCCGATAAAGTCGAAAATAAATCCCCCTTGATAGGAGTTCAAACCTAGTACCTCCAGATTCGTAGCGCATTACGTTCGCGATTGAGGTTACAATCCATGCACCAGGCTAAGCTTTTAAAGAGAATAACTGGTTCCACACTTTTCAAAATTCCAAAAAAATTAATTTTAAAGTCAAACAACAAAAACTTTATGACTAAAATTTCCATCTAACTTTTAAAGTTTTTTCTTGAAGGCATCTAAAGTTTAATGACGAAGTAAAGTAATTGTGCATTTCAGTACACACTGTATGAAACGTAAAAAAAAAAACAAAAAGAAACTTATGCTGGATATTCACTCATCTGCTGGATTGAGTAAGCCCCCTCAAGGATATAACAATAATATAATAATAATAATTATTAGTATTATTATTATGGAATAAAATTGTTTTATTATTATGAAATTTTAATTATTATTGTACAATTATTATTATTATTTCTATTATTCAAATTTCTGGCTACACCCTGGGAACAATTATGAATGAACCCCCCCGAACATTTTTCCTGCCTACGGCCATGACTGGGTAAATAATTTTCCCTTTTTGGTAAAGGTGATCTTTTGTTTACAAAGCTTAAAAATATGAGAATAAATATCATGCTGTACACATTTCATTTCGTCGACTGTACTGTGCATTTGCATTGCAATTACAAAATATAATTAAGGTTCCCTAAAAACATCAACATCTGTTCCGGGAGTGGCTTTCTTTTACTCTTTCCCTCTCTTTTTCTCTCTCTCCTTTTAAATCCCCCTCCCCCTCTCTCTCCCTGTATATCTTACTTTGTTTCTATTTCAGTCTCTCTTTCTATGTCTATTTTTCTATTTTATTCTTGCTTTCTTCCCTGTCTCTCCGCAAATTTCTTTCTCTCTCTCTCTACTTCCGTCTCTAGTTCTCTCTTTCGCTCTGTTTATGATGCAGCCGCCATCGTGTAATCAAGTGGTCAGGGGTTGGATCGCCAGTGCAGTCACATTGCACTACAGTTCAAGTCCAGTCCCAATTAGCCTCTCTGAGCGTAAAGTGGACTTAAATCAAACTTCAGACCCCTATGTTTGTGATACTTTTCTACTATAAACGACGATACCGAAATTTTCTGATACTAGCTGGACTACTTCGGTGGGTAGAGCCCCCGCCCAACCGATAACGATGCATACGTACATATACGAGGTGTGGCTAGAAAAAAAAACCGGATTCATGTTGCTGTCGACAAACGGCAAGCGCGTCAAGGTCAAGCGGTGCATGAGTGTATAACGTGATATCCTGCCTATCGACTGTGTGATTTCCCAGGGTGTGCGGCGATCAGTTCCGCTGTAGGTTGTGGACGAAGTGAACCGTACATCTGTGCTTCGTCGGAAAAATATTAAGTGTGAAAGTGGAACAGCGTATCAATGTGAAGTTTCTTATGAAACTCGGAAAATTCTCCACAGAAACTTATGGTTTGTTGAAAGAAGTGTACGGAGATCAGTGTTTATCACGCACGCAAGTGTTTGAGTGGTTTCAAAGGTTTAAAGAGGGACGAGAAGTGATAGCGGACGACTCGCGTCCTGGACGGCCTTGCACGTCAAAAAGGAATCAAACATTGCAAATGTCGGTGAATTGGTTCGAAAAGATCGTCGCTTAAGTATTCGAACTATTGCTGAATTCACAGGAGTTGACAAAGAAAGTGTTAGTCAGATTTTACACGAAAGTTTCAACATAAACAAAGTGTGTGTTCGAAATTGGTGCCGCGACACCTGACAGTGGAACAAAAGGACACTTAACATTTTAACAAACATTGAAACAGACCCTACATTCTCAGTGAGAGTGATAACCTGTGACGAATCGTCGTTTTTCACCTACGATCCAGAAACCAAGCGCCAATCAATGCATTTGAAGAGCCCGAGTTTGCCACAACAAAAGAAAGCTCGAATGAGTAAACGAAAATTCAAAGCCATGATGATTGTTTTTTTCGACATCCGTGGGATTGTGTACGTTAATTGGGTACCCGAAGGTCAAACAGTCAACCAACATTATTACATTACGGTGCTGAAGACCCTTCGTGAGTGAATAAGAAGACGACGAACCTGATTTGTGGAAAAGCAAGTCATGGATTCTTCATCACGACAATGCTCCTGCCTACACAGCATTGTCAGTCAAGGCTTTTTTGGCCAAGCATGGGATCCCAGGGTTAGAACATCCACTCTATTCGCCGAATATAGCTGCGTGCGACTTTTTTATTATTCCCAAAGGTCAAATCAACACTGAAAGGAACCAGATTTACGAATCTAGAATCTGAGAAAACAAAAGCGACGGAGGTCATGAACATGGTTTCAGGAAATGATTTTCAGCACTGGTTCCAGCAATGGAAGATTCGTATGGACCGGTGTATCGCTAGTGCAGGGGATGATGTTTGTATTGTACAGGGAGGTTATTGCAGCATGCCACCGCAATAGCGTCGGCCGCTTGCCGGCCCAGTCATGCAACAGGTGCCGGCAAATTGCGTAACAGATAGCCCGTTACACAAACCGCTTGTTTTGTAATGTTTCCACTTTTCACAATTATAGTTACAATTACAACTTAAATAAGCACGTACCTTGCCGCAAGGATGCTGGAAAAGGTGTCCTCTAAAATACAAATATTTCTGGCACTTTATTTCTGCCCATATCGCTTCTGACAGCAATGACTCATCCAACATAAAGGATTCAATTTTTCATTCTTGTCTTGCCTTCGAATAAACAAAACCGTGACTCTTATTTTGCAGATAACACAAGATTAATCCTTTTGAACACTAGAGTCAGTGGCGTGCCCAAGATTTTCGAGGGGGGAGGTTACGTATACATTATTATGCAAAATGAAAGCGCAGATAAACGAATTATTTAACAGTGTCACTTAATTTTAACGTGTGAATATTTTTGAAGTAAAGTAGCGATCATACACTGTGTGCGTTTTTCTTTCTGAGAGCGCCATTTGAAATAAGCACTTTTCCCCTTTTGCTACTATGGGATAAACTGAATATAAAAGGCTATAACTGCTCAACAACTGCATCTTTTTAAGAAATTTAAATTCTAAATGTAAGAATGAACAAAAAGCAACATTTTATGTAAATTCCGACAATTGTGAGTCCAGGGGGAAACGGGGGCCAAATCCCAAAGTTCTATTTTCCCCGTAATTACGCAAAATTTCTGAACGTCGTAATTTCCATATTTTTTTTTTCAAAGTTGCGGCGGGAGCATTACATATCCTCATAGAGTAGTCTTTTGTTGTGCTTCCCTCAAAATTTGGTCCATCCAGTGTCTATAGAGCCGACGCTAGAAGCGAAATTCCTCAGATGTCGCAAGAGCGTCAGCGGCTTATCGGAGTAGTGGTAAGCCGCGAGAAGCCTCTCGATACTACGCGAATGCGACAGCTGTCGGCTACCAGTTGTTTAGACGTGTTCACTTCGGTTTGCGTTTATCAGTACTCGTGTTGTTTATACTGTGTTATTGGTGTGCTATTAAGTGCTAGTGCTTTATCGTGTGTTAATTGTTATTCATTCATTAGTTATGCCGCCAAACAAATATAGCCTTGAACAAAGAGTTTTTATGTACGATACTTACGTGAAAACGAACTCTTGCAGAAAAGTAGTCAGGCGATTCGCAAGAAAATTTCCTGGCAATCCTGTTCCGGACAGACATACTGTTTACAACCTCGTTAAAAGATTACGAGAGACAGGATCTCTTGAACCTAAGAAACGTGTTTCCAGACGACGTGTTCTTACGGAAGAAAAGCTAGACGAAATTGGTGAACGACTTGAACATACTCCAAAAAAATCCCTCCGTCGGCTTGCTCAGGAAACAGGCATTTCAAAATCCTCAGCACGAAATGCCACTAAATTACTTAGATTAAAACCCTACAAAATTACAGTGGTTCATGAATTGCAACCGCGCGATCACGCGACTAGAGTTCGATTCTGTAACTGGATGCTGGATAATATTGTTGCTGGCAGAGTAAATCCAGAATTAATCATATTTTCAGACGAAGCTTGGTTCGAATTGAATGGCCGAGTTATTTCACAAAACAATCGCTATTGGAGCGCAGAAAAACCTGACCTTGTGCATGAAGTTCCGCTCCATCCTGCAAAAATTGGTGTGTGGTGTGGTTTGAATGCGCACAGAATAATAGGGCCTATTTTTTATGAAGGTACTATCAATGGTGAAAGGTATCGAAGAGACATACTACAACCTTTTTTCGAACAATTAACGGACATTGAATGCCAGCAGTCATTTTTTCAGCAGGACTCTGCTACTGCTCACACTGCTTATGAATCACTTAATTTTATTGCCGAGATTTTTGAGGACAGAATTATCAGTACTGAGTTGTGGCCCTCTCGTAGCCCCGATCTTACTCCTTGTGATTATTATTTATGGGGAACATTAAAAAACAAAGTGTATCAGAATAACCCGCGTACAATAGAGGATTTAAAAGAAAATATAAGAAGAGAAATTGCCAGAATCACACCTGAGGAGCTTATGGATGTTCAGAGGAATTTCATACGCAGATGCCGGAAATGTATTGGTGTTGAAGGAGGTCATTTTCAACATCATTTATAACACAGAAGGTTAGTGATCATCATTATTATTAGTTTTAAATATAATTTTACACTTTCGGTTTGCTTTATGCGCCGCGATGCTGTCTTCCCTTTTTGTCAACCGAGGATAAAGTAGAGATGTCTAAGAAAGATTAGATGTCTGAAATAAGGTTGTAATTGTAACTGTAATTGTGAAAAGTGGAAACATTACAAAACAAGCGGTTTCTGTTACGGACTATCTGTTACGCAATTTGGCGGCACCTGATGCATGACAAGGCCGGTAAGCAGCCGACGCTCTCGCGGTGTCTAAGAAAGATTACATGTCAAAAATAAAGTGCCAGAAATATTTGTATTTTAGAGGACACCTTTTCCAGCATCCTTACGACAAGGTACGTGCTTATTTAAGTTGTAATTGTAACTATAATTGTGAAAAGTGGAAACATTACAAAACAAGCGGTTTGTGTAACGGGCTATCTGTTACGCAATTTGCCGGCACCTGTTGCATGACTGGGCCGGCAAGCGGCCGACGCTATTGCGGTGGCATGCTGCAATAACCTCCCTGTACAAGATAACCAATAAAAGATTTTGTAGCAACAATCCAGTTTTTTTCTAGCCACACCCACCTCGTACTACTAAACCTTTTTGCATCAGTACAGTTTGATTCTGATGTACTGTAGCATTAATGCTAACGTTGTCTGTTCGAGGATGGCTGTACTATCATAAACGAAAACTGAGAACCTGGCAGTGTAGAAGTAGAATGTAATTTAGCCACACCCTCTAAGATTCACAAATTTTGATCATTGGACATGGACGACCGGAATGGGAGTAAGGGAGGACGCCCTCCCGGAAGATGAATGTCAATTAAAATTATACATTTTACACATGTACTTATAACTTCATTTCAGTTACAGTAATTTAGGTAAGTTATTATAAGGGTGTTGCAGGAACATGATAACTTCAGACTGAAGGAGCATTTTTTTTATGAAGCAACAATATTATATGCCTCCTTGCCCCCTCCCCCATTGAAAAAATACCTTGCTTGTCTCTCCCTGGAAAAAAATCCTGTGGATGTCCATGCCATTGGACTTCTCAAGAGGAATGCGGAATTTCCATTTACATATTTAATTACATTACACTGTAAAAGGGCAGATGTCTGTTGTGCGCAGGATAATAAATAAATAAATAAATGTCCATTCCCAAGATCGATAACTCGACAGATCATAGGTGTAACATGGGATGGAAGAGGGCACTACCACCCCCTCATATTTTCAGGTTTATTAGGTCATGAGAACCATCCTTCCAAACTAACCCCATATCTTGGGTAAACATCTCCACACCACCCACTTCAAGCACAACCTCTCACAGTTAAGAAATAATATTGTTGAACAAAATGTAGGGGGTTGGACAAAATGTCAGAACCTTTACCATTTTGTGCGATCCCAGGCCATCCTTGTTTTGTCCAATCATCTTATCTTCAATTCAAGATGGTGCTCAGCAACCTCAGAACCACAGTCATTTTCAACAGTCATCTTACAGTTAAAAAGTAGTTTGCGATAGTGTATTTCCTGTTCTCATTTATGAATCACCAGAGCCATATTTGCATTCCAAATAGTGTCCCAAAAATGCTAACTGCCTTATATGATTTTCACAAGATTGAAACACAAACTGAGTGTTGCATTGTGTATCCTGAACCTACTCCAACTGGGAAATTGTCTCTCCACTCAGAGCAGAATGTGATTAGTCACTCATCTACTAGATTTCATCGCTAGTTTGTCCCCATGCCCATTTTGTATAACTTTTCCCTGTATAAGAACTGCATTACAAGTTTATTCCCCCCCAAAATATTATAAATGCTCCATATCAATTGAAAATTGCATTTGTTGCCTTATATATTCCTTTAAGTTTAGTAAATGCCTATCATAAAATACAGAAATGTTCCAATATTTCTTTCCTTGAACCAAGTTTCAGAGATTTATTGGTACGAGGGGCGATCAGGTTGCTCCGACCCTAACATAGAAGGAATGACGTCACGATTGATTTTTTATTTTGTTATTGTTTAGTGATCCTTTATATGCTTTCAATCTGAATTGCAAGTCTAAGTAACGTACAGTTTTCTTTTTACAGGGGTTTAACTGAGTGAAGTTGTGTCAATGTGCCAGAATGGAGAAAACTGAGGTGAGAGCTGTGATTAAATATTTTGTGAAGAAGAAGTGGACGGTATCCAAAATTCATGAGGACTTGGTGGATACATTAGGGGACAGTGCTCCTTCATACAATATGGTGAAGAGATGGTGTCGTGAGTTTAATTGTGGGAGAGAGTCGTGTGAGGATGAACATGCAGGTGGAGCACCAAAAACTGTCATGACGACCGAAAACATTAACAAAGTCCACATATCGTGCTGAAGGATCGTCGAGTCACTATCCGTCATGTTGCTGATATGTGTGGCCTGTCATATGGCACTGTGCAAAACATAATTACCCAGGAATTGCAAATGAAAAAAATTCCTGCAAGATGGGTCCCTCGAAATCTCACCCCAGATCAGAAGCGCACCCGAGTGCTCATCAGTCAAGAACTTCTTGACAAGTTTCGTGCTGATATAGACGATTTTCTTGCCCGATTTGTAACTATGGATGAAACATGGGTCCATCACTTCGACCCAGAAACAAAATCACAAAGCATGGAGTGGAAACACCCACATTCTCCACCAACGAAGAAGTTCAAGGTGCAAACGTCAGCCAAGAAGGTGATGGCCTCAATTTTCTAGGACTGCAAGGGTGTCCTTCTTGTGGACTATCTACAAAGAGGCCAAACCATCACTGGCACATACTACAGTGACCTAATCAAGAAATTACGTGATTCCATCAAGAAAAAGAGGCGTGGGATGTTGACCCGTGGTGTGCTCCTTCACCAGGACAATGCACCTGTCCACACCTCACGCATTGCGAGGGCCGCTATCGCAGATGCATCGTTCGAATTGCTGCCCCACCCACTCTATTCCCCAGATTTGGCCCCCAGTGATTTCCATTTGTTCAAACATTTGAAGAATGACATTCGTGGGCAAAAATTTTCTGATGATTCTGAGGTGATAAGGGCTGTGGACTCATGGTTGGAGGACCAGTCGGAAGATTTTTTTTTGCAAGGTATCCACGCGTTGGAGCACCGATGGGAGAAGTGCATTGGAGTTGCAGGGGAGTATGTTGAAAAATAAAAATAAAATTGAAACCCTATTGCCGCTCTTTCTATGTTAGGGTCAGAGCAACCTGATCGCCCCTCGTATGTCCAAATTGAATATTGTTGCCTTTAAAATTCAGAAACATATAATATTAAATAGCTGAAAAGGGAGACATATACCCTGGGTGGTACTTGTAGTGAGGATGGGAAGATAAATTCTCCATCTAGTACAATGCATATCCCCTCTAGTTGCAAATTCCTTTAGCCTTTGAGTGGGTGCAAAATTTTCACAGGGAATACACAGTTTTGTGAAAATTCTTTCAAAATTGATGAAATCATTAACTTTACAAAAAAAATGTTATTCATGTTAGAATATTGATGATGATGATGATGATGATCTACCCATGATTGAGATAAAAGAAGAATATTACAAAAGAGAAAGCATATAAAGAAATTAAGTGCATGTGTTAATGATTGCATTTAAACAGGCTACAGTAGTATTTTATGGGCTACAGTATAGGATGTTATTATATTTTATTTTCTTCTTTGATATTGCTTTTGTGAATTATCAGTTTGTAAAACACTTTTATAACACTTCTAATTACACTTGAAAAACACGTCTAAAAAGTGAAAAACGAGCAGAAAAAGCAACATTGTTTTCCCTCCGTTTTTAGAACTGAAATACGGCAGACTTCAATGGTGGCATTCAAGCTAGCAAAGCTTCTGTTTAAATACACTGTAAACATTTTACAAAATTATTGTAGCAGTCGAATGATGGTGATAGAATTCTGATGTGCATTGTTCATTCACACCCTCTTCCCTTCCCTTCTCAATATTATGTTCCCTGATCACGTGAAACCAAAAGTATTTGACCATGATAACCTCAATGGAGTATTGCCCAAAGTACATAAATACAATTATTTTTCTTGTAGTTTGCGGTTGTTACAAGCATAAAAACACAGTTTTTGTGACGTTTCAGGAGAACACATGCTCCCTTCATAAGTCATTTATTTTTAGTTTCATTAAAGATGTAGTTAACTGCACAACTCTGCACAATGAATCTGTGGATAGACTACTGAGATGATCCTGTTACATAAAAGAACTGAATTTTTATTACTAGTTTTGAAATATGTTATATTCAATAGGTAATGATAGTATATTCACATATTCTTTAAAAAAAATCATACTGTATGTTGCAAGTAGCACAATATGTAACACACAACCTTTAATACTATAACACACATAAAATAGTAAAGAAGAGCAATACTTTGGATCTCTGATTACATGTATGTAAATCAGTTTGATAATATCCAGGGCCATAGAGATTCAGGGGTCAAAGAAGGCTGAGCCCACCTGGCACTGCCATCAGCCTCCTGGCATTAGGTAACCCTACTGAAAATTCTGTCTACTGTTTTCAGTAGATCAATGGGTGTTTTGAAACATCTACTGTTTTCAGAAGATGAACTGTAATGCTACTGTCTTGTACTGTTTTCAGTAGCTGAACTTTACTGCTAATGTTTTCTACTGTTTTTAGTAGCCCAACTGTTTCTACTGTTTTCAGTAGATGGATGACCTGTATTGCTAATGTTTTCTACTGTTTTTGGTACTCCAACTGTTTCCTCTATCTTAAGTAGTTGAACTGTTATATTGGTGTCTGAAAACAGTACTCTTGTCAGTAATGAAAATTTTCTTATCTGTACAACTGAAAATGCAATGGAAGAATCATGTAAACAACTAAAATAATTGTGTGCTAAAGCATGTGGAACTTGCTACTTAGGAACGTGTTCACACAAGAAAGAAATCAAATAAAGTGAACACGTTTTTAGTGTGTACCTTCATTGTGGTTAACACACTTGTAGAAAATCGAAAAACACTCTTTTATACATAAGTTGACATATTGTTCTTCTTATATTCACACGAAAACAGCAAAAAATTAGTTTAAATGAAGACCTGACCCTCAATGCTTGAAAAATCAAAACAAGCAAACACTGTTGACTACGTTGATCAAAAAATGGACCCCTTCTGCAATTTCATTACACAGATATAATAATAACCATGGAAATTCCATGCTGAATAAATAATCAACTGATATGATCATGTATTCAAACTGCTAGCTGCTTTAAGGTTGAGTTATTTCTTAAGAAAGAATTGTAGTAACTTATTCATTAAGATATATCTGACTTCAGTAGTATTCATTAGAAAAACAGTAGAAATTCAGTTCATGTACTGTTTTTTCAATTCACTTCAAAATCACTGAAAATATAGTGTCAAGAATTAATTTGTCTATTCTTGGAGTCAATAAATTATTTTATAATATATTGTAGCAAATATTATGCATATTATTCACATTGTTTTTTCAGTACAGTAGGCCTACTGTGCAGTACAGTAGTCCTACTGTGCAGTACAGTAGTCCTACTGTACAGTACAGTAGCTGTACAGTAGATCTACAATAGGATTTCAGTACATTTCACAGTACACAGTAGAAGACATTTGAAAACAGTAGAATTTGTCTACTGAAAACAGTAGAAATTTCCAGCAGGGCAAACTATTTTGTAAAAGTTGTTTGCAGTGACAAGTGAAAATGTAGACATATGCCGATAACTGAATGAAAGATAAATTCACAGTGCACGAAGAGCAGCTGTCACATTTGTTCATATTCTTTGTGAGCCAAACTCAAAGGAGTAGAAAGTAATTAGAAGATTATTCGGCTTCAGTTATGAGTGGGAAAAAGTGGGTGTACACCAGGGGCCCCGGGTTTGAATCTCACCAAGGACATGGGTGTTCTTTGTGAGTAACTTTAATTGTGACCATCCCGGTATTTAATCATTTTATATATTAGCATACCTTTTATGGATGAGGCCATTCTCTCAAAAGATTTTACAACTAATAATGATATTCTGCCTCATATCCAGAGTATACAGATGACTATTTACTAACTACAAAATTTGTTGGAAAAACATTGCAATATATGCAATACATACTTTCTGAGCTTTGAAGACTTACAGGTATAGCCTTCATACTACGTCTTGGATCTGAAACTCTTGAAGTTAATGAACCATAAGAACCACATATAGAAGTTGCTGTTTCTCTTGAAACTATAGGCTTTCTGAAAAGTGAAAATATATCTATCATTTAGCATATTCATATTCTAAAGCCTGTTCTGCGAAAAATAAACTTCAAAATTCAATTTTTGTCTTTTCCATTGAAAGCCAGGGAGAGTCACATGAATCGTTGAACCAATCGCTTGCTCCAGTTGCCGAGGTGAGGGGAAATTCTCGTGGTGTTCTGTATTGCCAAAGTTTTCGTTTCGAGTCATTTTCGAAACAGGTGGTCCCCTCAACAAGGCAAGCACAGCAAAGCCTAATGGTTGCCGTCATGTAGCAAGCGAATGGGTCTCCGATTCTCTGCCTCTCCCTGAAAAGCGAGCGAAGGGTGCACGTTGACAGGAATCGTGTACGACTGGACAAAAAGCAGGCATGTAGTAACACCACTTCCCCCCCTCCCCCCTTGAAGCTCCCACATGTGGAGCCGAAAAGTCTGAGTTTCCTGAAGTTTATTCTTTGGCCAGTCGAGCTTTAGCTTGATGAACTCTAACACTCTAAATGATAAGGCACAGATTATGCCTAGAATCTAGGAGCAACCAAAGTTGATAAATATTAGTTTTTTAATCATGAGTGTGTCCTTGAAAAATGAGTGGTGAAAATTTTCATTCTGTTCATTGCTCTCCCTGGTAAAGTATTGTTCTCTCCCGTGGAAAGCATGTTCTTCATCCACCTGGAAGAAAAATGTTTGTTTCCACCACAGGGTGAGGTATCGAAGATATTTGTTATACAGTACCTATTCTGCTCATAACACCAATTCAGATAGAGACTGGAATGTTTAATTCTGGGAAGTTAATGTGCCCTCATGGAGATGGAAAAAGTTATCATTTAACTAAGAAGTGTATATGTGATTTACAACATTGCTAATGATACTCTGAATGCAATCATAAATCCAAGGTAATAAAACAGCTTTCCAAGAATTTTAGTTGTGTGAAAAGTTAAAATGCGATACTTTTTCACTGTAGATAAATATATTGTTACTACTTTATATACAAGTGGTGAATTTCAGAAATTATGTGTGGATATTTATTGGTTAGGAGGTTTAAATAGTTGTAAGCTAAATTCAAAATATGAACAATAGCTTTGGTTAGTTAATGAACAGATGTACCGGGTGTCCGAGAAGTGTTTGTATGAAAACAAAAAATAACTGTATCCGCTATATGCAACATAGACATGAAAAAATAGTACCAAAATGTTCGGAAACTATTCAAGTTTTTTTTGTATCAGATTTCTGTACCGTTGCAGTAGTGTAGCAGTGCCAGTGTCCAGCAAACCGGAAATGTACACAAATCAGAAAAAGGCTGAGTGTGTCCTGTGGTTTCACGAGAGCAGGTCACAAAAAACAGTGCAGAGACAGTTTCAAACATCGTGCGTATCTGGGGTAAAGAGCCCCCTCATGAGGTGAGGAAGTCGACCATGGGCAACCCGAAGGTGAACGTTTGGTGCGCGCTGCTGCATGACAGAATAATCGAACCATTCTTTTTCTGTGAGGACACCGTAACATCTGGAGTGTATCTCGACATGTTGCAATTGTTTGCTGTTCCTCAATTGCTAGAATACCACCCAGATGTTATCTTTCAACAAGACGGTGCACCGCCACATTGGAGTCTGGAGGTTCGTTCCTACCTTGAACAGACATTTCCTGGAAAATGGATTGGTTGAGATGGACCGACGGCTTGGCCTGAACGATCTCCAGACATAACCCCTTTAGATTTTTCTATGGAGTTATGTGAAAGACAATGTCTACAGAACTCCTACATCCGATCTTGCAACTCTGCAACAACGGATAACCCAAGTCATCACACCAATCCCTCCTTTGATGTTGGCTAATGCATGGCGAAAAGTTGAATTTCGACTAGATGTACTCCGTGCTACCAAGGGTACTCACGTGGAGCTTTATTGATTTCTTTCCTATTGCCAATAAAACTTGAATAGTTTCCGAACATTTTGGTACCATTTTTTCATGTCTATGTTGCATATAGCGGATACAGTTAATTTTTGTTTTCATACAAAGACTTCTCGGACACCCGGTATTTATCTTCACATTGTGCAAGGTTTAATGTATGGTGTAATGAATCTTAACGAAGGATACTGATGGAATACACACCATCTGTTCTGCACAATTCATTATCTATTTAAATACTTCAATTACAGTGGTATACAAACTGAATATTATAATAATAGGCCAAATATTTATAAAACATGGAATATCGATTATGGGACAGGTTTGCTTGGGCATCCGTAGGATTTTCTTCAAAGGTAGGGGGAGGGATTACAACACATTTTCCTTCCCCTACAACACTGCTTCAGTTTGAAGTTATTGGGTTCCTGTAACAGTGTGTCAGTCTCATTGCAATTATAATAATTATTAGAAATTATTGTGACTGAAATCACACTTTATGTATGAAGTACCCCAAGTAACCACAACCGTTGGGCCAACTGCAGTTTTTATGTGGGGAAAAGTTGGGTTTACGTTGGTTGGAAAATTCAAGTTTGCCTTACATTGGTCCACTGGTTGTTGCCAATGTTTGCCCATCCATGGAAACATGAGTCAAAATCAGTTTTAAAAATTAATTTCTCATATTAAGACAACTTTCAAGAGTGTAAATTCTAGAGTGTAAAATAAGTTACATGTACCAGTGTTTCTTTTCACATATTTTAAATAAATAAGTAAAATAAGTGACATGTAACAGTGTTTCTTTTTTAATATTTCTGTTACAGTACATACTGGATATATATAATATTTTGTTAATGAATGTAGAAGCTATTCTTAACTTGTAGTCACTCACTCACTAAGTCTTTTGTCAGCCACCATGGATGAAAGATGTGTTAGGAATTGCTTATTGTTTCCCTCTTTAGCTGTAGCAGAACAAGAACATCTTCTGAAGGTGGTTAAACAATGTAATGTTATGCCCTACTGAAAATTCTGTCTACTGTTTTCAGTAGATCAATGGGTGTTATGAAACATCTACTGTTTTCAGTAGATGAACTGTAATGCTACTGTCTTCTAATGTTTTTAGTAGGCTACTGTTTTCAGTAGCTGAACTGTACTGCTAATGTTTTATACTGTTTTAGAAGCCCAACTGTTTCTACTGTTTTCAGTAGATGAACTGTACTGCTAATGTTTTCTACTGTTTTTAGTAGTCCAACTGTTTCCTCTATCTTAAGTAGTTGAACTGTACTCTTAACTTTTTCAGTAATATAATTGTACAACTAACATATTTTATTGTGTTCAGTATATTGCTGTCTGAAAACATTACTCTTGTCAGTAATGAAAATTTTCTTATCTATACAACTGAAAATGCAATGGAAAAATCATATAAACAACTAAAATAATTGTATGGTAAAGAATGTGGAACTTGCCACTTAGGAATGTGTTCACACAACAAAGAAATCAGAGGCGAAGATATAGTACAAGCAATGCAAGCACTGCTTGCATTATTCGAATATCATTTAATGTACTTAATGTTTTAGCCTTATTTCGTTTCCATCGCACTCGATTTGGCGAAAAATTACGGCCGCAAACTCCCTCAGCAGCTCTGTAGCAAGCACCAGCCTCAATGCTTGCGGCTGCTCTGCAGGAAAATAACGCACCCGAAGGAGTCACATGGCGAAGCGTGAAATTCGAGTGGAACCCGTCCACAACGCTTATACCAAAAGCTCTGCTTGCTGAGCTTGCGTTATTCCCGAAAATAGCCGAGCTCAACCGAAAGCAGAAGGATGGATATATTGCCACCAAAAACTACGAGTAAAGAATTTGTGTCTTCATGAGCACGTAAACAAGATCGCAAATATAAAAATAATTCTTAGTCATAAAATAACTAAAATAAGTTATTATCATTGTTCTAAATTACATATATATATCATTTTATATTACAATTTATTTTAGAATTGTAAAACGCGTAAAAAAAAATGGATATTGGGAGTTCGGGCGAGATGGTAAAGGGCGGGGGTTTGTGTTTCCAGTAAGTGAAATGTCTGCACCCCCGTGAAGAGTTTCCCCAGGGAGGGAGGGAAGATTCGACGGACCTTGGTCTGCACCCTGTGTCCAGCTCGGTCCAGCTCAAATTACGTCAAAAGTGTTGACCGCACCAGTGTTTGCAACTGCCAAATTATTTACACAGTAATTCAAGTGAGCTGTTTCACAAATTTTACAACCACATTCAATAAATTGACTGCTTTTGAATAAAACTTGGGGTGAAAATAAAGCTATCTAAAAAGAACTCTCTACTGATATTTACACAACACAATTAAATCGTATACATTGTACACATTATGAACACAAGAACATGTTTTAAGTTTTATTATTATGACACAAGTGGTGCTCCCAGGATTTTTTGTGGTAGTCTCCTCATTTTGTCATCTTTTCCTGCCTTTGACTTTCCTTTTCTTAGGAATACACAAACTTTAAAAATTTCATTTCAAACCAAAGAAACACATGCATAGACGATGTACTCACCACAATAAATTCCAAACTCCTTTACATATATAGGGAATTTCCCGCTATCGAACAATTCAACAAATCTTAGGGCCTCAAGGTTCTCAAAACGTGAAGACACTCCCATGCTCTTTCCACAACTGGGGGGTAAAGGCGGTCAGGGGCGTGATGCTGATCACATCACCCCCAGTCACGACCGGATCAAGAAAGTGTGGGGCGTTACCCCCACACCCCCTATACGCCTTCATGGCGTGGTGCAATGCACAGGGGAACACTTTTTACTTTTTTTTTTTAGGAATACTGGGCCAAAGGAGGGGGGGGGGGGTTATGTCTCCCACCAACCCTCCTCCGGCCCTGGGCACGCCTCTGTATGACACTTTATTACTTAAATATTATGTATATACTCTTTCTGCTGTAATGATTCTGATTTCACCGCTTAATTTCTATCTCCAAACTGATACATTTTTCCTTCCCATGAGGGATAAAATGAAGGAAATAGGTTGGTATCACTTTCGGTCGTTTCAGAGATTTCCAAAGTGATCTTGCGTGGATGCTTTCCAGTTGTGGAAAGAGCATGGGAGTGTCTTCACGTTTTGAGAACCTTGAGGCCCTAAGATTTGTTGAATTGTTCGATAGCGGGAAATTCCCTATATATGTAAAGGAGTTTGGAATTTATTGTGGTGAGTACATCGTCTATGCATGTGTTTCTTTGGTTTGAAATGAAATTTTTAAAGTTTGTGTTTAACTTTTTATTTTAATGTTTGACTCCGAATGCGATTTTTAGGGTGCCCACAAATCCTAAATTACAATCACGCAGTGTAAATTAAATAAATGAGTTATTTTACCTAAATCCGTTTGGTCACCGTTTGTCCACATTAAAAAATTATGAACAAATAAAAGTACTAATAAAGAAATAAGAAATTACGTACCCCTTTAGTCGTATGCGGAAAGTTCGCATATGTAAGACGTTTACTACCATACGAATAACGTTACCTGGAATTTCGAAAGTAAATGTGACGTTTGAGGATCATATGGTTTATTTTTAGAACCGTCACTTTATTATGATATTTTGACAAATCCAGCGACCGGGCCAATGAGGCTATAAACCTTTAATCCCCCTCTTGGCGTGCTATTGTACTACATGTTTTGTTGTACTGAAACATTGCTTGCCTCCTTCGTAAGACTACGCTTCGCTACTGAAAGAAATCAAATAAAGTGAACACGTTTTTAAGTGAGTAGCTTCATTGTGGTTAATGCACTTGTAGAAAATTGAAAAACATACTCTTTTATACATAAGTTGACATACTGTTCTTTGTAAAATAAAAATAGTTTAAATGAAGATCTGGCCCTCAATGCTTGAAAAATCAAATCAAGCAAACACTGTTGACTATGTTGAAAAAAAATGGATCCTTTAAGGAATTTCATTACACAGATATAATAATAACCATGGAAATTCCATGCTAAAAAAAAATAAACTGATATGATCATGTATTCAAACTGCAGCTGCTTTAATGTTCAGTTATTTCTTAAGAAAGAGTTGTAGTAACTTATTCATTAAGATATATTTGACTTAAGTAGTATTCATTAGAAAAACAGTAGAAATTCAGTTCATGTACTGTTTTTCCAATTCACTTCAAGATCACTGAAAATATGGTGTCAAGAATTAATTTGTCTATTCTTGGAGTCAATAAATGATTTTATAATATATTGTAGCAAGTATTACGCATT
The DNA here is from genome assembly GCF_977018435.1 of Lepisma saccharinum. NCBI lineage: Eukaryota > Metazoa > Arthropoda > Insecta > Zygentoma > Lepismatidae > Lepisma > Lepisma saccharinum. Next base: position 20,384,594 of record NC_139253.1, read on the forward strand.
ATTATTCACATTGTTTTTTCAGTACAGTAGCTGTACAGTAAATCTACAATAGGATTTCAGTGCATTTCACAGTACACAGTAGAAGACATTTGAAAACAGTAGAAATTTCCAGCAGGGTGTGCAGATTAAATTCCAGGGAAGGTTGAAAACTAAGTAAACTCTAGAAAGCTTTTTGTGCTACCACTTGAAGGTACCTTGAAAACAATGATAACATATGAATGAGAAAGTGTTGTGTATTTTTTTTTATTTTGCATAAATAATTTATATTATAGTTTATATTTGGCCTCACAATAAATTATGTATATATCAGAACACAAACCTATCTATACTTTAGTTTTCAGTACGTTGGCCTAATGTAAAAACCACTGGGCCAACATTGGAACCATGGTGAAAATTACCATTGTACAACATTATGTTCTTACGTTTGGACAACCAATTTCAGTACAATTGGCTCAATGTTGGGCCAAAACCTTTGGTTGCTTGGGACGTAATTTTATGCTGAGTTTGCTTATATTGTTTATTCAGGGTGCAATCAGCTCTCCTTGTCCCCTTTCTTCAGATGGCTTTGGTTAAATGTAAATCAAGCAGTATGTGCAGAGTAGATTATATTCTTCCATGTGCCTGCCACACTGATGTATTTAGCTTTAATGAAATATATCTGATTCAAAAACTCTTTATATCATACTTTATTACTATAGGTGTTTTAGTTCTTACAGCAGGTGTTCTAGAAGCTGGCAAGGGAAGTGGAGAGCAGGCAAGCGACCAACCCAGTGCTATAAGAAAGGCAGCAGCCCATAGAACGAGGTTCATGAAGTATTTATTTGCACCACGTCATATCTCTCGGTGCCACCGCTGTTGTCGGAATGATCTGCGGCGAATTCCCTGCTCCCCACTTCCCTTGCAGGTTCTAGAGCACCCGCTGTAAGAATTGAAAAGACCTATAGTGGTAATGCATGTAGTGAGGACTGAAAATGTTGAACTTGTACTATTTGGATTCAAATGTTAACAGGTTAACTGATACTAGCTCTTTTTCATTGTTACCATCCAGACTCAATGCATCCAGAGGATAATTATGGAAGATGTGGGAGGGAGAAAAGCTTGAAGAGATTACTGAGGATGGAAAGGGACATGGAATAAGCACATAGAGGTAAGTAAATATGACAAAAATGAATATGTGTAATTACATTATAATAATAATAAAATCATCTTTATTAGAGCGGGCATGTTTCGCCCTCATGGGCTATTCTTACAACAAACCCTTGTCTGGGAAATTAATACAATGCAATGGAATAAAGGGTATACATTGAAAAAACGTAAAAAGGATTACAAATCAATGAAAATAAGAACAATTATATATATACACGTATATGCATATATAATGGAAAAAAAAGTGTACATGTAAATTATTGAACATAGGTATCTAATGTTTGTTACTTTTGTCTTTAGTACAAATATATGTTTCAGTAATCTGGAACAATCATTAATATAATAATAATAATGAAGTGAAATAAAATAATGAAATTGGGCCTCCCCGATGGCGCAGTGGTAGCGTCGTCGCCTTGTAATCAAGGGGTCCCGGGTTCGATACCCGGTGGAGGCACTAAGTGGTTCGGATCCCACTTTAAACTGTAGGCCCAGTCCCGATTAGCCTTACTGTGCATAAAGTGGACTTAAAACACCAAATCAATCAATCAAAATAATGAAATTATAAGATTAATATGCACACAGTTGCTAAATGTTACAGTGGGTATATTTATGATTGAAAAGTTGCTTGTGATTAAGTATTTCGCTGCCTTGCCAGTAGATACTGCTTAAGATTCTTTTTAAATAATTTATGGCTTTTGATGGATGTTAGATTGGTTGGGAGGGAATTCCGTTCTTTAGTGGCAGTTATGGTATACGATTTTCCATAGGGGGTCGTATTATGTACTGGGACTGACAATATATTTTTTTAACTTACATGTTCATGTCTGCTCGAATTTGTGTTCAGTTTCTCAAGGAGATATGCAGGCTGCTTAGTACTTTATGTGTTAAATTGGTATTAAACCAATTCAAACTGAATAAGTATTTCGAAATGTGGTCCCTTTTTTTCAGCTTGTAAATGAGTCTTATGCATGCATTTTGTAGCTTTTGTAGCTTATTAGTTATGGAACTGCTTGCATTGAAAGCAACTGTTGGTCTGTAGATTAATCGAGATAAAACTAGACTCTCGCACAATTTTTTTTAACCTCAATGTCTACAATATTCTTTAAGTGATACAAAAAATGGTACAGTGAATGATGCAATGAAAACATGATGCAAAAAAATTCTTAGAAATACTGCTAAGCAACTAAACATAGAAAAGGCATTAATAAAGAAAAGAGGCAGGATTAACTGCCATTAACTGACAAGTAAAAAAGAACACCAAAAGAAGACTATTCATTTCTGCAGCTGAATATCTATGCAGGGAGGAGATGTAAATAACAACAGAAGCAACATTTTTATAGCACTCTGAAAGTTAGTTATAATTTTTCTTTCTGTCAGAGGTCAACCTTTGAAACTACGGTTCAGCCGATACCAACACTAAAGTATCGGATCAGCCAATACCAGCAAAAAGTTTATTTTTCTACAGTTCGAGTAACTTGCATTGCAGATAGTCTGCAAGATTCTGTCTAGAACTTTCACAGAGTCTAAATATCCTGGAAATTATGCAAAATCCATAATTTTCACTGATTTTCCACCAGTATCATGTAGCAAATGAAATGGCAGCTATTTTAATCTCACATGCAAAATTATTTAAAAATAAAGTTCTGGCAGGTTAATGTGGTACAGTTACAAGGAATTCCACATATTGCAGGGAAAGTCAGGGAAGTCAACCAGAGTGTAAATGTGGTGGAAAAGTCAGGGAACTTTGAAAATACATCCAACAACCATGGAAAGTGAAAGTGAAAGTGAGAGTGTGTTTCTTGTACTTTGCCAGGATTTGGTAATTTAAATAAATTCAACCTTTTCTCTTGGGCCAGCTTCTTGAGAAGAGATATTCGATATGAAAATATTTTTGTACCTTATTTTTGTTAATTTATTTTCATCAATGTTGAATATCAAGTACAGTTTGAAACCTTAAAACTTGGTTATTAGCATATTGAGGTATGATAATGATCTGGAAAATTATTTTTAAATTACCTGGAAAACCTGGAAGGGTTGGGGAATTTGTTTTGCCAAAATGAGTGGGAACCTTCCATACAATGAAATTGTTGCATGTTCTGAACTACTTTAAGTTGATGCAATATTGAATAATTAGTGAAGTCAGAAAGAGTGCAGTATCATTATTAGTATGTGTTCAAATTGGAATCAGCTCAGCGCTTATTTAGCACCACCTATATGGAGCAATCCTTTATCCAATGCCTTTTCTTGAGGATGTCTGAGGCAATGCATGGAATATTTTCTACAATCTCTCAAGGTATACCACCATTTGTGTGTGTGTGTTTTCACACTAAATACTTTTCTTTAAAAGCATTTTTTTTAAAGTGGGATAGAGTAAAAAATTTTAGGAATAAAATATTTCAGTTCTGATTAACTACTCACTAGAGTTTGGTAGATTCTGTATTTCTCTACTTCTCTGCAGAATATTTTCCTTCCACTTTCAATTTCAATTATTTCAAAAAAATATTCTCTAAAAATAAGAAGAAAGCCAATGTACCACTGAAAAAAAAATCTATACAAAAGAAGATTGTTGAAAGCTAACACAGGTTTGGTTGTGGTCAGGAATGAAATACAAACAAAATACAAAACTCAATACATGAATAAAAAGACATGTGTAGTTAATACATAAATAAACAATTTCTACTCAGAGACCATGCCGTTTTCTGCTAATTGATCTAATGCACTGAAATCTACTTGTAAGTTCCAGGCTTATAGCATTTCTAACCTTGCTTCCCCAGACACCTTTCTCTCTTTCAATATGCTTGGTCTACTTTGAGAAGATTGTTGCCTTTCTAAACTTTCAATCCTTCTGGGGTGTACACCAAAAAGCACATGTCTCTCTTCCGTTCCTCTCCCCCTTTCAGTTTCTCGATTCTTTTTGTCTTGAAGCATTTCCAGTTGCCTAGGTTGTACATTACTTCCAGCTTCAGTCGTAGACAGCTGCAAGAAAGTTAGGAAAATAAATTTGTACTTTTAAGGACAACTGCTTTTTGAGTCCTAATCTTTCAGTAATGGTCTTTCTTCAGTAAGATTTAAAACACTTAATTAGTTAATTGATTTAACAATGCCAACTAACACTTCCCTAAACACAGAGACAGAGGTCCAATTTAGTTATTTTGACACTAAATTAACTCATACAAACCCCCTAACAAGGACCTTATACCTCCCAGATGGAAAATTCTGGATAAATCCCTGAAATGAACATAACCAACATGTAAAAACAGTAAAAGAAGGTATAACTCTTCCCTGTAAATTGCACCATGTCATGAAAGCACATAGGTAGGACTCCACATATTCTCAATCTCACTGTCTTAACCATAGCAGCCCTGATCTGCTGAACAGTGATTTATTCACACCTCCTAACACACCCTTAAAAACTCATAAAATTTTCTGTGACCATCTTTGCCCCTCTCTCTCCCCACACCTACCACTCTTATCTTGCCTGAACAGTTTGCTGTTCAATTTTACTTTCATCTTCTAAAACCCCATAAGTATTCCCTACCTCCCTCATTTATGCATGTATGGTCAACTGCAAGAGATCTTCAGATTCTATAAGTCGAAATCTGGAATTTTTGTTGATTCAAAACTTGCTCAGGATTAATGTTATTAAACTTTATGCTCATCATTTGTTAGAGGTGACTAAGATTTCAAAACAAAAAACACATAAAACACACACAAACTGCAGAAAACTTATTTGGCAAGGAATTGCTATCCATATTTCATAAATTCAGACATTGCTTCATTTAGCAAAATATTTATATTTTAATTTAAGAATAGAATTGTAAAGCTAACTTTAGACACGTCTTCATTATATTTCACAACGTATCATAACCTAAGAACAAAAATAGTAAATCAATGGGAAGTCAATTTTCTGTTGTAAGCAAGGTAGTGGTGTCATTTCCTGCCATGCTGATGCTGTGCTGGACTTTATTATGCTTTCTTTCATTTCATATGCTTGACACTTCCATTCATCAAAGCATATGTTTTCTGTACCTATTGATTTACATATTAAGTAACGTTTTGCAATTAAAAGTTCATTTTTCTGGAGTTTCACTAGCGTTGACTTTCCGGTTTTTCCCTCTGAGCCTTCATTTGACTCCTCCCCCAAATATCATTACATCTCATCCTCTTCCTTCAATCCACACCAAAGAGAATGTTTCAAACTTTCTACTGAAGCCAATTATGAAAACTTCTTGAACTTTGCTTTTTGTTTCTGCATATCTATATCTGCATGTGTGTGGAGGGAAGGGGAGGTGTTGAGAGACAATGTAAAGCAAGTGATTAATCCAAAAAAAAAAAAATGTTTGGACGACCATAATTCAAAAAGTAAATAATATTTCACATTTCTTTCAACAATATGTAATATTAGTAACTTATACAATACATTGAAAATATAGCAGTGCAATCTTACCTCAATTCTTACATGTGTTAATTGTGCCTTTAGTTTTCCTTTTGGCCTTGTTTTATTCATTTTTGCAGCTGAATATCTAGAGAGGAGATGTAAACAAATATTATTATCAATATAATGTTGAGAATCCCTATCGGCTATTAATTAGTTTGTAAAAACAGTTAATGGGATCAATATATTAATGAAGTACAGGTTTTTATGTATAATTCTACTCCTTAGAGAACTGGTATCATTTAGATATTGTCTACACTTTCAGAGACAATGTACCTAGTGCCATAGTCAGAATTCTAGATGTGGACATGCAACTATTTTTTAGGGAGTGCAAACTGCTGACTCAAGGTGGGCATGCCAACCCTGGCCCTCCTCTAGCTACAGCACTGAATGCACATACAACTATATGAGAATTATTGTGGCACCAAGAATCAAATGCAGGTTCTACATGAATTTTGTTCATGAATGTGAAACGTAAAATAACAAATAAGTCGAATACTTAAAACTGTTTCACTGTCTAATAAAAATATTAATACTTTTCTTATGTCAAAGGTAAAAGACAAATTTATTTAAACCTAAAATCTTTGGCATGGGCTACATATGGAATAATCGAAGGACAGGGAGAAAGAGTGAAGGAAAGAAGGAAGAGAAGCATCAGTGGTGGCTTGTGATTCGGAACGTTGGTGGTAGCTGTGAAAAAAATAAAATTTTACGTACATATTGTGTACATGTGAGTGATTGTGTATTTTACGAAAATTTATTCATACAAGAATGTATTAGCAGAAACAACTTTTTCCCTTCTAACAACACAATCTCAATCCCGTCCCAGCACATAGAAACCAGATTTGGAAATACCCCCTTGAAATCACACCCTGGTTGTAATGATGCCGTTACATACTGACAATCATTTTCCCCCTAAAATCTGTTGTTTTTCTATGGGGGAGGGCCACCTTGACCCCTATTTGGCATCATTTTCCCGGTTTTCCCACATTATATTGGGGAAATTTAAAGGAAAGCTACAAAGTTTTAAAAAGATTGACGGGAAACATAGAGTTGAATGTCTGGGAAGCTTCGTTCATTGCAGAAGAACACTGAAATAAATTAAATAATGAAAATGGTAACATAGATCCAGTATGGAGTTTTCTTTTTCACAAATGGAGTAAGCCACCATCTTTAAAATTTAATGTAACAGAAAACATGAAGAGACTTTGTGAAAACAATGATGACTTTGAATTACCTGATGATATTTAGGATTCATAATTTTAAATAAAAAAAATAATGTGATCAATTTTTTTTATCTGAAATAAAAATAAAACAGACTGCTTCTTTCACAGTTAAGTTGCTATATTACAACAATGTAACATTGACAACATACATTAAATAAGGGATTATTTTTGTTTAAAAAATTGCTAACCATTGTTATAACTGTATCTTTAGTCAAAATAAAAATAAATGTCTGATGAAGGGAGCGTGTGTTCTCCTGAAACGTCATCACAACGAAAAACTGTTTTCTTATGCTTGTAATAACCGTAAACTATAGGAAAATAATTATATTGGGAACTTAATTATATCTTCGAACCCTGGTAGGACGTCTAACTACCATGCGGAAGATGCAGGTTTGATTTCTGGGGAAGTGACCAAATGTCGGAATTTTCTGGCATTGTCCCTACATAGAGCGGGCCTGGGGTTCACTCAGTCTCTAATAAATGGGTGCCAGGAGTTAAAGTGAAAAAGAAACCCTGCGATATGAAGGTTTTGATTACATTATGATATTGTAAATGAGCAGCAGAAATTCCCACAACTTGAAAAATGCCAGTAATCAACTTCCTTCACACACTATAAAATGTTTTTGAAGTTATAGAAATATATCTAAGAATAAGAAATAGCTGTTAGTCTGCACACAAACACAGACTACAACCTGCAGATAAGAAACCAAAGCGTTCAGAAAATGCCATGCCATGTCAAATTTTAATCTTTTTTTGACATCGAAAGTAGCCTATTGGTTATACAGTGGAACGTTGATAACTCGAAACTCAACATCTCGAATACCTTAATGAGTCCAATTTTTTGTAATTCCCTTGAATTGTTCATAACAGTCAATACTAATTTTACCTCAACAATTCGAATAAAACATTGATAAGACGAATTTTTGTACAGTTTATGGAATGCCGTTCTAGCTCAACTCGAAGGTCAGTGGCGATTTCTCTGGGTGTGTAAGTCGTGTGTCAACGGCCAAAGGAAAATGAAATAAAGAAGAAAGTATCTGTACTTTTATAAATTACGATTTTGAGCGTTTTTCTTCAATTGTCAATCTCGAGCGCCCGGTAGTTTTCGAACGCGGCGCAGCGCGCAGTGGTTGTCAGGCAGGCAGATCGGTCCCGCATTGCCAGGACGTTGGAGAGGATATACAACGTCTTACCACTGCCAAAACATAGGATGACCGCGCATGCGCACCCTGCCACCCACCAGCATGGTTACCTTCTCAAGGCGTTGTATTTGTTCCCAACGATTTGGCTTTCATTCGCCCCGCGTTCCGCGTTGTTTTGCTCGTGATTGTGCATTATTTTTTAAACGTGTGGTGTGAAGTGATGTGATTATTTTAAGATGGAGAATAGTGAAAGTGTTGTGCAAAAGTATTTAAATAATTCATTTTCTTCGCTTTCGTATTCAGAGAAGAAACAAGTGATTGACAATGGTCGACCACGTCCGAATCTCACGATGTCAAGATGTGTTAAAGGAAAAAGTGGTGCTGGAAAAGGTTTTGAGAGACATTTTCGAAAAGAACTCTATGAAATTTCAGACTGGCTTTGCGGGTGTGATGTGGTGAATACATTTTATCGTTGGACATGTTTATTATTCTAGACTAAAAAAGGTGTTGGGAATTATCAAGGGTATGCGGATTTGAATTATCTCAATACTGCAGTGAGAAAACACAGCGAGTCTGAATTGCATCTTTATAGTTTCTTTAAATTTAGTAGTTTTGTTGCCACCCCTACTAGAATTGGCGTTCTTTTGGATACTCAACGAAAAGCTGAAATAGTGCTACACAATGAAAAAGTAAAAAAGAACAGGGAAATATTAAAGAGGTTGATTAACGCCGTCTGCTATTTAGCAAAGCAAGAATTGCCATTCCGAGGCCACGAGGAAAATGCAGCATCTGTAAATAAGGCCAATTACATGGAATTCCTTATTGCAAGTGTCGAGTTTGATCCCTCATTAAAAGAACATTTATTAAATTCTACAGTTTTTCGCGGTACTTCGGCAGGCATTCAAAATGATTTAATAAATTCAGTTTCGGATGTTCTGAGAGATGAAATCTACAATGAAATTCAAAACACAGACTTTGTGGCTATCATGGTCGATGAAACATCAGACATTAGCAAAAAATCCCAGGTGTCAACAGTGTTACGTTTTTTTTTCCGGCCTCACAGAAAAAGGTCATTGAAAGATTTCTTGGATTTCATGACATGAGCGCCGATAAAACTGCAGGAGCTCTTTTTAGTCACGTGACTGAAATAATGGATAAATATAAGTGTGGGGATAAATTAATTGCCCAGACATACGATGGCTATTCTGTAATGAGTGGTCATTTGAATGGCCTTCAAAGTAAAGTTTTGGAAAATTATCCGAAATCTTTTTTTACGCATTGTTATGTTCATGTCATGAACTTGGTGCTGCAACAATCGTTGGAATGTAACAAAGAGCTTAAGGTGTTCTTTTGTGGTCTTAAATCACTGTCTACGTTTTTCTTTCATTCTCCAAAGAGGTTTCACGAACTTTCTGCTTTCATGTCCAGAAAGCTCCCGTTATTAGCTCCTACCAGATGGAATTTTACCTCTAGTCTACTGTGGACAGTCAATGACAACAGAGAAGCACTGCTTATGTTTTTTGAACATGTTAGTGAAAGTGGAGACTTCGATCATTTAACTGCAATGACTTCAAGAGGTTTTTCTAGCTTCCTGAAGGATTTCGAAAATATATTTTTAATACAGGCTTTATCCAACTTGCTTGCCTTTTCAGACGTATTATTCAGTATATTGCAGTCTAAAAATGTTGATATTTTGTACTGCAGTAATAAAATAACTGAATTTCAACAACAGCTGAAAAAGGAAAGTGAGAATTTCGAAACACTATGGAATTCTATAACTGATGCAGAGGTTGTTGAAATGAAAAGGAGGCGACTGAACAACGAATCACAGAAAGATCACTTCCGGAGGCTTTACTTTGAAATCATTGATAATATCAGCAACCAGATAACAATTAGATTCGCATCATTTGAAAACTTGCAATATTTTGATTTACTAAATCCCACAAAACGGGGCTACTTGAATAAAAGAGAGAACTTTCCTCACCATCTCGTACATAAATTGCAGGAAATTTATGGCAGTCTGTTTAATTTATCCAAACTGCAGAATGAACTTTATGTTTGGTATGCTTCCACTGAAGGATCAGAGAAAACACCAGTTGAGATTGTAAATTATCTACTGGACACGAATCTGAGTGGGTGGGTTTACGGAAATATATAAATTAGCAGTGTTGATCGCAACAATTCCTTCCACGACGTCATCCGTCGAGAGATCGTTCTCATCATTGAAGAGGATCCACACATTCTGCCGCTCTACTCAAACTCAGAACCGGATGACGAATTTAAGTCTTATCTCCATCCAGAAAGAATTACTTTCTAAACTGCGAGAAGGGGATAAATCCCAATTTTGTGAGGCGGTGATCAGCGCATTTCTCTCTAAAGAAAGAAGAATAGAGCTGGAATTCAAGTAACTGTAAGTAATGAGCAGTTGATTTTTCAAAATTTACTTTTTGGAAGGATAGATGAAGGGTAAGGGGAAAAAACCGGGAATGCATTTTAGCGATTTTTCAATGAACGGGTCATTCTTATGTCCACGGTGTTTTTTGTAGGGGTGATGGGAGTTCCACCAACCCCTCTGGTTGCAAACTCGTGCTTTAAAAATTAATTGTATGGCGAAGTATTGAACATATTAATTTTCTCCTTACCCTTCAAATATATTAATACTTTAAATGAAGTATTTACTTCATTTAAAATAATTTATGTAATTTAATGTTTTTCTAAATATTTATAAAATTACACGAAAAAGGTACGGAGAAAATTTTTAATATTGGTTCACAGAAATCAGGGGGGAGGGGTTAACATTCCTTCTTTGCCAACGCCTGAAGTTCAGGGTCAGGAGACGCCACTGTCGAAGGTAGAGTATGAAAAACCTCTATGAGTCGAAGTTAAATTCTAATCACCTCTATAACTCGAAGTTTTAGTCGCACGGACCTCAATAAGTCGACTTTAGACCTCTACCTAGTCATATCATAAATTCTGTTACAAAGTTAATAATGAACTACAGGCACAGTGAGCAAGCTAATGTATTAATATTTGGATGTTACAAAGCTACAGGTCTTGCAAACACAGAGCACCAAACTTTGTTCAAAATGGCCACCTCTGGCCTTCACAGAGGCCCAAAATCTCTGAGGCCAGTCATCGATCGCAGCACGCACGGTCTCGAGGGAAAGTCCGTCACTGACTTCACAAGAGAACGCTTGAGACTCGCAAGGTTTGGATGCCTCTTCCTACAGACCATGCCCTCCAAAACGGACCACAACCTGTAGTCCAATGGGCTGAGGTCGGGGCTGCTGGAGGGCCATTCAGCCGGAGCAATGAAATCAGGCACATTCCTCTGAAGCCACACCTGTGTGGTCTTTGCCTTGTGGGCCGGTGACAAGTCCTGCTGGAAACTCCACGCCTCATTGTTGAACTTGGTGCGGGTCGACGATTTCACAAGTAGCACGAAGACTGTCACTTGGTACACTTTTGCAGATGTTTTCACACCGTGTTCACAGAAGTGGAGGTCAGTTGTGTAATCGTACGAAACCCCCCACCAAACCATCACTGAGGCGGGATGATGGCCTCTGAGGATCCGTGGCGTGTTTTCACGAGCTTCCTGGGATGTCGAGGCATAAACACGTTCGTTTTGACGATTGTAAGATTTTGCAAGCGTGAATATTTTTTCGTCCGTGAAAAGGATCCTCCTGTAGCCACCATTTGCGTAACGCTGAAGAAGTACTTCGCCGATAAGCGCAGAGTCCTAGGTCACTTCGGAGCACACGTGACATCGACATTTTCGAAATGTTCAGCTCTCGAGCCATCACTGCTTGTTTCCTGACAGGATTTCGTCGAACACGCGCCGCCACTGCTTTCACGAGCTTCTGGCTCCTCACGCTGCGAGGTCTACCTTTTCTTGGGCGGTCCTCAATTGTCCCTGTGTCACAGTATCTGTTGATGGTCCGATGCACGAACATCCTGCTGATATTCGGCTCTTTAAGGGTGTTGAAAATGTCCGATGGTGATTTGCCAACTTTGTGCCACACGGTTCTTGTACACACCCCACTCCATTCGACTCGCAGTGAAATTCACCTTTCCGCTACTACAGCCAAACACACAATGATACTGGTTGTTGTTTGATCCAACATTGTGGGGTTACCTTGCCAACCAGTGTTGCCATCCCTGTCTAAACTTTGTAACAGAATTTATGATATGACTAGGTATAACTCGAAGTTGGCGATTTTGTGGCGATTTTGGCCCTCAATAACTCGAACCTTGGTAAGTCGAAATCCTTGGTACCTCATTTTTTTCTTTTTCCCTTCAAGTTCGAGTTATCAAGGCTCCACTGTATTTCCATCGACTTCTATTGTGTTTATTTTACATCCATTTTCTAACTCGTGGTCTAATCGTGATGATGAACTGATGAAATTAATGAACCGGACAAACACAATGATACATCCATGCTTTGACCAGGGTTCGAAGCTTGGAGCTCTGGCATCGCAGTGTTTGATGCTGTCCACTCCACCACGGAACGGGCTGTTGTATAAAACGTTAAGTGCAAATGTACTGTCCAGAAGACAAGAATACGGTCCCTTTGACATGCGTGTTTCAACGTTCTGAGTGGGCACGGTACCATCTGGACAAAGTTGCAACTGGCCTGCAACCACTCACGGCCCATACATTGGGATAGGGGAAAGGCAGGTATAGCGCCCGAAATGCGTATAAAGCATGGGGAAGCAGAAGTGGCCGAGTGCACCACCGGACAGAAAGACGGAGGTTTCCATCCCGTGCTAGGCACACAACAGAAAATACTCGGGAAGAAATTTCCCTTATGATTATATTATGTAACTATTATTCTCTCTACACGTATAAGTGCAAGAATATGTGGTGGTTCCGCAACTTTGCCACCTAAGGAGCAGCCGCCACTGAGAAACATATTTGCGATAGAATTAGGGACATTAGAGGAAATTATAGAGAAATAGAATAGAATCTCTAATGGAGTATGGAAAATCAATGGGAGGCAAAGAATGAAGCGAGAGAAAGGTGGGGAGGTGATAACACAAGTAGAGAAAGAATGATAGAAATAACTGAATAAGAAGATATACGTAGATGTAAATGGGTACAAGACTGATTTATCCACACCCCAGCACCGTCCCAACACCGCCTCAAAATTTCCTCAGCGCCCTTTAAAATTTTTTCACAAAGGCCCAATTTATGGTAAATTTGGCTTGAAAATTTCCTTATACTCCCCTAAATTTGGTCTTAACACCCTCCAAATGCAAAATTCTGGATAAACTCTTGGAAAGAGATACGAAGAAAATCGGTAGTGAGAAAGGTAAAGGGAGAGAATACGTTTTTGAAACTCATATAATGGTTACTATACCTACCCACCCTCATTTATCAATATATAGCTCCTGCTCACCTGGTCAAAATTTTCTGGCGCCGCCCCTGACTCACAGTAAACAAGAAAAATAGATAAATAAATGTTCTTTTAGACAAACTTTGCATTTCTGTGTGGTATTGGAAGTATATTAAATGTGACTAACCGCATAGAAAATTTTACTTCCCATTATTCTGCCTTCTACTCATTTTTTCTGGCGCCCTCACTGAGTTTGGGATGGTATGAACTCTCTAGGTCTATTTTGAACAAAGTAAAATGCTAGGCACTGGAACTTAGTGATGCTTACATTCAAACCATAAATGTAGAATACTAGAAAATATTCATGTTCATTAATTTATTTGCAAGCGAGTATACCTTTTTTGAAAAACATTTTGGCGGATTATGCCCAATAGACCACAATATGTGTTGGTCAGTCAGGATGATAGTGATTCTACTGAGACGAGACAAATCTTGGTCTCGATATTGAGACGAGAACCAGATTTGTACGAAAGCTAGGCTAACTGTGCGAGAATCTCATGTCATTCGATACTTTGTAAATTAGAATGTAAGGCATATGAAAACTGTGGTTAAAAGCAAAATTGTTTTACACGTGCATCAGACTGGAAGGGGGCTGTCGGATCATGTATACGCGTAGATAGTTTGTAGTGCTTCTTCTTCTTCTTCTTTTTTTTTTGTCCCTGTCAGCATTATCTTGTCGACTTTGGACATCGTTATTGTTTTTTTTTATTTCTTTTAATGTTTTCTTCTAAAGTTGGCAGTTAGTCTCACAAATTAATCGGAATCACAAATATATAACAATTATTATAAATAATTCACTTTTTTTGTCCATTTTGCTTTGTAGTTTTGTCCAGTTTGTAGTGCGTGTACTTTAGTATCTGACTTTTTTATGCGCAGTTTCTTTAATGCACAACCAATAACCGTTCTATTTTATCTGTTGCCAAGGAGTGTGATATGCATTTATTCGAGAATCGATATTGATTGTGAACCAACCCAAGCGTACGACGTAATACAAACTATGTCATTGATTGTTATACGTATATTTGAACACGTAAGATATGTAGTTACGTGGGCTTCAGTCCGAGAAAGGCACAGCGCCTACGACGCCAGGTTCTTTGTGAGCGTCCCTTCATCAATTTCATCACATCATCAATCATTCTCATCGTCGTGGTTAGCCAAAAGTGGCAGAAAAGCGACGATAAATAAAAAATTAAACAATCAAATCAATCTGTTCGAAAAAGAAGTTTGTAACGAGAAGAGATAATGCACGAGGCTCGAGTGGCAAACGTGGGGTAGGTATTTCATTAGGAAGTTATAACTCCCCTTTTTATTAGATTGCCAGCAGTGACGTACTGAGAATTTTTTTAAAGGGAGAATTTGACCGAAAAGGTAGAGGGCGGGGTAGGTATATATATATACATTTTTGTAAGCCTAAGCCCAATGTTTTGTCACCTTTTCCAGTGTTTGCGGTTATTTTTCTTCCCGGAATGTCAGGACAAGAGAGAACTTTAAAACCACTACTAACATCCCTTGGGCACGCCACTGGTTGAGCAGTGCTGTATCTTTTCATCTCTTCAACTATATTTTCAAGAAAGTACGTCCGAGGGAACTGGACATTGAATAACACCTCATGTGCGCTCTCTGAAAACAATGGGGGATGGGGGCTTATAGCGTCCACCATTGAGGTTCATCTTGCATTTGCATATCTCAGATTTTACGTTGCATTTCTGTAAATTCTGGCTAATCGCGACGATGAGGATGAAATGATGTTCACAATAAATTGATGAAGGGGTCCTCCCAAAGGAATAGGATAAGGGTGGGGCAAACGGACATCCCCCCTAAGAAAATTGTTTAGTCTGGAGTATATATACGGCACTGATAAACAATGAGGGGACAGAAACAGAAACGAGAGGTAGAGAGAAGAAATGTAAGAGAAAGGCATATGAACAGAAACATGTAAAGAGACACGCAACAAAGAGAGAAATAGAAAGAGGTATGAAAACAAAGACAGAAAGAAAGAGAAGCACAAAGGCAGAGAGAAATTAAAGAGAGAAGGGTTTAGACAAGGAGGAAAGAGTGTGTGTGTGTGTGTGTGAGAGAGAGAGAGAGAGAGAGAGAGAAAGAGAGAGCGATAGATACTGATTGATTGATTGATTTGGAGTTTTAAGTCCACTTTATGCCCAGTAAGGCTAATCGGGACTGGTCCTACAGTTTAAAGTGGGATCCGAACCACTATGTGCCTCCACCGGGTATCGAATCCGAGAGAGAGAGAATAACGAAAAGAGGTACAGCGACAGAGGAGGTCGAAAAATAGAAAGGGAGAGAGAGGGATAAAGAGAAAGATATAGAGACGAGAGCAGAGAGAAACTTAGAAAAGAAAAAGAGGAACTCGCTAATAATAATTAATAATAACAGTGGCATACACATGCAACTTTCCAAGAGGTAGCATTCAAAGCTAACATTTCCAGGGAATATATCGTTCGAATAGGTTGAGAATCAAACGTAATTAAGCCATTTCCTATGTGGTTTAAAGTGAGCATATGGCTGATGTGAATGTGACTACAACAGAAACCAACTCTTGACTACACGCATTGGATCAATTTCTTAGGCTTTTTCTTCAGCATGACTAGTAAATTTATGTAGTGTAATGAACATTTTATAACATTAGAAGAAAGTCGATTTATTTTGCATAATATCATCTCGTGAATTGTTTGAAATATTAACATGTGAATTTAGTTGTGCACAATGTTGTTCTTATCTTTTTTTGCGTCAGTTGGTTAGCTTATTGTGCTTTATTTTAATCTTAGACTTATACTCTCCGTAGCTTCGTGTTTATTATTATTATTTGCAGATGAGCCTTCTGTTGAAAATTACAAGAGTTTTAGAAACACATAATAACCTAAACTTCAAAAATGCATTCAAACTTGATAAGTAAAGAAAAATTGAATACTTACGTTTGTCAGTATCTTTCTTCTTCTTCTCATCTTATTAAAAATATTGAAACTTTCTAGCCATTCATATCAAACACATTCACTGTGGATGGAAAAATATTTGAAAATTTCCCACTACAATCGAATGTAGACACATTTATTTTTCGACATATGCATTACCCCATAGATGCGTGCGAAAGCACATAATCAGCAAGTTTAATGCTTATACTTCTATTAACCTTGTTTAATGCGTGAAGAACCTCTTGGGCGTGAATCAAGCAATTTTGATTTTGATTTGATTTAAAATTTTGGGAGCGTCAGCACTTAGGCTATTTTGCGCCCGTCACATTATACGGGGGCCAGCCCCTTACCATTTCAAATAACAACTCTAACGTTGCATAACTAAAAAAAATTAAATGTTCTGACTTCTGTTAAAAGCTGAGGCTGTAAAGGGGCACTCAGCACACATAAGGACAAAAGAACAGGACAATACAAACAAAATTATACTGGCCATGGGGCCAGTCGCCAGAGCCTCGTTAGTCTTCATTCCAGGGTGCACTAATGTGGAAGTGAGGTTGACATTTGGGTGTACTACGTGGAAGGTCACCCCTTACACCCCTGTGAATCAAGCAAATCGTAACTTTAAAACAAATATTGAATTTTATATTTAACATTGCCTTCCTTGTATATTTGTATATTTTTTTGTATTGTTATTCTATTTTTTTCGTTATTCAATTGTTATTTTTCTTCTTCGGCAAAGTAGGGGAAACCAAAATAGAATTTTTACAGCTGGGACACTTTTACGTTGGGTAATCAAGGTCAGGAAAATTTGTGATTTTTCAAATGAAACAAACCGCCTTTTTTTGTTTTAAACAGTGTTTTAATCAAGAACAGAAAATGCGTTTTAAACAATTAAAACGATTAAAACAGTATGCTAAGAAAACGTATTTACTAAGAATAATGGTTGATAAGGAATCTTTTAATCATCAAATGAAGGTCTGTGTTTCTAGTTATATCTTAGCACTTCATTAATTCGTTATATAGACGTTAGTTGAAATCTCTCATGATGGTTATTCGAGAAGTTTCCATTCCTTCCATTTATATTTAGTAGATCAATGTTTCCCTTTCCTCTTGTTTCTTTAACCTTTGTCGTTGTTCCATACTCGTATTATTTAATACTATTCTCTTTCTCTCTCGCCGAAGTACTCACAAGTTGGCCTCAATATGATCAATGAAACCCACATGTGTTTCTCTTCCAGTTTTCTCGAGTGGACCATTTCCTCCATGTCGGTTTCCAAAAATAACACAGCAAGTTCCATCCTTATATATACACACACACACACACCATAAAGTCTTTTACCGTTTTTTTTTAAAGTGAGCTAAAATTAGTTAGTTGCGTGGAAAGGCACATATAAACCGACTCGACAACGTCTCTATATGTGATCGACAAGGAACTAGGTTACGGGATGCGGAAGCATCGTTAGTTTGTCAATCCGAAGTTAATTTTATCTTTCCACAATTGGAAAGTGTCTTGCATGCGAATATAGTTGTATGTATTTTATAACTTGTTTAAGTGTTTGATGAGCTTTGTCTGTAACGAGAGAGTGTTCCGTTCAAATGTCCCAAATTTCAATTAATTACTGTGAACGAAGTACGATGAATTGTGAAATAACTGCAACACCAAATGAAAGGCCAGATCTTCAAGTTTTGTTTTCATGACTTGAAGTTGTCCGTTTGCTCACTACGCAGCGCCACGGTCGCATAAATAGAAATGGCGACTGTTGAACAACGCGCGCAGGCAGTGGTGTGGTATGCTGAGACAAAATCTGTGATTGCAACGCAACGAAATTTCAGACGAGTGTACTGGTACGGAAGAGTGGCACCTGATGCTAAATCAATTAGGCTGCGGTTTAGTAAGTTTCTAACAACCAGCAGTGTGCTAAAACAATCTGGTGGAGCTCGCCGTCGTATGTCAGAGGAAAAGGTGGAAGAAATTCAAGCGGGGTTTCCATACCAAATTCTTTGCGACGCGGCTTATCATCTGGCTTCAATTGTTGCACAATCTGCACTTTATACGGATACAACCGAAGCCGCTTGTGCAGAACTCCATGCATTGTTGTTGGAGGCACATTGAATTGCCTAGATGCCTGGAGGATGCATTTACTTGGGTTTCTCTAAAACCCCGCTCGAATTTCTTCCACCTTTTCCTCTGACACACGACGGCGAGCTCCACCACGAGTCACTAAACTTTCCTCTCACCCTGTTAGGTAACCAATGAGCACCCTGAACCTAGTGCAGGCTTACGATGCCCTGGTAACTTTAGTTTATGGTTTGATGGTTTATGTTTTCTTTTTTTTCCCACCTAGTCACTGCAGAGGTGGAAAATTTTCAGTCAGACTCCTAAGTAGATAGAAATCAGCGCCTCGCAAAGTAACACCTAAAGTTCAAATCACCAACCCTGAGACCTTCTGTAAACAAAACCACGTGCATGCAGAAAGCATTGCAAACTCATAGGAGTAAAATGGTCCATACGAAAATCCAGCGTTGTTACAGGATTCATTCATTACGTAAGGTAAAACAACGGCCAATTTGTAGTATGGGAT
Organism: Lepisma saccharinum; assembly: GCF_977018435.1. Classification (NCBI taxonomy): domain Eukaryota; kingdom Metazoa; phylum Arthropoda; class Insecta; order Zygentoma; family Lepismatidae; genus Lepisma; species Lepisma saccharinum. The sequence goes on from NC_139253.1 coordinate 20,403,450, forward strand.
ACGCTGCCGCAAATGACGTCTCACTTTAAACCCAATACTCTTTCTTTTGTACTTATTGCTTCACCTTTATGGTTAACTCTTTGCACCAGTAATCATTTCCAATAAATTTGGCTTCTTTCTTGCATGCGAATTGAATATATTTTACTTGCATTTTTTTAGACAAAATTATATAACATGGTAATGTATATTTCTAAGGTTTCGAAATTTGTTTGTAGATTTTATGTAAATTGTATCTTATGTAAATAAAATATATAATTGGCATAAACACCCATATGCAATGCTGTAAGTCCAATAAATATTTTGATGATGATTAGAGCCCGGAAGTTTGGCAAAATGCCTCTTTTTATCTACTGCATATATTGATAAAATTTTTCCGGATATCCTATACGGTTTTTATGTTGTTTCGAATGTTTTAGAAGCCTTTTCATTTTGCATATTTTGCCTATTTGGGACCCCACTGCCTATTTTCAATTATAATACCTTCTTTTTGCCTTTTTCAATGAAATTTGACCATTTTTAAAAAAAAAATATGTATATAAATTATTTTTCTCCCAAAAAAACGTTGTTGGCATATATTTTTCTTCCGTTGATTAAGTGAATAATTTTCGCCTTATTTAATTAATATGGAACTCACACATGTTTCAACATTGCTGAAGGAGAAAAATGTGAGAAAAAAGTATTTCCTGCTGAGTTAGGATATTGCCTTTCGGTTAACATTTCCTTGTGCATGATTGACTGCTGAAAACCTGTTGCAGAACACCTGCACAATTACGTCATCACGTCCTTTCATGGATTCCAAAATCAAGTTCTCTATCTTTAGTTTAGTTCTGCACTTTGGAGGGAAAGGATTTGTAGTTGTCATCATGCCGAAATTTAGTGTGCCATTAAGTGGTAAGTTACATGGTTACGTGCGTGAATTTGGTGAAAGCACATTTTCGACAGACGGTACTATTCTTCTCTGCAAGATATGTGAAGAAACAACCAACCATGAGAAAAAAATACTTTATATCTCAGCATGTGTCAACAGCCAAGCATAAATCTGCAGCTGCTAAAATGATCGGACAGAAGAAGATATTCCTAACTTCATCAGTGGGCACTTCATCCAACAGGCAATCTCAGTTTTCTCTTGAATTGTGCAAAGCTTTCATGGAAGCAGGAACACCTTTCTGGAAAGTGGAAAACAAGTCACTGAGGAAATTCCTGGAGAAATACACTAAAGAAACGGTGCCGTCGAAATCTATGCTGCGGAAAACATATTTAAGCGTCTGCTACGAAGAAGCTCTGCAAAGAATTCGTGCTGAAGTTGGTGAAAAGAAGAACTGGATTTCAATCGACGAAAGTACTGAAGGTATGGGACGCTACATAGCCAACGTCATCATAGCGTTACGTATCCCTCATTTTGATTTTCGAGTTACGTGTAGCTAGGCAGCCTGACAGGAAGTATAGGAAAGTGTTAACTTCAGCACCAGCTCAGCGAAAAGCATTCGCCAATATTTGCAAAGGAAAATTGATGAGAGAGAAAAAGGGGAGGAGTTTTGAGGAGGAGGAAGGCAAGTTGGATCTGGCTCGGGAGTGACAGGGATTTGGTCTTGGGTTTTGGAAGAGAACAGGAGAGTGGTTCGGGAGTAAGAAAAGGGGTTTTTTGAGTTTTGGAGAGAGGAGAGTGAGTTGGATTTTGAAGGAGATTGAGGCTGGATGCAGACTTTCAGAAACTTGTTTGGAAGTGGAGTGCAGCGAAGCTGAGTGAGAATTTAAGAGGCGAACTTCAGCAAGCAAGTGACAGTTACTTTAGAAACTCTTCGGTCCACGATTCTAAAGAGAGACAGGTAATATACTTTTATAATGCCATCCTTTGCCAATGCAGACTTAAGGTCATAGTAACCCAAATCATGAGAGTTGCCATTTTATAAAGGGTTCTGTAAATTTAAGTTTATTCAGGTACCTCCTGCAGTTAGCAGATGCAGCCAAGCGAGAGCTTACGAGCTACCGCTAACCCCCAATAGAATAATTACTTTAATCTAAAAGGCTCCAGGTTTGATCCCCGAACCTTTCGAGGTTCACACACTCAGTAAAAGTGTGTCACAATGCGTGGTAGAGGTGCGAATTGGGCCTCTCATCCATTTCCTTTCCGGAAATGCGATGAGAATAGACCGTTAATTTTCCACGTAATGGTGGTATCAGCCTTTATTTATTTCATCTTGCAATACATGCAACGGGCATTTCTTTGCCAACCCAAGAGAGTGATGATATTGTGGAAAACTAGTCGCACACTTTAACAGCAACCCCTTTTACTAACTGGAACTTAATTTTTCTCACATCTCACTTCTTAGTGTTTTGCACTCTTAACGCCACTTAATGTTCTCACAAATTGCATTCATTGTTCTAAATTTATATTGGTGACCACGGCAAATTATTTCATTTTTGACAGCGACGTCGTGATAGTTAATGATGTGGAATGTTCAGTTTAGATTATTGTGACGAATTAGATGCAACCCTAGATAGAATCCAAGCTTTGGCAGAGAATGTGGTTGGCGGAGAATCCAGTTTTGTATAAATACTCAACCATCTGCGTCCTCCACCCCAATAAGGCGTAGCCCTCTATTTACCCGTAGCCGGGCTAGACTTTTGCCTGTTAGCACCCCAGTTCGAGTCCCGCCCAGAACTATGGCATGCACAGGTTTTATTAACCCGTTCTTGTTGGACGGCTTACAGTTCCAAGGCACGGCCGGAGAAGATGCAACTAAATTTTTTGATAGAGTGGAGAGTTTAGCTCTACTTAATGATTGGGATACCCCGAAAAAACTACAAGTTTTGCCGGCTCTTTTACATGGGCCAGCCTTAAGATGGCACCAAGCATGGGTACCAACTATGGGAAATCAGGCCATTACGTATGATCTCTTTAAATCTAAAATGATTGAAGAGTTTACCGGATCCATAGACAAGCTGCAATTAGAAGAACGCATTAAGCATAGGCTACATCGAGACGACGAATCAGTGTCGGACTACATAAGAGATAAGCAGCTTCTCTTATGTAAAATGGATCCGAACATGCCCATCAGTAAACAAATAAAACATTTGTGTTTGGGTCTTCAACCTGAATACATTCGCGAAACTTATAAGAAGGAATATGCTTCGGTCCCTGAGCTCTTGGGAGATTTAAAGCAATTCGAAAAAATTCAGTTTTTGATCAAACAGAGAAAAATCCAGGAGTTGATGTCAGAAGCTCAGAAAGGTTCATTGTTCTATCCTGTGAATGAATTGAAACTGCCATGCCATGAAACAGGTCCCCTTTCACAACACGCCGGCGAGACCTTGTGAAACACCACGTTCTCAGGCCCATCTCGACCTCGAGAAGCGTGTCACCGCCATGCAGGCTGAACTGGATTCTTTGAGAGTACACAACGTTGTACCTTCAAACCCAGGACCTTCGTCTCAGGAGACAGGTCTCGAAGCTCAATTAAAGAGTTTATCTCTTAAGATGGATGAAATGGTGAACGCCCAGAATAAGCAGGACAGGCATACACAAGACACCCGAAATAACTTCCCACGTTATAATAATTATGAAGGTCAATCCTATAGAGGTAACAATAGAAATAACAGAGGTTATTTTGGCCGTGGTAATGATAATTTCCAACAAAATGGTTACCGTCGGAACAGACATTATCAGACTCCCAATCGCGGCCAGTGGCGCAATGGAAATTCGCGCTTTCATTCTTCGCGTAATTTTTCGCGGGGCCGGGGCACGACCGGCGATCGGGGCGACCGGGGTTCGACCGGTGACCGCCGTGAGGGGCAGAGATGTGATATTTGCAATTATCCCAATCATGATTCGTCTGTCTGTTTTCAGAATAGAGACAATTTAAACGACTAGGGACTGTGCATAAAGGAAACATATGCCCAGCAAATGTTGTAGGTCGTACGTTGACAGTTTCCACTTTTCAAAATGCTGACTTAATTTATGTAAATGGTAAAGTCTGTGGTACGCAGCACAAGTTCCTTTTGGATAGCGGATCTCAAATTAGCGTTATAGGAGATATACCAGCGCCCGCCCATACCCCAAGATTTAAAATTAATACAATAGTTCAAGGCGTCACTAATGGGCAACTCCAAATCAATGAAATTGTAATTTTGACCTTTTCTTTTAATGGACATTCTTTCAGACACCCATTCAGATACATTCCAAAATTTTCGCATGGCATTATATTGGGGAATGATTTCTTAAAGAGTCACAAGGCAAATCTTGATTTTGAGTCCAACAAACTTGTTTTAACACGTTTTGGTACTCCTCCCAGAAACCGTATCCAGAGGGAAAGTGGTAAACCTTTTGCTGTGTCCGTGAAAGTTTCAAATATGCTACAACACCTTTTACGACCAGAATTTGTGGCACCTAAAAAGATTAGAGTAAAACCTAGATCTCACTTATGCATTCCCGTGAAATTAGTTAATACTCACGATAAGGCTAGGAATCTTTTAGAACCAGATCAACAATTTCAGACTAAATCCGGCTTGCTAATCCCCCGGGCTCTTCTCAACTCGGATTCACCCCTGATTTGGGTAACCAATCCACTTATGCATAACATTATTATTAAAAAGGGGACAAGACTAGGACAGGCCGAACTTTGGCATCCTCTTTGCACTCGTGACAGCTCTAGCCAGTGCACGGACGCAAGTAGGGAAAGTTTAAGTGAAATCTATGTTCAGAAAGAAAGTTTTGGAGAAAGTACTAAAAATGCACAGGTTAATATCACAGCAGAATCACAACAACCCAGTGGCGTGCAGCCCGACGTCACTACACTTGACATTAATCCCGAACTGCAACCCGAAGAGAAAGAACAATTGCTACAATTACTGCACAAATATAAACAGGTTTTTTCGTGGTCCGAAGATGATATGGGAAAAGCGACAAATTATGTGCACAAAATCAGGCTAAAGGATGATTCAGATTTTCATTTGCCACCTTATCAAGTACCGATTCATCTTCGTGCGCAACTTTATGATCAAGTTGATACTTTGTTACGGCAAGGCGTAATTCGTCCGAGCACCTCACCCTTCAATTCTCCTGTATTTTTAGTTCGTAAAAAAGATGGTGATTACAGATTACTCCAAGATATGAGATTTCTCAATTCACGTACTGTCTTTGACGCGCTTTCGATAAATAATCTCCAGGAAACGCTCTACAACATGGGTGGCAAGCGGTACTATACTTCGTGTGATCTCCGCAGCGGATTTTTTCAAATACCATTATCGGAGAATTCAAAACAGTACACAGCATTCACAATTCCTGGGAAAGGTCACTATGAAATGCAGTATGCTGTACAAGGCCATATTACATCTCCAGCAGCGTTAACCCGCTGCCTCCAATTGGCTTGCTCTGGCTTAAATAACGATCATTTTTCATCCTACATGGATGATCTCTTCTGCTATTCCGACAAATTTTCAGATATGTTAACAACACTTGAACGGCTATTTCAATGTCTGATTGCTGCAGGATTACGCCTGGCCCCACACAAATGTCATTTTGCATATTTTCAAATTATGGCACTTGGGCACAAGATTGGAAAGCATGGCTTTTCCGTGTCTGACAAAATAATTGACTCCATCACCAACTATAAAGTTCCAACTACTACAAAGCAGGTCCGACGTTTTTTAGGACTTTGTTCTTATGTCCGAAAATTCATCAAATCCTTTTCAGAAATAGCTGAACCACTACAAAGATTGATCGGTAAAAACAAGAAATTCGTATGGACTGACGAGCAACAAGCAGCCTTCGAGAAGTTAAAACATGCACTAATTACAGCCCCGGTTCTGTTACCATATAGCCCCGGCAAGGAAACGCGTCTTTATACCGATGCAAGCACAAAGGCGATTTCTGGCGTTTTAATGCAGCCTAACGCCCAGAATGAATTCCAACCTATCGCATACTGTAGTCGCACGTTAAAAGAACATGAAAAGAAGCTAGGAATAATTGAATTGGAACTTACTGCAATTCTATATGCTTTTAAAAGCTTTAGATTCTACTTACTTGGCAGGGAGTTCGATTTATTTACAGACTACCGAGCTATTACCTATATTCGCACATCACGTCATCTTTCTGCTAAACTTTTAAGGTGGTCTTGCATTCTCGAAGAGTACAATTATACTGTATCACACTGTAGATCTACTCAAAATATAGCAGATTCACTTAGCAGAGAGTGTGGCAATTTGCCTGCCGACAACGAGCCAGAGTTGCCAGAACCACCGATGTTTTTATTGCAGGACACCACTGTGGACGTCGCCTCACACCAGCGTACAGATTCATTTTTTGGTGATATTATTAAAGTTTTGGAAAGCCCAGAAGACGAAAATGTGGACATTTCGCCAGCCCTTCAAAGACAAGCGTGCTCCTACACACTGGAAAATAATTTGCTATATAGGCAACATAAAATGGCAGGTGGATCTCGTAAACTACTATGTATACCCCGGTCCTTGCAAAAATCGGTTGTCGAATCGATTCATTGTTCTCCTATAGGTGGAGCTCACTTCGGCTTTACCAAGACGTATCATAATGCTCTTTCTAGATTTTATTTCCCTTTCATGAAGAATCTCATACAGAAAATTGTCAGGGAATGTATTGTTTGTCAGCAGCATAAGAGGCCTGTCGGATTCCCAAATGGCGAGCTTTTAACCTTCCCCCCACAAAAACCTTTTGAGAGAATTGCGGTCGATTTTAGCGGCCCCTATCCTGCGAGTGGCATGTTACGCCACAAGTATATTTTAGCGTGCTCAGATTTTGCGACCCGTTTTCTCATTGGCAAGGCGGTATCCGACGTTTCAGCTGCGACCGCTGCTGATTTTATTTACGAGGAAGTAATACTTAAATTTGGCTGTCCGCTAGAGATCACTACGGACAGGGGAACAGGATTCACCTCCAAAGTATTCCAGGAATTGAACTCTAGAATGAGGGATACGTAACGATAGGAACTATGGAACCAAAATACGGAGAATCCTCGTCATTTCTTCTCACGTCAGAACAACTAGAGAGAGCCAATGGTTCGTCAATAGCTCAGTTATTCTCAAATTCCCTACCTCTGCTCGGGCCACATGGTGTACATTATGATGACGTGTTATTTTTTATTAGTGATGCAGCTCCCTATATGAAGAAGGCTGCCATAGCATTGAAAATTCTCTTCCCGAACATGCTTCATATCACATGTGTAGCACACCCAGTGCACAGAATCGCCGAAGAAGTTAGTGTTGCATCCAGAAGTGGACAGGTTGATTTCAAACACAAAGAAAATATTTCTGAAGTCTCCATCTCGAATCCGAAAATTCCAGGAAGTTGCGCCTGAGCTTAGTTTACCTTCACAACCAGTCTTGACGAGATGGGGAACCTGGATATCAGCAGCTATATATTATGCTAACAACCTTGAAAAAATCAGTGAGGTGATCGACGCTCTTCCAGAAAATGAAGCGGCTTCAATTCGTGAAGTGGAAAAAAAAAACTCCTGTGCTATTCAGAACTGAAGAATGAACTGTCGTTTATTTTTGCACATTATGGTGCATTGCCAGAGACATCCATGAAAATCTTCGAGGAATCTATGCAGCAGATGATGGACGTGCCAAGAGAAGAGGGGTCAGCTGTTGCGGAAAAGTGCAAACGGGTAGTGAGTGCAAATGAGGACTTGAAACAATTGAAAACAATTTGTGATATTCTAAAAGGTGAAAATGCTGTTACCGAAATGAGTCCAGCTACATTAGCTTATTTTATGTATGCTCCAATAACTTCTGTCGAAGTAGAAAGATCATTTTCTATTATGAAAAAACATTCTCTCTGACAGACGACTATCAATGAATATTGAGAACTTAAAAAAACACTTTGTAGTTATGTGCAATCAAGATGGAGAAAATTGAAATGCTCTTCCCAATGTAGATTTTTTAAAAAAATAAGTGACTTCCAAATCGGCCTTTTTTCGGTTTATTTTGCCTTTTTTTCATTTTCAGTGCCTATTTTCCACATAATAAATGCCTTTTTGCCTGCCTATTTTAACGAAAATAAATGCCTGAACTTCCGGGCTCTAATGATGATGATCAAAACAAGACAAAGAAAGTTCGTACACTCTGTAGTGCATGAAGATTTTTATATATATACAGACGCATCAAAGTCCGCAGCTGGTAACACTGGAGCTGCAATATATTGCATCTAATGGAATACAAAATCTACCCATTACCAGCAGAATTTTCAATATTCACGCCGGAAGCGTTTGCTATTCGTCAAGCATTGTTGTGTATATATATATATATATATATATATATATATATATATATATATATATATATATTTTACCCTATCAACTGTTAGTCGATTTTGGTCACCTTTCTGAGTTTTTGCATCATATATTTAGTTCACTATGCACTTATTTTTCACAAAATTACATCTTCTTGCATATCCATAAAGAAGCCATATAGTTCGAGGAATAGGATCCGTGAGCAGGGCAATTAGAGATGTAGGGAATGGAACTCCATGGCGACACAAACCTTTATATAATTTATCTCGTTTTCGGTCGAAATTAGGACATTGTAAAAAGAGATGTGTGGCATCTTGATTAACTTCTCCACATGTGCAGGCTTGTTTTGTTGTAATATGTAATTGTGCTAAATGATCATTAGTGCGAACATGACCTGTACGTAGACGTATTATAAAAGTAATAACTGATCTTGGAAGATTATATGAGTAGTACCAAGGTTTGTTTTGTGAATGTTCTGCAAGCCATTTATATGTATTGCCCGCGGATTGAAATTGTTCCATACACCACTTTTTCCATTTATCTTGAAGTTTATATTTAACTCTTGGGAGAAGATCCATGTATGGAAGTCTCGCCAAGTGAGGAAGATTCCGATGATCGGGCGGCTTTGGCATATACGTCCACACGTTCATTTCCCGTGTTTACTTGGTGAGCCTTTACGTAACTAAACTGAACGTTGATATTTCTTCCATTAGCATACTGGGTTTGTTTGATTATTAGTATGATAAATAAAGAATGTTTACAAATCTGAGGATATGAGGAATTCAGCGGCATTAATACGCTTAAAGCATCTGTTATGATAAGACTTTTTATATAATTATTATGGACAGCGTATGTAAGAGCTTTATATATTGTGTAACTTTCTGCAGTGAAAATAGAAGTGTCAGGTGTCATTGTTGTATATACAGGAGAAAAACCTCAAGAGGGTAGTGATCGCCACTGATTCAGCGTCAGTCTTACACTCCCTGGGGTCGATAACAGCTGATTACTATGTAGTCTGGTACATTGTTAACATAAAAATTTTGTATTACAAACTAACCAACTCAGGTTACAATATTTCTTTTGTCTGGTACAATATTTCTTTTGTCTGGACTCCTGGGCATACATCCATAGAAGGGAACCACATAGCAGATGCATTAGCCAAGTACGCAGCTGAAGAATCAAGTCACCGATCGCTTCGGATTAAATTTTCTGCAAAAGCACTAGAGTCGCATGCTAAAACAGAATTGTTGAAAAGTTGGCAGAAACAATGGTCAATTACAGGGAAGACTAATGGAAAAAAATATTATTCAATTCAACCACTTATACCTAAAGAATCTTGGTATCAAGATATTAACCTTTCAAGAAACTCTTTAACAAGCCTTCTTAGATGTCGGCTAAATTATACCCAAGCCTCTAAAGACTTGTACACTAGGAAGATTGTGCGATCCCCAATCTATCAGTGTGGTGCAACTGAAGGAACACCTGATCATATTATATTTGAATGTCGTCTTAATGTAACTACGCGTGATTATTTCTTAAGAGATCTAAAAGAAGCAGGATATAATGGCGCATACGCCTTGTCAACACTTTTGAGGAACCCAACTAAGAAAATAATATATGTACTTACCAACTATATTGTGAGAGAAAATATTATATTATAAAATTATGAAATGTAAAACAAATGTAACTGGTGCATACCTGAAAAGCTGCAACCAAATGCGTATACATTTATATATATAAAAAAAAATCGTAAATTTATTGCGGTTGGAAACTTTGACAAACATCCTAATGACGATTTTTGTTCCGCCAAATATAGTGCACTTTGTAAAATAACTTGGTGACATGGCAAGGCAAGATAAGTGTGAACATTTTGTAGGAATATGCATTGTAACTTTCAATGAACTTAGAGATTTGTGTACATAATGATATTTTATAACATTGGTTATTTTCTAAAACTAATCATGTGAACAGCAAGGAAGTAGTGCCACTTTCAACATGGCGAGTTCTATGCATTCGGGAAGGTCTCCGTGTTCTCCGAGCGGAGTGATACATCGAATCAGTGAGACGGTTTGTTTACAGAAGGTCTCAGGGATGGTGATTTGCACTTTAGTCTTCGGAAAGTTATTTTTAAAAGCAACAAGTTACAGTTACTTTGCTCGATAAAGCAACTCAGGTAAAGTTGCAGTTACTCATTTTGAAAAGTAACTCAGTCGATTAAGGTGGGTGCTATTGATGCTGCATCATTAGGCACATTCCTGAAATAGCCCCAGATGGAAACAGACGAGAATTTTACGAAAGCTGAACAGTTTTCTTTTGCTAATATTAACCTGAAAATAAATCTTAGAATGAAATTTGGAGCCCCAGTTTCGGACGCCTGGACACAGGTAGTAAAATTTTCACCTTGAAAGTTAGTTGTATACAAAAAAAATCGACGGTATGCACCATCAGGCCCAATTTCGTCTTAATCCGCCCTGGAGGTATTTAAGCTATCGACTACAAAACCATGAAATATCAGAAAGTCAAATTCAATGCCTTAAAAAATGAACTGAATGTGAATTTAGACTGCAGAAAAACATAACTATTGATGAGCAACAAGGACTGTGAATTTCACAGGAAAAGCAGCATTAGCGTGAGGCCTTGAAACGAATTCTAGGCCTGTATGTCATTAAGTATTTGGCAGAGCATGATCTTGCATTACGGGGCCTGGGGCATAAAATATTCGCGGGACGTACTATATATATATTTCAATTTTTCTTCCTTAGTCTGAAGTACAGGTGTCCTACAAAATCATAATGTAAACACTATTACATTTTCATTTAGTTTTCATTCTGATGCACGTCGTTACCAGGTGGCACAGTCGTTCGGATCCCACTTTAAACTGTAGGTTCAGTACCGATTAGCCTCTCTGGGCATAAAGTGGCCTTACAACAACAAATCAATCAATCTGACGTTCATTATATTTAATTGCAAAAACGGGAATGTTTAATATCATATTGTTACTTTAACTAAAAAGTAGCAATATTTAATCATATCCAGTAATATAATTGTTTTCTTTACTTTTCATTGAATTTTGACACTAGTGAATTTGCATTGCTTCCATAAAATAATATTTTCATATCATATTTCATTCTATAAGTAAGCAAACAATAGCCTATATGTTAAGTATTTTTGATACAAATATTTGTATTTTTATGATTTCAGTAATTTTGGATATATTTAAGTATGTCAAAATAATACACGCATGCAGGCTATATCAGATTAGTTACTTAATTGGAAGCACCAGCATCCTATAAACTCGTTAAAAGTACGCACACAAGTTGCCACCCCTGTCATGACCCCCTTGCCGTATTTAGTGCGTTTTCTGGCAGAAAAAAATCATATCAACAACAAGGGTAAATTTACAGTACATGTCTGCGTACAGAAAGAATAAGAAAAAAATTCTGGGGCTTGTATCGCTAAAATTAGGTCTCAATCAGCAAAAGTTATTAAGAAAAGCTGGTTGCCAAATTTTAAATTTTATTGGTGCTAAACGGCAATATTGCGAACGCGCGCTCGTGCTTAGCAATAGGTAATATTTGCACAATTCTAATAACCAGGTTAGAGTGAGAGAATAATTTTACAAGAAACGGATGCTATCGATATTTTAACATTACATAATACAAGGGCCTCGCGGATATAGTTCGCACAGGGCCTCGCGTTCCCTAATGGCGGTCTGGGTGGAATAGCATTCAGGAAGTCCTGGATGAGCTTTCGGCAGAAGGCAGATGCGAGAAACCAGAGCGCGGGATTTTCACGCAGAAAGAACGAACTTGAGACAGCAGTTGTGGCGACTGCCTGGAACGATATCCTTGGCCGTCTCAACAGTACGAGTATTAGCCTCCAAGATCCTACAGTCAGCCTGAATATATGGCTACTGGCTTGATGGCATCACTGGTCGACACGGTTCAGTTTGCACGGGATAGATTTGACGTGTATGAGCAGATGGCGACCGAAATGCAAAGATGAGCAGCGTCGAGGCCGTAAGCGAAAGCGAATACCTGATGAAGGAGCTACAAACGAAGCAGATCTCAGCCAAAGGGGAACTTTCAAAACTCAGACGTATCTGGTCATGATCTACAGTCTGTTATCTGAACTGGAAAAGCGGATGAAGGCATATGACGATATTTGTAAAACATTCGGATTTCTCTCGGAGCTAACGTCATTGAGCATTGAGCAGATGGAGGAAAAAGCAAAGAATCTCGGCGGCTGAGCTGGTACAGTTTGCTACATTTATGCGCACTCAGAAACCGGCGACTGTGAACGAATCAGCAGAGCTTACCATGTGCAGGCTTCTGTCATCGTTGAATCTTTCTCAGACATTTCCAAACGTCGAGATTGCGTTGCGCATCTATCTGTGCAGGATGGTGTCCAATGCCACCGGCGAACGGAGCTTCTCAAAGTTCGGAATAGTCAAAGGAGAGCTGTGGTCTTCAATGGGGCAGGAAAGGCTAAGCATGGTGGCGCTTATGAGCATTGAGCATGAGCTGCTGCGCAGCCTTGACTTCACTGACGCGATCGAAGAATTCGCGCTTGCTAAGGCTCGAAAAACAGCAATATAAGTAAGTAGCAGTAGCGCACCTCTCATAATCATTTCATGGTACATTATCATAATCACAATAATATTAATAAAAAACATAAAAAACAAGAAAATCATTAAAATAGAATATATATATATATATATATATATATATATATATATATATATATATATATATATATATATATATATATATATCAGGGTGTTTCTAAAGGTCGTTTACAACGCTTGGGGGGTGATTCCTCACACGAAAACAAGCAAAAAGTCTAAGTTCCATTTTTACGACTGAGGCTTCGTTTCCGAGATAGGAGCTTCGCAAAAGGTGACAAAGTGAACGTCACACCTGACTGGGACGAATACTATAACAGATAGAGAGGCGGTTCCAAGGGAATCATAAAGGAATCGTATGTGCTCAGTCCGGAAGTCACTATGAAAAGTTCACTGCACGCATGCGCAATGGAGTCCTCAAAGGAATTTGGGATTTCCAGCAAGAACAATACATGGAAAGGGTATGTAACGCAGCAAGAAGGACCGTGACAATAAGAAATGCGTTCAAGACAACACATCCCGACCTCAAACATCAAAACATGAGCACCGAACACAAAATCCGAGAAGTTGAGCACGGTTGCATACCCCAGTTACACGCGAGGAATGAACGAATCATGTCATGTGGCATACGAGAGACACATTACTCCACCAGGAGGAGGGAAAGAAAAACACAATATTAGATGATTGCGACAACGTGTATTTTTACACGCGACAACTACGTAATATCCCCCCCCACACACACACAACAAACAACAAATGCTACAATGTCTTATGCACAGACAGTGCGTGTCACTGTACACCAACTGAAGATGTCACAAAGGGGGTGGGGAGCAATACCAAAAGTGTTTGCACGCGATCATTGTGACGTAAAAGAGACCAGTTTTGGAAGCGCTGCACAGGCAAGTCTGGCTCTCGTAGTCTACGTTGACCTTCATGACTGCTGTTCCCGAGAGAGGAGCTCGAAGGGTTGGTTCTCTCCGGCAGTCGTTCCAGTCCGGTTGCAGGTGCTGGGATATGATCAGCAGTTCGCTCTAGGTTGTCATACGCATTGAAGAGTACTAGTATGTTGTATTGAAAGAAGTTGACGTAGTGGAGTGGGCAAGTCAAGTATCACAACAATTGGTCTGTGGTGTTCGTACGGTGATACGGCCAATTTGTTCAGTGTGCCAGTGTTAAACAAAAACAATACTTTGCAGTTCCAGCTCCCTATTACACAGATGGCTGCGTATACGACCCAGCAGCTAGCAGACATGCATCTCATGTATGGGGAGGCACGTGGTAATAGCCGTGAGGCAAGGCGTCTTTATGGAGAACGCTTTCCACATAGACGTTTACCATCTCACACCTTATTTCAGGTAGTGGACAGTCGACTGCGTGAAACAGGGTCAGTGTTACCACCGCGGCAAGAAGTTGGAAGACCTCGAAGTGTTCGCACACATCAGTTTGCAGAAGATGTGTTAACAGCGGTCGCAGAACATCCTGGCACCAGTACGCGAGTGTTCGTTCGGGCACGAAACACGTCTCATGTGAATGTTTGGCGAGTGTTGTCAGAGGAAGGAATGCACCATTTTAAACTGCAGAAAGTACAAGAACTGTTACCTCGTGACTTTCGCCCTCGTATGGAGTTTTGCCAATGGCTGTTGCATCAGTTGGACACAAATCCTCACTTCGGGGCCAACGTATTGTGGACAGATGAAGCCATTTTCACCAGGATGGATGTCTTCAATAGTAGAAACAGTCATGTATGGGACTTTGACAACCCACATGCACTTTTTGTGGCCCATCACCAGCACAGGTTTTCAGTGAATGTGTGGTGCGGGATAGTACATGATAATTTAATTGGACCATACATTCTCCCTGTTCGCCTGAATGGTCGCACGTATCATGCATTTCTTAGTGAGGTTCTGCCTGAACTGTTGGAGACCGTACCTTTGGCAATGCAGCAAGAAATGTGGTACCAACACGATGGTGCACCAGCTCATTTCGATTGTAATGTACGACATTTCCTGCATGACGTGTTTCGCAATAGGTTCATTGGTAGGGATGAGCCTGTGCCTTGCCCACCGAGGTCGCCAGATCTCAACCCTCTCGATTTTTTCTTCTGGGGAGAAATGAAAACCCTCGTATACGACACACCTGTCACATCAGCTGAGGACCTCGTTGTCGCATCAACGTCGCCGCCGCGACGGTAGCAGATACACCTGGCTTGTTTGCTCGTACTCGACAATCCTTGATTCGTCGCTGTCATCTCTGCGTAGAAGTAAACGGCAGACATTTTGAAAACCGTCTGTGATTATTGCCCTCGGCAAATCTCAGTGAGAACACTTCTGGTATTGCTCCCCACCCCCTTTGTGTGGTGAAAGTTACATCTTCAGTTGGTGTACAGTCACACGGACTGTCTGTGCGTACGATATTGTAGCATTTGTTGTTTGTTGTGTGTGTGGGGGGGGGATATTACGTAGTTGTCGCGTGTAAAAATACACGTTGTCGCAATCATCTGATATTGTGTTTTTCTTTCCCTCCTCCTGGTGGAGTAATGTGTCTCTAGTATGCCACATGACATGATTCGTTCATTCCTCGCGTGTAACTGGGGTATGCAACCGTGCTCAACTTCTCGGATTTTGTGTTCGGTGCTCATGTTTTGATGTTTGAGGTCGGGATGTGTTGTCTTGAACGCATTTCTCATTGTCACGGTCCTTCTTGCTGCGTTACATACCCTTTTCATGTATTGTTCTTGCTGGAAATCTCCAATTCCTTTGAGGACTCCATTGCGCATGCGTGCAGTGAACTTTTCATAGTGACTTCCGGACTGAGCACATACGATTCCTTTATGATTCCCTTGGAACCGCCTCTCTATCTGTTATAGTATTCGTCCCAGTCAGGTGTGACGTTCACTTTGTCACCTTTTGCGAAGCTCCTCTCTCGGAAACGAAGCCTCAGTCGTAAAAATGGAACTTAGACTTTTTGCTTGTTTTCGTGTGAGGAATCACCTCCCAAGCGTTGTAAACGACCTTTAGAAACACCCTGTATATTAATCACAGTATGTAAGTGCATCAGGCCCAATTTCGTCTTAACACAGACAGGCTGTTCTTATACTGATACCAACGTCTAATGTTTAAATATAAAAATGTAAAAAGTAAGAAAAGTCAAATTAAACCCAAATTTCCTCCCGCACGTAAACGTAAACTGCAGTTTCCTATTATAAAAAGTAAATGGTTTACAGGTTCCGTTACTAGAAAAAGTAACTGCTACAAGCAAGTTGTTACTTCCAAAGACTGCCTTTAGCTAAGTCTAACATCATTATTCTAGCATTAATGAACAAATATTGAGCTCATGAAGTTTCTCTTTGTCTCCTTCCAGAAAAACCATTGCCTTCGTTTTCCTGCTATCGGAAATAAATTAGAGGTATGATTATTTTGCACATAAAAACTATATGCTTTGATTCCAGACCTTGGCAGACACTGTTTGCATCTTAAAGTAGGTAATAGAAAACTTAGTTCTTATTGTATGCATTGACTTTATATTTGCACAAGTCAATACCAAGAAATTCATGAATGTTACCCAAAATCACAAAACATATATTTTAGGGAAAAAAGAAAATTTCACACAAAGGAAGCACTTTTGAATTGTTATCATTGTGAGGAAATGGGATTTGTGTGATCTTATGCAAATGTCACGTAACAATAACTATTATTATTTTTCCATTTTCATTTTCTCTCTCTAAATGCACGAGTTTGTAAATATAAAGTTATCCCTTGTGCATCCTACTGTGTCGTGAAGGCACAGATAGGGTATGGAAGATGAACTCCACACATCTTCGATCGCGGCCATGCTAGTGACGACACCACTCTCTGACTGCCATTACCTCCACGCTCCTTGGTAAGACTGTGTTCCGACAAGGGTTAGGTGGGAGAACAGCATATGCTGAACCTCGCCCGCTAAATAGATATATTATTATTATTATTATTATAAGAGATGGACAAACCTCGGAGCGGCTTATATGGTGTCATGTTTTTATATTTATTTTAATCTACCCGAAATCACCCATCCCGGGAATCGAACTTGTAATCAGAACGCAGGGGTGCCCGCAGGGAGGGTCAAGTGGTCATGTAGCCCTTTCTTAGAATAAGGAAAAATTTATTCTTGCATTCTCTTTTCTTTCCTGTGAGCTTCTCAAGTAGTCGTTCTTCATGCTTGCTCAATCTTTCTTGATCATTTTTTTCCCTATAATTTTTCTACTGTTTTCTGTCTCATTGTTTCTCTCTCTCTCTCTTTTGCTCTGTTGATCTCCCCCTCTCTGTCCATTAGTGTCCAGTTTCTTACATATATATGTAAAGGTAAAGGTAAAGTGTTCCCCTGTGCATAGCACCACGCCATGAAGGCGTATAGGGGGTGTGGGGGTAACGCCCCACACTTTCTTGATCCGGTCGTGAGTGGGGGTGATGTGATCAGCATCACGCCCCTGACCGCCTTTACCCCCCAGGGTTTCCCCCAGGTACCCATGTTATTCGACGCTGGGTAGGCGCTTCCACCTATACTATATTAATCTCTCTCTCGCTCGCTCCTTAATTTCTTCTCCTTCCTTCCTTCCTTTCCCACCTCTTCTTTGTCTATTTGTACTTGGCTTCTTTATTACTTTCCGACAGCGGAAAACGAGACTAGCTCGAGAGGACGAATATACACGCCGTAGTGGAGGTACGTAGAAACATGCACGAAGCAAGGCTGTAGGTTTCAGATCAGTATTCCATTCGTATGAGTTCGGTTGCCTTGGTTATTATCGCTCGCTTTTTTATGTTTGTGATGACTTTTACAACTCTAACTCTTCTCTTAATGTATTTTGGCCAACAATGTTGTTTCAGCTCTCAGCACATGCGCACTTACGTCGATTGTCGCGACTTCTTTTCTCACTTTCCCCTCACACTCTATTGCTTCTTGCATTAAGATTTTTGTCTCCTTCAAAAAACGTTTCTTCCTTGTGTTCACACGTAAGCACAACGCCACAATTGTTTTAAATTTCGACCTCTTTGAAAAATTTTCTGCGGGCGCCCACGCCAGGAACTCTACCAATATTCTTAAAATAATAATAATAATAATAATAATTGACCAGCAAGCACTTGTGTAAACGCAGAGAGACTACCACCGGTCCACCGTGGTTCTTGCAGAAAATATAATTTAACCCAACCATTAGCGTACGCATAAATTTTTGTTCGGAGGAGGCTGCGAAGCGGGGTACACAATAAAATATTTCGTAATTGCCATTATTAACAATCGTTCTAAAAGTTGTTCAATGACAGAAATGATAATCGGGAGTCATTTTATGGAGGGTTTGCATTCATCACTTTGGTTTTTCCCCGAGTTCTTTATTCCTTTAATTTAAAAATTTTAATTTTGTCAAAGGAGTTGGAGTCTCATCAGCGTACACCAGTGAATCCAATCAAGAATTCTTTAAGTACACTGGCTTATCGCATCCAGTGCAGAGGACAATTACTAAAGAGTTGTTCAAGATCTAATCTAGTTCGATATAATTTTACATTAGCAATAGCATGATTTGCGATATTGGAACGCAACCAACAGTACAACACAGATTATAATTTATCATTTAATTCATCGAACTCACCCTGAATGTCGCTCTGAAAGGATTAATTACATCGCCTTGAGCTGGACCTCCGCCAAAGAGACCTCGCTTGTTGAAGTGGTACTTGCCAAATGTCCACGCGAGGTTCCCAATCTTTCCTAGGTCTATGCCTGCAATCCGTGGGTCTCTGGACAAAAACGAACAAGAAAATATGAATTAGCTTAAATCATGGGAAACCTTTGCTCTATCTTCTAAATACCTTATGCATTCAAGAAAGCTCTTCCCTTAACTAATTGGGGAAGGTAAAGTTTGAGAATCCCTTCCAAATTTCCACCTCAACAAATAGGTTTGGATCATTTCCAACAGCACCGTTGCCAAACGTGCAGTTTTACAATAGTCGTGTGAATGTGGAGCAGGCAACGTTTATGTTAGGCGTTATCTTGAATTTTGTAAAATATTTGAAAAGAGAGCAAGCAAAAGTTCAGCATTTAACATTCTCTTTCAATTGAATTGTTCACTGTTACAATTTCAATTTCCAAATTTATACGCCTGACCAAGAGGCCGTCATATCTCAGGCTAGTAATACGATAGTTACAGAAGGGGAAAACAAATACTTTGTCACGTTCCAAAGGTTGTTTCTTAATCAGTCTACAGGACCAGATTAGATTAGATTGATTTAATTTCCGTTCCTATTATAATTGGCTGTACAGTTTGCACAACTGTGTTTAGCAGGTTCAGGTCAACAATGAATTTCCTTAGTGCATTACAATCAAAACAAATTATTGAGATAATTAAGTATTACAGTAACACTTGTGATTATACTCGGCAATTAACAATAACAATACATATATTTTTGTAATAAGATGTAAGAAATAACTTACACAAAACAGCAATATGAATATATTCGAGCATAAATATATATAAAATTCCTCTTATATCATTCATTGGTAGCAATTAGTAATTTCTTATTAATTTTGTATTGATTAGTTGTGTATTAGGATTTATTTCATGAGTCACACCTTAAAGGTTTGTTTTCTAGTGTGTTGTTGGAAATTATTGTAAACTTTCTATTACATCATGTAGGCTACATTAATTTTAAGTATGTGAAGGAAGAACACTCACGGTAGTAAAGTCTTATTCGCTTTACTACAGGAACAGAATTGTGTGCGCTTGGGGGGAATTTTTAACATTTTTAACCTATTATTATTATTCCTTTGTTTATCAATTTTGGTTCAATAGACGATATAACTTCTAATACACCCCCACAACCTCGAAAAGCTACTGCACAGAATATCAGTGAAGACAGTGAAGAAACTGAAACATTTGGAAACCGAGGTAGACACTGGCGTACGTAGGATTTCTTCAGGAGGGGCTGAAAATGTAAAGGTGGATGGAATATAGAATAAACTATTTTTTACATTTACATATTTCCACCCTAAAAAAAAAATTAAAAATTGCAATTGGGGGTCATTTTAAGGGAGGTTTGCAGTGGAGGAAGGGGGGGAGGTGATCTACATATATGAGAATTATAAAAGTTCCAACCATACTTGGATGGCAAAAATATTTTTTATTCAAGAAATTGGAAATTACGTATTTTGCAGTCGTTCTAATCCACGTGATGTGGAAGGGCGGAAAAAAGTTGGCACGATCCGAGGAGGTCTGCCTGGTGTGAGTGACTCACTTGGCAGACGCCCATGATTTTCCGGAAGGAGCACAACGCCATCTACGAGATTGATGATTTCTGCGCCCGTGAGTTTTCCATTAGACAAGCCAGATGGCGTTGGTGATTGTTTATTTGAGAACAAAGACTTTCTTCAAAGGACTCGTATCTAACACCACGTGGAATATCTCACGTCGACTGCTTATAATTTTGTACCCATGCCTTTGGACAAATTTAGATTATGGATTGGCGCGAAATAGAACTATAATGGGAGCACACGAGAAAAAATAATTCCGTCGTAGGTTATGTAACTTGAAATGTTAAACAATCGTGACAACTGTTAATATCAAGGTGAGATATTTATGCAATTTTCAGCCTGCCTATTTTTTATTGATTTTCTTACACACACACCAAAGAAAGTCCCATGACTTTTATTTTTCTACCCGCATGTTCATGAATACACCTGCCCGAAACTCTTGCACAACTTGTTTCGTATTCACCTGTTTCTGGGACTCCTAACCAGTGTTAGTGCTAAGGCGAGATCACACCCTTTGAAAACTCAAAGGGTCTCACCAGTGGTGTAGAGTAGTTTTCTAGTCCTACCCGCAAGTAAAATTTCGGGATGCTTTGTGGAAAAAAAAAAATATATATATATATATATATAGAATACTGCAACGTATGTATGCATTGATGATGCCAGAAGGATGGACGGACGTAGTAATGACCATCCCTTCTGCAGCCAGAACCACTGGTGGGGGCTGAAGGGGCTACAATCCACCCGAAACTTTCAGAAAATAGAAACAAATCAAATGAAGGTAGTAATAAAATCGGGGGAAAGTTAAAACGTCTCCCGAAAACAATTTTTGTGTTTGAATAACTTTTGAAATGAATGTTTAAAATGGTAATTGGAGATCATATCACATGAAAATAGAATATCAAGAACGAGGTATTGATTTAAGCAGATGCATTCTCTGATTCAAGCCAATATTTAATCTTACTCTGTTCATTAAATGTTAGATTCATGGCACTGAACCCGCGTTCACATTCAGCTGTGGATATTGGTACAATTTCAATTGAATTCACACAATCCTTGAGCGAGGTGGAAATATGTTTGGATTTGTAGACGCACACATGCTTTCGCTTGCATTAAAGTTCACCTGACATGTCTCCACAAAACACACGTTCTTAATCATCTAAATGTCATATGTGTGCATTTTATAGGACTACATGTGAAAAGAAACCGGCTATTCATATTGTCCACCAAAGATTAAAAAAATTGCTTTCGAATTGCTCTAACCCCTGAACTACGTCCTACCACACGGTGAATCAATCGTTTTCAATGTTTCAAAAGTAGCCATGTCAATTTCTTGCTTTGCTCGAAGAACTGCAGCATTTTGGTTTTGCACATAATTATAGTACTTTTAGTAGTTGCAGAGTGTCTTAAAATATAGCAAATTCCATCATAAATTACTACTTTTCCGTATGTTATACCAATCCTTCAAACCTGAACCTCCCACGAGTTAATCGGGGACCATCTCGAATTAATTTTATAAGACACACAAAGAAATAAACAATAAAGATCTCAACAAGCTCTCGAACAGGATTAAACGACGAAACGATCCAACATACGTCAAAAACACAGACAAGTTTTAGTATTCGATACAAAAGTAGAAACACCAGAAGTTTGAAAAAATACCGAATACGTGGCATCTATAGATAGACAGCGCAACTTTTCAAGAACATTGGGTGGGCTCAAACACTTGAATCCTAAGTTCACAAAAAATCACATAAATTATTGGGTGGGCTTGAACCCCACGCACCCATATAAATTGACGCCACAGTACACACTCGTCATAAATTGCGTAACGAAATTTTTGTATGTAGTTACGGTGCGGTAAACTTAATTGAATTCAACTGGAACACCATAAGTACGATATACGTAGTTCAAAAGTTAGTTGGTTGGATGTAATGATCCCCGGTTGAGATGTGTCATTCATAACCAGAGATTTGATGTTTCACAAAAGAAAGGAGGGGGAGGGAATCCCTCCTATGCCCCTTCAGATCGCACCTTGCTTTAAAATGAATAGATGCACGATTGTTCGCTACTTTCAAATGACAAAATTCTGATTTTTTTTTTTGGTGGGGGGGGGGGGAGAGAGAATTGTTTGAAGTAGAATGAACACTCTTGTTTTGTACTTTGTGGGGCGTTAGCCCTGAAAGCCATCCTGGCCGAGCCAGCCCAAGTTTCAACGCAACGTCACTCCCATTCACATACCAATACAAATAGTGAAGAATGTATTCAAGATAACTTTCAATGTCAGTGCAAGGAGTGAATTAGACCTCTAGATTGTCGGTATTGACTCAGCATCACAAGGTCAGTTTTAATCTACTCGAAAGAAATAATGCGGCGGTTTACTGATCATGTGTCGCTCAGTAAAGCCGATTGAAAGGAGCACGGAATTTACTTGTACCTCGATATTGTTAATCATAATTTTAACGGTGTCATTTCTTTTCCATATATAATTGAATATACGGTTATTAGACTTTTTCATGAAACTAGACTTTTTAAAATAATATATCATAATCAAAACACTCATAACCAACTAAAAAAAATAGTTCGGCAGAAATGTCTACAAAACTTCAAACGGAAGAAAAATGAACTTCAAAATATTCCCCAGAATTTAACATTTAACTCGTTTACCACGGTAGCCTGCGCGTAAAAAGAGGCATAGAATACAGAACTTATTATCAGGGGCATCCTGACCTTTAGAAGAAGAAAGCAATTGCCCCCTGGACCCCACCTGGTGCCGAGATTTGGGGTCCATTTGAAGGATGTAACAGATAAAAAAATGGACACACGTAACAGGTGTGGACATAGGCGCCGACTCCATGGGGCTTGGGGTAGCTCGAGCCCAGCCCAATGTTAACGATGTGAGGGCAGAGCCCCCAAATAATTTTGCTTAATAGGATCTAATGTAGTATTATTTTGCTTCTCTTGTAAAGTTTACTCTGAATTGTGCCACATGAACTTAACTTTAAATACGCATTTGAAATGTTCTAGACCAACAACTTTGGGGGGGGGGGCTGAGACCGCTAAACCAACAACTTTGAGGGGGCTATGACCGGAGACAGCAAAACACATGACTTATTACTATATACTAAGTATATAATTATTATTTACTATTATACATATATTAATCAGATACATAATTAATTTAGCCAACGACTTGTTAAAGACTGTTTGGGAATCCCCTAAAAGAATGCAAATATTTAGGAATAATTTTGATTTGAATGAGAAGGCTGGCCATACTGGACTGCGACCACATTGCCCTCCTCGGTGGACGTTGAGAGCCTCCAGTATGCAACAGATCTTAAGGAACTATGAAAACCTTCTCAATGTTTTTGAGAAATTTTCTGAAGAAGATTCTACTGACGCAGCATCAAAATGTGCTGTATACCTGGAGACAATGCTTCACTTCAAGACATTTTTCGTTCTCTCCCTCTACTGCCATGTGATGGGTCCAATAAAAGAGGTAAACTGTAAGATTCAGTTTCTACGCATTGGTGCTACAGAAGTGAAATCAAAACTAAAATACTTGACTGACATCTTTCAAGAAAAGCGAATGGGTTTTGAGCAGTTCTGGCAGAAATGCACAGAGGGCAAACCCAGCCTCGTTGATGAGTCAGAATTGCCCCGGCAACGTCACGTCCCTAAGAGACTTGAAAATCCTGATGCTGCCAAAACTCACAAGTTCTACACTCCAAACTAGCATTAGGATTACCATACGTCCGGGATTAGCCCGGACAGTCCTGTTTTTTTAGTGCTGTCCGGGGTGATGTCCGGGATTGCAAAATGTCCGGGGTTTTGAGAATCTGAAGATGAAAATAGCTATCGGTATTGAATATTCACGACCAGAATTTAAAACAAACAAGCCATTTCTGAAAAAAAGTCATGTCTAGTGAAAAGTGCAACTGAGTCAACTAACAGATAATGCTACCTAGAACAGAGAGGTTTCCTAAACATCAGAAAATGTATTATTTAAAATTTATTTATTATTTAAAAATTAATTGATTGATTTTAGAAAATAATGTTAATATTTTTCTTGTACAATTTATAGTTTAATGTTCCAATAAAATTTTAAAGCTTTTAAGTAATTTCAATTTATTTTTGTAAAAAAAAATGAAATTCAGCAGTAACGAGTTGATCGCCTATATGTCCTGGGTTGGACCCAAAAAAATATGGTAAGCCTAACACTGACGTCTGCGACACAGCAAAATCATGTGTTAAACAAGGACATGAATCTACAGGACTACAAAAGTGCTATTCGCCGACTAAAGACATATTTGAGATCTACAATGGGACAGAAGAGACTAAGCAGCTTAGCGGTACTACACATACATCAAACTGTGCTTGATAATTTGGACCTGAGACCGCTCGTTAATGAGTTCATAAAAAAATAACCCAGTGCGTAGAGCAACTTTTGCTTTATTTTTAAATCATGTTCATATGTTTTTGTTGTGTATGTCACTTTATATCTTAGTGTACATGCTATGTTTTTTTATTATTGCAAAATTAAATTTCAAAAGTAAAATATTGTAGCAAGAAGAAAAAAGTAAACCTATTTTCCTGCGATTTGTGTTAGCATTTATGTAAATAATTAAATAAAACTGTTAAATATTGTAAATATTCGTTATTTTATGGGTACGTCAACACTAAGGTTATTTTCAACCCGTCACATGTCTGTTGCGGACATTAAAACACAAACCCATGCCCTCGCCGGGACTCGAACCCGAGACCTCTGGATCAAGCGAGTTGAGTCGACCACCCAACACGCTCGGCTACCGAGGCCGGCATAAAACTGTTAGTTTGGCCTCGTAATATCAATACATACTTTTCAATAAAAATGTTAATTATCTAAAAAACAAATGATCAGACACCAAAGACATAAAGAGACTTTGAAACATTTTCTAAACGTTTTTCATGTTACATTTCATTTGCATGAGGAATATAATAGCTGCTTAAAAACTCCTATATGAAAACGTATTTTTTTTTTAAAAAAAAAAAAGGAGGGAGTGAGTCATTCATTCATTTATTTCAGTGATCAGAGCTCCCCCCCCCCAATCATTTAGACAAGTCGGCGCCCCTGGGTGTGGACAATATGGGAAATTATTCTTAGCTCTTAGCTTGGAGCCAGCGGTTTATGATTTAACATATCGAATAAAAACATTGTGTCTGTGATGCAAAGAGTGACTAACAGCTAAAGCTCTCTCAGCAGTACTGCAAAGAAAGAAAAAAAATGCACAACAAACCGTTCGTATAATTAGCGCACAATGCACTTATGCCTGGTATGCGCACGAGAACAATCAATTTCACGGCTCCGTTTCTCAGAAGATAATTGGACGCCTCTTGTCTTTCTTTTGTGAAGGCTTTTGTTCACTGACTCAAGTCGTAATCTGGTAAGACTTTCTGTGACATAATATACAGGCATGTTTATGGAAGCATGGAAGCCGACGAAGAAGCATTCTGGAAGTAAAGTGTGTTGATTATTTTATAAAATTCGAACGTGCATTCGAAATGTCATCCTAGAGAGCCGCGATCGATATTCAAAGAACATGAGTAGATAGCGTCACGTGATGACCGTTGATTTTATTCAGGAAATCCCTACATATGCCTTAATTTACGTTAATTTTGGGCAAAATGCATAGAGGAAGCAGGTCAGGCCTTCATATTTTAATACTACTACTTAATCCAAACAATAAATGCTTCCACGGGTTGACAAACTTGATTGATGAATGTCCCTTCATCAATTTTTTCACGTTATCACTCATTCTCATCGTCGCGATTAGCTAAAAGTGGCAAAAAAGTAAGTCTAAGTAACGAAAATACAAAAAATACAAGTATTATTTCTACTATTCAATTTCTATATCAATGGCCGTATTCTCCCTGCAAAAATTCCTCATGATAACTGTCCTTATACATGCAAATTCGTGAAGACCTTCAACCGAAGTCACAAATGAATAAACTAAAAAGTACCGAACACAAAAAGCATCACACTGACCCACCTTTGTACATTTCACCTTGCGTTTAATCAAGGTGGAATACATGGCCCATGGACTTTTATGTGTTAGAGACCCTCATAAAGTTGAATAAATTATATATTCTGGAGTGCATAAGCCCGCAAAGGGTGTAAGAACCCACCTTTTAGAACTTAATTTTCTTCAAGAAAGTAGATCTCCATTTTCCTACTCGTTATGACATTTAAAGCGATTTTCCAGAAGTTAATTCCCTAAAATCTTCAGGTTGCGCCATTCTGAGTACCTTTAAAAAATTCAGTGGTTATTGAAGCAAATAAAGGCGTACGTGATAAATTCATTGCATGTAAAATTTATCATATTATCAGTATTATTGTCCAGAGTTCGCATTGAAAAGCCTGGATCATCCCACCTATATAAATTCCACCTTATTTTTTCTTCAACCAAGGAAAATATTTATATTATATTTGCCCCAACCCTGAAATTGGTTGTTGGTTTACTCACTGAAACTGTTCACTACATGTTTTCTACTTCACTTCAGTAGTTCAGTACTTCTTTCTTCCCTTCGAGAAGACTGTCTTCGTTTTTAAGGACGGCTGGTTGGGATATTGGATTATATATATGATGTTCTTACTTTGTTTCATTACTCCAATTTTTCCTTTCCTTCTATTCTGTCTTCAATTTCGGTTTCATTATTCCTTGATGTCGCAGGATATATCCTGCTCTGCTATGCTGTATCTTTGGGCGATACAATTCCACACGTTCCCCTTGGAATGTCGCGTGAATGAATGAGAATATCCTCATTTCTTACTTTATTCACGCATTTTCACTTGTTTTAGTTCAATATGAAGTTTACAGAGACGGACCCATCTGGAATATTAAGATTACCGAAACAGAATGAATGAGTTAACATTTTTGGGTGTGGCCATTTTGCACCCTTCTAATTATACGAGAAAAATCCTCCTATGTATAAACCTTTAAAAAAATAAGAAAGTGCAAAGTTGTTCATTAAAAAAGTTAAGGATAGTCTAAATTTTTTCTCAGAAACAGTGTAAAAGGCCCGCTCTTCTCAAAAATCTATAAACATTTGTCATCATCTCCTAACATGGAACGCGGTTGGGAAGATCTATTCACATTTTTTTATTTCCTGAGTGAAAAATTACTTCGAGTCGGGCGGGAACTGCTAATATACGTGAGTAGGTTAGCAGTTCATGTTTGGTGTACAGAGGTTTGTTTTATGACGTGATTCATCAAAGGCTGGTGCATGCGTTGCGCATGTGTTAAAAAGTGAAGCTCAAAATCACCCTTGTGGTCTCTTGTCCCGAGAGAAAGTTGTTATCCGCCACTGACACAAACGCTAGATAAACAAACTACTCACCCTCTAGTGAAGCCAAAGGTGCGCAACTTTCCATCCTTGTCTGTCAAGGCTTTGGTGTAAAAGTAAGACAAATTATAAGACATTTCGCCACTTAGAAAAAATCACTCCCGCATAAGTTTGCAACTCTCACAAATACGAAATAAGAAAATTTAAGTTAAAAACTCTAAGCATTATCCACCAATCAGTAATCGCAAAACAAATACTAACACCCACGTTTCTAACTTTCCCCGACCATTGCACCCAGACAACTAAACAGCCCATCCCACTGAGCTAATTTTGCCGCCCCAAACGTAACGTGTAGCAGCGCCTCACACAGAGGAAGACTGAACTACACAGGAGAGGCAAGATGTGAAATAGACTAATAATAGAGTCTCTCTCCACACTGATAACCAAATGTCAACCCTCGTCTCCCTGACTCATTTTGATCCGGAGAAAGGAGCGATGGTAGTCAATACGATTGGCTTGCGTGGGTGGGTAGCGTACAGCGAGAAACCAAACGTGGATTGCATAGAAATGAAATTAGTTGTCGCCAGTGAATTTCTCTCGGGTGCGGATGAAATATCTTTGGTGTTTATGGATTGTAACATTCTCTTTTTGCACCCTCCCCTTCCCACAGTACCAAGCATCGACATTTTATTCGCATTCTTGGATATTTTCTTCTTATGCCATGGTTCGGGTTTCAGTTATGTCTTAGCCTCTGAAGGACATCTTTAAAAACTTACGTAAAAACGTATTACTACTTTGGGAAGCAGAAAATTCCAGCAATGTGTTACCAGAATATAAGCCTACAAGTAAAAGAAGGGGGAAATATTAAGAATTTGTGATTTAAAATAATTTATCTATGCATGAAAAGAAAACACCGTCGCGGCGTAACCAGGATTTTATTTTTCGGAAACGGATCATAGGCAAAAACATTTCGGAGCAAGTTGAGAATGTCAGTAAGTAAGCATAATGTAAAATATATTTCTATACACAGGGTGCCTGTAACTTCGTGACAACCTCATAAATTGAAAATGATTTATGACATATCTTTTCGTGACGTGGTCGAACAGGGAACGTTATGAACCGAGTTCAATGGTGGCATCTATTTTCACGTGGTGGCCTCCCAAAGGAATTACCTACAGGGGTCTTTCATCACTTGAAAATCTTCAATGGGAACAAGGGTCGAGTAATACCTTCTATGTTTTCCTTCTCTCTTTACCTATGCCAAGTTTAAATTTCTCCGCGCATATTCTATGGTGTCTTTTGAAAAAGCTTTGATTGGCGCCCTCTGTGCGTGGCGCGCAAGGCTTCAGCACCCTAATCTACCTCTCTGTTTCTCTTCTCTGACTCTGTTTTTATCTGTCATTCTTTCTTTCTTTCCCAATTTCTTCATTTCTCTCTGCCTTTTCTTCCCTTGTTTCTCTACCGCTTCACTTTTCTCTATTTCTTCCTCTGTTTCTATCACATACGGTACAGCTAATTAAAGTCTGTGGTTTCTATATCTCTGTTTCTCTCTTTCTCTTCCTTACCTTTTATGATTATGTATCTCTTTATTTCTCTTCTCGTCGTTCTTTGTTTCTCTGTGCTTCAGTATTCTTTTTATTTCCTTATCTGTCTAACTATCTCTTCATTTCTCTCCCTTCTGTCCGTTTCCCTTCACCTGTCTTCCGTGTAACTGTTTTCTCTCTCTCTCTCTCTCTCTCTCTCTCTCTGTGTGTGGGGGGGCTATATATATATATATATATATATATATATATATATATATATATATATATATATATATATATCATTATTTCTTTCTGTCTTTCCTTCAACTCTTTCTCTATCTTCTTCTTCCTTTCCTGTTTCATTCATCCTACATTCTGAATATTCTCATGTAGACTATTTGGGTGGGCAGAATCGTGGACCGGAACTATCTCGCGTTGGCTATAGAGCCCCCGTCCACTCGGTTTATCTGTGCTTCCTGAGTTATTTCAGTTGCCCTCCACTGTTTAAATTTGAGTCAACACCGAGGTCAAGTTCCTTAGTTCTTTTCTTTTCGCCATTCTTCTTCTCCACTTTTCCCCCTATCTTCTTCCACTCCTTTTTGAGTTTCGTTCTATGAATCGGAGAAACTTCTCATTTAATTCAGTAAAATGTATTATTTGTTGTATGATCATGACATCATATTTATTATTATATAATATGCACTCTCCAGTAATTTTTTATATTAACTAGACATTTTCTCCTTGTATCTTCGTCTTCTTTTCCTGTTACATTACTTTTCAAGATTATAGATAAGAATGCCCTGTGTGAGAGATGAAACAGAATATAACATGTTTTTGAATAACTATTCTTCTCTATAAATATTTAGGGTAAAACAGTGGATCAGTGGCGAGAATTGTAGACCTTAATCACCCGCGGGCCGTTCACTGGGATAGAGGAAAGGCAGGTATAGCACCCGAAACGCGTGTAATAGGATAGGGAGGCCTCCAATGCCCTCTTGAAGTGTCAGAAGTCGTGTACCACCTGTACGCAACAAGATAAAATACGTGGGAAGAAATTTTCATACGATTAAATAATGTACTATTCTCTAAAAAATAAGTTTAATAATTATTCCATGTCATATCAGGCAGGAGTTGACCCTCATAGTCACCGATTTTGATGATATTTGGTACACAGATTTGCTTTGCTCCAAAACCGACACCTGTGAAAGGATTTTGCTGAAATATGATTTTTACAAATTATATGAGGGTTGTTCAAAATGTCATTTTTGAGCAACATGCTCTTTTCAATTAAGTATATCTCGAGAACGAATGATGATACAGAAGTGTTCTTGAGCTCGTTATAAGGTGATCAAATGTTGAAACTTAGTAACATTTGAACACTCTGTTCAAATGTTCAAATTTCAAGAATGAACAGCTCAAAACACCCCCCACCTCGATTTTTCTCATTTTTGGATATTTTTAACTATCATCCTTCCTCTTCATACTGAGAAAGTTTTATCCAGGTGTTTTTTTGATATAAGGGAGAAAAATCAGATTGAAATTTGTCCTGCATCAGCAATGAACTGAGCTGCAGCGTTCCTATGATGAGACTTTTCATTTGTGTCGCGCTAAAGGATATATATATTTACTGTTCAGGGACAGATGATATTCCACTTGATAATTGGCTTCATTTTGTGCTGTTATTGCTAATTTATACGTTACTGTTTCCATACTTTTAGCCGCATTCGTGGGGACGAGATGTGGGCGTGTTGTGAAAACTTCTGTGTTAGCCAAAAGAAATGAAGGGGTAAAAACCACGAATGTTGGGAATGTTTAAGAAAAATTTCCTTACCTATAATATTTTATGAGAATAACTGTGAGTAGAGGCAATGGTAGCGATTAGGGGGGAATTGGGGCAATTACCCCCAACCTTTTGCCACTTTTTTGCCTCGCACTATGGATGGCCTCTTAATGCAAAGTCTTGTCTAATAAGAAAATTAACTGTCCTTTCCCCCATTCCCCAAGGTTCGGCACCCAATCGCCGCTATTAGTTAGCAGTCTTAAAAATATTACCGAATCAAACGAGAGTATTATACAGGGTGTCGCAAAACAACTTCAACAACGCTTGGGTGCTGGTAGATATCATAGAAACAAGTAACTTTTCCTTACAAACGTTACCTCGAAAGCGCATAGTTTCTGCGCTATGAGCGCTTAATATCTATCCTGTATGTATGCAACCCAACACAGCAAACAACCGCTCTGACATAAGTTCTAGGGGTGTGCGGCGGGAGGGTTGCCCCTAGAGTCACTTGGCTGTCTTACCTGAGCAAAATACAAAAGAATGATGATACTTGCGATGCTGCAAGAAGTATTTACAGTAGCCTATTTACAAACTGATCAAGACAAAAGATTTCTAATAAATGAGGACTAAAATTTTAGAGTGTTAATTCTAAAAAGTCTCCATCGTGTTTCGACTGTCATGCAATATCTACAATCACAAGAGAGGCGTAATTTCTAATCGAGTCCGTCACATAATACGGGAGCAAGCCTCTTACTGAAGACGAAATAATGTTAAGGACGCTTGAAATAAAATAAAAAAGTAGTTGAAAATAAATTAATTCGGAATAAAATAAAATAAAATAAAAATAAAAACAGTCGAAACACGATGGAGAATACGTTTGTTTCGGTAATATTTTTAAGACTGCTAACTAATAGCGGCAATTAGGTGCCGAACCTTGGGGAATGGGGGAAAGGACAGTTAATTTTCTTATTGGATTGGATTGATTTGTAGTTTTAAGTCCACTTTATTCACAGTAAGGCTAATCGGGACTGGACCTACAGTTTAAAGTGGGATCCGAACCACTATGTGCCTCCACCGGGTATCGAACCCTGGACCCCTTGATTACAAGCCAACGACGCTACCATTGCGCCATCGGGGAGGCCCTAATTTTCTTATTAGTCAAGTCTTTGCATTAAGAGGCCATCCATAGTGCGAGGCAAAAAAGTGGCAAAACGTTGGGGGTAATTGCCCCAATTTCCCCCTAATCGCCGCCATTGCCTCTACTCACAGTTATTCTCATAAAATATTATAGGTAAGGAAATTTTTCTTAAACATTCCCAACATTCGTGGTTTTTACCCCTTCAGTTTTTTGGCTAACATAGAAGTTTTCCTAAGGATCCTATTTGAAAATAGGATCCTTAGGAAAATCTTTGGACCTAAAAGGGATGAGGAGACAGGTGAGTGGAGAAGGTTACATAATTTAGAACTACATAATTCATATTCATGTCCAGACATTATTAGAATAATTAAATCAAGAAGACTTAGGTGGGCAGTCCATGTGGCACGAATGGGAGAGGAAAGAGGAGTTTACAGGATTCTTGTTGGGAAACCTGATGGTAAGAGACCAGTAGGAAGGCCAAGACGAAGATGGAGGGACAACGTCGAGATGGACCTAAGGAAAATCGGTAGGGATGGAAAAGAGTATATAGATCTTGCTCAAGATAGGGACAGATGGAAGGTCTGTGTTGCTGCAGCCATGAACCTTCGGGTTTAAGAAGGCTAGAGAGTTAGTTAGTTAACATAGAAGTTTTCACAACACGCCCACATCTCGTCCCCACGAATGCGGCTGAAAAATATGGAAACAGTAACGTATAAATTAGCAATAACAGCACTAAATGAAGCCAATTATCAAGTGGAATATCATCTGTCCCTGAACAGTAAGTATATATATCCTTTAGCGCGACACAAATGAAAAGTCTCAGCTCAGTTTCTCCCTTATATCAAAAAACATCTCGACAAAACTTTCTCAGTATGAAGAGGAAGAATGATAGTTAAAAACATCCAAAAATGAGAAAAATCAAGGGGGAGTGTTTTGAGCTGTTCATACTTGAAATTTGAACAGATTGTTCAAATTTTACTAAGTTTCAACATTTGATCATCTCATAATATGCAACAGTCTTTCCACTTTACAACGAGCTCAAGAACGCTTCTGTATCTCCATTCATTCTTGAGATATACTTAATTGAAAAGAGCATGTTGCTCGAAAATTACATTTTGAACAACCTTCATATAATTTGTAATAATCATATTTCAGCAAAATCCTTTCACAGGCGTCGGTTTTGGAGCAAAGCAAAGCTGTGTTCCAAATATCATCAAAATCGGTGACTATGAGGGTCAATTCCTGTCTGATTTGACATGGAATGACCCCTAAGTAAGTCCAGAAATATGTGGTGGTTGCGCAACTTTGCCACCTAAAGAGCAGCCGCCACTTGAGGGTGTAGTGGAAAACTATCTACCGAGTG
The DNA here is from genome assembly GCF_977018435.1 of Lepisma saccharinum. Lineage (NCBI taxonomy): Eukaryota > Metazoa > Arthropoda > Insecta > Zygentoma > Lepismatidae > Lepisma > Lepisma saccharinum. The sequence goes on from NC_139253.1 coordinate 20,436,734, forward strand.
GTTGTGTTATAGTAAATGCTGCTGCTATAGAGCAACCACGAACAAAAGATCCTTCGTCCAGAAACCTACGGGCATTTTCCTCTCCATTCTTTCAGCTTGACCCACAGTGAAGCCTGCTCCACTCTATCATCCCATTTTTATATCATAATCTGCATAATATTAAGTTAGAACATTATCATGTCATGGTTGAAATGTCCAATGACCTCCAAGTGGCGAAGCTAACGCACGCCACTGTCCTGAATCATTGTGTTCTACACGGCCAGGATAATAATAATTACAGAATCAGTGGTCAAAGGTGTCCACAGGATTTTTTTTCCTAGGCTGGCGATTGCTCTAGAAGTTTCTCACGATTAGTGGCGTGTTCTGCTCATATGTGGGATGTCCGGACCGGCACGGGCTTCCCTTATCGCACAACGCTTGGATAACCTTGCGTTCTGACGTCAGACAAGGAACGCATATGTTGTTAGGGTATGTCTGTTATGTTAGGTTCTCTTAGCATAAATACACTGTAAATGAATTATTTATGCTACGAGAATGAAGCCTAACTAGCCTAACATAACAACTTAGGCATTTAGTCTAACAATAAAAGATTCTTCTTTCGACCCGTCAAAGAAGTAGAAATTGCACAACTCGTGTCCAAAATCCGTTCCACTTCCTGTGGCACAGACAGCATAAACCTAAATATGATAAAGCTAATTCTTCCACACATTCTTTCACCTTTTACTCACTTGATAAATTTCTCGTTACATAAGAACACCTTTCCCCTTGCATGGAAGGAGGCTAGAATCCTGCCCTTACCGAAGAAACGACACGTGACCGACATGAACGACTTACGACCAATTAGTATATTACCTGTCTTATCAAAAGTCATCGAGAAAGCAGTGTACAAGCAGATAGAAAGTTTTGTTACCAAAAATCAAATATTGCCTGCAGTACAGTCTGGTTTCCGACCTTCCCACAGCACCGCAACGGCGCTCATGAAAGTAACAGACGACATTTTACAAACACTAAACGAAAGTAAGGCTGAAGTCTTGGTGTTGCTTGACTTGTCCAAGGCGTTTAATCTTGTATCTCATCAGCTACTCGAAAATGAGTTACTACGGTTTTTCGCCGGGAGCAATAAAATGGTTCCGGTCTTACCTTACTGGGCGAGTGCAATCGGTGACGCTTCCCTCAGGAGCTACATCGACTCCCCTTACGATACCCTCAGGGGTTGCGCAAGGAAGTATTCTAGGCCCTTTTCTATATTCCCTCTTCACCGCCGACCTACCCCTAAATGTACGACACAGTGTACCTCATTGTTATGCAGATGACACGCAGCTGATGATGCCAGTAGACCCCAAAAATGCAAAACCAGCAATTGGTCTCCTGAACCGTGACCTTCATGCTATTTATAAATGGTGTAAACGTAATGGTCTTGTAATCAACCCCTCTAAATGCTGCTTTACATTAATTGGTTCTAGCGCTGCCTTAAATAAAATTCAAATAAATGGGTTATCAATTAATATTAATGATGAGAGGGTCCCACACTGCACAACTGTTAAGAACTTAGGTGTGATATTTAATGAGAAACTTGACTGACAAAACCACGTAACGTCTCAGAGTTCAAAAGCTTATGGTATACTTAGATCACTCTATAAATCATCGCACTTACTTTCGACTGATGTTAAATTGCGCCTTATGCAAGCTCTAGTTCTTCCAATTCTCGATTACTGTGACGTTGTTTACGGTGTTAATTTAACAAAAAAAATGCTAAAATTGTACAAAAAGTACAGAATTCTTGTATACGTTTTGCATTTAGCTTGAAACGAAGGGATCACATACTGCCTTACTTAAATGACGTTAATTGGCTGAATATGACACGACGCAGAAAACTACATCTGGCCTGAACAATATTCAAAATTCTGCAAACAAAAACACCCACATACTTATACGACAGACTCCAATTTAGACACGACATACACAACTACACGACTCGACACTCTAAGAAACTTAATCTGGACAGATTCTCAAAATCCATATTCCTGTCATCCTTCAAAGCTGCTTCTGCATATTGTTGGAATGCGCTGCCACCAGATGTTACCTCGTGTGCAACATACAACAGCTTATTTAAAAGGGCAGTAACAAAAGTACTTCTACATGAGCAAGGACAAATCATCAGTACACATGACTAGATTCAGCATGCTTACGTTGAAATCAAAACAAAAAATGAGCAGATTCGAACCCAAGATGAACATTTTGATGTGTGTGAATGAGAAAAATTGTTTTTTATCTTTTTAGTGTGTTAATTACTGAAATATTTAGAAGTGAAAATGTAATGGAATTCGTATGTTATAGTATTAATTGTATTTTGTCTGTTTTATTGTAGTAGATTTTGCGGGTTAAGTGGTAGAGCAGCCACAGGCTGAACTTCGCCCATGAATAAAGAAATTCTAAATTCTAAATTTCCCACTGACGTCAGAACGTAAGGTTATCCTAGCGTTGTGCGATAAGGGGGACTCATCATATGTGTATTCCAATGGTGTATTCTTGATTTGGCGAGATTAAAATTAGAATTTAGGTAAATTTTGTAATTAAACCATGCAGCAATTTATTTCTTATCTATAAAAAATCTAGACACGAGGAAGGCAAGTAAATAGTAATTAGTTTGGAAAGAGAAAAAAAAATCTATGTTACAATTATGTTGTATAAAAGATATAAAGATGATTGAGAATTCCTTGCGTCGGCCAATAGCAAAGTGAGTTGTGGCCGAGAACTGCTGGTGTTGGAAAACCATGAGGTAATGTACTTCATTGGTATTTTACCGGTATTAATTCGGTTGATGTTACTTGATAAATTTACCTCTAGATAACTATGAACTTCGTTGACTAATATTACAGGTAATACCTTTTTTCTTGTGTGATAAATTCATGTTTACATGTTAGATTGTTTTTTGGATGCATTGTTTGTTAATGTTACCCGAAGAAATGATGCAGGTGTATATTTTGTACTCAAATAAATTAACGGACCTTTTTAATTCAAAACAAGCAGTTAGAAGGATCCAAGCATGACTTACCGAGCTGCTTATATCATTTACTAATTTTGTAAGACTTACCGTACCGATCTGCTTATATCATTTACTTATTTTGTAAGACTTACCGAGCTGCTTATATCATTTACTTATTTTGTAAGACGAACTACATATCTTTAGTAATCACTACAGTTTCATACCGAAAAATAACTAGAATATTATGTTATAAATAAAGAAAGAACTATGCAGTGACGTTCAAAGCAATATATTCGAATTATGAGCATCCATTCCACATGTAATAATTTATTGAAAATGTTGATTTAGATGAACATGTATTGTGGGATGTATAAATATTACCAAGGAAATTGTTCCGGTAACAGTAGGATAAGCCGGAGACACATTAAACTCGGTTGTTTTCAAATAAAAATCATTGCTACTTACCTCATATGCATAGCGGAAGATTTTTCAAGCTGGCCATAACTTTTTTTTCCATGAAAAACACGTTACTTTTAACATTATAATCATTTATTGATCGGCGGGCAAATCTTGACTCACGTTGTCTATTGTCAGCTGATATGCAGTATCGTCAGCTGATGTGCAGTGTTTCCAAACTTATGAACCGATAAATGCCGCACAAACTATTCACAAAAGGTTTTTAAGCGAAAATTGAGGCTAAACTGTACTTTACGTCCTTATCTGCATGGTGAATGCTTCTTTGCATTCGCGGTGCGCCGATAAATGCCGCACATTTATTCACAAAAGGTTTTTAAGCGAAAATTAAGGCTAAACTCTACTTTACGTCCTTATCTTCATGGTGATTGCTTCTTTGCGTTTGCGCTGCGCCGATAAATGCCGCACAAACTATTCACAAAAGGTTTTTAAGTGAAAATCGAGGCTAAACTCTACTTTACGTCCTTATCTGCATGGTGATTGCTTCTTTGCACTCGCGGTGCGCGATGGTGGTGCGGCACCCGGCATCTCTTCGGGTAAGTACCTTTTTCTTTTTACACTTTCTTTCACGATAGCCCCACTATCCATTCACGGGGTCGAGGTATGCCTACGAGGTTAGGTTAGGCCTGTTAGGTTAGGTTCCATTAGCACTCATTTCACCCCTAAATATGTGCTTCATTATCTAAACAATTCCTTAGTATGTTCAATCACGCATATCCGGACAACATCGGTTTTTCTCGATTTACTCTTTCAGGAAATTTTTCCTACCTTTCGGATTTACGTTGTTCAATTCCTTATAAAATAAGCTTGCCAACGATATATGACACGTATTCCTTAGGAAAAGGACGTAAACTAGAGTGTTACCTTAAATTGGAAGAAAAACCCCGCTCACACGTCATCTTGTAAAACTACCGCGTGGTTGCTACACTGTGAGGGGGTTACATAACCGAACGCACGGAACATTTGATTCACGTAGTCAACGGTAATGGCGGCACGAGCTATCGCACAACGGAGATGCATGATTGACGAAAAATACCTTATTTACAGGCAAAATACGTAGCACGATTCCAAAAAACAATATCTCCGGCTTCAGAAAGTCCTCAAGAACACAATTCCGTAAGTACTTTCTCGTCTTTTCTCCTGTAAATTTTAAGAAATCCGTCTCCGGCTTATCCTACTGTTACCATTGTTCCTTCATTTTAATACCATCAGTGCAATTCCATTCCTGAGCAGTGTTGCCACAATCTGTAAGGGTAACGGTTCCGATTGTTTTATGATTTCTCCTAGCACAAAGACTAATTATTGTAGAATTTTGGAAAACATTGACACACGAAATTTGAACCTTCCTTAAAGTAATGAACACTGTTTGGACTCGATAAAAAGTTATTTATGTTGAAAAAAACAACTTGAAAATACTAATCTGATATTCCCCAGACAGATTTCTTCATTTTTACAGAAGAAACTACTTGCGGTAATAATCTGGAAGGTGTTTTGTGTGATGTGGGAATGTTTCATAGCGGAAATTCATGTTCTTTGTTGAACATTAATTTTCTGACAGAAATATAGCGTTTGGCACGCACACACCTTCGTACATCATCACGTGTCGTGATTGTGTTTTCTTCATGTTCATTTGGGGGTATCCAGGGTTTCGAACTGTCTGTATTTGCAACGAAAGTTAGAAACATGACGTGTCGTTGATGCATGGTGAAATTCGTACCGGGTGTGGAAGATCCAGTGGATTTTTTAATTTAATTGAACACGGGGTCGTGAAGAAAGGAAAGGAAGGTCGAAAACGTGGCAGTGAATGTAAGCTACTCATTAGAAGGAATGGGCTGTGGGTATATGCCTAGTATGACGTGTTGTGGATGCATGGTGATATTTAGGTAAGTTTTCCGTATCCTGGAAACTGATTTCTTCAAATTTAAAAGTTTGGGGCAGGTGACTCCGGCCAATTTCTAACATGCCTTTAACAGGGACTCTATAGAGAAAGCCCGGAGTGGAGGTGGGGCCGCGGTAGCAGTAGGGGGCAGTAGGTCAATTACCCCAGGGGCGGAGCCTGGAATCGGTGGGAAAGTTGGACTAAAAATTTCAAACGAAAATATTTTTTAAAATTTAAATTCCCCACCAATTCCGGGACAGATAGCCCCATAACCATTTCACTGATAGTGCCACGAAACATTACAATTTTCTTCGTAAAACAATGCAAAAAAGTTTAAAAAAAGAAAAAATTGGATCAGATGAGCTTTGTTGACTGGTATTTCTTGGGTTCCGAATGTTGAAACACTGCATTACGAATGAAAATCGACAAAACACAAGCAGGACGTGCGATTATGTATGCAGGTGTATGTGCCATATTGTGTCTTAGGCAAGCGAAAAGACTACGAGAAAGAAGTACTCTTGATGTGGAAAATTGCAATTACTTTGATAAAAAAAACGTGAATACACCTTAAAGAATGTTCCGCGAAGCAGATAGGTAAGTACAAATGTCAAAAATTGACAAAACGAGGAAGTTATAGGCGTCCGGGGAATATCTTTTTTTTTTACCGTAAATCTGAACCTTAGTAGAATGCATTTAGGGACTTTATTATAATGCTAAGGGAACCAAACCTAACCTGCCTAACCTAACCATGATAGCATATATGGAATAACATTTTAAGTGATCGCTAAAACTCCGCAGTATGTGTTAACAGTCATAAATCGAAATCGAACCATGTAAAAATTGCATTCGTAGCATGATGAAATCGCAATAAAACAAAAGGAACTTGGGCCGAATTATTAATATTAATAATAATAATTGATAAAAATTTTGATAGCGTCCCAACAGATTTCTACTTACCGAAATGAGTTTCTGTAGCATTTAGAAGTTCTTGTTGGTATTTTCTTTCATCAAGAAAAACCGATGTTGTCCGTATATGCTAAATTGAAAGAAATGAGTGCTAATGGAACCTAACCTAACAGGCCAAACCTAACCCCGTAGGAATACCTCGTCCCCGTGATGGTTCGTGGGGCTATCGTGAATTTTGGGGGCTAACATCAATAGTTTGTGCGGCTAATGTCAATGGTTTGTGCCAATTATTTAAAACCAAATTTTATCTTGTATATTTGCCAACAAGTCTATACAGATACAATATTTCGTACGTTATTTATTAATATTTAATTTCAATGTTGCATATGGATGTATAAAATTTGAAAAATTAGAAAGGGGTAAACATTTTTAGCAGGCATTTTATAAAATGAGTTTACCTCACTGTGGTCTTGCAAGGCTTGAGAACCACTACGCTAGCTGGCCAAAATGCATCATGACTTGCTTTATGAGTGGCGCAACCACCCCCCCCCCCCCCCGCCCAACCTTGGACAAAAGTCAATTCAAGGGGAAGGGGCAAACATTGACGATCAAAAGGACCTGCAAAGGGAGCACAGAGCAGAATTGCCCCTTCTGCTTTTCTCATTTTCGTCAAGTTCAGAGCCATAGCTATGGGGGTGGCGGGAGTCGGCCATGGGTGCCGAATGATCTAAATAAAAAAAAAGAAAAAACCTTGTGAAAGGGAGAATACTTTGCAAATGGGGGGGGGACAAACATTGACGACCAAGGGCACCTGCAGGCGGGTCACAGAGGAGCAATTGCCCCCTTTGATTTCAATATTATGCAAATTAAAATACATTTCGTAAAATTTTCTTTCTCCCTTCGCTCGCAAGGTGTGCTTTTCTCAGTTCCGTTAATTCAGAGCCATAGCTATGGGGGTGGCGGGAGTCGGCCATGGATGCCGAGGGATCTAAAGGAATAAAGTTGTAAAAAAGAGAATGCCATGGCGACCAGTGAAATTATTTGTGCACTATTAAATCTATATTGTTTTCAATTTCAAAAATCGGATCTACAAATTTTCTTGCTCGCTTCCGTCGCAATTTTATTGTTTTCTTTAATGTAATGTGTTTAAATAATATGTGTTGTACATATGTATTGAATACGTACACAATTTAATGTTAGCATGTTGCATAATTTTCTTATTTTATGTCGCTCCTTGTTGCATATGTGTAAAACTTTTGTTGTACATGGAAGTTATAAATCTCGTAGGCCTATTATATGTACAAAAAAAAATCTTCGGAATGCATTTATCATTAATTTTCTGCCATTCAAAAATACAGTTTGTGTTCTGCTTGTTTTCCATTATTAGCTAACGTGAACAAATGGTATAGCAGAGACTTCTACCCCTCTTTTTGCATAATTTATGAGAATGATAACGTCTTTGATACTACTACTGCCACTAGTAATAATAATAATGCCATTTTTATTGTTGTTGTTACATTTATCCTGGTACTTGCCCCCCCCCCCCCCCGGACAAAAATTCGTGGTTGCGGCTCTGCTCTATGAGTAGGTGTGGCAGCCAAAAAGTTAAATTATACATGATACACTTGAAAGCCAAAATTGAAATTTAAAGGGGTTTGATTTTAAATTTTCGACAGTTCAAGAGAAAACTGTATCATTGAGGGTATATTTGATAAGTGTGTTAAAAGATGTAGCAATATTTTCTATTTCTTTGTTTTGCTTTATGTGCATGTTAATGTCAAATTCGAACATTGAAAATTATATTATACTCTTAGATTATCTTTACAAAACAAGGTGGATTGATTTAAATCAAGAATTTACAGAACAAAGTGTGGCCGCGGTGGCTCAGTCGGTAATGCGTCTGACTACCATCCTCAAGGTCCTGGGTTCTAACGTTGGAAGCGGCCCCGGCGCCCACCCAGCGTCGAATATCAGGTGTAGAAGTATGAAACCGGAATTGGCCGATAGATGGTGCTAGCCGGCAGTGGGGGGCGCGGAAGATCGCGTAAGCAGCGCAAGTTGCTGCCCGCCACTCCCGAGGACATTATATCGGAACACAGTAACCCGAGTGCCAGACAGAGGAAGGTGTTCCACACCCGGAACATGTCGAGTTTTGTGCCTACGAACTACGATTTGCGGATAGTGTTTGTTATCATTTGAAGAAAACTGCCGCAGTATCGCATTGAATGCTCGTCTAAGCTTACGGCGAACATGCTCTCGGGAAAACACAGTGTTTCGAGTGGTTCAAGAAATTCAAAAGTGGCGATTTTGACTTGCGAAACAAGGAACGTGGGAAACCTCCGAAAAAGTTCAAAGACAACGAATTGCAAGCCTTATTGGATGAAGATGATACCCAAACGCAGCAGGAGCTTGCGGAACAATTGAATGTGACACAGAAAGTCGTTTCTCTTCGGTTGAAAGCTATGGGAAAGGTGCAGAAAGCGGGCAAATGGGTTCCGCATGAACTGAAGGAAAGACGGCAAGGATCCCGTAAGACCACTTGTCAAATGCTGCTCGCCAGATACAAAAGTAAGTAGTTTCTCCATCGCATAGTGACCGGCGATGAGAAATGGATATATTTGGAGAATCCTAAGCATCGTAAATCGTGGGTGAATCCAGGCGAACCATTGACATCCACTGAAAGACCAAATCGCTTTGGAAAAAAGACACTGCTCTGTGTTTGGTGGGATTAGCGGGGCGTCATCTATTATGAGCTGCTAAAACCCGGTGAAACAGTTAACGCAGATCGCTACCAACAGCAAATGATCAATTTACATTGAACATTACGTGACAAACGGCCGGAATATGAATCAAGGCAGCACAAAGTCATCCTGCTCCATGAAAACGCCTCACCACACACAGCAAAACGGGTCCGGGAAATGATCGAGGCGTTCAAATGGGATATACTAGGGCATGCGGCGTATTCTCCCGACTTGGCTCCTTCAGATTATCATCTATTTGCCTCACTGGGACACGCTCTTGCAGAACAGCGCTTCAATTCGTATGAAGATGTACGAACATGGCTCGCGGACTGGTTCGCTTCAAAATAAGAACGTTTTTTTTTTTGGCGTGGCATTCATAACCTGCCAGAAAGGTGGGAGAAATGTGTAACTAGCAATGGAGCTTACTTTGAATAAAATATTGTTTCTCAGTTGCAAACACCAGCCGTTTACTTCTTGCAAACAAATTCCGGTTTCATACTTCTGCACCTGGTAACATGGGTACCTGGGGGAAACCCTGAGGGGTAAAGGCAGTCAGGGGCATGATGCTGATCACATCACCCCCACTCACGACTGGATCAAGAAAGTGTGGGGCGTTACCCCCCCACCCCCTATATGCCTTCATGGCATGGTGCTAAGCACAGGGGAGCACTTTTTTACAGAACAATGTACATTAGGGTTTTGTAGATATCAGAATCACTTTTGGTGAAAGTACATTAATCTTGTAATCATTTAATGGTGTTTATTTTGTGTTTATTAGGATCTAACAAAGAAACAAAATATATGTACTGATGGTATGAATCTCATAGGAAAGGAAGTGTAAACTGTAAACACATGTAAATTTCTTTTGAAATAAATTTCAATAATTTTTATGGGCAAAAAGAGCTGACATTTTGTGTAGAAAAAATGTACAAAATACTAATCATGTTAAATCGTAGTGTCATTATCTTTAAACTATAAACATGACAGCTGATATTTTGCAAACTATCATTAAAGAAATTGCCAAAATTCAGTTACAAAGACAAAATATTTTCAGTTACAATTATAGAGTACATCCAGAATGTTTTATTTTCATTAGAAGAAAAGTTACTGAAATTACTATAATTGCACTAACACACTCAACAAACATTTAATTTTCCTTTCTATAAAAAAACATATATCTATATGTATTTGCCAAAAATTATAATAGCAATTTTAAGTGTGGTTTTTTAAAAAAATATAAAGAAATCATCAAACATGTTTTTTATCCACCCTGTTACAAAATAACCATGTGAGTGTGTATGTAATGTAATGTAGATATATGCTTAAGGAAAAGACCATCCATTCAAAGAAACCAGCATTTTTGCAACTATTGCTTAGTCTAGGTATGAATAGCATGTTGAAAGTTGTATTTTAAATTTAGATAGGAGTTTTTTTTTTAAGGTAGAGAGATAAATGAACTACACCGTGTTCCAAAATGAATATCGGGGTTTTAATTAAGTGTATATTCTATTACATATACATTACAGAAATGAAACATACCTTAAAAGGAAGGGTAACTCAAACAGTTTTTTGTCACAAGTTACAAGTGTTCAATGTGGGATCCCCTTGTGACACGGCACACATCTAGTCTGTAGGCAATTTCTTCCCACACTGAAGCTAGCATGTCTGTTGTAACAGACTCCACAGCTGCATCAATCCCACGTTGCAATTCAGGGAGGTCGGCAGGTAGCGGGGGCACTTATACACTATCCTTTACATACCCCCAGAAAAAGAAATCGCAGGGAGTGAGGTCGGGAGATCTTGGGGGCCATTGCAGAAGAGCCACGGCATCCTCACAATGACGACAGATCCATCTTTGGGGAAAAACAGCATTCAACCAATTCCGTACTTCACGATGAAAGTGTGGGGGCGGATGCCAGATGATGTTTCTTTTTTGCTAACGATCCAGTTGAGGGTAGAACCATTGCTAGAGCATGTCCAAATATGCAGTACCAGTGATATTGTTATCCACAAAGAAGAAAGGTCCAAATACAATTGCTCTTTGGATAGAACACAAAAGACGTTCACTTTTGGCGAATCCCTCATGTGCTGCACTGTTTGGTGTGGATTTTCGTATTCATTCGTCCACTAAGATGAAATGAGGGTTCATCACTAAAGATCACACTTGTAAGAAAATCATCTTCCATGTCCAGTACATTTTCGCAGAAGTTGGCATGGGTAACATTATCTTCAGGCTTTAGGGCCTGTAACAGATGTAGACGGTACGGCCTCATGTGCAATCTCTTTCGTAACACCCTCCAAACAGTGGTGGACGGCATTGATAGTTCTCGACTCACCTGCTTTACAGATTTCCTGGGACTCCGACCGAAACTTGCTCTGACCTGTTTCACTTGCTCATCTGGTAGACGTGGTCTTCCGGAGCTCTTCCCTTTGCACAGGCATCCCGTATTCTTAAATTGGTTGTACCATCTTCGGATGTTGTTATCCGATGGGGGATCACATCCATATTCCCGCCGAAAAGTACGTTGCGCTCCAATTGCTGAGTTACACCTTGCGAATTCCAAGATACAAAGGCTTTACGCTCAGGAGTCATCTCCATCTTTACTACTAGCGCCGTGCTGCGGTGGAGTTACGAAACATCACCTGCGAAGTAGAAACAAAAACTGTTTCAGTTACCTTTCCTTTTAAGGTATGTTTCATTTCTGTAATGAAAAACTAAATATGCTGACCAAGGCAGTAATTTATTTTATTAAAAACATAAACTAACGTAACGTTTCAACCTTCTAGCAAGGTCTTCTTCAGACTCTGTATCAAGTACAAAAATAACCAGATACAACAAAAGGGCAATATATATACACAAACATTACTTCCTCCAGACTATTTAGAAAGTTGTTTGGAACTTTCTAGCAGATGACTTTCACTTCCCAACTTTACTTTCACCTAAAAGGCTAAACACAATTACTTCCATAGAATGTGGTTGGACTTTTTAATCTCACGCTCTTTTCCCTTCATTTTTCTTCCTTCTCCTCTCCTCTTTTTCTCTTGTCCTTTCCACTCTTTCCAACATCTTCTTCCATTCTTTGTTTAACTTCAGTCCCCCATTCCAGTTCATTGTGTCTTCTTCACCTTTCTTCTCTATTTCCTTGGCTTCCTTCCATTTTCTAACTAGCATTCTCTTCTCCCTTCCTATCTGCTTAGCCTCATCCCACTCTATGTCATGTCCTGTTTCTCTGTAATGTATATGTAATAGAAGATACACTTCATTGAAACCCCGATATTCATTTTGGAACACCCTGTATAAGGGAGAAGATAAATGCAACCAAGTAATGTACAGGGTGTTTCTTTATGTAGTTTACAACTTCAATAAATTATAATTATTTATTGGAACCACATACAGACTTGGTTTATATGTCATTATGCAGCAAAACACTTCAAGTTTTGACTCCCGTAGTGTGTAGTTGCAGAGTTGATCACATGCGGCGCCACCGGTCTATCGTTGAAAATGGCTTTCACTGGTGCGGAAGGAGCTAAGTGCGTGTTCTGGTTTGAAGGAACACTCCACTCGACTTTGTTTTGTGGGGGTTTGTGAAAGATAGGGTGTACACCCCTCCCCTACCTCATAATCTTCATGAACTTCAAGATCGCATCACAACAGCCATCGCTAATGTTACCCCTGAAATTCTGGTTAATGTTTGGCAGGAAATTGACTTTCGTTGGGATGTGTCCAGGATGACCAATGGTGCACACATTGAACCATAACAGATTTCTAATAAAAAACTTGAAGTGTTTTGATGCATAATGACATATAAACCAAGTCTGTATGTGGTTCCAATAAATAATTATAAATTATTGAAGTTGTAAACTACATAAAGAATCACCCTTTATTTTAATTGATTTGAAACACTTCGGGGAAAAAGCCATGGAGAAGAAACTTTCTCCCCCCCCCCCCAAAAAGAAATAATTTCTCAACCACTTCTAACTCGAGTAGTACTGTTATGTTGTACCATTGAATTTTGTGTGATTTATTTCATGCACACTTCTCTATTTTTGACCTATCTTATTACACCTTGTTGTCTATTCATGTATCCTCTTCTGTACAAGATGTACAGATTCTCTTATATAAACCCCCTTCATTAACATGGCATGTTGTATTATACAAGGCACGTCCAGAAAGTAAGTTCCGTTTGGTAATAAAATTAAATTGTGTACAGATACAGAAAAGTTATTTATTGCACAAAATTCTACAACTCTTAAACTACTTTTCCACATAACTGCCGAAATTTTGCAGGCATTTGTCATAGCGTGGCACAAGTTTTTGTATACCTTCTTCATAGAAATTTGCCGCCTGTGTCTTCAACCAGTTGGAAACAGTTTCTTTCAGCTCGTCGTCATTGTTGAAGTGTTGACTGCCAAGGAAAGACTTGAGATGTAGCGACTTTCATCTGTTCTTACATCTCAAGTCTTTCCTTGGCGGTCAACACTTCAACAATGACGACGAGCTGAAAGAAACTGTTTCCAACTGGTTGAAGACACAGGCGGCAAATTTCTATGAAGAAGGTATACAAAAACTTGTGCCACGCTATGACAAATGCCTGCAAAATTTCGGCAGTTATGTGGAAAAGTAGTTTAAGAGTTGTAGAATTTTGTGCAATAAATAACTTTTCTGTATCTGTACACAATTTAATTTTATTACCAAACGGAACTTACTTTCTGGACGTGCCTTGTACATTATGCAGATTTTGCTGGCCTGGAAGTTATATTTAATTTCTTTTGTAAAAGAATTGCATTTAAGCAAGAATTGTAAGATGTGAATAATTTGTTTCTTCCGTAGTATTAACAACTTCTATTTTCTTTCAGGATGCTGCTGCATGTAAATATATTGCTGACCTTACTCCTAGTGCAAAGTACAGTAGGTGTTGATAGAGGAAATTTCAAGGACTGTCAACAAAGTAGTTTTTGTAGGTAAGTGCTGGACTTGTAAACACTGAACAGAAAGTATGAAATGTCAGATACTACTACTTTTAATTTATACATGAATCACCTTGCTAATTTTTAAGGTTGTCTTTTGTCCAGCTTGAGATGTTTTGTGTTAAAAAAATGTTCAATATATGTATGTAATTCATATTTTGAAAACATTTGTAGATTTCATAAATGAAAGCAAATATAATGGAAGGATGTATTGTGAATTGTCATTTGATCATTATTCCAGATTCATGGTGGGAAATTGTATAAGTTCTGAACCTTTTGTAAAAATTTACTTGTACTGCTGCCTTATAATTTGTGTGCGCCTCTCTGATTGTGCAGTGTAATTTGTAATCAAGGGGAGGCACATATTGGTTATGATCACCCTTTAAATTGTATGTCCAGTCCTGCTTACCCTATCTGTGCATAGAGTGCACTTTAAAACTGAAACTTATGAGGCCTATCCAGAAAGTAACTCACATTTTGGAATAAGAAGACAAGTGAAAGTAGACATTTTTTATTATACAGGGTGACTGGTAATTAGATGTATTCCCTGAAAGGGGTTAAAGTAGAGACAATTTGCAATAAATTTGACCATATGATACCCCGTCCGAAAATCAGTAGTTTTCGAGATAATCGAATTTCAATTGTTTTGTTAAAAAATGACAATTTTCCACATAAAAAGATGAATTGAGAAAAAACTGCTCATTGTATGGAACATATTTCAGCGTTTTCAGATAGCTAACAAATAAGTGGTTCGTTGAAAAATCAGTTTTTCCAAAATAACAATCACATGTAAGTACCGGGTGGATCTAAACTTACAAGTGATGATAGAAAAATGCACTCTTAGTTTACTTGGCAACGTATTAATAACAAAAATGGTATGACACGAAGCGTACAAATTACTTAAATTACTTCCTTGTGACATCTGCTATCCAACAAGGTACAAATGTTGCTGACATTCACATTTGTGTACAAGAAATAATACTTCATTCATCTTCAAGTGAACGGAATCAATGAACAATACAATTATAGAACATTACACGTCTTGCTCAAAGTGGGCACCTCCGTTACGAATGCAGGCACGCAGGTTTCTACGGACATTTGGTCTCTTAACTCGTGATGTGATGGTGTCCTTGATGTGTTGACCAGCTGTTAAGATCCTCTCCCTGAGCTCTTCTTAAGAGTTTACCGGTGTCTTGTCATGTGGCTCCAAATGTAAAAGTCGCAAGGCATCAAATCAATCGGGGGATCGAGCTGGGCAGCCATCATGCTGGTAAATCATGTCACGTCTTGTAGCTAGAGGCACATCCTCCAACAACATTGCCATCCCGTTCCTCAAAAAATGTTCATAAGTGATGCCTTGGGGCAGGCAAAATGGCTCGATCAAATTATTGTTGATGACGCCCATCCATACTTCTGCTTGGGCGTGCGACTGTGGCTGGATGAAAATTACCCAAAGAAATGGATGGCCGAGGCGGCCCGATTTCCTGACTGGCTCGATCTCCCGTTTTGAAGCCTTTCGACTTTTACATTTGGAGCCACATGACAAGATACCGGTAAACTCTTAAGAAGAGCTCAGGGAGAGGATCTTAACAGCTTGTCAACACATCAAGGACACCATCACATCACGAGTTAAGAGACCAAATGTCCGTAGAAACCTGCGTGCCTGCATTCGTAACGGAGGTGCCCACTTTGAGCAAGACGTGTAATGTTCTATAATTGTATTGTTCATTGATTCCGTTCACTTGAAGATGAATGAAGTATTATTTCTTGTACACAAATGTGAATGTCAGCAACATTTGTACCTTGTTGGATAGCAGATGTCACAAGGAAGTAATTTAAGTAATTTGTACGCTTCGTGTCATACCATTTTTGTTATTAATACGTTGCCAAGTAAACTAAGAGTGCATTTTTCTATCATCACTTGTAAGTTTAGACCCACCCGGTACTTACATGTGATTGTTATTTTGGAAAAACTGATTTTTCAACGAACCACTTATTTGTTAGCTATCAGAAAACTCTGAAATATGTTCCATACAATGAGCAGTTTTTTCTCAATTCATCTTTTTATGTGGAAAATTGTCATTTTTTAACAAAACAATTGAAATTCGATTATCTCGAAAACTACTGATTTTCGGACGGGGTATCATATGGTCAAATTTATTGCAAATTGTCTCTACTTTAACCCCTTTCAGGGAATACATCTAATTACCAGTCACCCTGTATACATTTTGAAGTGACAGACTTACATTACTTTTCAACATAGTCGCCATACAAGTTTAGGCACTTATAGCGATGAACAAGCTTACAAAGTCCATTGTCATAAAAAGTTGGCGCCTGTGACTTCAACCATTTCTGCTAGCCAGGTCTCCATGTGGGGAAACAAGTGGTAGTCACTTGGTGCAAGATTATGGCGGATGGTCGAAAACCTCCGATTGGCCGAGTGCGGGTGGGCGTTGTCATGAAACAGCAGGACTTTTGCACTCACTTTTCCTCTGCGTTTGTTTTGAATTGCTCTTCACAACTTCTGTAATGTTTCACAATATTTGTCAGTGGTAATTGTTGCACCACATTCCAACCACATTCCAAAAAGTCTACTAGCAGTATACCTTCCGTATCCCAAAACACAGTAGCCATAAGTTTTCTTGCAGACATGGTTTGCAATCATTTTCTAGTTTTTTTTTGATGAACTGGTGTGTCCCCACTCCATGGACTGTTTTCTTGTTTCACAATTAACGTGCTTAACCCAAGTGTCGTCTCCAGTAACAATATGATCAATAAAGGAATCACCGTCTTTGTTATAGGCCTCAAGGAATTTCAAGGCAGCTACCATCCGCTGAGTTTTGTGTTCCTCTGTCAAAATTTTTGGAACCCATCATGCAGAAAACTTATGGCAGCCTAACTTTTGGGTCACAACTTCATGCAATATGCTCCGTGAAATTTGTGGAAACTCAAATAAGAGCTCTGTTATCGTAAAACTGCGATTTTCACGAATATTGTGTGATTTTTGCGACCAGTTCATCTGTCACAATGCTCGATCTCTCACTTCGGTCTTCATCGTGAACGTTTGTGTGGCCATCTTTAAACATGAGGCCCCAACGCCTCACTCCACTTTCACTCAACACATCTTTACCGTAAACTTTACACAGTTGTCGATGAATGTCAATCGGTTTATTGTCTTTTGCCAACAAAATTCGTATGACCGACATCACTTCACAACTCGCGGGATTTTCAATCTGAGCACTCGTGTTAACAATGTATTATGAACAGAGCAGAAGGGACACGAATTTCACACATCCACAGCTGGATGTGCACTGAATGGGTGGAAGTCCCTGCACGAAATGGCTGTGCTCACCCTGACCCTAGCGGAACCCCGACAAAAAAATGAGTGACTTTGTGGATAGCCCTCGTATAATTATTATAGATTGAGGGATAGTAAGGTCGATTCAGTATAAAACGTATCCTCTTTTCTGCATCTACATTTCAATACAATTTCAATCCTGAATTTGTGTTTAGAAATTATGTTGTTTGTGAAATTTTAGGATCGTGCAAACTTGGGTATGACTGGAACTATGGGAGATAAAAACTAACTGGTAAGGTAAGAGTTATGGAGTCTGCAGGATGAAAACAGTGTTCTCCATTCTGTTGCCCTTATTTTTGGTGCAGTTTAGTATTGACTATGAAATTGTTGAAAGTTTCATCATGAACATATACAGGGTGTCTCATAAGTAATAGCGCAAACTGACAGGTGAAAGTACACGGTAATAGAAGCAAAAAGTCTCAGTAAACATAGGTCTGCAAATGAGCCGTTTTCAAGATAATCACGATTGTATGATTACAAGCTGCCACTAACTTAATTGTATGTAAACGTCGTGCCAGTTGGTAAAATGCTAATGTGTGCGAATATGTGGTTACAAGTTGAAGAACTGGAACAGAGAATTGTACATGCTTGTGACCAATTCCGAAACGATCCTGCGGTGTTTGAAAGAATTTGAAACTCGAGGAGGAATCACGTACAGTATTGCATCCAGATGGAAGGACGACAGTTTCAGCATCTCCTTTAACAGGTATGAGTGTACAGTAATTGTAACGTAGTGCTGCATTCCTTGTTAAAGTAAGTAGAATGTTCAATTAAAGCAATGAGATCTCCTGATTTTTCATACTGTATTATTGGTATTTTACCAACTAGGATGACGTTTACAAACAGTGAAGTCAGTGGCAGCTTGTAATCACACATTCACAATTATCTCAAACAGCTCGTTTGCAGACCCATGTTTACTGAGACTTTTTTGCTTCTATTATCGTGTACTTTTACATGTCAGTTTGCGCTATTATTTTTGAGACACCCTGTATATTATAATCATACGCAATAGAATTGGCTTGTTGTAAATTTTAAAATACTACAAGAGTTGTTATAAATAGAGAGGGGGGGGGGGGGTGAAAATTACTATTATTTAATAACACCATCCTTTGACACTTTGTTACTTTATTGATATAGAATTTGTTTGAAAGCCAATTGGCAATTTGGAATAATAACGAGGACAGTATACAAATGATTTAGACTAGCATGTATTATGTGATCCTTGAAAGGCGTTGGCTCCCAGGTTACACTTCGGTCCGCTCCACATATTCTCTGGAAGTTGATGTCCTAGTGCCATCTCTCGGGCAATTTCCATAAGGCTTCATGAACTCTGAATAGGTGACCATGCAGGGTGTTCTTAATATAATGGAAGAGGTCATAGTCACTTTGTGTGAGGTCAGAGGAATAGGGTGGGTGTGGGAGCACAGCGAAGTCCACTGACTGCAGTTCAGTTTGAGTGTGGTCTGTGGCCGTGTATTGTCATGCACACAGCAACACATTCCAAGACCACTTCCCCTTGCATTTTTCAACTCAATATTTGTAGGGATGCACAGTAGAGTTCATTGTTGATGGTTAGTTCCTGTGTCAGCCAGTCCACCATAATTATGCCATGTTATCCCGAAACACTGTTCTCGTGTGTCTTACATCAGACAGTTGCATGTGATAGCACCATGCACATTGACTAAGAGCTAGTGAATATTTGCGGCTTTCTCTCCCTCCTCTGATCACCATCAAAGATGATAGGTTCAAGACGAAGTGACTTACCAAAAATGCCAACAAAATTATATCCTTGATTAGTGGTAACTTTTAAGTTGCAGAGTGAGCATTTTCATTCTCCATAAGAAATACATAGGGGGATATCACACATTTATTAATAATAGAGATCCTGTTTAGAGCACCAACATGAGGAGAAATCCATAACCTAGAACCCTCTATTCTAATTTTCTAATGCTCACTAGTATTTTGACAATAAAAATGAGTTTGCACCTTGTGCAAAACTGTACTGTACCTCATCACCATAAGTTTTGTTTCTGCGTGTCTTGTGTGTCTTAATTTTGTTTTCAACAAGTTTGTCACATGTAAAATTAATTAATTTTTTTTCAATTTTATTTTTAGACGTAATGTTGCACTACAGCCAGGAAAATCAGTGTATGAACTTTCTCTAAATACATTGAAAATAAGCTCATCAAGTGTAGAAATTGAACTTGTGAATACTAAAAAATTTGTGAAGTTCAAGTTCGAGTTATTTGCATTAGCAGATGGAACTTTCCGCATGAAAATAAATGAGTTAGCACCCCTGAAGCCTCGTTACCAAGTGCAGTATGCTCTCGTAGGAGAACCTCTACTCGACAAGTAAGTTTGGTTGTATTGATCAAGTAGTTGTATATATAGCTACAGTTATATGTGTGTTGAACTGTTTATTCTACACATTGTACATTTGTATGTTAAAGTGTCATGCTCTTAACCTTTAGGGGGCGAATGGTCGAAGGCGGGGGCAAAGGTCAAAAGTTTGAAATTTTCTGTATTTACACAAAATTTCCGAACAGTTTTTTATTTTTTTTCAGCCCTGGTATTACATATCCTCAAAGAGTTGTCTTTTATCGTGCTTCCCCTCAAAATTTGGTACATCCAGCATCCATAGGGCTGATGCTAGAAACGGAATTCCAGAAATTGTTCCACATTGTAATATTTTTTTTAGCCAAGAAGTATTAATCTGATTTGAACAAAACTTTGCATGGTTGTAGGGATGTACCACCGCTACATACTACATTTTTTCATTCAGTTTAGTCTAATGGGGAGGGCACAGGGGCCATTTTTTTTTTTTAACTTATTATTGAGAGGCACAATGCTTGTTTTGCCTCCTTGAAAAGGCCTGTCTTTAAGAAAGAAAACAAAACCAATTCCATCTCTCTACAACAATTTGTTCTCAAACCTACGATTTTTTTCATACTTTCTGGCAGGTTTGAAAGACGTGGATTGAAAAGATCCCGTTCACAGAACTTTTCAGGTTGAGAAGCTTTTGTTCGCTAAAGGTTAAATGTGTCCCTATCTGATCAATTGTTGCCAATATTACAAATTGTAACAGAATTCTGGATTGCATTTTAGTGTTTGAATGAGATGAGGTCTAAAACTATCAATAACTCTGGAATGAATATAATGTCTTAACTGAAAGTGAACATTGCAGTATTTGGTAACAAATTGAAAAACATGTCATGATGGTTGTGCAATTAAAGTAACAATCAGTTTACAAGCATTTATTTGGATTTATGTATCTTCATAAGTTAATAATTTTTCAATCTATGAACTAGTCAGTATTATATTTCGCCATCCTTTCATGCATCAGATGTTACAAGTGAGGTTTGGTCAAAAGGGGAAAGGGATATTATAAATACTTATACACTAATTGTTCTGCTTCAATATTCACCAGAATATGTATTTGTTAACAAGCCCTTGTAATCAAAGGGTCCTGAGTTCGATACCCAGTGGAGGCACAAGTGGTTCGGATCCCACTTTAAACTGTAGGTCCAGTCCCGATTAGCCTTACTGTGCATAAAGTGGACTTAAAACACCAAGTCAATCAATCAGTTATATTTGTTAACAAGCTATTTTTTAAGGCCAATACATTGAGTACATTACTATTAATAATTTCTAATATAACTGTGGCTACACACCAGTGATGAAATCAGAAGAAATGATTTTTTTTTTAGGCAGTGTGTCACATTCAATGTATCTCTATGTATGATAGTAGGGATGTGCTGAAGCCGATTACAGATGTATGAAAATCGGCAGAAATTGACATATCGGTATCGGAATCGGCAAAAATCCGATATTTAAACCGGTACAGATTATACTAGAGTTTTACCTTCTAACAAGTTTTATATTATAGTTTTGTAAGATTTATTGAAAATTTGGTTATGATTCGTCATTATTCTAAAGTTTTTGTAATAAAATTATTGCAAACTCTCATTCAGAGGATCAACCTAACTATAAATCGGAAATAAAACAGTACATTGCTGTTGTATTGGAAAATCAAAAATGAGTATTCAAACCTGAAGAAAGTGCTGAGAAATTACTTGGGCATACCTGCTTCATCAGTATTCAGTGATAGTGTTCAGTGTTGCTGAACAGATTTGCGATAAGAGAAGAAGTAGGTTACTTCCTGAAGTGCTTCCAAATCTGGTATTTCTGAAGTTTAATCTGGCAGAACAGGAATTCATTTTGCATTTCAAAGAATTGCTTGTGTACTAATGTTAAATCTCTAGGTTCACATAACCTTTTGTATGTACATTCGCATCTCTTGAGAATATATATATGTATATACCTATGATATGCAATAGAAATGTACATAGCAAATTTATTCTTGTCATGCAGAAAATAAGATCCCATTTCTGTTTAATAATCTTATGTATCGGAATCGGTTAAATATCGGCATCAGTATCTGTTTCAAAAATTATCGGTGAGTACATCGGCATCGGTAAATTTTCAGCTTCGTCACATCCCTATATGATACAAAAATGCATGTTAGGGTTGAAAGATAATTTATTTTTATATTTTTTCCTAGTTTGCTAGATATAAATGTAAGAGAGAGAATTAGTCCGTCAAAAGCAAGTTAGTCCCTAAATATAATTTGATACAAGGGAGTTGGTAAGATTATTGAGGATAAGCAATGTTTGCCAAGTTTAGTTTTGTTGCTTATTGGATGGAACAGCATAAGCAGCAATAATTTTTTTAGTATACCCTTTTGAATTGAAACCATTCATTGACCATTTTAGACAGAGATGTGAAACTTTTATGAGTTTCTAAAATCAACAGGTAAAAAGAATCAACATTTTCCTCACGTATGACATGCTAACACCATTTTGTCAGACATATAAACTAGTGTGAAAATTTTTCGGCTGCATCACAAGCAACATTATATCAGCTCCTTGATAAAAGCTTCTAAGTGTCTTGCTTAACATAAATTTATGTTAATGTTCTACTGGAATATTGTATATATAGACATTGTGTTTTAGGTTAGAAGTTGTGGAAAGGACACCAGAATATGTTACGATCAAGTCTGGAGAAAATAAAGCGGTTCTGCATGCAGCTCCCTTTAGAGTGGATTTGTACTCTGGAGAAGAATTGGTCATAAGTGCAAATGCAAGAGGTCTAATGAATTTTGAGCACATTAGAGAAAAACCTGGCAGGTAAGTTACTTTTTGTATAAGCAGTTGCTACAGATAAATTTTAAAATTATGTGTGTACATATTCTATCCAAAAAGAGAAAGTTTGAGGTAAGAAAGGCCAAGGGATAGGTAGCAAATGAAGGGATACATGCAGTAAGCTTGGTATAGAGTGAGTGACTGAAAATAACACGTCTGTCCAAATCTGTCAATCTAAACTGATTAATTCTTATTCTCGATCGTACTGTTCTTCTTTCTACTCCCTTCCTCTCACTCACTAATCTTGTATAATCTTCCTACTATGACTGGTATAATATGCATTCTATATTGAGATCAGTGTTTGTTATTTCTGTTATCTCTTTCGTATCTGAACTTTTCAATAGAATAGAAAAGTTTAAACGGTATGTATTAGTCAAACTACAATGTTGAAACTATTCTAAAAACTATTATAGTAAAATTAGTTTAATACGAAGTAATTTTGCTTGTGGGTAATATTTGCCCAGTATGCATCTTTACATTATGGCAGAGAGTGCTCATCTTAGTCTCTTTTCCCCTCATCTTTATCAGTTATGTAACAGAATAAAGATGTTCAAACAACAAAATTAGTTTAATCAATGAAAGCAACAAACTACATGCTTTAAAACAATTACAATTTGGACTTGATGAAGTAATTTGGCTTGTGGGTAATATTTATTCAGCAAGCATCCTCACATCCTAGCAGAGAGTTGCACCCTGTTGGGTTAATTATCTGAATACTCCTTCAACCCTATTGACTTAAGGAGTTTAAAATAAATCAGTGCAGTTACACAATCATGGCACATTTATTGAAAAAAGGTATTTGTGTGATGTCAGAGATTTTTGATGCATTTGGTCATGGAAATAGATTTTGATAATTCTGGGAACAGAAGTGTACTCCGGTTTTGAGAGTCAAAAAGCAGTGTTGATGGAGTTTGATGTATTTAACTATATATTATAAGGGTTTAACTTGAATGTTAATGTATTGCCATTAAGATTATGATTCTACTCTGAGATTCAGCGAATGTTATGGGTAGGGTTTTAATCAACCAAGAATTAAAAAGAAACAAAAAAACACTCATTCAAGAAGAGCAACGCTTTACACTGCCACACGCAGACCCTATGCTGTGTGTGGTGTTCCGTGCAGGTAGAGGAGGCTTTTGTAGACTTACGGTTCATGTCAATGATATCAGGTCGATCACATTTAAACAAGACATTTATTCAATAAAGAACATAACCTGTGGCATGGCATGGCCACCACCAAACATGGACATCTTCACTGTTGCACAAAGAACACAAAGATAAATATACAAAAGACTTGGTACTTACAGATCAGCCAATTTCACACAGTACGTTTCATACCTGGGGCCATACACTTTTTCACCACCACAAACTACATCCCGACACGTGGCAATTTATGGGGCACACAAGACAAAAGAATGGATAATTCCTGCTTCCTTGAGGTAATAATGACTTTGGGGAGTGATGTTATTGGGAGGGTTTTAATCAACCAAGAATTAAAAAAAAAAAACACTCATTCAAGAAGAGCAACGCTTTATGCTGCCACACGCAGACCCTATGCTGTGTGTGGTGTTCCGTGCAGGTAGAGGAGGCTTTTGTAGACTTACGGTTCATGTCAATGATATCAGGTCGATCACATTTAAACAACACATTTATTCAATAAAGAACATAACCTGTGGCATGGCATGGCCACCACCAAACATGGACATCTTCACTGTTACACAAAGAACACAAAGATAAATATACAAAAGACTTGGTACTTACAGATCAGCCAATTTCACACAGTACGTTTCATACCTGGGGGCCACACACTTTTTCACCACCACAAACTACATCCCGACACGTGGCTATTTATGGGGCACACAAGACAAAATAATGGATAATTCCTGCTTCCTTGAGGTAATAATGACTTTGGGGAGTGATGGACGCACTTTCCAGGCATTTCTTGGAAGGATTGCTGGATATAACCATGGATGCTCATGGATTCTTCATGGATGTTCCTATGACTCCTTCTTGCCAACCACGTGGTCTCGATTTCCCACTTTGGGTATGGGACACAGATATCGGCACATTGGCGAAAATTGCACTCAGAACCTTAAAAGAGGTCTTGTCCACCATACCCTGTGTGATAACACCCACTCAGGTCCATATTTAGCTTATATGGGCCTTGCATGCCTATTTCCAGTGTAACTCCATTGTTTGCGGCCATTAACGCACTGGTTTTGGCCAGCAACACAACACCTGGCTTGCTCTCAGGCAGCTAACAATCACAAGTGAGCTTGAACGCCAAGCTCAGATCATAACAGGACACCTGACTGCCTCGTGTGTGACGTCCCAGCCTTGGAAGCCTCTCATGGCTAGCTGAGGTCACATGTGGCTTTTCCTTGTCTTTCGAGGTTCCAATTCCTTCCACTAGATGGCAGAGTTATCAGGTGGTTGAAAAATGTAAGGAAAGGTGTTTTTTTTTCACCTTTTCTGGCTTATTTATGCCAGATAATTAAAAACGAGTTTACTTTCATAAATTAGGCATTATTTTACCTATGCACAAATGTTATCTTTTATATTTAATAAAAAATAAGGGATTTAGCAAATATATGATTCGGAGCACATGTTTTTTTTGTATTCAAGATGGCTACTGTCTGCCTGAAAATTGTTACTTTTTAATCTTTGTATTTGTCTGTGTTCTTGTCAGCTCTGGGGTTGCAACTACTAGAAGCATGTTATTTACAGTTAAAAATAAATTATCATTGTTAGCGAGTTTTTGAAAAACATGCTGAAATTCCTACAACTTTTAATCTATCCTGAAAAGTAACCTTGCATCATTGTGTGTTGTCTTAGATTTTACCATTGCCTGGCTTATTTGTCATAAAGCAATATAACTTATAGAAAATTTATGATCCATTTTAATGATTCTGTAGTAGTGGCAATTTTCTCCTGGCTTTGCAACATCTGTAATTAATGCATATAGATAAACTTTTTTAAAACTAGTTTATTACTTTGTAGGTCAGTTGACCTATGTATGTTCATGAGTGTCGCACATATAAACATTTTTTTAGGAAGATATTTTCTATATTTCTCATACGACAAATACAAATTTTACGATTTCTTTGTCATGGTAGCTGTACACTTGATCTCCTGCCAGAACTGAGTCACTTTGCTCGGTGATGCAAGAAAGTTCCGCTAGAAAGTGAAATTGTGATAAACATCCATTTACACATATTTGGAGGAATTATTCCATGTATAACATCCACCATAGTTTCTTTATGGGATAAAATTTTGGAAAACTTGGCATGCTACGGTATTGTGCAAATTAGGTGGGACAAAGAGGTAAACATGTGCTAACATTGAAGTATGAACATTTTATTTTTTCTGTACAGGGAAACTACAGTTACACAAACTTTTTTGTAATGTTTGTATTAATTACAGTTAAATCAAAGTTCAAGACTATGTTATTTTCATTTTAGTAGGAGATATGACCTCCTTTAGCTTTAATAACATTGTTCACTCTTTCACACATGGAATAGATTATTTTACTGCACATGTCCTTCACTTCTGCATCCCTATGCCATATTTTGAGGACTCTCAATCATCTTAACTTTTGTAGAGCAGTCCATTTTGCGTATACAAGCCTTGAGAATGGCCCTCAAATTTTCTATAGGTTTTAAGTCTGGCAAATTACCAGGCCAGTCCAGCACTGTCAGTTTTTATTGGGTGAAGAAACTTTTTCGTGATCTTGGAGGTGTGGGCTGTAGCCAAATCCTGCTGAAACACTCGGTCACCACCAGGAATCAAGTTTTTCAATAATGTGTAGGAAGTTTCCTGGTGGTGACGGAGTGTTTTATCTCTTTGTCCCAACTAATTTGCACAATACTGTATATATTGCATAAATATGGTACATTTTTTTAAAGCCTAAAATGCAAGAATGTTGGATTTTTGTGAGTGTGTCTGTTTTTTAAGCGTAAAAAGGATATTTCATTTTATGCCAAATTTGCATTATTTCACAATTTCCAATGCCTGAAAAATGTGACTCTGGATAGACATTTGAGTGTTACCACAGTCTTGTACATTGGCAAAATTATGATTTTCCAACCCATTTACTGTCATGATTTTGTAACACTGCAGGAAGAAAATAAACGAGAAGTTTTTTCAACGTAAAAGAAGAATGGACTTCATCCATGCAAAAGCAGGCCAGAAAAGAATGAGACAGAGATTCTTTTATGCAAAAAATAAATTTCAATTGAGGTATCATGATGGCTTCTTTAGGCATGCAGATTTATGAAATGAATTGGTTTGTTATAGTGTGCTGCTGCATTTTCTGTTTTTGTAATATACAATGTTTTAGAAGATACATTTGAGGACAATGCAATTCTGTGTGTGTGAAAAAAATGCTAATCATTCTGTGTCAGTGCATGAGATTTTTTCAGTCACCTGCTTTTGCATGGACCTATTTGTATGTATCCATACCATGCACTGAGTAGTACTGCTGAAATGTTGAAAATATTCAGTTTTAGTGTTAGTAACATTTGTTCACTGTTCACCTGTAGTTAAATACATACACAAGACTAAAAGTGTACTTGAAGTAGTACAATTTTTATCTACTCCAAGCAGTAGCGAAGCGTAGTCTTACGAAGGAGGCAAGCTATGTATAACCAACCAAAGGTTGGGTATACATCCCCAATACATACAGGCAGCACTCCACTCCAACCAAAGTACAAGGCCAATTCAATTCAGGTAAAATTAATAGGAATAGACATTCCCAGATATGTTAAGATTAACAGAAATTAGGCCTAATTAGTAAAAGTATGATAAAACATCAAAATATTAAGTAATTAATAAGCCCCAGACCAAAATTCATTGGTTATCAAAAATACAGCCTTTGTGGAAAAAACAGAGTTCAGAGAGCACATGTTGTTTTTCATGCAAATTTCTTATTAATACAGATATTTTCAGGATAACATTTGTGCAAGCACAAATTAACTTGCTTTCCCTGAAAATAACTTCAAGTCACACTTATATGTGCAAACAAACCACAAAAACATCAAAAAATCGATGTTTTTGGACAAAAGACAATCGGTCTCACAGCACCAGAGCCATCTGGTGAGAGTCAGTGGAACTAGCCCTGACTAGACTGCCATCTATTGGGCTTCTCAAGGTACTTGATGAAGGCAAGTAACCCAAGGTGCTGTGGACCAATCAGAGGGCCTCATGGGCGTGGCTACCAGACAATGAGTCTGTGATAGCTTTTAACATGTGAGGAAGCCATCTTGATCTCACTTCTTGCTAACAGTTGGTACAGTTAACATCGCTCCAAGTTTTGGGCCAGAGTAGGCCAGTGGAGAGAGGACAATGGAGTCACCAGCGTGTGAAATAGCCAATAAGGGCTTAGGAATAGTCCTGTAGTGTATAATATGAACGAATTACAGCACTGGAAGTGTCTTAAAGTGCATGGAACCAATATCCATGAAAATTCTGAAATTCTCAAAAGCACATGGTGAGGACAATGAGCCTCCAGGAAGCCATGATGCTTTGTATCCAAAGACATCCATAATTAGTCGGCCCATCCTGTGTGATATAGCTCCCTGAAACAGTTCATTTGCAAGACAATACCCATATGTCTTAAGATACCGCTATATTTTTAGTGTAAATTCACAAAAATCCCCCATTTATAGTTGGAGTGACAAGTGTGCAACAAGGCCCAGGTGTGGTAAGGTGAATGCAGAATATGTAAGTACAGTGTTTTTATTACCCATTTTGTTGGTTCCAATTGTAAAAACAATCTTATAAGTTTGTGCAGTGCTTGTATATAGTTAAATGTATTAGTACCCCGAATATTAAATGTGTCTTTCCAACATCTTGATTTATCAATTCATATTTGGGCGGGTAAGTCCGGGAAGCGTACTTCTCGCTCCGGAATAAACAGGCTGAAAGTCCCTGTGATAAACCAGCAATCATTCCTCGGAATGGATGCTGGTCTACTGGGGACATCCTCCATGTTAATGGTCACTGGAGGACAGCGTAGAGCTGCACGGGGATGGGTGCGTCCAGGTTGCACAGCAGAGTAGTTTCATAGGTTCAATCAAGCCCAAAGTGGGTGAGTAGGTTAGGTTAACCTATCCTATTGTTCGGCAACGTAACCTGGAGGCACGTATCCCTGGACCAGCCGCGTAGACGAAGCCATTCGACTCTCGAATCCATCGTCTGTCTTTATGTCTTTGTCTTTTGTCTCTTGCGCGGATCGCAAGATTATGAGACTCAATACCGGCACTCCCCAAATATGAATACCAGATCAAGGTCGTTGGAACGGCCAGCAGGTCGTGGGTTCCCACCCAACGGTAGTGCAAGTACCAGTAGTAACCCCCAACTTGACCTCATTGTGGCAATGCTCCAGGAGCAAGCGAAAGCCTCTGAAAATGTTAGTCAGAAACTTGAGGCACAGGGTCAGAAACTTGAGGCACAGGGTCAGAAACTTGAGGCGAAAATTGATGTTCAGGGTAGGGAATTTGCCAAGGCATCGGCTGAGGTAAATAAGAAACTTGAAGCCGTAAGGACGGAATTCCAGGCCAGACTGGACTCCATCCACAATGCCACCACGAAGACCTCAGAATTGTTAACTAAACAAGTAGCGACCAACACCAATAGAATTAACCAAATAGAGGTCCAATGTAATGACCTAGAGTTAAGATTAGGTAGGGATTTTACACAAGTGTCAGGCCAGATTTCGCAACTGAGGGAACTCGTTAGCGAAGTGCAAGGCGGTGACAATCAGACCACCACAGCTCAGATTCTAGGGAGGTTGGATGCCCTAGAAAACATATGCAGAGAGCTCACTTGCAGTGACCACATGGTCACGATCGAGAACAGGGTTCTCGAGCAAGTGAGGAAGGAAATGCCGAACTGTCAGGCGGAAGGCC
This sequence comes from Lepisma saccharinum, assembly GCF_977018435.1. NCBI lineage: Eukaryota > Metazoa > Arthropoda > Insecta > Zygentoma > Lepismatidae > Lepisma > Lepisma saccharinum. The sequence continues at coordinate 20,466,155 of NC_139253.1, forward strand.
GCAGCTCGCATGTATGCATTTCCGAGGGCCAAGTCACTGAGCAGCGCACCTCCTCACAACAAAGGGTTGGTGAGGAGCAGCTGCCAGCAGAACAAAGGTCTGACGATGCAAGCCTGATGAGGATTCTTGCTTGCCTGGAAGGGATGGAGAGACGAATAACTCAGTCCGCCCTTCCACTTACGTCAGCCACCATGCCCGTCTCACCTGCACGGAATGTGTCAGTCTACCATGCCTTGCACAAAACTAAACGAAGACCTAAGGGTTACGAAAGCTCTGACCAGAGTAGTGGCTATGTGTCTCCCCCTAACAAGTACCACCCACTTGGTAACTCCCCGGAATCCAATTCCGAAAGCTCGGATGCCGAAGTCCGCAGCCAGAGGAAGAGGAAGAATCGGAGGAGGAACAAGAGCAAACCTAGGGTTAGGTTTGCTGATCTCAAACAGCTCCCAACCTTTAACGGGCAGGGGAACAGGCTGGCCTCAGATTTCGTGCAGGAGTTTGAGAGAGATCTCACTCTCCTGGAGGTAGATTTGGCGGATGCCCTCCAAATAATCTCGTTCTGTCTACGGGACGAGGCAGGGCAGTGGTACGAGAGGAACGAACGAAAGTTCAAGTCCTACTCGGATTTCAAAAGGCAGTTCCTCTCATATTTCCAAGGGGATGGGTGGAGAGCTTCTTCCCTTGCGAAGGCTCTCAACGAAAGGTACAACCCATCCCAGCACAGATCAGTGCACAAATATTTCTGGCGCCAAGTCAAAATGATTAGGCTTGCGTTGCCAGAAATCGCCGACAACCAGGTTTTCACCCACGTTGTGCAACAGCTGCCGCGCAGCTTGAAGGACCAGTTAATCCTGGCTCCCTTCGTCTCTCTTCAGGAGGTGGCCAACTCCATACTTCGGTATGAGAGTGTGCAAGTGCCACAATATCCTGAGAGGGAAGTTGCAAGGCCAGCACGACCCAATTACGGGAAAACTACGACTCGCATTAACCGGACCTATGTGAGTCTTGGTCAGGGTGAAGCGAGCGGTTCATCCAAAAAGGAGGACGCTCACATGTGCAAATCTGCGAGGGGCTCCCGGCCTAAGGAGTACCCAAACAGAACCAAGGTAGACCGGAGAAAGGGTGGAACATCCCAGCGTAAGAGTTCCGCCAGCTCACACGGGTCTTCCGAGCATCTCGCTGAGGTGCATCCAAATGTGCACAACCAGGGAAACTAGGTAGGCAACGTCCTGACGTGGGGAAGGGCGATGCCAAACCTAAACCTGTCCCACAATGTTCAGATTCATGCAAGCACACTCCACTGATAAATCAATATCAGGCAGTGGGTGATTCAATGTTGTCACGTCTTGCGCAAAGAAAATTCGGGTATCCTGTCCAAAGAGACAGTGATGGTAATTACCACATCGGACTTTGCATATCTGGACAAACCTCAGCGCAGTTGCTCAGTGCTTTGAGAAGGGAAAAGTGTGTACATAAAAATGTGTTATTAATGGTATCCACAAATGATATGCTCCGAGGGAAGGACACCAACCAGGTGTTCCGGAACCTCCAGGATATCATTTACACCCTAAAGAGGAAAGGTGCTCAGAAGGTCATTGTTCTGACTCCTCCACCAGTTCCCAGGTTAGCCAATGAGAACCGACACAGGTTCTGGGCCATGTATGACTCACTAATTGCAAAAATATTATCCCTTGATGATAATAGCAATGTAAGGGTTCTGGATTCCTCATCGAAATTTGTGCACAAGGGCCAAGAAATGAACATGTCGCTGTTCGAAGAAACCATGGGTTACGGTCAAAACATGAGACCCGACCTGGTTCACTTCAGCCCACGAGGTATGGACGCCATACTCAATGCACTCGATGAGGTAAAATGGTTCACCAAACCAGGTCACACACCCAAGGGTAAACAAATGGAATCTCAACAGAGTGAGATGAATGCCATTCTGCCCTATGAGCAACCCTCGGGAAACTAGCCTGTGCTATTCTCGCTGGGGGTGATGGTGGCCAGGGTGTAACAATTCCTACTCGGTTAGTAAGCATGGAATTTAATAGTGAGGAAACTCATTGATTTATATTTTTGTACAATTTTTACTTCCTCAAAGAATCATAGTAGATAATGGTCCCCAGTTAGGGCCAAACAATTCACTCAGGAACTCCATTATGGAACACTTTCATATTCCTACAGGTGAACAAACCGAATGGGATCAGCAATTGTTCATGGCTGTATCCCGGACGGCCGAAAGGCGAAACAAAGCCAACAATAAGGTAAATGAGTCACAGCAAAACAGAACTGTGATCAAAGTGTATGATTTAGTTTTTCTTAAATCCCATCTCCAAAGCAAAGCTCTAGAGGGACAGACCCACAAATTGTTCCACACCTTCTTCGGTCCATTAGTTTGTAGTGATCAGGTGACAGATAACATATTTAATCTTGTTCATTGTGTTAGCGGTAAGAGCCTACCCAACCAACATGTCAATAACATGAAGTTGTGGAGGTGTAGCTATAAGGTGTATAGTCATTACATTGAGAAGCTCAGACTACTACATCCGGTGTTAGCATCGAGAGTACCTCAAAGAAGTTAATTCAAGCCAAGGGGCCTCTGAATTCAACGAGGACTCAACCTCAATCCCGACGGGGTGCAGCCGTTTCCCTACGACTTGCTTTGTCTGTTGGTAAGACGAGTAACTGCGCACAAATGGCTCCACCCTCGTACCCTTGTGATACTTCCCCATGGAAACTGTTGATGTCTGCTCGTCAGCTCTACGTTTCTTCCTAAACCCGATATCAGTAGGACCTAGGAGAGAAGTACGCGACGGTACGGCTCCTGCGCTATAGTATTAGTCGCATAAGAGGTATTGGTATCCCTCTAGCGCATCCAGGGTAAGACGCACGGATAGGAGTGTACAACAGGTACAAGATGAGGAGAAAAAGCTACACATTTTTCGAACACTAGTATTAATATATGTTAAAGGTCAGAGGTTTTGTGAATGAGGTTCTGTCTGGTCTGTGACATTCACCCATTTGTACATAGGGTAGAAAAATTTATGTCAAGATCGTGTAAGGGATTATTTTATCATTGTATGCAAAAGTCAATTTCAGTGTTGTATACCAGAGTATTTCATTGTTATATACAAAAGATTATTTCATTGTTGAGTATAAAGGTCATTTTCATTGTTGTATACAAAAGTATTACTTCAGTATTATATGCCAAGGCAATTTCATTGTGGTATAAAGGGTAATTTCGTTGTTGTCTACCCAGACCATTTCTTTGTTGGACACAAAAGTGAGTCCAACCATCATATAGAGGTTTATTTCCCTATGAGTACAAATCTATGCTAGATCGCTCACTACCAATCAAGCAAAATATTGCTTAGCAATCATTGGGTATTTGCACTACCGATGGGTTGGGTTCGACCAAACCAGGGTTAGCAGTAATAAAAATATGCGAGCACCCCCAAACATATAGTGTTGTTTATAAGGAACAACCCAAAAACCAACAAGGGTAAGGTCAAAGCCTGCGTGTGAAGTGGGGCCAGTGAGTACATCACTCCAACTCCCCCTCAGTGTCACCACAAAACCCCGGAGCAAACATACAAAAGTGCATGGTGTCATAGGCAGCAGCAGACCCCCAAGCATATTATACCAGGAACTAGAGACAATCTTTTCAGCGTTCCCACAATATGGGGAAGCAGGGAGTGTGTCAGGGGTTCGTAATCGAACAATGACATCCAGAAACGAACCACCATGACAATCCTACAGACTTCACAAAATGAGTGCATTCCACAGATTGTACACAATCCCAATGGACAGCCAGGTCGAAGCATTGTTCCGCCAAGCGAGCAACAAAAACATTTGATGGCCACGCAAAGTGCACAAAGCCAGGCGACAGCTATCTCCACCTAAGGAGATATTGAAGAACAATTGTGAGGTGATCAAATGTGGACAACATACCAAGGTGTATGCTGAACATTTTTTGAAGGTACTGCACCCTCAAGTGAATGAGGGGCAGAGACATTAGATACGTACCTAAAAACTACTAAGCAGTTCGAATACAAAAACTGTATTCAGTGCGGCAATAAGCAGATATAACATGAATGACTAAAATCATTTATTGAAAACTTTTAAGTGTGTTATATTAACCATGTATATACCGTCTAGGAAATCGTTCGATATATCGGACAGAACAATATCTCAAACATAGATCCAAGTGACGGGCAAGAATAATTGCAAATTTATTTTCTTTCATGTATATGTTCTTTTCGGACCAGCATGGTCTTAACAATTCAGTGTGTATATAAATATTTTGTGTATGTATTTGGGTATAGTGTAGTAAAGGGTAAAGAAAAATGATCCGCTTCACGTATCCTTTTTCTTTTCCCGAGGGCCCGGGATATGTATAACCAACCAAAGGTTGGGTATACATCCCCAATACATACAGGCAGCACTCCACTCCAACCAAAGTACAAGGCCAATTCAATTCAGGTAAAATTAATAGGAATAGACATTCCCAGATATGTTAAGATTAACAGAAATTAGGCCTAATTAGTAAAAGTATGATAAAACATCAAAATATTAAGTAATTAATAAGCCCCAGACCAAAATTCATTGGTTATCAAAAATACAGCCTTTGTGGAAAAAACAGAGTTCAGAGAGCACATGTTGTTTTTCATGCAAATTTCTTATTAATACAGATATTTTCAGGATAACATTTGTGCAAGCACAAATTAACTTGCTTTCCCTGAAAATAACTTCAAGTCACACTTATATGTGCAAACAAACCACAAAAACATCAAAAAATCGATGTTTTTGGACAAAAGACAATCGGTCTCACAGCACCAGAGCCATCTGGTGAGAGTCAGTGGAACTAGCCCTGACTAGACTGCCATCTATTGGGCTTCTCAAGGTACTTGATGAAGGCAAGTAACCCAAGGTGCTGTGGACCAATCAGAGGGCCTCATGGGCGTGGCTACCAGACAATGAGTCTGTGATAGCTTTTAACATGTGAGGAAGCCATCTTGATCTCACTTCTTGCTAACAGTTGGTACAGTTAACATCGCTCCAAGTTTTGGGCCAGAGTAGGCCAGTGGAGAGAGGACAATGGAGTCACCAGCGTGTGAAATAGCCAATAAGGGCTTAGGAATAGTCCTGTAGTGTATAATATGAACGAATTACAGCACTGGAAGTGTCTTAAAGTGCATGGAACCAATATCCATGAAAATTCTGAAATTCTCAAAAGCACATGGTGAGGACAATGAGCCTCCAGGAAGCCATGATGCTTTGTATCCAAAGACATCCATAATTAGTCGGCCCATCCTGTGTGATATAGCTCCCTGAAACAGTTCATTTGCAAGACAATACCCATATGTCTTAAGATACCGCTATATTTTTAGTGTAAATTCACAAAAATCCCCCATTTATAGTTGGAGTGACAAGTGTGCAACAAGGCCCAGGTGTGGTAAGGTGAATGCAGAATATGTAAGTACAGTGTTTTTATTACCCATTTTGTTGGTTCCAATTGTAAAAACAATCTTATAAGTTTGTGCAGTGCTTGTATATAGTTAAATGTATTAGTACCCCGAATATTAAATGTGTCTTTCCAACATCTTGATTTATCAATTCATATTTGGGCGGGTAAGTCCGGGAAGCGTACTTCTCGCTCCGGAATAAACAGGCTGAAAGTCCCTGTGATAAACCAGCAATCATTCCTCGGAATGGATGCTGGTCTACTGGGGACATCCTCCATGTTAATGGTCACTGGAGGACAGCGTAGAGCTGCACGGGGATGGGTGCGTCCAGGTTGCACAGCAGAGTAGTTTCATAGGTTCAATCAAGCCCAAAGTGGGTGAGTAGGTTAGGTTAACCTATCCTATTGTTCGGCAACGTAACCTGGAGGCACGTATCCCTGGACCAGCCGCGTAGACGAAGCCATTCGACTCTCGAATCCATCGTCTGTCTTTATGTCTTTGTCTTTTGTCTCTTGCGCGGATCGCAAATGTTTCAGTACAACAAAACATGTAGTACAATGGCACGTCAAGAGGGGGATTAAAGGTTTATAGCCTCATTGGCCCGGTCGCTGGATTTGTCAAAATATCATAATAAAATTACGGTTCTAAAAATAAACCATATGATCCTCAAACGTCACATTTACTTTCGAAATTCCAGGTAACGTTATTCGTATGGTAGTAAACGTCTTACATATGCGAACTTTCCGCATACGACTAAAGGGGTACGTAATTTCTTATTTCTTTATTAGTACTTTTATTTGTTCATTATTTTTTAATGTGGGCAAACGGTGACCAAACGGATTTAGGTAAAATAACTCATTTATTTAATTTACACTGCGTGATTGTAATTTAGGATTTGTGGGCACCCTAAAAATCGCATTCGGAGTCAAACATTAAAATAAAAAGTTAAACACAAACTTTAAAAATTTCATTTCAAACCAAAGAAACACATGCATAGACGATGTACTCACCACAATAAATTCCAAACTCCTTTACATATATAGGAAATTTCCCGCTATCGAACAATTCAACAAATCTTAGGGTCTCAAGGTTCTCAAAACGTGAAGACACTCCCACGCTCTTTCCACAACTGGAAAGCATCCACGCAAGATCACTTTGGAAATCTCTGAAACGACCGAAAGTGATACCAACCTATTTCTTTAATTTTATTCATCATGGGAAGGAAAGATATATCAGTTTGGAGATAGAAATTAAGCGATGGAATCAGAATCATTACAGCAGAAAGAGTATATACATAATATTTAAGTAATAAAGTGAAATACAGAGGCGTGTCCGGGGCCGGGGGAGGGTTGACCCCCCCTTTGGCCCAGTATTCCTATGGAAAGGAAAGTCAAAGGCAGGAAAAGATGACAAAATGAGGAGACTACTACAAAAAATCCTGGGAGCACCACTTGTGTCATAATAATAAAACTTAAAACATGTCCTTGTGTTCATAATATGTACAATGTATACGATTTAATTGTGCTGTGTAAATATCAGTAGAGAGTTCTTTTTAGATAGCTTTATTTTCACCCCAAGTTTTATTCAAAAGCAGTCAATTTATTGAATGTGGTTGTAAAATTTGTGAAACAGCTCACTTGAATTACTGTGTAAATAATTTGGCAGTTGCAAACACTGGTGCGGTCAACACTTTTGACGTAATTTGAGCTGGACCGAGCTGGACACAGGGTGCAGACCAAGGTCCGTCGAATCTTCCCTCCCTCCCTGGGGAAACTCTTCACGGGGGTGCAGACATTTCACTTACTGGAAACACAAACCCCCGCCCTTTACCATCTCGCCCGAACTCCCAATATCCATTTTTTTTTACGCGTTTTACAATTCGCGAAATCTAAAATAAATTGTAATATAAAATTATATATATATATATATGGAATTTAGAACAATGATAATAACTTATTTTAGTTATTTTATGACTAAGAATTATTTTTATATTCGCTATCTTGTTTACGTGTTCATGAAGACAAATATTCTTTACTCGTAGTTTTTGGTGGCAATATATCCTTCTGCTTTCGGTTGAGCTCGGCTATTTTCGGGAATAACGCAAGCTCAGCAAGCAGAACTTTTGGTGTAAGCGTTGTGGACGGGTTCCACTCGAATTTCATGCTTCGCCATGTGACTCCTTTGGGTGCGTTATTTTCCCGCAGAGCAGCCGCAAGCATTGAGGCTGGTGCTTGCTACAGAGCTGCTGAGGGAGTTTGCGGCCGTAATTTTTCGCGAAATCGAGTGCGATGGAAACGAAATAAGGCTAAAACATTAAGTACATTAAATGATATTCGAATAATGCAAGCAGTGCTTGCATTGCTTGTACTATATCTTCGCCTCTGACTCCAAGCATGTTGTTATTCATAGTGTTTCTTTTCTTGGTGTTAGCAGTATAAATACATATTTGGCAACATTGACAATGAATGTTGTGTAGATACTACTTTTGGGTTCTGTGTTCAATTCCTGACCACGCCATGAGCATCCTAATTCGTTTGTTCTCTCGTGTAATTACTATGCATCTCCTCATCTTAAACTGAACAGGTTGAAAAGAAATGTAAAATAACTAAAGTACAGTATAATTGCAATAAATGAAGATTTTAAAAAATATATTATTTATGTTGTATTCGTGGTAAGGTTCTGAACCAGTCATAAACTGAAAGATAGTCTTCTACTTGCAAATCATTTATTGATGTAGTGAGACATTTGTATTTTTGAGGGAAAGTTGGTAAATATGTCACAAAAAATCTAATGTATTTATTATTACATTTACATATTTCCTTATTTGTCAATGTAATCTCCACTGATATTCCATCATGTTAACAGAGCATAAAAGTCTTGGGTATGATGTCTCACTTCACATTCAACCTCATTATGTGCAAAATTTTTGCCACCAAATTGAGTTTTTAGAGGATGGTTTTAGGTGACAAACACTTTTCACGGTAAACAGGAAGCTTTATTTTAATGAAAAACTTCTGTAGGAAGTATTTTTGCTCATAAAAAACTAAAAACATCATAGTGTTCTGTTGTACACTGTTCACTTAATTAGGAAATATCTACAATCCTATACTTCATCTTTAATCTAGATTGTACTGCCATCTGCTGACACCTTTTGTAACTACTAACTACCATTATAAGCTCTCCCAAACTGCTTGTGGCCTGTTTACTGGTTTTCCTCCGTATACTAAATGTGCAACAGTAGTAGCCTTCATTATAAATGAAACTTATTTTTGATATTTTGAATTCCAAGTTCGCATGCAGAAAATTGTGACTACATGGTATGATGCTTATTCTCTTAACTATTTAATAAAGTAATTGTAATTGAAGAGGTAATCCCAGTTTTTAATATTAATTTTGTTTTATTTTATAGTTCCTTCTTTTCCCGGTTTATATATCCATTTGTGTAAGTTGGGAAAATTATAAATCGATTTGAAAGCAGTCTATAAAGCACTTGATAGTCAACTCTTTGGCTGGCTGATATGTATTTTTTATTTGCACCAGATTTTTATTTCATTGCTACAAAATCTGCTGATGTTAACTTCGTTATGTTGTGTGCAACATGTGTATTTATAACTATTGCACAAGCACAATTATGTTCTGAAGTCTTTTCATTTCTTACATTAAGAACACCTGAGATTGAGTCAAAATTTTTGATTAATTGTAATACTGTATAAGGATATTCAGTTCTTGAAACTGCGACCATGCACAGGCATAATGTTTCGAAGCTCGGTCATTGCTAAGAAAAAATACATAAATAGTACTTGGAAGAAATGCAATAATTTGATATCTGCATAACAAAATCAACAAGCAACAAGGTTGTCGCTAGTTTGTAACTGACTGGCCATTCTTTTCATTCAGAAATGTGTATTTGGTGATTAGTTTGTGTAGATAGTTCACTTTTTATTCACAAAATTTTGTATTTTTGAACTAGAGTACTTGATAAATGAAGTAAAACAAAGTAAGGAATGTTTTAATCATGTCTCTATTTATTTTATTTACTCATTTTATGAAACTACAATTACATTTTTTTTTAGAATAACCTTCAGACCATATTTCATTCATTTCTTCAAGACATCTAGCAAGAAGGGAGAGAAGGAACAGCAGCCAATGAGCTTTTGTGTCTCAATCAGCGAGGCCAAGCATTAGTGCATGACGTTACTTGTGCCACCCTCTCCTCTTAACTCAGTTTCGTATTGGACACATTCATCTTACCCATCACCATTAGCTGCAAGGGTTGGATTCTCCATTTTGTTTTCCTTGAATAATTTTAACAGTGCTGCACATTCATGTTGGGAGATGAAGACTATTTTTAAATTTTTAAACTTATTTTTAGCTTGAGAAGGACAGGACTTTCACACTGGCATGCCTTAGCATTACTGTAATTTTTTTTAATGTGTTGTGTGTGTTTTGTGTAGATACACACCCTACTCTTTTAATATGAGTAGAAACCTTTTAAAATCACAGGTATGACATTTTTTTAGATAAGGGGTTTATCTTGATGAGGACAAGGAGGCTTAACTGCTGAAGATCCATAAACTTTAAATCTTACAATATGTACAGTTCATATTTATTTTTACTTTTAAAATATATTGTACAAGTAGGGCACCAGTGCAACCGTAGTCTCATGAGGCTGCAGATTGACTTTGCATGTGATGTCTGTTGCATGAGCACAGATTACTGTTTATCAGATTACAAAAATTTACTCTCACCTCACCACCTTTGCACTGAAATTATCATTTGTCATTTGGTTATGTTTAATATTGACATTCTTTCTGGTTTGTATGACCTATGCTCTGCATCTTAATTCTCTGAAATTGTCAGTACGGATTTTATTTTTATTTAAATGCTGTTTTATCCTTTGGCAGTGCCAAATTTTGATTTGTGAAAGCAAAAATGTATGGTGGTTATGTACTGTTTGGAAACTACCTTTTCTCTGGAACTTTTGAAACTAAACAATCAAATTAGACTCTAATGCCGTAATAAGTTTCTCTAGGAAGAATATTTATTCTCGCTTCCAGGAAAGAAGATAGGGAAGAACCTGCAGCAGGGGAAGAGGAGGGAGCAGAGGAGAATCCAGAGGCTCAGGAAGAAACTGAAGATCCAGGTGCGTGGGAGGAGAACTTCAAGTCCCACCATGATTCAAAGCCAAATGGCCCCACCTCTGTTGGAATGGACTTCTCCTTTGTTGGAGCTGAGCATGCTTATGGTATACCTGAACATGCAGATTCGTTTGCTCTTAAGTCTACAAAGTAAGTTCACTATACAGCCTGCTATTTACAGATGATTAACACACACATTCTCTATAAGCTTGTATTTTTGTATATTTTTATATTTCAACCAGTGTTTGTTCCATAAACATTCTTTTATTTACCACATGTGCTTGTTATGAGCCGCTATAGCTCGGTTGGTAGAGCATCTGGATATTATACTGAAGACCCAGGTTTGAATCCCAGGCAGGTGATCTAGGCCAGGAATTTTTCCAGTCATTTACCTGTTTCTGCAGGGCTCTGAGACCCACCTAGCCTCATATCAATGGCTACCTGGGGGTGTAACCCTTGGGGGTAAAGCTAGCCGGACATTTAGATGTGTTTATACAGTTGGTTATGGGAAGGAGGGCACGCACATCTTGATGCTACTTTTCCACATACTGCCATTCTCTTTTGAGGCACTTTGTTATTGGCTTGTGTATGAAAACCAGTGAATGTGCAACTTCTGTCTTGAATTACACATAATGTACTGAAAGTAATCATGGTGCCCCATGATATTTGTAGTCATATTAAATCAATATTGTTTTCAGATTTTGCAAAAATTCGGATCTAAAGATTTTCTTGCTCACTTCGCTCGCGATTTTATTGTTTTCTCTAATGCATTGTAAATTACCAGATAAAGAAGTTATGACTACTAAGTACTTCAGACTCTTGCTGCTAAACAGTTTTGTCAATTGGAGGAGCAAGGCACGTTTCAGAGACAATTGATTTATTTATTCATTATATGTGTGTGTGTGTGTATATATATACATACATACACATGTATACCCACCAATCCAGTGAAACTACAAACAATGAAATAAAGTGAGGTTTTTCTTTTGTGACCGAACTTTTATCAATGCTTTTGCCCCCCGAGGGTCTGCGCACCCCTATGGTGGGGGCGTTGACAAAACCAACCACTTTGGCCAAGTGCCCACCATTGTTGCTAAAGCTTGCCACAACCTTCTTGATAGGGCCAATGGCCTCCTAGTGTTTGACTCCCCCCACCCAAATTGGCATACCAGCACTTTCTTGCTTTTGCAGCGATGCTTATAAAGTGAGAGTTCATGTGCAATAGTTCCCATGTGACCTACTACTTGGTGGCAATAAGTCAACAAAGTTGTGTGTAATGCCATGCAGTCCATATTAAAATTATTTTATGGAAATGACAAAATTAGTACTTGATGCTATAAAACTATTTTCTGTGCATTGCACAGTGCTATGAGGTCACTTTTGGAGTGTGGATAGAAATTTAGTAGTTGTAACATCTTGTTGTTTGAAATGATACATAATCTGCACCTTTTTTTTTTGTCATTTTTAGAGAATGAACTTGGGTTTTGCACATTGAAGGTTGTTGCTTTACTGTGCGAACCTTGACATAACTCTTTATCGATGATTACTTTTCATTAAGCAATAAAGCAACAAATTCTTTAGTTATACAGTTGGTATTAGCATCAATATTCAAAAAATGTTTCAGTGGTACCTGATTTATACTTTCTTAAAAATGTCAAATTGAGATTCTGAAATGTATTATGTTGTCTTTTCTAGGAACTCTGAACCTTACCGATTGTACAACTTAGACGTGTTTGAATATGAAGTTGGAAATAAAATGGCACTTTATGGATCTGTTCCAGTTTTGGTCGCTCATGGGTAAGCAGTAGAGGCACATATTTTTGGTAAATAAGAAAGCAAAATTTCGGTACAAAAACAGAGTCTGTCGGGTTCAAAAGCGGTAAATAAAATAAAATTTCGGTGTTATAGCGGTGAATAATCACATCAAAAGTGCTATATAAGATGACATTTTGGTTTTAAAAGTGTGAATATAATCCTAAATTTGATTTAAAAGCTGCACTTATTACACAAAATAAACTTATCTCTTCTAATAGCACATTTATGTACTTACCAGAGTATTAAGTTTATTCCTGTGTAAAGGGGTCCATTTTTTGCTTCTCAAATATTTACAGCAGAATTAATCAATTTTCCGTGAATTGCATAACTGACAGGATACTTCAGACTTCAGAAAGTGTCGCGTCGGTATATAAACGTTAATTTTGTGTTTAAGAGTATATTTCGCATTTTGCAGTTCATTTCGTATTATTTCGTGACAAAACAGGGTAGGAAAATGCACCTCACACCTTCCAGAAACATAAAAAATGAACATTACAGCATGTAATTTCAAATTTCGTGTTTTCGTCAAAAATGAAATATGCATGCCTCTAGTAAGCAGCAATTAAAGTTTTATAAATTATATGTGCTTCATGTTATATTTGAATTTTTTAGTTTGTAGATGAATTTATTTTGTCTCTGATCTCATAAATCAGGTTCAGATACCCATTGGTTAGAAGTAGTATGCTACTTGTAGCAGCACAGTTGTTCGGTTGCACTTTTAAATGGTAGATTAAGTTTTGATTCACTATTATTAACATAAAAGGAAAATTAAGACCTAAAATTACTAAAAAATGCACCCCAAGAAAATATGTCGTACTAACATTACAAATTTTCAATTATTTTCTTCATGTGGTGAATTATTTATGTTAGAATAATACAGTAGAGAAACTAACTAACTAACTAACTCTCTAGCCTTCCTAAACCCGAAGGTTCATGGCTGCAGCAACACAGGCCTTCCACCTGTCCCTATCCTGAGCAAGATCTATATACTCTTTTCCATCCCTACCGATTTCCTTTAGGTCCATCTCAACGTTGTCCCTCCATCTTCGTCTTGGCCTTCCTACTGGTCTCTTACCATCAGGTTTCCCAACAAGAATCCTGTAAACTCCTCTTTCCTCTCCCATTCGTGCCACATGGCCTGCCCACCTAAGTCTTCTTGATTTAATTATTCTAATAATATCTGGACATGAATACAAATTATGTAGTTCTAAATTATGTAACCTTCTCCACTCACCTGTCTCCTCATCCCTTTTAGGTCCAAATATTTTCCTAAGGATCCTATTTTCAAATACTCTCAATTTATGTTCCTCTTTCAATGTAAGGGACCAAGTTTCACACCCATATAATACTACAGGCAAAATTACTGTTTTGTATATTTTAACTTTTAGTTTCTTAGATATTAAACGAGAAGACAAAAGTTTATGAAGAGAGAAGTAACATGCATTTCCTGAATTAAGCCTACTTTTTATTTCCTCTTTAATATAATTTTCATTTTTTAATATTACTCCCAAGTATTTGAATTTGGAAACTGTTTCAAACGAGTTGTTATCAATAATTAGATTTTGATTATTATCTAACACTTGGTTTCGGCCTGTAAGCATATACAGTCAACTCTCGATTCTACGACCCTGGGTATAACGACCCTCTCAAAGTAACGACCCTTTTCCCGGAAACTGTGAAAAATTTAGAAAAAAATTGAAAAATTTGGAAAAAAAGTTAAAAAAATCCCTTCACGAGCACACTACCGCTCACAATTGGGTCTGAACTAAAAATAGACACCACTACACGATTTTGAGTGATATCCAATAGCACTTGACCTCTGCCCTCCCCTCCCTCAAGTGCACCAATGTTACCCTGCACCCGACGGCCGCTACCCAACGTGTCAGGCTTGTTTTACCACTCTTGCTCTTGAATACGCGAGAGGAGAAGATCGAATGTGCTTCGATGTTATTTTAAATCGACCTTGACTTGTTTCCTTGTCCTAAGAGCTGCTGAAAACTTGCGGAGGAGGGAGGGGAGCAGACCGAAATGACAGCTGGACTTGCAGTCTTTGCCATGTGTAGTGGCACATTTCATCGATAAATACACCAGCTTGAGAGATAAGATCGCAGGAAGGTTCCAAAATACACACGTGGCACCTGGAACTCTGGCCCGTCTGTCCAGCTCTGACCTAGAGTTCAGAAGGTTCGCGTGAGTGAGCAACTCTTGGCCTTGTAGCCGACAACTTCCGGTAACCGCTTTCATTCAAAACGTGTTATTTTTTCCCTGTAACACTTCATAAAAAAGCGAAACTGTTAGAGATAATCAAAACCACTGTAGGCCAACTAAAGATCGTCAACCCGCTTATTGCGTTGTCATCCAGGTTTCCATAAAAGTTTACTTCAATCTTACGTGCATCATAATCCCACTTCATACGTTTTCCTAATTGTGTCGATGTCGTAATATCTGCCAAAATTTGTTCCGTTGGCTGACTGACATCTCCCTCTTTTCCTGTCAGCAAATGTGGGGGAGGGGCGATGCAGATTGTTTCAGCCACGATTTTCTTGCACACGGGCTGATTACAGGTGAGGGTGGAAGCGGACCCACCCCTATTCCTTTCCTTTGACGTCTGAAATGGGGCAACCAGTTCTGGATATATTCTTGAAAACGAACAAAAACCATAGAACAATTAAAAAAAAAAGTTCCCCCTTCCTTTCCCTAGCTCATTCTCCGCCACTGGTGTGTGTGCACGGCAATGTTGATAATTGCAGAATTCAGGTCCTATTTTTTTTTATGCTGTTGTCTGCATAGGAAATTTTGCCCGTATTATTGTCTGTTGCATGGTAAAACGTAAAGCAAGGGTGCAAGGGTCATTTCTTTCTTCTTTACACTGCTGTTAGAAGTTCCATCTTATTTTTATTTTTCTCTTCCGCCACCTGTTGCCCAAACTTCCACCTGTTGCTCAACTTCAAGCCGGTCTCCTTGTTTTTACAGCTGGCCCCAGTGTTTTGTCTAGCATCTGCAAAGCTCGTGCTTGCTGATAACAGCAATGACTCATCCAGCCCCAAGGAAAAAGTTATTGTTTTGAATCTTGCAAAGCTGTTTTGATTTGACGATAACCAAATTCGATCTCCAGAAAGGAAAACAAGAGTTAAAACAACTTCATGTTCTGGCCTTCTGTTCTGATAAGCAAAACTGTAAATTTAATTCGCTTCAGCCTTTTCTTCAGAACCATTCATGTAAAAAAAAAAAATGAAAAAAAAATGGAATGTTCGCTGAGACCAATTAAAAAGACATTATTCAAGGGGAAAACTTTTGGAGGAGTGTTTGACATCGAGAATAGTCCTAAATCCAACATTAAATCGTGAGAGTAAATAACGATCTACCATTATGTGAAAATGCGCAGTTTCATAAAGCTTGTTTTAAGTTCATTTTATGCTGATGGGCTAATCGGGACTAAATATACAGTTTAAAGTGAAATTCAATTCCAAACCCGAATGATTATCGACTGGATGCTGGGTGAAAACAGATCGCAAGTTGCGTGTTTCCTTTTTCACGCTGGATTACAATGTAAGTCAAGGAAGGAGTTTGGACTGCTCCCTTGAATGGGGGAGGGGGTGAATGAAGTTGGTTGAAGCAAAGAAAACGTGACCTTTTTTTACGATGTATTTTACACTGCCGAACCAGAACGAAATTTACAGGCTGGTTTTTTTTTTTTGTGTGTGTGCCTAGAAAGGTTGTGTTGTTTCTCCCGAGAGATCTAATCTTACCAGTTAATCTTGTAACAGACAATGCTCCAGTAGACCCGTATAAAATCCAACCTTCATTCTGCCAGATATCTCCCGACTTTTGCTGGCGCCCGTCTGACTGGTGTCAAGATTCTTCGAGTTTCGCTTGCAATAAGCGAGATATTGTTTTCCTTTCCATATGTCTCTGTGCAAATGGGTTTCTCATGAACTAGAATTGTCAGAATTTCCTGGGAGAGCAACGACGGTGCACAATTGAAAGAAAGTAACATTATTTTAAATCCTTTTTTATGAAAACTTTTTCATGTTC
Source organism: Lepisma saccharinum (assembly GCF_977018435.1). NCBI lineage: Eukaryota > Metazoa > Arthropoda > Insecta > Zygentoma > Lepismatidae > Lepisma > Lepisma saccharinum. The sequence goes on from NC_139253.1 coordinate 20,482,611, forward strand.
TATTTTCCATCTCACAACACGCGTCATGTGCATAACAGGTTGCATAACTACCAGGATACATGGTGTTACCATCTCCTAGGCATCTTTATGTCCGTTTGAGCTCCGTTTAAGCTGAAAATTGGTGCAAATTCCAATAACGACCCTTTTCCCGGGAACTGTGAAAGGTCGTTGTATCGAGAGTTGACTGTATTTAGTTTTCTCTTTGTTAACTTCCAAACCTATCTCTTTAGCAGTTTTGAAAAATATTTTAGCATTATTCTTAATTGTATTCACATCATCCCCCAGTAAGTCTACATCATCTGCATATGCTAACAACTGAGTCACACCATTTAATTTTAGTCCTTCTTTAGTTTCTTTTACCTTCCTAACAGCATATTCTAAGGCAAAATTAAAGAGCAATGGAGATAATGCATCTCCTTGTTTTAACCCATCATGAATTGTAAATTTGTCAGACATATTAATACCCACACGAATTTTACTTTCTGTTTCACTGGTGCATATTTTTCATACTAACAAGCTTCTTAGGTATTCCAAACTCTACTAATATATTATATAATTTATCTCTTTTGACCGAATCATATGCTTTTTTGAAATCAATGAATAGGTGATGGGACATTTTGATTATATTCCCACTTTTTTTCAAGTGTCTGTCTGATGTGAAAAATTTGATCTGTAGTTGATCTGTTACATTTAAATCCACATTGATAATCACCTATAATTTCATTAGCATATGGGGTTAGTCTTGTTAAAAGAATGTTAGATAATATTTTATATGTTGTTGAGAGTAGAGAAATTCCACGGTAATTATTGCAGTTCATTTTATCACCTTTTTTAAACACAGGAACAATTATGGATTCTTTCCACTGTTGAGGGATTTCTTCTTTATTCCATATTAAACAAATTAATTTATGAATTTGACATATTAATGAATTTCCACCATATTTAATTAACTCGGCTGGTATTAAATCAATGCCTGGTGCTTTGTTATTCTTTAGCCTTTTAATAGCATCTTTAACTTCAGTCAAGTTAGGTTCTGGAACTAAAGGTTCTGCTGTGTGTACTTCATTTACTTCTGATTTATCTCCTACATGGACATTTAAAAGGTCATTAAAGTAGTTCTTCCATCTATTTAGAATATCGCTTGGGTCAGCAAGAAAATCACCGTCTTTATCTTTTATCAAGTTTACTTTAGGTTGCCATCCCTTTCTAAACTCATTTACACCTTTATATAATTCTCTGATATTTTTATTTTTGCTGTTTGTTTCAATTTCGTTAATTTTGCTTTTCAAGTAATCTCTTTTTTTACTTCTAAACGTGCGGTTAACTTCTCGCTTTATTCTATTATAATTGTTTAGATTTGTATCATCAGAGTTATTTAACCACCTAAGTCTAGCCTGATTTCTTATTTCTATTAGATTATGACATTCATTATCAAACCATGGCTTACTTTTTCTCGGTTTATGGTATCCTATACTTTCTTTAGCTGCTGATTCTATTGCATTACGTATGTGCTCCCAATTCTTATTTACGTCTGTTTCATTTATATTTTCATCATCATTTAAATCCTGCAAAACATCAAATCTATTTGACAGTTTAATTTGGTAATCTTTCTTAATTCTCTCATCAGCAAACTTTCCTGTATCAAATTTTTGAACTTTTAGATTTTGTTGCTTAAGATTTATCACTGAGAGTCTTTCTCTTAATTTAGCAATTACTTAATAATGGCCACTGGCACAGTCAGCACCTCTATGTGTACGAACGTCAATTATACTAGTATGCCTTCTCTTATCAATGAGAATATGATCTGTCTGATTATGAGTTTTACCATCTGGAGAAGACCAGGTATATTTATGGATATCTTTATGTTTAAAAGTGGCCGCGGTGGCTCAGTCGGTAACGTGTCTGACTACCATGCTCAAGGTCCCGGGTTCGATCCCCGGCCGGTTCAAATCCGGGAACTTTTCTAACGGTGGAAGCGGCCCCGGCGCCTACCCAGCATCGAATAACATGGGTACCTGGGGGAAACCCTGGGGGGTAAAGGCGGTCAGAGGCGTGATGCTGATCACATCACCCCCACTCACGACCGGATCAAGAAAGTGTGGGGCGTTACCCTCACACCCCCTATACGCCTTCATGGCATGGTGCTATGCACAGGGGAACACTTTACCTTTACCTTTTTTTAAAAGTGGTACTTTTCACAATTAAATTCTTTGAGGTTGCAAAAGTAATCAATCTTATACCATTATCATTACTTAATTCATGCAGACTTTCTTTACCAATCGTGGGTTTAAATGTCTCTTCTTTGCCAATCTGTGCATTACAGTCACCTAACAGAATTTTCATATCATACTGAGAAAATTTATCAAAGACCTGTTCTAACTCTGTATAAAAATAATCTTTAGTATTATCATCTTTATCTTCCGTTGGTGCATGTATGTTTATTAAAATAATTTTACACCACCTACCCTGTAAAACTGCATATGATATCCTATCATTAATAAATTCCACTGTTTTAAGAGCCGAGATAATTCTATTATTTATGAAAAAGCCTGTTCCAAAATTATGATTTTCAGTACCACTGTAGAAAAAAGTAGAGAAACTAATAAAAATTATTCAATTTTAATGTAGGTAAGATTATTTACTTATTCCAAATATTCTCGCAATTAGCCAAAACATTTTCACATATTTCTTGTAGTACACTTCAGAAGACCTGAGTTGCTATGTACAAGGACTGTTTTTGTGGAAATTTACAAATAAATAATTTTGTCAGTCCATAAAGTCAAGTAAATTAAAAGGATTCTTTTTACTTGAACACACACACACACCTCCGGAAAAAAAATGTCCTTGATCCTGTAAAAAAAAAGTGAGAATATGTTGAATATGACCCAAAAATCATTAAAATATACTAGTGTCAAGTAGGAAATGGTCAAATATGCATGCATATACTCCAATTTAATTGGATTTTAATTACATGAATTTCTATATATATTCATGAACATAATACCCTTCATCCCATTGCAAAGTCATGAAAATCCTAGATATACTTTTTATTCTGTCCATAAAAGTGAGGTGTGCTTTGCTTGCAAAACCAATATACATTATTTAATAGAACAGTTCCAGAAATTTAGAACATAACTGAATAATAAACTTGATTGCTCCCCTCAGGTTGAAACGTACAGTGGGCCTTTTTTGGATGAATGCAGCAGAGACCTGGGTGGATATTCGTGATAAATCCGATCAAAATGTTGTCTCCTCAATAGTTAACTTGGTGTCAGGTTCCAGCTCTGAGCCGCAAGTGGACACTCATATTATGTCTGAGAGTGGTATTATGGATGTCTTTTTCATGATGGGACCAGCACCAAAGGATGTATTCAGGCAGTATTCGAAATTGACTGGAACAGCTCCTTTGCCACAGGTAATTATTTTGCATGACAAAGATGAAAGTAAACTAATGTATAAAATCTCTTAGTAGCATATTTTAATCAAGTACAATCTGGGAACGAATATATGTACACATAAATACCTGATAATGTGCAAAATGATACTACATTCACACTTCAATTTGGGAACATTCTTTATTAATTCTTTGCATTACCATTATTGCTGACTTTTTCACAATTCAATATTTACATAAATGGCCTGCAACTTTAACATTCTGCCATTTTGATATTAATATTTGAATTTAAAAGTAAATTTATCTATATGCTTGTTTAAAGTGTAACTGTGCAGGATTGTAGGAACATAACAGTGCTACATGTGAGATTTTTCCATTCACCTTGGTTCATTGTGGTGACTATAGCACCCTCTCAATGAAGATTTTTTTTTGTAAATTTCAAATTATTAAATCTTATCCTTTTGTTAACTTTTATTATTTGGAGATAAAATGTTTAAATTTCACTATAGCTGAGAGTTCTACGGTCATTCCTCAAGAGAACAAAACTCATTTCTCTCTCTACAATTACTGCTTTCACAATTTTTTTATACAGCAGTTCACATTTGGAAAGCACATGCTTGAAAATGTCCTGTTTCAATAGGCTAGCCAACATCAGAAATGGGCATGTTTTAAAGATTAAACATGAAATTTAGAGTTAGTTTAGAGACACAACACTTTTCCGAGTTTTGTTGATTTTTATTTTTGTAATTTAACGATGCCATATTAAATAAGTCTTTTTTTTGATGAATTTGCATTATTGCCCATAATGTTGTCTATTTTCAGTATTTTGCATTAGCGTACCACCAGTGTCGATGGAATTACAATGATCAGGATGATGTGAGAGGTGTTGATGAAGGGTTTGATACCCATGATATCCCATATGATGTGATATGGCTTGATATAGAACACACCGATGGGAAAAAGTAAGTATGAGTGATGTTTTTATTCAGTATAGAGGAACTAATACTTTGCTTCTGTTCATGTACATACTTATTGTGCTGCTTTTAATTTTTAAAATATACCTAAAAATTGTGCATTTAAATTTTGGAGACGAGAGTTAAGAGCTGTCAATGAACATTCGTCACTTTTGTAGGCAGTAAATACGGAGAAACTAGTACTCACTTTTATCCATGAAGATGTTAATTGTTTTTCGATTAATTTCTGTGGCCACTGCCACCAACCTCATTGGGGTGGCAGTGGCCACTGAAATTAATCGAAAAAGAAAGAACAGCTTCGCGGATAAAAGTGAGTACTAGTTTCTCCGTATTTATATACTACCGTGTCTCTCTTTTCCCAATTATGAATTTGTAGGCTGGTGGAAAGAAGTTGTTTGAGTGGCTTGAACAAGTCAAGGAAGGTGCATTTCTATGATGGAAAATGCTTGCTTGTACTGCATTGTGAAACTTAACAGCTTCAACATCTTATCAGTAAGGGGTGGAGAGATGATGATAACTGGCCAAAGGGGTTCGTAGCTGAGGGTAAAGCAACCAAGGGACAACACTGTACACACCCTCGAACTCCATCCTCATTCGTTTGGCATATTCTTCCACTGCATAAGCCATAAGGATAGACTAACATGAATTTTTTGCAAGTACCAACACAGTAAAATATTAACCTCTTGAATCCCAGCCTGTAGATAGAGAGCAGAATCCCACGACCATGCTATGAGGAGAGCATTAGGCAACACCCAGCAATAGTGCAAACAAATCATCTATCACATTGGTTGCTAATTCCATAATTTTTGTATTCAAATGATTAGATTTGTGATTGTGATTGATTTGTTGTTTAAGTCCACTTAAACTGTGCATGACACAGAAGGCTAATTGGGACTGGACCTACAGTTTAAAGTGGGATCCAAACCACTGTGCCATGTGCCTCCACCGGGTATCGAACCCGGGCCCTCTTAATTACAACTCGACGACGCTGCCACTGTGCCATTGGGCAGGCCCTCAAATGATTAGAATTAACATTATTCAGTCCCCCATCAAACACATGTAAAGGGGTGTTGAAAAAAAAATAAACACAAGAAAAAATGTGAAAATCCAAACTATATTGAAAAAAAACCCTCCATATCGGATGATCCGATTTAACGTACTCCCATGTCGGCTCTCTTGTTAGTCCATGCACACAAATATTTTACATGTGAAAACTATGCTTTAAAACTCTTGCCAGGTATTGACAGTTCTTCAGCCACAACGGCAGGATGAAAATCATAGTCATTTCCAAACTTATAACACTGATTCTCACGTGCATCACTGAAAGGATCGTTCACGTATGTCCAATATCAGACAGACTTTGCCTCGTCTTCCACATCGGATATATCTGAATATTCAGACTCAATACTGTCACTCTCCTCTTCTTCCGGAACATAATCTGACAAACTACTATCCTCCTCCTCCATATTTTTCTGCTTTTGTTTTACAAACTATGCAACAAAACAAAAACACACAGATCTCCTCAATAGCATGGTTACGTACTTTCAGCAACAAATGGCGTAACGAGTGTGCTTTGCCCATTGCTTGCGATAGTCACATGCTCAAATGACGTCACAGCAACATGTAGACTTCGGTCCTTCCCGACCAGAGGCATTCGTTCGTTTTCTTGGCCATTACCATGCAAGAATATTTCCCTTTCGGCCAATAGTACCAGCTATGTACGGGCCATACGTAGTGGTAGGAAAGCATGCATGGTAATCAAGAGGTTAAAATTTACTGGGAACCAGTAATCTACTGATCCTATATAAAATTACAAATGTTCCATGAGGAATCTGAATGTTTCACATTCACCGCCTCCATTAATGTATGCAAACAGGTGATAATTGTGGGTTTTGCCTTGTAAAAATACTGTGCATGGTTTATTTAGACATTTACTTTATACAACCAGGATATATATATGAGGGGCAGTCAAATGAAAACCGAACACCTGCTAAAGTGACAATGGAGTTTGTTTTATTCAAAAGTAATTGCCACAAGTGTTAACATTTATCTCACAGGGAGACGAGACGATCAATTCCAGTCATGTAGAAAGAGGTAGGTCGCTGATGGATCCACGACCTCACCCACTGTTGCACTTCCTCGTCCGAATGAAACAGACGTCCACAAATGTCTTTCTTCAGGTCACCAAAAAATGTGGAACTCACAAGGGGAAAGATCAGGGCTGTACGGAGGATGTTCAAGCGTTTCCCAGCCAAATGTCTGAAGCTTATCCCTCACCAGATTGGCAGTATGGGGACGGGCGTTATCATGCAAAAGGATGATTCCGTCAGACAGCATTTATAACACGTCACAGTTTCTGCAACGTGTCTGCATAGTGCTGTGCATTGATTGTGGCTCCACGCTCTAGGAAGTCGACAAGCAGAGGGCCCTTACAGTCTAAGAAGAAGCTCATCATGACCTTACTGGAACTCGTATGGACAGCTTTGGATTTTTTTGGTGGGGGAGAATCGACGTGTTTCCATTGTTAGCTTTGCTGTTTGCTCTCGGGCTCAAAATGGTGGCACCACGTTTTGTACCCTGTGACGATACGTGACAGAAATGCATACTCTTCCTTGTGGTACCACTGTAAATGACTGACATGCAGTCATTCTGTCAATCTTTTGTCCCTCCGTCACTTGATACGGAACCCACTGCGTGCAAATTTTTTGGAACTGCAGGTGATCTTTGTTAATGGCATGCACAAGAGCCATGACTAATGCCAACCTGAACACGAATTTCTTTCTCTGTGATTCGTCGGTCTTCCCGGATCAGACCATCGATCCTCGCAGTCACATCAGGTGTAATGGCTTGATGGGCCTGTCCCGGGCACGGATCGTCTTGCAGTGATGTGCGTTCTTCGCGGAATCTCTTCTGCCACTCGTGCACACTTGTCAGGGACATGCAGTGTTCGCCATACACTGCAGACATGCGACGATGAATTTAGCATGTTCCAGCACCCTCAGCCACCAAGAAACGAACCACACCTCTCTGCTCTTCTTTGTTTGCCTGCATTTCCAATGCTGGACGAACACACTTTTCACCACGCTCACCTCCTGAGCAATGACGAAGCAACTGTGTGGACCTGTGCATTTTCACTATGCATTTCTCCTACCTTACAGATGGCAGTATTGATACGTAACAACAGTTGCCAACTTTTGCGAACAATGTGTTTTATGGTGGGTGTTCGGTTTGTTAAAAGTAACAAAATGGTAGAAGTTGTACTAAATTATGTGGTATTTATGAAAATATTGGATCTGTAAAGTTATATAGACAATTTCATCTAATAACTTATCTGTTTATCAGTCAAAACTGATAGCCCTTTTCCATCCCTAATATATATAAACAGTATTTTTGCAAGAAGATTTTTGGGGAGGAATGGATTTTGTGATTGTTATTTCATGTGTGATTGTTAGAGGCACATATTTTTGGTAAATAAAAAAGCAAAATTTCGGTATAAAAACTGAGTCAATTTCGGGTTCAAAAGCGGTAAATAAAATAAAATATCGGTGTTATAGCGGTGAAAAATTGGATCAAAAGTGGTATATAAAAAGACATTTTGGTTTTAAAATTGTGAATATAATCCTAAATTTGATTTAAAAACTACACTTATTCCACAGAATTTACATTTCACCTCTAATAGCACATTTATGTAGTTATCAGAGTATTAAGTTTATTTCTGCATTTATTTCTTCCGGGAATTGCATAACTCTCAGGATAATTCAGACCTCGGAAGGTGCCGCGTCGGTGAATAAACCCTAAATTTCGTGTTTAAGATTTAATTTCGCTTTTTGCCGTTCATTTCGCATTATTTCGTGACAAAACATGGTCACAAAATGCACCTCACACCTTTCAAAAACGTGAACAATTAACACTACAATGTGTTTTTTCAAATTTCGTTTTTTCGTCAAAAACGAAATATGCATGCCCCTAGTGATTGTGAATATTTTAGAACAATACTGGTAGATTGATATGGTATAGTTGCAGTGGAAAAATCTACACATTAAAATTAATAGTTTTAGTATTGTTATCTGTCAGAATTTGTAAGAGTATTGTCATAGGTTCAAAGTGATATTGCTCAGCCCTTCTAATATACAATATATTTACACAACAAGTTTTTCTTCATAGGTACTTTACATGGGACAAGGTGAAATTCTCGAGACCTAAAGAAATGATAGACAACATAAGTTCCAAAGGGAGGAAAATGGTGGCCATAGTCGATCCACACATCAAACGGGATGCTGGCTATTTCTTGCATAATGATGCACAGGCAAATGGGTACTATGTCAAGAACAAAGATGGAAATGATTTTGAAGGTAAGATTGAAAAGAGAAAGCTTGAACAAAACATTTGTCCGCTCTACGTACAGTGAATTTCCAATGTAAAGTTTTTCTGTACTTGATGTCCTTATGATGTGGTCTCAGTGAATATTCCATGTAAGCATTTTTTGTTTATTGAACTAGCACTTTATCTGCATGTAGTGTTGCACAAGAAAGGTCTGCTAGGAAGAAGGCAAATCATTTTATATTTCCAGGTGCTTGAAAAAGATAGGAAAATGTTGAAATTTGCAGACTTTTACATGATTAGTTGTTTTTTTTTTCCTTTTTTTCCTTCATTCTCCCTTGTTCCACCTAATTTTGATTAACATTAGATTTCCTTTCTCCTCCCTGTCCTCTTCCTTACACTAGAGAAATGTTTATTCTCTTTTGTTTGGCATAGTGGTAGCATTGTAGCCTTATAGTCAAGGGGTCCTGGGTTTGATACCTGGAGGAGGCACATTGTGGTTCGGATCCCACTTTATACTGTAGGTCCAGTACAGATTAGCCTTACTGTGCATAAGGCACCAACTCAATCAATCAATCAATATTACAAAATTAAATCATGTGAAAGGAAGAGGCATAACTTCCCCTTTACCCATGGGAGATGATTGTTTCTGTGATCTTATCTAGTGGTGAGACCCACCTGGCACTTGATGGTCTATCCCAGCAGTCACAAATGCTCTGTGATTGAGGTACTATTGCTGGCAACATGAAAACTCCATGGAAACAATCTTCGGGTGCTGCAAAATTGTTTCTTGCGTGACAAATATCGATGGTACAACTCCCATGTGATGAAGATGGATGCGCCAGAACCATAGGTGCCGATTTCTTCAGATATTGGGGGCGGGGGATAAAGTGCAAAGACCTATTTCTTTCCATTTTGCATGGGGGATTTTTTTTTAATCACTAGGAGAGACCTAAGAATATACACACTTGAGTTAACCTTTCAAAAATTGAAATTACAGTTACTAGCTCTGACAACAAAAATATACATATTATGGTACATCTAACTTGATGAGCTGGACAAAAAATCATTATATTGTGATTATATAATTATGCAACATAATATACTTTGTATCTAACTTTTGATTGAGAATTTGATTATCATATTTTGTTTATATACTGTATTTTTTTTGCATAATCCTTTATGGGAGTTTAATATCTTCACACTTGCTCACACATATACAAACAAAGGTATTTTTTAACGTTGGTTAATCATTGTATAAAAATGTAACGCTAGCCACAGTAATGCAGTATGAAGTAGCACACACATACATATGACATGTAAAATTTTCATGTTCAACATATGTTTTACATACATGCAACATGGATCGACATAAAATAAGAGAATGCATATGCAACATGTTAACACTAAATTGTGTACTATTCAAAGTTTCTTTAATACACAAATATTATTTAAATACATTACATAATTAATTCATCCACCTCATAACAAACCAACAGCAAAAATGATATAACTTGTCTTTCTTGTGCATGCTCCTATTTCCTCCAAACAATTGTTCATGCATTTAAGTGTTTAACAGCAATAGTCTGAAGTATATACCGTATTTACACGTGTATAATGCGCGTGCGTGTATAATACGCACCCTCATTTTTGATGGGGAAAAGCAACAAAAAAATATATCTCGTATATAATGCGCAGTACAATTCAGGTTCCAGAAATGGCTTTCTTAGCGTCGGACTAACATTTATGTATTTCATTTAAAATTAATCAGTAGATCATAAAAACGATATTTTCCTTGCTTTCGTAGCTGATGCATTCACCACGCGACCTTGAACTTCCAGATGTTGGGCTTTTCATAGGAGAGGCGGGAGCAAAGTTATCAACCACCCGTTCAAGGTCGCAGTGCGTGATGCTTACAATAGATGGATGACATTAAGGCAGCATGAACTCGCAACAAGCGGGAGGGTGAAACGTGCGTCGCTGCCAATTGTTTGTGAATGGGTTCGCGAGGCATGGAACTCCATCTCCCTTGAAATGATGATCAAAAGTTTTAAGGTAACGGTCATATCGAACAAGATGGATGGAAGTGAGGACATTTCAGACTACTTGTATTAGTAACTGGGAGTGAATGACGAAATTAAGTGTAAATGTTATTTATTTATTTACGTGAGTCAAGCCGCAATAGCGCAGTAAATATACAGTAATTATTTCTATTTGGTAAGTGTTGACGTAATTATTTTAACTTCATATTTGTTACAGTCAACACTCGATACAACGACCTTTCATAGTTCCCAGGAAAAAGGTAGTTATTTCGAAGGGGTTGTTATTGGAATTTGCACCAAAAACGATTATTAGGAGATAATCGGGCAGAATGAATGTTGGATTTAATACGGGTCTACTAGAGCATTGTCTGTTACAAGATGAACCGGTAAAATAAGATCTCTCGGAAGATCTCACCTTTCTTGGCACAAAAAAAAGGGGCTGTAAATTTCGTTTTGGTTCGGCTGTGTAAAATATGTCGTAAAAATGTCATTTTCCTTCCTTCGACCAACTTCTAATTCACCCCCTCCCCCATTCCAGGGAGCAGTCCTTCCTCTTCCTCGACTTGCATTGTAAGCCAGCCTGAAAAAGGAAACTGGCAACTTGCGATCTATTTGCACCCAATGCGTATTCTAAGACACATTGAACAGTGTCGCACTCGATAACCTTTTTGGTTTGGAATTAGATTTCACTAAAGTGAAACTGTATATTTAGTCCCGATTAGCCCAAAAGCATAAAATGAACTCAAAACAAGCTTTATGAAACCTGCGCATTTTCAGATATCAAATGTGAGATCTTTATTTACTCTCACGTTAATCGACGGTAATCGGTGTCAGCTTATACATTGAGCATTTTTTAAATCGTTCGCAGCTTACACATTGAGGTTCTGAAGATAAAGGTGCAGAACATGAAGTTGTTTTAACTCTACTTTTTCTTTCTGAAGATCGAATTTCGTTATCGTCAAATCAAAACAGCTTTGCGAGATACTAAACAATGACTTGCCTTCGCGCTGGATGAGTCATTGCTGTTATCCACAAGCGACAACTTCGCAGACGCTAGACAAAACACTGACGCCAGTTGCAGCGTAAAAACAATGCGACCGGCTGGAAGTTCGAGCAACAGGTGGTCAGGGAAAATCCTCCGTATTTCAAAGATAACGCAACTGTCGAAGGCTGAACTTTTATCAGCTGTGTGAAGAAGAAAGAATATACCCTTTCTTTACGTTTTACCTTGCAACAGACAATAATACGGGCAATATTTCAATACAATAGTATTAAAAAAAGAAAAAAACAGGACCTGAATTCTGCAATTATTACATTGCCGTGCAGACCAGTGGCGGAGAAAGCTGGGTAGGGAGGCATTTTTTTTATACTTGTCCTATGGTTTTTGTTCGTTTTCAAGAATGCATCCAGAACTGGTTGATCATTTTAGAAGTCAAAGGAAAGAAAGAGCGGTCCACTTCCACCCTTGCCTGTAATCAGCTTGTGTGTGCACACACGAGCAAGAAGACAATCGGACTCCATCCCCCCTAAACGTTTGCTGAGAAGAAAAGAGGGAGAAGTCACTCTGCCAACGGAACACTTTTGGCAAATATTAGGACATCGGCACAGTCATGAAAATGTAGAAAGTGGTAAACGGGAGTTATGATGCAAGTAAGATCGAAGTGAACTTTTGCGGAAACCTGGATGAAAATGCATTAAGAGTGTGGACGATCTTTAGTTGGTCTATGTGGCTTTGATTATCTATAACAGTTTCACTTCTTTATGAAGTGTTACAGGGAACAAAGAATACGTTTTCAATGAAAGCGATTACCGGAAGTTGTACGCTACAAAGTCGATTTAAAATAACATCCAAGCATATTCGATCTCTTCTCATGTATAAAAGAGCAAACGAAATCACAAAGGCAAAACAAGCCTGGCATGTTGCGTAGCAGCCGTCGGCTGCGGGTAACATTGGTACACTTGGGGGAGGGCAGGGCAGAGGTCAAGTGCTATTGGATATAACTGAAGCGTGGTCTGGTGTTTATTTTTAGATCAGACCCACTTGCGAGCGGTAGAGTGCTTCTGAAGGGAATGAGTGCAAAAAACGTATTTTTCGCCCGATCTCTGATCATGGCCATTTCAAAGGCGAAAACAATTTTTGTGGAAGTTATTTCTCCCACGAAAAATACCGCTTGATACGTCTCCCGTGCGACGGTAGGCGCATGCTTGAATGCCGCCAGAACGGGTGCTGCTTTTCTCGATGTTGCAAAACTTTCCATTACTAAGTGACAACTCATGGAAAATGGCCATTTCGCATTTAAAAGTTATTTTTTAAAATTATTATTGCTAAAGAAAGGCAATCTGTAGATATATACATGTTATACGCAGTGACATAGTGGAAAAAAAAATGCGTGATTTCATTTTGGCTGTCCGAATTATTCCGTGCATAATACGCACCACAGTTTTGAAGGGCAAAAATTTTGGAAAAAAGTGCGCATTATACACGCGTAAATACGGTATTTGTTCTTACTTCTCACTGGTAATTTACAATGCATTACAGAAAACACTGATATTGCGAGCGAAACAAGGAAGAAAGTTTTTACATCCAAAATATTGCAAACTACAAACAATACTGAATTAGTTGGTCACCATGGCATTCACTCTTTTAGAACTTTTTCATTTAAATAGTTTGACGCACAGAGCCGACTCCCTCCGCCCCCTAGCTACGGCTCTGAAGTGGATGAGACTAAGATGTTAATAAGAAAAATAGGCATTGTGAGCAAGAAAATTTTATGAAATGTATTTTTATTGGGGCTAAGCCAATACTAATGTATCGGTAAGTATTGGTTGAAATTTTCCCACTGATACCATGCCATTGTCTTTGATTCGCTAGGACCAAGGCCAAGAACAACATTTGTCCTTTTCAAAAGTTCATTCACCCTTCCTTGTGGCAAACTCTAAAGCGTTCGTCAGGGAGTTTATCCGAGAAATCGACAAACCACCACCCTCCTGAGAAGCAAATGATTGACAAGATCAAAGGCATAAGCAAAGTAAGAGCTGGGACCAAACTTCTGGAAGGCATGCATCTACCTGGTAAAGGCTGTCTGTAAATAAAAGAAATTGTTTGTTTCCAATTCTTGTTCGCAAACTCGTGGGATAAGAAAAATTGACATTTTCACAACCAGCATTACTACCGTGCTGGGCTGTTTCCGGGGTCTCTTGGGAAAGACTGGTAAAGATCACTGTGGAATTAGTTTTGTTTTATTTGCATTCAAGCAAGGAGGAAGGGTTGTGGATTCAACAATTTCTTCTTGTACTCCTTCCTTTATGTAAGTCTTTTATGTGACTGTTGGTATCGGCCGATACCGAAGGAATTGTTTTTATTGCAAATGACAGAGAATGATGGACAGCATAGCATAAAGATGCCTTATTTTAATAACTGTATTTGCATATATTTTTATGTCGCTTATCTCCCTCTCCAGGTTAACCCAAACGACAAGAATGAATAGTGTCTATATCAAACTGAAGAGGAGACACAATCCACCGATTTCTTTTTATTTGGTGGAACTGCAACACGTTAAAAAGTCTTGCAATATTTCAAAAACCTCTTTCTTTGCATTATCTGAGTCTACAGAAAAGTTTAAATAAAACAAGATTACCAAATGTCACATACAATACATTTTTGCACAATGTCAATACATTTTAAAGTGTTATAAATATAATGAATGCTACATGAGAATGATTTGGGAGTTATTTAATGTTTTTAAAGGAATGCAATGTGGAAGAAAATATGTAAGAAATGTTTGAAAACCAATACCATCTTCAGTACCCTTTTGTGCTGCTGCTCTTAGATTCTGCTAGCCTTGCTCCCTTTACTTCAATGTTTGCCCCTCCCCCCCTCCCATAGAATTATTTCCATCCAAGGCATCGACAATGGAAGTTAAAAGTAGCTTACATTCACGTGGAAAACAAAAGCACTTACCTAATTTTCGATAGACCGAACTACATTATTTGCACTCCCTCCGCCCCCTAGCTACGGCTCCGAAGTGGATGAGACTAAGATATTAATAAGAAAAATAGGCATTGTGAGCAAGAAAATTTTATGAAATGTATTTCATAAATATTCCACTATTCTCGCACAAAATCATAATATATCATGCATTTTCATTAATTAACTGTGTATTTGGGAAAAGAAATACTGAGATGGAATAAAATGCCCATTTCAGAGCAGAATTGTGCATAATTTCTCACAGCCCTTAAATGATTTATATTTTGTTACAAAATGAAATTGTGTTGAAAGTTATACATTGGGCCCATTATAGGGGGGCCCAAAGGAGAACTGGGTGCCCCCCTCCCCAGTTTCAGCACCCCTGGCCAGAACCCCTTCTTTGCTGGATGATGCAAAATGTTCCGTTTAAAGGTGGAAAAATAAGTTTTACAGGAATAAGTATAGTTTATGACTGTGAAGTTGTTATTATTGTCTGGATGCTACCTGTTCTCTCGTACAGGTAGTACTAAATTGCCATTGCTAGGAACTTATTGAAAAATATGTTGAAATTCCTACAACTTCCATCCTATCCTAAAAAATAATCTTCCATCATGTTTTTTTTCTCCCACCATTATATGGCTTGATTGATTGTTTAACCCTTAGTTCGCCGCCGTAACACACATGTTACAAAAAAAGTATGTCCCTTGTAGCCGCTGTAACACACATGTTACAAACAGCTTTAGATACAATTATCGAGGGTTTGCCACACTTATATTTGTATATTGAGGTTGAAACAGTGACAGTTCGTTCGGGAACTTGTTTTGCAATCTTGTTTCGAAAATTTCAAATTTCCCCCCCCCTCCTTTCTTGGAATATGTCACGTGTTTGGGCTCACCCAAACACGTGTTCGCTCTTCAGTTGACAGACACAATAAATGCTTGGTATTTACGATGCTGTTTTCCTCCAAGCCTCCAACGCTGTGATTTAGTACTGATAAGGCACACATTCTTCTTTCTGGTGATCCAGCTGAAGTAGTGGCCGGGGGGGGGGGGGGGGCAAGGAGAGAGGGGATTGGATGAGGTTTGGCAGGTGTCAGCTTTCTGTCGCCTCTCTGTTAGAAATGCAATGAAGCTTGACGATAGCCAGAGGCCAGAAGCATGAGCCTAAAGCGTGCGTCTATCCAGAAGTATAGACAAAACAAGCGATTGCAAAGGCTCCCTTCCCTCCTCTGTTAGGAAAGGCCTCACCATAAAACAGTTCGTATCATATAACAGCTCGTCGATTTCCCTAACGCACAATCCTTTCCTTCCGGACATATTTCCACAAAGAGCCGAGTCAACAGGGAAGAAAGATTCACAGTAGCTACACAAGATGCAAGTACGAACGAAAAAAGCAAAAGTTCGGGTTTTCTCCCCAAAGTAGCTGGAGAAGAGGGGGCAAAGTCCACATTTTTATGATTTTTTCATTGAAATTCGGGGGATGCAGCCCCCGCCCGTACCCCCCCCCCCCCCCATGGTTGGGGCATCCAAATTTTACATGGTTGCATGCACTGATCTTCTGCCTGCAAAACAAAAGTTATCCGAAGTAGATTGGTCCCATGGTGTCAGTTATAACAACTTTGTGAATAATATGCAAATTGGCTAAAATTCGATCGAGTTTTAAGTTTTGCCTTTATTATTCAAATTGTATTGCACCCACGAACATGAATCAAGTTTCATTCTGTTGGGGAAGGTCTATTCTTTGAAAAAAAAAAAAAGCAAAAGTTCCGGTTTTCTCCCCAAAGTAGCTGGAGAAGAGGGGGCAAACTCCACATTTTTATGTTTTTTCATTGAAATTCGGGGGATGCAGCCCCCGCCCGTAACCCCCCCTACGGTTGGGGCATCCAAATTTTACATGGTTGCATGCACCGATGTATTGCCTGCAAAACAAAAGTTATCCGAAGTAGATTGGTCCCATAGTGCGAGAGTTATTACGATTTTTCTCCATTATGTATACGAATTCAAATTTCCCGCTCAAAGCCTCGGCGACACTGGGCTTACTTTCGTCAGACCACGCGGCGTACTAAGGGTTAAAGGTTATTCATTATGAGGCTTTTCCATTCAAAATGAATGCACATAATTTTTTGTAATTTTAGGGTGTTTTAATGGAAATGTTCTCCCAACGGTACCACTGACATGTATAGCTCTTACAACTATCATTTTTTTTTCAGGATGGTGTTGGCCTGGTTCAGCAAGCTATCTTGACTTCTTTAACCCAGAAGCTTTTGAGTACTACACAAATCGGTATCTCCTTGATAATTTTGTTGGCTCTACAGTTGATCTCTATATCTGGAATGATATGAACGAGCCTTCTGTGTTTAATGGCCCAGAGATTACAATGCACAAAGACTGTTTGCATCATGGTGGTTGGGAGCACAGAGATGTCCACAACATTTATGGTCTCCTGCACGTTAGTAGTTTGTTTAATTTCTGAACTGAGTATATATATAGGATGTTCACATTAATGTTAATGTTTTTCAGTTAAGTAAAATGGAAAGAAAATGTTCCAAAACAATTTGTTTTGTTTCGTTAATTATTACAGTTCATGTTCTTGTATCAGTACACAGCTGTTGTCCTCTAATCAAACTGTTAGATTCACACTTGAAGCTGTATGTCCTGGTCCAATTAACTATCTGTGCATACTCATACTATGGGAATGCAAGACTCAGTAATAGATAATTAAGGTACTCATGTTTGCCTAAAATCTGACAAAACAAACCAATTTGTAATAATGCAAAAGGACGACTACACAAAAAAGTGATGGAAAAACTAAACAGTGACTCATACAGTACCATCGCAAAGGACCCCACAGACAGATATAGCAAAATAGTGAAACTTGCAGTGAAAAGCAGTGCTATGCTTAAGCAGGAAGACCACACATTTCTCCCCAACCCCCACCCCTCACCTGCCATTGCGTATGGCATCCCCAAAACACATAAACCAGGAATTCCCATGCGCCTCATAATAGCTGGCTTCAACCACCCTACCATACATCTTACCAACTGGCTCAAAAACAAAATATCTCAATTCAACCACAAGCTCTCATATGTATTTTGCAACAGTGCGGATGCCAAAAACCTGATAACATCCATAGTACAAGCAGATAGTGCTAAAATCGCAAGCATCGACATAGTGGACATGTATAATTCAATACCCATAAACCTAGCCCTAACATCAGTTGAGAGGTGGCTGACCATAAACAAAGTCCCCGCACTGGAAGTAGCCGAAACTGCCAATTTGATAGAAGTGTGCTTAAGACACAATTATGTTCAATTTGAAAATAATTTCTATGAGCAATCTGAAGGCCTTGCCATGGGAAACCCACTATTAGCTCCCATAGCAAACATAGTAAATGCATTTGGCTGAAAAAATTATACTCCAAAATCCAGAACTCAAATTCATCAGATATGGACGATATGCTGATGACACCATAGTCATATACAAAGAACCCGATGTTGGAAAAACTAGATAGCATCCACCCCAGACTAAAATTCACCATAGAACATGAAAAGCAGGGCAAAATCAATTTCTTGGACCTCACCCTCAGTCGCGGGGGGAAACAAATTCACAACCACAGTTTTCAGAAAACCAGATGCAGGTAACCAATATATCCATTCACTATCCAACCATCCACCCAAGCAAAAGGCCAACGTATGGCTAAACTACTTCCGAAGAGCCTTCTCATACTGTTCCAGAGAAGAAGACCTGAGGGACGAGATAGCAACCATCACGGAACAGGCACTAAAACATGGATATACTGAATGTCAACTCTCCACATGGTGAAACAAAGCTGAAATCCAAGTCAGACAACCTACACCATCAACACAACCCGCTCCACCATTGCAACCAGATCCCAGTAACAAAACCAAGTGGTTTGCCTTTCCCTACCATCCTACCACATCCAAATAGCACACAAACCAATCTAAACAATCTCACCAAATGTTTGGGAATATATAATGAGGTATTTGTGTTCCGAGTTTGTCCTTGATATTTGCCAATATTAAGAAGTTTGTTCTGTTGGGTTCAAAGAACATGCAAAATTATTCGTGTTTCTGGGAAATAAGTATACATGAGGACGTCTTTGAATAGTAAGGATTTGGTGCAAGTTTGGAATCTTGGAATTCAAATATCACTCCAGAGGGACATGGGAATGCATTGTGGTATTACAGATAGTTGTGCTAAATATCCATAGGGTGCTACTGAATTTGGTAAACAGAAATAAATTAATCTTTCAGTTAATTGGCTATTTTCTGTTAGCAAGTAGGGTTTAATAACTTATTCTCTTTGTGGTTGGACTTTCCCTTGCAATAACACTCCAATTAGCACTTCCGGCATTTCAGGCGGGACATTCGAGAGCAGTCTTGGAAAGGTTCAAGGTTAATGTAGTGGTAGTTTGAGATATAGTAAATCTGTTGTTGGGGCTCTCGTGACGTGATTGCGTGCAGGTAACCCTCACCTCTGACGTACCGTCTCAGTACAGTTCATTTTGCACTGTGCTGATTAATCTATCAGACCATAAAGTGGATTTAGAACATTTTTTTTTTTCAGTGATTTACTGTGTTTTTGTTAATGTATTTTATACATTTATTTTGAAGGTAATGGCAACATACGAGGGACTGCTGAGGAGATCAGAAAGGAAACTTCGTCCATTTATTCTTGCCAGAGCCCACTATGCAGGAACTCAGCGCTATGCAGCTGTTTGGACAGGAGATAATACTGCAGAGTGGAGCCATCTTAAAATTTCGATCCCAATGTGTCTGTCTCTTTCGGTTGCTGGTATTTCATTTTGTGGGGCTGATGTAGGTGGCTTCTTCAGGAACCCTGATGGAGAACTTACCACCCGATGGTACCAAGTAAGTTGCCCAGTGGATGGATTCTTCTTATTTTTATATGAAATTATTTTATGGATGCACGAATATGAAATTTTTGTCAATACCAATGTGAAATTTAGTGACCCAATATAAAGTTGCAAATGTTCCTTGAAAAGCACTAGTTGTTATTAACATCCTTAATTTATTGATTTAACCAGGTGACTGCACTGAATTTTGATTTTGTAAAAAGACTGCATAATTTAGTCATTTGCTTTACAAAACTTGGCCATATAAATTATACGATTACAGTAGCTCAGTCGTTAGGGCATCTGACTACCATGTGAGAGACCCGGGTTTGATCCCTGGTGGGGGAGAACCTGTAATTTTTCCACCTGTTCAAGCAGTTCGGGCACCCACCCAGCATCATATAAAGTGGGTACCTGGAGGAAACTCCAGGGGTTAAAGGCAGCCAGGGGCATGGTGCTGATCACATCACCCCGACCTTCGCCCGTGATAAGAATGTGTGGGGTCCTAACCTAAGACCCCCTATATGCCTTCATGGCATGGTGCATAGCACAGGGGAGCACTTTACTTTTTACGTTCATAAAAATAATATGAAGATTTTTTTTTACTAAATTGTAGACTATTTATGGATATATCAGAATGGAAAAAAATATCTGTACAAATACATCAATATATCTATATCGGCTGGTATCAATAGATAAACACATTGAATTTTCACAATACTTGAAAACACAAAATATGAAAAATCAATGTAATTGTAGGATCCTGCACTCATTGATGAAATATACACAAAATTTATTTGTGAAGAAGTGGAAAATTCCTATCTTGCCATGAAGTGAATGTATTTTTGTGAAATTTAAATTAGATCAGAAATGCTCAAAACATGGCAAACTGAGGCAACAAATTTGCATGAAATATATGAAATTTTGGCTGATACCGATATAAGTTTTATCAACACCAATATTCTACCGATATAAAGGGCCTCCCCGATGGCACAGTGGTAGCGTCGTCGCCTTGTAATCAAGGGGTCCCGGGTTCGATACCCGGTGGAGGCACAAGTGGTTCGGATCCCACTTTAAACTGTAGGTCCAGTCCCGATTAGCGTTACTGTGCATAAAGTGGACTTAAAACAACAAATCAATCAATCTACCGATATAAAATTCCAAATGGTTCTCGAAGGACTTGAATGGTTCATTGGCCTCCTTAATAAAAGGTGTGTTGAGATGATTGCAGTGCAAAAGAAGTTGGGTGGCATATTTAGACAGTTACTTTTTGAAAAAGTAGGGAATAGAAACTTAAAACAAAATGGCAGAATAATGCACTATATAATAAGATATTTATAGATATACCAGATTGGTAAATTAATCGGTAATTTTACCGATAAACCGATATGCCTATGTTGGCCGATACCCATAGAATACCGATTATTCGGTCCCATCCCTACAAAAGAATTTCCACCATTGTTATATCGTATATACTGCTGATGTAGCAGTGTTTACCTTTCGTCTGTTTTAGTTTACCATAAATTTGTGTTCCAATGAATTGATTACCAATTAATCTGTTTCATTCTTACAATAAAACAAAATATTTAGTTGGAATTAGTAAGCAGATGATTCTGGCACATATTTTTTTTTTCTTTCTTTCTTCGACACACTGTTTCAAACAGTCTTGTCTAAAAAAGCTGATGGCTCCGGTGTTATCTCACTTGCAGGAAACTGAAACATTGGTTTGTTTAAAAAATGTACATGCCAGAACAATAATAAAGAGTAAAGTAATGAAATCATCTCTTATCTTAGGCTTTGACTTTTAGACAATTCTTATCACCAGCCAAAATTATCACAATTAGGGATGGGACCGATTAATCGGTATTGGCCGATATGCTATCGGTTTATCGGTAAAATTACCGATTATTTTACCAATCCGATATATCGATAAATATGTGCTAATTTAGCGCAAAATTCTGCCCTTTTTTATTTTTATGGATAATCTCCATGCTCAACTTTCTAAAATAGTAAATGTCTAAATATGCCATTTCTTCTGCACTGCAGTGACCTTGAAACACACATTTTTTAAGGAGGTCAATGAACCTCTCAGGTTCTTCAAGGACCATTTCTAATTTTATATCGGATCGGTAGAATGTCGGTTATCGGTATCGGCCAAAATTTCATATCGGCCCATCCCTACAATATATTTCACCAGCTAACTAGTACATTATTGGAATTTTAAATAATTTTAGTTCTAAATAATATCTGATTTCTTTGTAGTAAATTATTATTTATATTAGAGATGGAATGGACTGATATTCTACCAATCGAATATAAAATTAGAAATGTTCCATGAAGAAACTGAATCGTTCATTCACCTCCTTGATTTATATATGTAAGTAGATGACTGCCATAGGTTTGCCCTTGGGAAAATATACTATAAATTTAGACATTTACTTTACAACTTTACAAAACTAGAGTAGATGAATTATTATTTTTTACATTTGTCTTAGAAAAAGTGGGTCAGCAAAATTGTCAGCAATTTTACTTATCTCTACTCGTATTGCTAGCAATTAATCTGAATCATTTCTAATTTCTATTCTAAAATTTATGATAATTCTGAACAAATTTGACCTGAAGACCTAGTGGTAATGCTGTCACCTTGTAATCACAGAGTTCCAGTTTCATTCTATGTAGAGGCACACAGTGGTTCGAATCCCACTTTAAACTAGGACCAGTCCCGATTAGTCTATCTGTGCATCAAATGGACTTAAACTTTCTCTGAACACATTTAAATTGCTACACCGTTCAAGTACAGATATCGATGAGTGTATTTTTTTAGGTTTCAAATGGTATAGATGTAGCATCTGTATTCTGAAGAATAAAACTACTTTTTGATTTTTTGTTAATTTTAAACACTGACCTTTTTGTATTTATGTATTATTGAACAAATATTAACCCGAACTTTCCTTCTGTTAGGCAGCCGCATTCCAGCCATTTTTTAGAAGCCATGCTCACATTGACACCAAGAGAAGGGAACCATGGGTCTTTGAAGAACACTACAAATTGATAATACGAGAAGCAATCAGGAAGCGTTATTCATATTTACCATACTGGTACACTCTTTTCTTTGAACACGAAGTAACTGGAATGCCTGTGATGAGACCTTTGTGGGTGGAGTTTCCTGATGAATTAGCTACCTTTGCAATCGATGATGAGCATCTTGTAGGTAAGCATTAATTGTGTATATATAGACTTGCGAATCCTAGGAGCAAAAGTTTCCAAGCTTAGTGACATTAGGTAGTCCTTATTGCATGGTCTTATCCAGGATTTCCACAAAATAAAATCCCTGACTTTTTAAAGACCAGTATGAAGTTTTCGCTGATACCAATAAAGTACAGGTATAAAATTTATTGATCTGATGTAAAATTGCAGATTTTCCCAGAAGTACATGAATGGTTAATTTTAGATATATTGAATAGGTAACGTTATTCGTAATTTTACCACCGGCCTCCGTGGAGGAATGGTTAGCGTAGTGCATTATAACACCAGTGGTGGGTAACGTCGTCGCCTTGTAATCAAGGGGTCCTGGGTTCGATACGTGGTGGAGGCACAATTGGTTCGGATCCCACTTTAAACTGTAGGTCCAGTCCCGATTAGCCTTCCTGTGCATAAAGTGGATTTAAAACAACAAATCAATCAATCAATAACACCAGTGGTCCTGAGTTCGAATCCTGGCTTAGGCATGGGTATTCTTTTGCGAGTGTCCCTTCATCAATTTCATCATATCATTATCACATCCTCATCTTCATGTTTAGCCAAAAGTGGCAGAAAAGTGAAATAATATAAACTGAAAATCAATGGTAATGTTACCAATATGCTATATTGCGCAACACTGATAAGAGTATTAATTAACCTGTTCATTCTCTTCTTTAAACTACTTTTTTTTTTGTATTAAATTAAGGTTTATAAATATGTGAAAAATGTGTAGTTATTGCATGGTCAGAACTTCGTATTTAACATGTCATGACTTATTTTTTTTTAAATTCTGTAAATTTTTTGGAACGGGGAAGTTGATGAATTGACACTATCCAAAAGCTGTCGTGTGCCATGAAGTATCAAGGTTCATTTTAGCATTAAGCATTATCTAGTGTCTATACTTTTATCTATTCTAACAAATAATTTGAAGAGAGCATCTCTTTTCTTCAGGCAAATACCATATTTACTCATCTATAATGTGCACTTCTTCCCAAAAAATTCACACCCAAAAACTGTGGTGCATATTATGCATGGAATAATGCAGACCGTGTGGGTCATTCCATGATATTGTGACACTTGCATTGATTTTTAATGTTTATGGAACCCTGTAAAGAAGTTTTGCAGTTTACGAATATGGCAACAGTATTCCATTCAAGATGGCAACACTAATGTGCAATACGAATGAAATGAGATCATCACCAAATGAAGGAACTTTCTGATTTTAATGTACTTTGGATTCTGATTTTAATATACTTTGGATGAAAGAAAAGATAAGGAAAAAGAAAATAGTAATTAAAATGTATTACTAGCCAAATATGACTTATAGGGAGTGTGTAAATGTCTTGAAGAAATCTTCTACTGCTAACTGCTAGTTTGAGGGTCCTGAATGTGCCTCTTATAAATGTTACATTAGTCATCTGAAAAGTATATATTTTGAATTTTTTTTACAAAAAGTAAGGAGGAAATGAGCAAAACCACATATAAAAGTTTAAAGGTCATTTTTACTGTGTAATGTAATGTTCTACGACACACAGAAAAGCAGTGCGATTCTTGCAGAACTTTTCGTCACATGGGATGTATATCATCAGTATTTCTCTGGTGAGAAATAATCTAAAATAACTTCCTGAGCACTGCAAATCCATAACATTATTTTGATCTCGCTTTCTAATATTACAGAATAAATTAGGTGGTTCAAGAGGAAGCTTTGCGATGCTAAACACAGTGGAGGGTGAGGGGGGAGGTGGCATGGGTTGTTGACTTCTTTACACAAGAGGATATTCTCCTCTTGGTCCACATAGCAACAGCTTTACTACCCACAACTAAGAAAGTCATTTCTTAAGCCTGGATTATACTGCGCGTTATATACGAAATGTAATTTTTGTTTTGTCACTTTTTCCCGTGAAAAACCAGGGTGTGCACTCATAAATGCGGTAAATTACTCTTTTTTGCTGCTGGTGGTGATTAGAAATATTGAGCCCTCGGTTTGCGTGCTTGTAAAATTGTACTCCATCGGAGGAAAAAAGTCAAATATAGCTCATTGGAAAGCTACAAGTGTCGGCTTTTAGACAAAAGCAAGACAAACTGATTTTAACTCTGTCTGTTCTCTATTTAGACAAAAATGTTCGTAAAAGTGTAGTTTTTCGTGTGTTTTTAACATAAGTCAAATTCAATTGTGTGTAGCTTTGTGTAAAACCGTCGTAAAAATATATATTTTTTTGTGGAAATATCTCAGCCAAATGTAATGGTACTTTCATCTGTGGAACAGCCACAATTAATGATTAATTATGATGTTGCAATCTCAGTAATGGTCAGGCCAATGGTCATGAAATGCATATCAAAATGATGGCCATGGAATAAATATCAAATGTCCATATCTCATTCTTGCACACTGCGAATTGAAAACAACAGAGAGAATTGTTTTTTGCGTAATTCACATCGTTGCTAAGAATGCACGTGGAGCAAGTGAGCTTTGTTTCCAAACATCGCCGCTTTCTCTTTAAACTCCGCATCCAAGCAGCTTTGACATGGGAAATGAGCCGACACAAAGTGTTGCACAAAGGAAAACATTGTAGAGATGCCAACATTTTCTTTTGTCACGTTCCTGCCATGAATTATTGACTGAACTCCCACGTTTCCATAATAATTCTTACGTGCATTCTATCCAGGAAGTCTGTCTCTCACAAGTTTGCGTGTTTGTTCGTACGCACAGTATTGAGTGATGGCGGTTCTGTGAAGTAATTTTTTTGTTGCATGAAAATGGCAAGACTGTATCATAGTGGAGCAAAAGAAATTATAGTGCCAAGGGATATTTCGACCAGGAGAAACGAATGGGCGCATCTCACGACATAAACCAATGTGTCAGGTGCACAGCGGAGTGTTTTGGGGGGATATGTCAGCACAGTGAAAAAGGTGTGCAAAGAAAAAAGGGAACAACAAAAAGTTTTATCAACTAGAAAGGAAGGAAAAGGATGACCCATTATATTCTTTGAAAATTTATTAATGTTTGTAGTCCTGTCTCTCTTAATGAACCCACAACTCCTTGCTTATTACAAGAGTTGTAGCTGTGAAACACCAAAATATAAAAGCAACATTTCAGGTGGGATGTATAGCATAGTTTATGCATTACTATCGCTGATACGCAGCTATCTGTTTCCCTTTGTTATGAAATCGCTGTATACAGCAGGTGCGTTATTATTGTATACAGAGAAGACTGGATCTCTCATCGACTTCATTCAAATCGTCCACATCGAACATCATTGTACTTAATTTATCTACTTAAATGTGAGACATAAAATAATACTGGGCAACTGAAGTTTTGGTAAAATGTGGATAAGCTTTTTTGTTTAAATTTACATTTTACTTGTATTTGTGAGTAATACTATTTTTAAATTTTCTTTTCCTAAAGGCAATGCATTACTGGTTCACCCTGTGACAGAACAAGGATCAAATGAAGTTACCGTATATTTCCCTGGGAACAATGAGATCTGGTATGACATTGATACATATGAGAAAATAGAGCACAACGGACCAAAACGCATAGCTGCTGATTTGAAAAAGGTACAGAACTTCTTCGCTTACTTAATTTTCAGATGTTTTTTTAACATTGCTACTGGTGTCTAATAGTAGTTTTAAGACAAGAATGAAACATTGACTTTTCAGAAGCCTGTGGCTAAATATATAGAGTAAGTGTAAAATCTTGAGAAATTTTATAGTATTTTAATAAATAGTTGAAGGGGAATTTAGGCACGTAAATGGAAAATTGGCCTTCCACTGTAATCCCTTCAACAAAAAGAGGTTAAACCATAGAGATATACAGGTTGTTCACTTTATATCTGACAATTTTTGACGGGTACTCACCTTAAGAGATACCGCACCGCCACCACCGATCATGTTCTATTGGACGCCCAGCATTGTGGACTATCGCCTGGCATCGCAGTTTCCATTGCAGCAAGCTCCGGCGCAGGACAGGCGTGCGAATTCTGTCCCCACTCCTCCCTGCAAGCTTTCCATAGACCATCCAGGGTGTGCAGGCGGCAATGTTGAAGACGTCGTTTCAACAGTCCAAATGCGCAAAACTCCATTGGACTGGCATCTGGGCTTTTCACAGGAATGTCTTCAAACGGAATGACATGAATTCCTAATTCCTCTGCCATTTCGTGATAAAAACGTAGTGATGTTCTGGCGGTATGACCTGAAGCCTTGACCATATGGATCATCACCTGGTTCGCGTCTATTCCATACAATTGTGGGTTAAGGGCGGGAGCTGCATCCCCCGAATTTCAATGAAAAAAAATATAAAAATGTGGAGTTTGCCCCTTCTTCTCCAGCTACTTTGGGGATAAAAACCGGAACTTTTGCTTTTTTTTTCAAAGAATGGACCTTCCGCAACAGAATGAAACTTGATTCATGTTTGTGGGTGCAATATAATTTGAATAATAAGGCAAAACGTAAAACTCTGTTTTTGTTACTCAAAACAGCAAATTTTAGCCAATTTGAATATTATTCATAAAATTGTTATAACTCTGACACTATGGGACCAATCTACTTCGGATAACTTTTGTTTTGCAGGTAGAACATCAGTGCATGCAACCATGTAAAATTTGGATGCCCTAACCGTGGGAGGGGGGTTACGGGTGGGTGCTGCATCCCCAAATTTCAATTAAAAAATATAAAAATGTGGAGTTTGCCCCCTCTTCTCCAGCAACTTTGGGGAGAAAACCTGAACTTTTGCTTTTTTCGTTCGCACTTGCATCTTGTGAAGCTACTGTGAATCTATTTCTTCCCTGTTGATTCGGCTCTTTGTGGAAATATGTCCAGAAGGAAACGATTGTGCGTTAGGGAGATCGATGAGCTGTTATATGATTCACAGACACTGCTCAAAACCGATTATGGCGAGGCCTTTCCTAACGGAGTGGAGGGAGCCTTTGCAATCCTTTGTTTTGTCTATACTTCTGGATTGACTCACGCTTCTGCCCTCTGGCTATCGTCAAGCTTCATTGCATATCTAACATAGAGGCGACAGAAAGCTGACACCGCCAAACCTCATCCAATCCCCCCTCTCCTTGACCCCCCCCCCCACCGCCACTTCTTCAGCTGGATTACCAGGTCCAAACACAAAGAAGAATGTGTGCCTTACAGTGCTAAATTGTTCCCGAACGAACTGTCAGTGTTTCAACCTCAATATACAAATATAAGTGTGGCAAACCCTAGATAATTGTATCTAAAGCTCTTTGTTGCACATCTGCAACGGCGTCCACAATGGACATCCTTTTTTTGTTGCATATTTCAGGGTGGCGACAAACCTGGAAAACGGGAAAAGTCAGGAAATTGTCAGGAAATTTCGTCTTCATTGACTTCGAACACTCTTGTGACGAAAATTGTTATAACTCTGGCACTATGGGAGCAATCTACTTCGGATAACTTTTGTTTTGCAGCTAAAACATCAGCGCATGCAACGGTGTACAATTTGGAACACCGGACTGAGGAAGGGGGAGCTTGGGGGGCACGTCCCCTGAATTTCAATGGAAAAAAAACAAAAATCTGGAGTTTGCCCTCTCTTCTCCCGCTATTTTGGGGAGAATGCGCGAACTTTAGTATTCTTTTCAAAGAATGGACATTTCTCAAGAGAATGAAACATGTTTTATGTTCTTGGGTGCCATACAAGTTGAATAATAAGCCAAAATGTGATTATTATTTTTTTACGAAAAATAGGTAATTTGCATTTTTGGAGGAAAATTGTTATAACTCGGGCACTAAGGGAGCAATCTACTTCGGATATGTTTTGTTTTGCAGATAAAACATCATAGCATGCAACCGTGTACAATTCAGAACGCTGAACCGAGGAAGGGGGGGGGGGTGCAACCCCCGAATTTCAATGGAAGAAACAAAAATATGGAGATTGCAACATTCTTTTGAAAGAATGGACATTTGTCAAGAGAATGAAACATGTTTCATGTTCTTGGGTGCCATACAAGTTGAATAATAAGCCAAAATGTGAAACTGTTTTTTACGAAAAATAGGTAATTTGCATTTTTGGAGGGAAATTGTTATAAGTTGGGCACTATGCTAGCAATCTACTTCGGACAAGTTTTGTTTTGCAGCTAAAACATCAGAGCATGCAACAGTGTACAATTCAGAATGCCGAACTGAGGAAAGGGGGTTTGGGGGGAGCGACTCCCGAATTTAAATGAAAAAAAAAATCTGGAGTTTACAACCTCTTCTCCCACTATTTGGGAAGAAGGTGCGAACTTTAGTATTCTTTTCAAAGAATGGACATTTCTCAAGAGAATGAAACATGTTTCATGTTCTTTGGTGCCATACAAGTTGAATAATATGCCAAAATGTGATTTTTTTTTTTTAACAAAAAATAGGTAATTTGCATGTTTGGAGGAAAATTGTTATAACTCGGGTACTGTGGGAGCAATCTACTTCGGATAAGTTTTAGTTTGCAGCTGAAACATCATAGCATGCAACAGTGTACAATTCAGAACACCTAACCGAGGAAGGGGGGGGTTGGGTGCGTGACCACCGAATTTCAATGAAAAAAAAACAAAAATCTGGAGTTTACCTCCTCTTCTCCCGCTATTTTGGGGAGAAGGCGCAAACTTTAGTATTCTCTTCAAAGAATGGACGTTTCCAAAGAGATTGAAACATGTTTCAATTTCCTGGGTGCCATACAAGTTGATTAATGAGCCAAAATGTGAAACTCTGTTCGGAAATGTGGCATGGATATGTTGCGGAGAGGGGGGAGGTTGGTCATCAATATGAATTTCCCAGGCTTGCTCCAGACCTGTGTGAGAGTTTCCACCCAAACATAAGAGTATGAAGGTCCAAAAAGGACATTCATTTCGTAATCAACACCATGATACCATACGGTATCATCGGGCCAGTACGATCTTACCATATGGTTGGTATCATCGGAAGAGTAAAGGTTAAGCCTCGAAATATTACGTGGAAAATGCATTGAATTATAATTTTTTCTTGTCCGTATGGGAGTAGTAAGGGGACTTGTCAACAGATAGATGGAGGGGATAAGAGCAGGTGGCGCCATCCGATAGTTGTCGGATGTCGTAGTAAGGCATTTTGTTGGGTAAACTGAAGGAACATGGAAACAAATATGTTCCATTGATACATACGATTTTTGTCGAATATCGCCACCCGACAAAGTATCTCACTACAACATGCGACAGAAATTGCATGGACTGCAACATCCAACAAAAATCGCATGCATAAACAAGAAGAGCTTTAGACTGCAAATATGCTGCTGGAATTTTATTACTCTTCTGGCTCACTTCACCTTATTGAATGTAGCAGTGCTCACGAAGGCTTTCTTTTATCATCCTGATGTATTACTGGTTTCGCACAAGTTAACATACGTTTACAATGACATACAATAACATTGCAATATTCTTAGATATCAAGAAGAATCAAACCAAACGGGATATATATTGAATACTATCACGAAAAAGTGAAACACAAATCTGCATTGGTGAATGTTATAAAAATTGGCAAGTGCATGCTCCCAACCTCAAATTTACTGCAACACTAGTATTGCAATGAAATTAACGCCACTCTCTGTCCTGTCTGTTTAATCTCGTGAGAGATGGTCTTAAATCGCTCACTGAGTGAAGTTAATGTCCAATATTATGAAATAAAATACTAATAATAAATACATAAATATTTTAATATCATATTTACTCGAATCATGCAATCATAACAGCAAATCACTTCCTTCAAGAATTGACTTTTCTCTGCCAGCCCTGCTAGATTTTCACTTTCCATGTACTGATTTATACTAGGGGTGGCCAGAAAGTAATTTCCAATTAGTAGGTACATTGATTTTTCGCAAACGCCAAAACCGTGAAAAATGGTAATTGCTGCGAAATTATGTTTAGGAATGTGCAGTGATGTCTGGACACATTTTTCGCCTGTTCAAAATATCGAAATAATGCGAATTTGGCAACAAATGCGAATTGTTGGAGTTTTTAGCGATTTTTTTTAAAGAATTGTGTCCTAAAACAACGAAAAATTCCATGAAATCCAACATCCTTGTCTTTTCCAGGCCATGTTTGTGTACATGGAACATGCAAGTTTTCCAACATTTAAACTATAGAGTTATACGTACGTGGAATAATTCTGACACCCACATTAAATCATTTATTTCCCACGATTTTTTCAACTTCTATCAAAACCATTTGCATCACAGAGCAAAGTGGCAGGGTTCTAACAGGAGATCGATTGCGTATCTACCGTCACACGGGAGTCACATCTTCGTATTTGTTGCACGAGATATGTTTTGAATTACCAAGCTAAGTGCGCACTATCGGTATTTGTCGAGCGAGTAATACTGGAGCTCAGTCGTTAGGGCATCGGACTACTATGCGAGAGACCCAGGGTCGATCCCCTGCGAGGGAGAATGGGGATATTTTCCACCTATTCAAACTGCTCTGGCACCCACCCAGCATCATATGAAGCTAGTATCTTGAGGAAACTTTGAGGGATAAAGGTAGCCAGGAGTGTGGTACACTTCAGGATGCTGTTCCTCCAACCATCACATTTTTTCCAGATACCATGATGCATTCCTTAAATAGTTAATACTGTCAAATTCACAGAATATAGGTTGAAGGATCTGAATAACTTGAAGGTGGCTATTCCAATCGCCATCTCTGTCAGATGCTATGAGAAATTTCAACAAGTTTACAAGGTAAAGGAATGTATCCTAGTATCGGCACATTTCGAACTTAGTGGCACAATCATTGGAAAATTTCTGAAAGTCATTGTACAAAGTTGCTAAAAGTTCATTAAACTCTGTTGGGCTTGTTTTCACATTCTTAGTTGAAATACTTATTTTCAATTTCTGGGCTTGTTGAATGGTAATAGCATATTTTCCGGTCACATTTCCAAAATGCTGACTATTTCATCTTCAAAATAGCTTCATCAAGATTCAGTAAGACTTTGACCATATGACATAATGACTTCCATTCATTACTGATTCTGCAGTTTTAACACAAACTGATTGTTTTAACTGTGAGCAAACATTCTGCAAACTTTTCAATGATAAGAAAACTGTAGCATGTTCTGTAACTGGCCTGGGGATGAATGGAAGAAATCCCTCATGCATGAGAGGTGGTGTAGCTGTTGATACCAAAGCACGACATCCAGCCCATGCTGGAACAATTAGATCATCAGTTGTATCTTCAGGAATCCCATGTTTAATTAAAGTGATTGCAAATTCAGTTTCAGCATGTATCTTTTCAGTGCTCTCATTACAGAGCAGGTCTTCCCTAACTTTGAAACTTTCATGAAAACGTGGTTTGCTGTCTGGTCTCTTGTAATGTAGAACCCTTTGACATGGTAATTCCTTTATTCCTTTTGTATGTAGTGACTTCGTTGAATAAGATTACTCTGAGATATCCTTGATTTGACTGGCAGTTTTGTTGGATCTGGACAAAAAAAAAATTCTGAAATAAATCACAATCAGACAACTTCAGGAACTATTTTATTTGATTCGTCAACCTTCAAAACATATATTTAGACACCAAAATCATGACTTGAACGGTTTCAGGAGCGGAAATAAAAGCAAAATATTGTCGCTGTCGGCCATTTTGGAAAATGGCATCTAAAACACTCGGTCCAGAATATGGTGATGTCTACCCAAGTTTTTCTGACTCTCCTACATGTATTCTACTAGGTTCCATTGGTTAGACAAATCATAACTAAAATTTTTACGGAACTCTTATTACAGGGACTGTATTAATGAAGGCAAATAGGGTGGAGGGTGTCGCATTCACAGTATTGGTTATTTTTGGAGGTGATATCAGTACTATGCTGCATTTACCTGCTCCCTCCACCAGGTACCTGATTTATTAGAGACTAGGTGGACCCCAGAATACTACATAGACTAGGAACAATTGTGCAAATATTTCAAATTATGGAGACTCGCCTAAAAAAAATGAAAGTTGAAATTTCAGTATGCAGTGGAACCTTTATTTTACATTTTTCAGGGTAAAAAAAAAACTTAAAATCTGGGGAAGTTCTGTAACATGTTACTTTATTGAGACCACAAAGTTTGCTTAATGTGGAAAAATGTAAAATCAGGGTTCCACTGTAACTCAAACCCATTCCATGTAATAAGGGGTCCCGGGTTCGATACCTGGTGGGGGCACAAGTGGTTCGGATCCCACTTTAAACTGTAGGTCCAGTCCCTATTAGCCTTACTGTGCATAAAGTGGACTTAAAACAACAAATCAATCAAATCAACCATTCCATGTAAGAATGACACTGAGTTGAAGTTCAGGCACACTTTGATATAAATAAATCTATGACTAGAAAACTTCTTACGTCACGTGCTGGCAACCTATTTGTTAAAACACTAAAATAACACACAAATAGCACGATAAAAAACACTTCGGAGTTCTTCCAAGCTTTCGACTCCTTGACGGAGTCCTCTGCAGGGCTGGTCGAGGAAAGACAGAGTAGACATCTAAGAACTCCGAAGTGTTTTTTTATCATGCTGTTTGAGTGTTATTTTAGTGTTTTAACAAATAAATAAATCTATTAACAGTTTGTCTTGAAACTGACACATATTATCTGCTTAGTTAGCATTCTTTATATTAATAATGCCTAGAACCATACACACACATTTGGTTACTTGTAGACGTATCTAACTTGATTTTCCTTGTGATAATTTTTAATGCCTTTTATTTTTCATGAAGGTCTATATATTTCATTCAGGAGACTTTCCTATTTCAGATTCCTGTGTACCAAAGAGGAGGAACTATTATTCCAAAGAAGGAGAGAATTAGAAGAGCAGCTTCACTTTCACATGATGATCCATGCACACTGGTTGTGGCCTTGGATAAAAATGTAAGTTTTTATTAAATTCTCCATAGTACTCTTTCCATTCCATATTCGATTTGCTGCGCATAACTTGAGAATTCATGACCAAGTGTCAACGGTGTTGCATCTTGAAGATGAGTTCTGCCCATTTCAAAAACATAATATCTTTGAAATGGTACTTGAGGGGAGGGGGTGATTGTTACAATATTTTGGCTTTAGTGCCAGAGACAGGAAACAGGTAAAGATGATGATAGGAAAATAATTAATGCTACTTACATTTTGAAACAGTTTTTATTATGTGCTGTTATGTGATCGAGCTGGAGGTTAGTGAGGAAGACAGAAAAGGTACAGGGTGCGTAAGGTATCTGAGGACACATTGGAGGTGGTGCTGATCACATCACCTCCAAAATGACTGAGATTGAGAATGTGTTGAACCCTATCTCCACATCCTCTAAATGTGCCTTAATGGCACCATGCTTAGAGGCATGCAAATTTCGTTTTTGACGAAAACACGAAATATGAAATTACATGCTATAATGTTCATTTTTCATGTTTCTGAAGGTGTGAGGTGCATTTTCCTACCCTATTTCGTGTTTTGTCACGAAATAATGAGAAATGAATTGCATAATGCGAAATAGACTCTTAAACACGAAATTTACCGTTTATATACTGACGCGACACTTTCTGAAGTCTGGAGTATCCTGTGAGTTATGCAATTCACGGAACATTGCTTAATTCTGCTGTAAATATTTGAGAAGCAAAAATTGACCCCCTTACACAGAAATAAACTAAATACTCTGGTAACTACATAAATGTTCTATTAGAAGGGATAAGTTTACTTTGTATAATAAGTGCAGTTTTTGAATCAAATTTTGAATTATATTCACAATTTTAAAACCAAAATGTCATTTTATATAGCCCTTTTGATGTGATTATTCACCGATATTATTTACCGCTTTTGAACCTGAAATCGACTCTGTTTTTGTACCGAAATTTGGCTTTTTTATTTACCAAAAATATGTGCCTCTAACCATGCTATATGCATATATTCTATACTTTACCTTTTTTTCAAGCTTCTGATTGGTCACTTATATATTCAAAATTGTACATGTTCTATTGTTGGACCAATCAGATATCTACTTTTCCATTGAGTGCGTAATAATAATGCAGGGTAAGTTTTAAGTAAGTTTCAGCATCACATTTCATTAGTTTGGTCATGGACTTAAGTTGATTACTCACTGTTCCATCTGCCAATTGAGGAACAAGGATATGATGTCGTTAAGAAAAACACTAATGGTTTATTGTATTGAAGTTTAAGAAAATCAGTTTGTACACATTCCAGCATTATGTATGCTTACATTGTAATTATTGGTATTTTCTAGGGCTCAAAGTAATGTGAAATAATAGTACTTTGTGTTGTTGCTTTACAGAACACAGCTAGGGGCACTTTGTACATAGATGATGGTGAGGGCTTTGACTACAGAGAAGGAAAATATTTATATTTCTCGCTTGAATTTAGTGACAAAGCTCTCAAGTCGAGGTAAGATTTTTATTGTAGATTTTTGTCATACTTATGAGTAGACCTCAGATTTTAGATTTTTAACCTATTTTTTCCTTTGCAGGTAAATAAGAAATAACAAGGTATGTCAACGTTTCATTCAAAAATGCAACAACTGACTAAGTTTTATAGTGCCTAAAATAACTTATTTTGCTTGTTAGAACCTATTTTAGGTTTATGCACTTAGGTTTTTATGTACTTTTTAAGGTCTGTAAAGATTTTTGTATCACACAGGTATTATCTTGCTTTTGTACCGAAAAAGTCAACGATTAATGTGTTTGAAACAAACTTTCTGTCGATTTCTCTTCCTCCAAGTCTATGATGTTTTTCAAAGCTCTAAACAAAGCAAAATGTCTGGCACTGTTACCTGCACGGTCCAAAGTGCAAATTTCTTATCTGTGTGGTCTTGCTCACCTTCGCTTCAGTTCTGTGCTTTGTGGTATTCATGCCTTGCAAAGGAACGTTTCTTTTTCAAATTTGCACCACTGACTTTTTGTTGAAATATCATGTTAAATACGTAAGATGATCCTCGCAGACCAACGTGGAGTTTGACTATGGATAACATGAAAAAAAATTGTTATGTATTCAGGGTGGTCATGATAGGACTATGATAAAATTCAACTATAATTCCTGGTTTTAAAGGCAAAATTTTGAATAATTCAAGGGTACAGGCAGATATTTTCTATATTTCAATCTTACGTACTACCACCTCTCAAAAAAAAAAAAAAAACACTCACTCACTCACTCACTCACTCACACACACACTCTCACACACTCACTCACTCTCACAATATGAAAGGTGTGTGTGATTGCAACACACCCAAACATTGAGATTTTGTTTTTTAACAGTTGTACCTAATCAGTATTTTTCCTGAATTTTGATTCATTTTACATTTTTTGGAACCTACTTGAGGCTTTTTTTAGCCTAATTTTATGATTTTTAGAGCCTATTTTAGGAACCTAAAAGCACTCTTTTTAGAACTTAAAAATCTAAGGTTACAGTTTATGCTTTGGAAGACTGACTATATGGTATAATTGTATGTTACATTTAGTAAGTGCTGTATTTTTTTTGGTAATTTTCTGTCCATTGCAGTTTTTCAAGCTATGTTCCTCATGTGTGTGTTAGGATGCCTTTGTCAAATGCAGAGCAGTGCACATAATTTAGAAGAATTATGAAGGGCCTGGCATAGAAATGGTTTTATTCACATATGCAGAAGCTTCAGTAGTTTCATTAGGCTGCTCTCTGGCATACTGTCACGAGTTTGTTGTTCTCTGCCTTTCGTAGACACTATTTCTATATGTGGGTTAAATCATAATTCATGGCAACTATTTTTCTTCTTGCAAACAGACGACAACACTAAAAATTAGGGATGGGCCGATATGAAATTTTGGCCGATACCGATAAAGTACCAATATAAAATTTACCGATACCGATAACCGATATTCTACCGATCCGATATAAAATTAGAAATGGTCCTTGAAAAACCTGAAAGGTTCACTGACCTCTTTAAGAAATGTGTGTTTCAAGGTGACTGCAGTGAAAAAGAAGTTGCATATTTAGTCATTTACTTTTTAGAAAGTAGGGCATGGATATTATCCATAGAAATTACAACAAAATGACAGAATTTTGCACTAAATTATCAGATAATAATCGATATATCGGATCGGTAAAATAATCGGTAATTTTACCGATACACCGATATGCCTATATCGGCCGATACCGATAGAGTATCGATTAATCGGTCCCATCCCTACTAAAATCTAAGATTTACGTTTAAAAGTATAGAATGTACTTTCGAAAGAAGCCTCCAAATGGTATATGTGAACAAAGGTGAAGTAATAAGCATGCACCCAAATGCACTTGGTGAGTGACAGTGTTCAAAAATGGAGGTGATGAAGCAGGAGCAATATTCGTACGTTAAAATATCAATTCTCTGCGGCAGAAATGCACGGAAAAGTCATACAGAGATACGGGAAGTACTGTGTGTGCATGCCATGCCCTATCGAACAGTGGATAACCTGTATGAATACTTTGAAGGTTGTTAAACAGTGTAGTCTTGTGTACTTGTTGCTCATACTATAATAAAACACTGTTGTCCAATGTCCTGTGTTCTGCTTCTTCCCTACGAGAGTCTCCTGCATCCAGACTTCATCTGGTGGCTTCATTCGAAGGTTCATTCCATACACTTTCAAACTTATATCTTAGATGTCTCGTGTTGTGCACTATTCGCGAGAAAAAAAATAGTTGCCATGACTTATGACTTAACCCTCGTATGTATAAGGTGCATTCAATAAATAACCGGAAGAGTAGTATAAAAAAATCTAAAATATGACTTGTTGTTATATGTTTGTTATTTGTGACGGCATCTGTAAGCTATTCATAGCTGGGGCTGGCATGCCTGCCTCACGCACGGGATGCTGGGAAGCACTTACACACTGTGTCATGAGATTTTTGTTGAGTGAAGGTGCAAAACCGATAGAAATTCATCGCCACATGACAGTTCAGTATGGTGACAACTGTATGAGTCGATCACAAGTGTAGGAGTGGGCTGAGAAGTTCAAACAGCGCATAACCAGTGTTGAAGTTTCTCTGCATCCAGGTCGCTCTGTCACTGTAGTTAACATGTTAACTTTGTTTTGGGACCACAAGGAGCCAATTCTTGAACATTACATGCCCAGAGGTCATAATGTAAACAGTACCACCTACTCAAACCTTTTGCGTGAAAAACTGAAACCAGCCATTCTGCAGAGACAATGTGGTCTGGTGTCCACTGGTGTGCTTTTGCTCCATGACAATGCGAGACCACTCATTGCCAATGTCACATTGTCTACCATCGAGGACCTAAAGTTTGAGTGCTTACCCCACCCTCCATATTCACCCGATCTCTCACCTTCTGATTGCCACACCTTTGGCCCACTGAAAGATGCACTCGGTGGATTGAGGTTCTAGAATGACGACGAAGTCCAGTCAGCAGTGCACGAGTGTTTACGCACGCATCCAAAAGATTTTTTTCCCTGTGGAATCAGTGTCCTTATCAAGTACTGACATAGGTGCATTGAACTAGTGGGGGGAACTATGCTGAAACATAGTGCTGTAGTTCTTTTCGTGCAATAAATATATTGTTACAACATATTTCCGGTTATATAGTGAATGAGCCTTGTATATCTGAAAGACCAAGTGAAACCACCAGTGAAAAGGCCATAATGCTGCCAAATTTCACCCAATACAAAGTGAAATTTCACTTTGTATTGGGTGAAATTTGTAGATATCTCTGCACAGTGCTGACAAACTCCTGAGTGCTTGGAATACACCTGCCGCAAAATGACTTTGGACCTCGTGAAATGTGCTGTTAGTAAGCAGTCTTATCACTACTTTGTAGCCTTGTATCTATCTAGTGTTGTTTTGTTTTGAACACTGAATTGTTTTTGCATGAACGTATCTGGCAACAGTGCATTACTGCTGATAAGCGAGTTCATTTCATTTCGTATTGTTAGTTGACACAGGAAGGGTGACTTTCTGCTGTAGTGTGTGTGATAAATTGCTGTGTTTTCATGTGGTGCACTTTGTGTTGAATATTTGACTACTGTGCAGGTGTATTTGTGATATGCCGGGAAAGTACTGTAGTAGTGTGGAAAAAGCCAGCATTATTGCATAGCGAAGTGAAAACGTACCGATGAAGATGATATGTAAACAAACAGGTTGTGCTAAATCAACCATAATGAAGGTACTGGCAGCCACCAGAGGACTGCCTCAGACTGTCATCCCAAAGCACAAATTCGGTGGTGGGAGGCAAAGAAAAACAACCAAACTACAGATGCTCTCCTAATGAGAGAAAGAAAGAAAAACCCTCGGCTGACAGCATCAGAACTTAAAAGAAATGCACCCGAGTCTGCTGGAAAATGTTAGTGTTCGCATGATCCAGCATAGTTTACAGAAAGACTTGGATTTGCCATGTTGTACTGCTGCTAAGAAACCACTACTCACTGCCAGCATGAAGAAAGAGCATCTTGCTTTTGCAAAGAAATATGAACACTGGACACCAGCACAGTGGAGGATAGTCATGTTTTCTAATGAAAGCTCATTCCAATTGTTCCGAATGGGAGCTGCTTAGGTTCGACATCCATCATCTTCAGATCGATATGACCCAAAGTATACGGTTCCGACCCTTAGGCACTCCCAGTCTGTAATGGTGTGGGGGTGTTTTTCAGGTGAAAAGGGTAGGGCAG
Organism: Lepisma saccharinum; assembly: GCF_977018435.1. Taxonomy (NCBI): domain Eukaryota; kingdom Metazoa; phylum Arthropoda; class Insecta; order Zygentoma; family Lepismatidae; genus Lepisma; species Lepisma saccharinum. The sequence continues at coordinate 20,522,047 of NC_139253.1, forward strand.
GTTTATATTTGTTACCGCAAAAAGTGACGAACGGAGACCGATAAATCAACGTTCTTAAGTTGATATGCTTCAAATCCACGAGTGTGATCTTTTCATGCATGATAATGCTCCTTGTCACACGGCTAAGAAGGTAAGGAAATGGCTTGAGGAACAACAGATAAAGATGTTAGAGTAGCCTGGGAATAGCCCCAAACTCTACCCAATTGAAAATGGTTGGCATCGTATGAAGCAATTCCTGGGAAAGAAGGAAGATTCAGAACCTACAGACCATCCAAACTGAACTGAAGAAAATGTGGTGCATTGACATGGACTTAAATTACTTCCGAAGACTTAGTGATTCCATGCCCAAGTGCATCCAAATGGTTCTCAAAAGTAAAGGCAACATGACTCCGTACTAATGTATGCATTTTTTGCTGTATCTAATAGCTTAATAATAGCTTTTCACATGAATTATCTATTTTTTGTGCTTTTGTTATGAGGTCCGAAGTCATTTTGCAGCGGGTGTAATACACTAAAAGTTCTTACATGCAAGGGCTTCCAGTAGCCAGACGGTTAGCAACTTCACTTTGCTGCAAGCGATTCTGGTTCAATCTCTGGTTAGAGCTTCAAGAATGTTGGTGCAAAGTTATAAAATGTGAATTTTTTGAGATCTTTGTTTTTGTTTTGGCATTTTGGAGAAGTTCAGTGAGATAACATTTTTTAGTTTTGTTCGATATTTTTTATATTATTACCCTTATCATGCAAATATATTGTGGTACATTAAATTAATATCAGCTGAGCCTTAGAATAGATATTTGTAGGGATGGGCCAATATGAAATTTTGGCCGATACCGATCTGAATTCTGCAATAAATTATAAGATATTTATAGATATATCGGATCAGTAATTTTACCGATAGACTGGTATGCCCTTATCGGCAGATACCAATTAATCTGTCCCATCCCTAGATATTAGCTAGATAAGTAACATTGACAGATTTGTAAAACAAAAAATTGTACAACTTGCAATTAAACAAGGTAGTTTATCTTCTATTCCAGATATGAACATAAAAATGCCTATTATGAAACCAATTCATGGTTAGAACGAGTTGTTATAGTGGGTTTGCGAGACCCGCCTTCAAGTGTAGAATTAGAAAGCAGAAAGAAGCTTGGTGGTAAGTGTAAATCATTTTTAGCTAATTTTTGCACAGTGTTTATTTTTATTCTGTGTCAAACAAAAAGTATATTTTCATTCCATTCATGGCTTGCTGTCACCATTCATTGCCCTGATTGATCACAATATGTGAACCATGTATTATGTGCATGTTGGACCACAGTCCAAATTTTCAGGTTTAATTCACCAGATGTTAATAAGTTTTTAAAGTTCTGTTCTGTCATTAGTTTTATATGTAAAACCTCGTTAATACGAAGTTCAAGGGACCAAAAAATGTCAACTTCGTATTAAACGACTTCGAGTTATCCAAACTTTTCAAGCTGGCGCCTTTTTTTCAGGTGTAAATAAATTAGAGTATAAATTAGCCCCACAAAGGATATTTTATACTTGGTGGTAGCTCAGAAAATAAGCTTTATATGTACTATATAATAATATTGTACGTTTGAAAGGAAGTGTAAAAAATGTTACACAAAATGAGAACACGGAGCTTAACGCGGACACAAAGATTACAAGGAGTCGGTTAACACTATTTATCCTGCGTAGTTATACAACCGGTTATGCACGGGATGCATGTTGTGGCAAAAAGTCTTATAAAAAACGGTATTTTCTTTTAATTGTGCAAAGTTGTTGCTCTTCCACGAAATTCTTACAATTTTAGTTCATAAGAAACCCGTTTGCACCGAGACCTAAGGAAAAGAAAACAATCTCGTTTATTGCAAGAAGTGAATCTTGACAGTAGTCACACGCGAGCAAGAGAAGATTCTCTTGGGAGAGAACATAACCTTTCCCTGGCACAAAACAAAACAAAAAAATTGGGCTCGGGCCTGTAAATTTCATTCTGGTTCGGCTGTCTAAACACATCGTAAAAAAAAGTCACGTATTATTTGCTTCAGTTAACTTCATATTCGCCCCCCTCCCCTTTTTCAGGGAGCAGTCCAAACTCTTCCTCAACTTGCATTGTAATCAACTCTGAAAAAGTAAACATACAACTTGCGATCTTTGCACACAATGTGTATCCTAGGACACATTAAACAGTGCCGCACTCGATAATCACTCTGGTTTGGATCCCACTTTAAACTGTATATTTAGTCCCGCTTAGTTCAGCAGTATAAAATGAACTAAAAACAAGTTTTACGAAACTTGCGTATTTTCAGATTAATCGACAATTTATTGTAGGTTTCAGGAGTATTCTGGACGTCAAACACTCGCTCCGACAAAACGTTTCCCATGCTAATGGTTCTGAAGAAAAGCGGGGATTATATGGCTTTGCGAGATTCAAAACAATGAAGCTTATTCCTTCCCACTGGATGAGTCATTGCAGTTATCAGCAAGCCAGAGGTTTCCAGACGCTAGACTAAACACTGGCGCCAGCTGCAGCGTAAACACAATGAGACCGCTGGAAGTTAGAGCAGCAGGTGGCAGAAGGGAAATCATCGGCATTTTAAAGATAAGGCAGTTGTCGAAGACCGAACTTTTATCAGCAGTGTGAAAAATCACATTACCATGCACACCAGTGGCGGATAATGAGCTGTTGTAGGAGAAGGAAGGGGGTCACTTTTCTTTTACTTATCATGCGGTTTTTGTTCGTTTTAAAGAAGGTTTTCAGAACTGTTTGCTTTTTTTAGACGCCAAAGTAGCCGGTGTGCGCACACGAACAAGAATATCGTGGCCGAAATAATTAGCAACGGACCCCCCCCCCCCTTTTGCTGATAGATAAAGGGGAGAAGTCACTCAGACAACAAAACACTGTTTTGGCAAATTTTATGACCGGCACAGTTGGGAAATGTATGAAGCGGGAAACTGGAGTTGCAACATACGTAAGATCGATGTCAACTTTTGCGGGAAACCTAGATGACAACGCATTAAGCGGGTTGACGATCTTTAGTTGGCCTATGCAGCTTTGATTATCTGTAACAGTTTCCCTTTTTTTTTGAAGTTCTACAGGGCACAAAGAACACGCTTTTAATGAAAGTGGTTACCGGAAGTTGTCTGCTACCAGGCCAAAAGTTGCTCGCTCACGGGAAATTGCTGTATCTCGAGCTCGAGCTCGACTTCCAGGCGCCACGCGTCTTGTATTTTGGAACATTCGTGCGATCTTATCTCGCATTTCTCATCTGGCACTGGTGAATATTTCCAAGGTGGCGCATTCAGCGGGGAAAGAGCTTGACCTCCCATGCACATTGACAAAGAATGTCAATGTCCAGCGGACATTTCGGGCTGCTTCCCTCGAGTTGTCAGCAGCTCTTAGGACAAGGAAACATGTCAAGGTCAAGTTAAAATAACGTCCAAGCTCTTTCCACATTCGATCTTCTCTTGTCGACTTACGCAGGTGTCTACTTCGAATTAAGCGAAACCAGTTTTGCGGAAGGGTCTTGTAAACAACTTCGTATTAAAAATTATCCGTATTTCGATTTATCCGTACTGAAATACATTATAAATCCTATCTTATCGGCTGGGGAATGGGAAGAACTTCGGATTAAAGGGTACTTCGTATTAACCAATATCGTATTAACGAGGTTTTCCTGTATACTTTAAAATTGCATGACAAAGGTAGTTTTAAAGTCTACATTTGGATATTTTCGTATGTTATACAGTATTCATGTATTGGGATGAATCAACTAGGGCCAAAGGAAACTGCCATTTGTGCAGTGTGCAAAGAAAAATATGTTTTTGCAAGCAACACAGAATTAATATTTATGTACAGTAGAACCTCGATTTTACGTTTTCCAGGGGACCAAGCTGAAAAAACTTAAAATGCGGGGGAAATGTAAAATCGTGGAAACTTTTGTAACACTTTGCTTTGTTGGGACTGCCAAGATTGAATGTGTAATGCAGGAACTTAAAATTGGGGTTTCACTGTATATAATAAGTGAATAAATTCATAGCATAATCATCTATTCATTATTGGGAAAAGAGAGACGCGGTAGTATATAAATACGGAGAAACTAGTACTCATGGGTAGAGTAAGGAATTTTGATTCTATGTTTTTCCAGAGAGCCTGGGGGGATTGTGTGATACAGGTGTTGCTGGTATTCTACTCATTGTTTCAAGAGATCCCAAAGATTTTCAATCAACTTTAAATTGGTGACTTTGCAGCACAGTCAAGATGTATTAATGTTCATGCAGTTTGAACCCTGTTAAACTAGGCTAACCTTATGTTCTATCCTGCAGATGAAGCCCAAAAGGCAACATCTGCTTCCCCAGTAGCTTTATCAAACCCTTCTAGTTCAAATGCATTGTCACATCAACCAAAGAACCTGTTTCCAACTAAGTGAAACATCCCCAGGACAAACCAGAACCACCTCCATCTTGAACACCTTGCATGCAGTCTTTGTCGATGGCATTGTGTGTTCTAGTGTGTATCAGCCATCTAAAGCATCATCTAATTAGGAACAGAAACAAGACTGACCTTACAAGATAAGAAGCTTTCAGTTGTCACCAGTCCATTATTGGTATCCCATGCCCACTGAAGCCATGCAGCTTTGTGTAGCTGTTAACAAAGCTGCCCCAAAAATGTGTTCTGAGGGGTTTGCGTTGACTGGAATGTCCACCACTGCTGGTCGATTTGTATACCAGCATGTTTTTGACACACCCACTTCCTTTATTCTATTATGGCCTTTGGTAAGACTTATCAATTACCTAAGCATGCTGTAGGACACATTTTCCTGGAGTGACCAACAAACTCATTGCACACTGCCGCTGCTTGTCAAACGATTGTTGTATTTTGTTAAATTGTTACTTTTTGTGCATTTTTGAATGTAAAATAGAAAATTTTCAGATAAAGAAGAAAGTTCAGGAGTTATAACCATTTTTATAAGTACATTACAAGGGGTAACAAAGGACTTCAATCTACGCTTGTTAATAATGGTAAAAATGGATAAACTGAAATAGCGTTTGTAGTTTGCTGCCATGTGGTGCTAAAAAGTTAAGATATCAAGAATGAATAAACCAAAACTTGTTAGCATTATGTTAAAGAAATATTCTTTCATTTCAGGTTTAGGTAAAACAGTATTGGAATCAACATACAATAAGGATTTAGAAGTGCTTGTAATTAGGAAACCTGGGGTCAACATGGCTGGAGATTGGACCATATACTTACATTAAGTATAGCCGTGGAGATAGGGTTTGTTTGTTATGTGTGCATATGTGGTTATGATGATCTCTGTGTGATAAGTGGAAACAAGTTTCAAGTTACACAATGTCTGTAGTGGATAAAACTTGGTTGTACACAATATTTGCCATTTTACTTTGTTTTTAAAGTGTGGAGCAGTTGTTGTTATTGAATTCTGACTGGTGATACTTGATAGTAGCTACATACAAATTATTGTTGATTTATTTTCAAGGAAAGAGTTTGTGCATTTTGTAGTTTGAATGGCTGGTTTCTGTGCCTTCCTTGGTCAAAATTCAGCTCATGGCTTTAGATGAAAGTGTGTCTGCAAGATATGGTTGTTCATTTATTGTCAGTATATTGTGAAAAGCAATTCTCGAGAGTATGAATCGCCAATACATATTCTTTTCCACCTGTCATTTGTGCATTGTGTATTTTATTCTCACCAAGTTTCACACATAAGCAAAGGACAAAGGTTAAGACAGTGGTGTGAGGTCTTACCACGTTTCTCCCACTGTGTTTCTGTTTCTTTTGTTTATATTTTTTTCTAAAAAAAAAAAAAAAAAAGAATTCTTGTGAGTTAGGGCTATTGTCCCATCTGAGCTGCATAATACCAATTGTACAACGATTTTCTACATGATTGTGTGCGGATAATAGAAAAACGTATTTTGAAAAGTGGTAATTTTCATTTAACATTCATTATATTTCATATTCAATATAAATGTTACTTGTAGAGCATTAAAGTTATTTTTTTGTGTGTGTGAACAATATAGTCAACCAAAGTACATTCCAATGTAGAAACTGTTGTTATCCATATCTCTACATTTAACATGTAAAAGACAAGTGATGAGGTTTGTTGGTTGGTTAAGTATAATTCAGTGTTAGAGCAGCAATTTCACTCATTTTCTAGCAAAGTGCCTTCTTTTGATTTTATCAAAAATTGATTTCTGGCCATATGTTCTTGACCTTACATTTTTTGGTAAAGAAAAAAACTGATTTTTTTTTTTGTTAATTTATATTAATTTATATGTACCCATATTGGTATCTTTGCTTCAATGTTACTAGCATGGAATGAGTTTGTGATTCTGTATTTGTACTAGTGTTTTCTGCTACAGTGACATGATAGTAGCAATGTTTCAGTTGTGAAAAAATTGGTGTATATTGAATTCTGTTTTGAAAAAAGGTTTGTAGTATGTGTAAGTTTTTTTGAATGTGTAGCATTATGTTTGAAGACTATTTACAATGTTGTAACTTGTTTCTGGAGAGAACATACTGTGTCGTTTCAGTTTCTGGACATTCGTAAAGTGTAATATTAATTCAAGATAAGTTGTAAGCAGGTAGGAGATATTATGTCCTTATTATTATGATTTACAAAGGAAGATAAAAACACTTTCATGTTTGATTATCGAAGTTGTATATTGCAAGACTATTGTTATTCAGTTTTGGTGGTGGTGTGAATGGATATAAAAACTGAATGAGGGAAGTGAAAGGAATGGGTGAAAAATTAAGTGCAATTACAGAACACTGAATTGTGAAGAATGAGTGAGAAATAAATGTGGAAAAAATAGTTGAATTTATTATTGTTGGTTCTGCTTGAAAGCAGTGCCAGCTGGCCATAATGCTCTACAGTGCACATAAGTTGATGCTTTCGTGTTGTGCCATAGGGTGGTGGAGGTATTTAAATCCATTAAAATATACAAGGGTTGATCAAATGAAAAGGTACAAAACAACACTGTCGGTGTAAATGAATACTTTATTCAAAGTATCCTCCATAGGCCTGAGCACATTGATCCCATTGATGAACGAGCCGAATGATTCCTTTTTCCCAGAATTCCTTTGGCCGTGACGCGACCCAGTCCTTCACAGCATCCTTGAGTTGATCGTCCGAGGTGAAGTGCCTTCCTTTGAGATGCTTTTTCAGGGGACCAAATACATGGAGGTCACAGGGGGATAAGTCCAGACTGTAGGGTGGATGGTCTAGCTGCTCCCACTTGAACCTGGCCAGTTCCGCGTGTGTGACCCTGGAGACGTGTGGACATGCGTTATCATGGAGCAGAACCACACCCTCCGTGAGCAGCCCCGGTCGTTCGCCTTCCCCGTAAACGTTCACCATCCGGCGATGAATATCGGCCGGTTTAACACCTTCCGCTGTCAGAAAACGGCTAACGCCTCGCTGCTCCTCAACAGTCGAATTTGCCAATGTTAACACCATCCTGTCCGAACACGCACTGCTGCGTCACTTGGACAGCACTCTGTATCAGAGCCTCTGCTCTCTCCTGCGCATGCGCGTTCGATGCATGCTCAGATGCTGCGTGGTGACTCCAATCGCACCCCTACATATCACGCTACGTTCTCCCATCGCGGCATCGGTATTATATAAACGATTCCGTTGTTACGACGTTTCGTACCTTTTCATTTGATCAACCCTTGTAATTAGGTGTGCCATATGTCCAGGCAATGAAGCAGTTCCATATGTTGGCAAGGTGCTGAATTGTTATTTTTTTTTAAAAAAAAAAACAACAGTAAATTGCATAGGACATGTGATAGGTTGCTGAACTAGATTTTTTAAATTTACGAATAACCAACAGATGTTGCCATCAAAGAAAGCCATCTAGTGGCAGGTTGCTGAACAAATTGAATAGGTTTCTTAATTGAGAAACCAACATGTGCTTGGTCATGCTCAAAGAGCCAAATGGTGGCAGGTTGCTGAACTAATTTCAGATCTGTCTCTTAACTGGAAAACCGACCAACAGATGGTGCTACATATCATGGTGGTGATCAAAGGGAGGCAGCTGGTGGCAGGTTGCTGAACTAACAGCAGATCTGTTTCTTAATTGGGAAACTGACCAGGGAGCCATCTGGTGGCAGGTTTCTGAACCAGCGGCAGATCTGTTTCTTAATTGGGAAACTGACCAACAGTAGGCACTACGTCAGTGGCAGATCTGTTTTGTAATTGGGAAACCAACCAACAGATGGAGCTACATATCAGGTAAAAGGGAAATTTGGTGGCAGGTTGCTGAACTAATGGCAGGCCTCGGAACTAACAGCACACCTTTTTCTTAAATAGAGATACAGTGGTGCTACATGTCTCTATGATCAAAGGGAGTCAAGTCATCTTTGTTCAGGTTGCTCAATTAAAGGTCTCTTTTTCATGAGAAACCAATAGATTGTCCAGTCAAAGATAATGATAGGCAAATTCTCCACCACTATTTTTATTCTACATCCTGTGTTGTTTTAAGAAATGTAACTTATGTTTGTTCGAAGCAGGCATAGTTCTCTGCTTATTGACGTGTTTATTTCAATTCATTGTCATATTGTGTAATTCAGACCGAATGAAAATGGTGGACAATTTGCCTACGGTTTCTTTCTCCGTTGGGTGTACATCTCACAGTGGTCAGAGCACCATTGGGAAGGCTTTTTTTTTTTTTTTTTTTTTTTTTTTTTTTTTTTTTTTTAATACTTAGCTGACTGAGAAATCAGTGAACACACAGCACCTCCTGTCGAGGAAAACTATAAAATCTGTTGACCATTTGTTGAACTCTAGTATTTTATTTGGAAATCAACAAATGAGACATTCCAAGATCCCTCAATGGTCCAGTATTAAAATCTTTGATATGGCAGGATTGTTCCATACTTCCTGCATGTTTATCAATTTAAGGAGAAAAAATAGGCACAGAAACTTGAACAAACTACTTGCTAAGATCATGTACATAAATATTTTTATTAATTTGTCTTCAAGTAAATCAACACTTTTTAAAACTAATTTTCTATTCTGTTATGCATTTTTTCTTTTTTTAAGAGTTCCTGCCAAACTTGTTCATATCCAAGAACATGAAAAAACATCACAAAAAGTACTGTATGACTATTTTGTTAATTATGTATTTATCCCTTGTTGTCGCACAGAAGAGCAACACCTCGAAGTACCCAGTGCTCTGGAGGAACATGCGGTGAAGGAAGCCACAAGGAAGTTACATACATCAAATCTGTGCGATTGGGCTTCTTATACACAGGGCACTGCAAAGAAATTGACAATTTGAATACATTATTCAACATAAAAATATCACCACCATTACAGACTGATCAACAGTAGTGACTACAGATTTTTACTGCCTATATTATTTTTTCAAAAGTAACCTTTAAATGCCAGTTGGGACATTGGTTACACCCTGTACACCATAATGTTTGGAAATATGTGTTTTTTGAGTGTCATATAAGACTTGGCATATGTCATTAGTAGTTTAATTTCATTCCGACTATATTTGTAGTGAGGGGAGGGCAATTTCCTTCTGAAAAATCATGGCCTTCAGATTGTTTTTTTTTTTACCGAAAGTTTCTGCCATTTTCATCATCATCTTTCATTTGATAAATGGAAATTTGTTTCTTCAACCATAGGCTTATAACCTAGTCTGTGCTGAAGAAAATTAGGTATAATTTGTAACTAGCAAACATATTTTTAGATAGATTTTTTTCCTTTTTTAAACCTTGAGGCAATTTTAAATTTCCCAACAATTTTGAACCCTCACAACATTAAAAAGTTTGATTGGTTCTCGATTTGGTGTAACAGAAGAGGGGGGGGGGGGTAGAGGGGCACATTGAAACAACCTAGCTCAACTAGTATATATGGCAACTCTGCTGACGGTCTGGCACATCTCATGCCAGTATATCACTGCATCCTTTGGAATTTGATATTTATGAGGGGATGTTTTTTTGTTTTGTTGTTTAAAAAGTTTAAAATGGTTTTGACTTGACTTTGAATATATACTATATCAAAAACAACAAACAAAAGCAAGAGCCACGCTTTATGCGGCCACACGCAGACCCTATTCCACGTGTGGTGTTCCGTATAATAACAGGTATCCCTTGATATATTCTATGTAAAGACGACATTATTTCATATTTCAACATCTTGCAATATAGAAACAAATGTCATGACAGCCATGTTTGGCCTAGGTGTATCGTAATTATGCAAAATTAGTTAAAAAATAGGATAATTCAAGTTTTGCGACATTAAAAAATTGTGATTTGTAATTTTTTTGCCTATTGTAAAATTAGAAAATTTCTGAATTGAGAAATGTACTTATTTTAATACTTGAAAATATGGCACTAGTTTCAGTTGACTGGTATATTAGCTCCTGATCTGTGCTCTAGTTGTTGGGTCAATAGTGGAAAGTTGGAGGCTTAACCCAAGACTGCTTGTGCAAAAGGATACCCAGCAACTGAAATAATCTGCACAAAAAATTAGCTGCCTTCCACACAGTGATACAGCTCTTGTTGCAGATTTCAACAATACTTTTAAAATTAAAAATATAACAACTTAATATTTCAAGGAGCAATTAAAAATATTCCTCACCTGGTAAAATAAATTTCCTTTGGGTCCAGCATTGTAAACAGCAAAAATACGAACAACTGGAATTTTCACAGACAACACTTTAGGAGTGGACTCAGTTAAGCGACTATTCTTTCTGTCCCATGATGCACCATCTAAGAACAATCCATGAACATAGACACCTGACTGTAATGTAAATAAAATATTTTAGTTTTTTACACCTATTCCTGTGACCATATATGGACATACACACATGCTGACTTTCTTTCACATTAACATTTCGTTCATTGAGGTCTCATTCCAATGCTATGAGCCCTGGAAAATGGCAATTTTTAACCTGTGTATAGCAACAATGCCCCATACAATCATGGTTGCCACTGTCATCATTTTTTTCTATTAGAAACATACTAAAAGCATATTATGCTGTTGAAATATAACAATTAGTTACATATTCTGTCCTTTGTGCTCCGTAAATTTTGTCATTTTCCAACAGGAAATTTAACTTCTGGTTGCTGTATATATGTACAATGAAAACTGCAAACAGCTCATAGTGTTTAAATTTGTATTAAACGAGCAAAAGGTTTATAAAAAAAAGTTGTTCATCTTGATGTCCTCCATGTTGTCACATGCATGTCGACATCACTGTCTGCTACTTTCAGTAACCGACTCCAAGTGAACGCCAGTACTGGTGATAGAAAATATGATCATTTACCACTATGATAAACTAGTCGTGATCACATTTATTTTTATGCCTACAGAACTAACAAAGTCCTAGTTCAGCTTGAATACTCCAATATAATTATTTTGCACATAATTCAGTGAAGCCTCCATTATACATTTTCAGGGACTAGTAATTAATGCAGGAAATTCTTGTACTTCTAGAATATAAAAATCACAAAATAATTTTTGAATTCTTGCAGTAGGATGATGAAGAGGGGCAAGGGTTGAATGAAATGCATATTGACATGGTACATGCTTCAATTTGACTGAAAATGAAACCAGATCTGATATTAATCAAACAATTGGAATCCTTCCCTTGTACATGACACAGCAAAGTATATTGCTTGTACAGACATGGAAGAGTTGCTATTAGGCTGTATTGTCTTAAGATGTGACTGGACAGTTGCATGAAAGAGCAAAATAAATGCAAATTAACTAGTTCATCAGATTTGGATTTGTTGTTTAAAGTCCACTTGTATTCACAGATAGGCTAATCGGGACTGGACACTACAGTTTAAATTTGAATCTGAATCACTGTGCCATGTGCCTGTACCCAGATCACCTTGATTACAAGGCAATGACATTACCGCTACACCATTGGGGAGGCTAACTAGTTCATTGTTCCATGGGTTGTTGAATTACTGCAATTTCAAAAGCCTGTGTAACAATGAACAAGTTAAATTTTATTGATTAACAGGCTGTAATTGTACATCACAATTGTTTTACATATCCAATATTTAAATCAATAGATGGATAAACTACTAATAGCAACTTCCAAAATATACATTTCTATTACATAACTTCATTTTTCATGTAATAAATTAATTATTAATATGTACTAACAGGTGGTCCAACTCTGATGTCTTCTTTATTTTGCTTGAGCACTTCATTATCCAGTGTAACGAAGTCCAGAGACCAACCAGTGTTAGCCCTTGTTATCTCCTGCCTCATTGCTGTTAGGAAACCTGAAAGAATACACCACCTCAGAAACCAATGTTGTTAGACAATGTGAATCTTAATCCTTTCAGGACTGTTGATAATCTAAGTTGTTGTACCCGTATGATTTCAGTCAAATTATTGTTTTAAATTTCTCCTGCAAAGGTCCAAGTTTGAGTCTCAGCATCGTGCGAGCATTCTTTGAAAGTATTAATCCCTTCCCTGCGGCGACGTTGAAGGAAAGTGCGACCAAAAAGAAATCATCTATATATATTAGTGCAACCGCAAATTTGTTTCATTGCAAATAATGCAAAAAACTAACTATAAAAAGACTTGCTGCAAAATGAAGCTAAGAAGAATAATCTCTATATATAGACACTGCCGCAAATAAACATTCCATATTAGGTAAGGTCAAAGGTAAAGTTCCCCCAGCATACAGCATATAAGCACATTTAGGGTATGTGGGGGTAGGGTTCCACTACATATTCTCGATCTTGGTTATTTGGGAGGTGATGCGATGAGCACCATGCTCCAGCCACCTTTACCCTACAGGGGTGCCCCCAGGTACTCATTGATTTGAATGTAGGTGAGCCCCAGAGCAGCTTTATGCAGGGACTATGCCGGTAAAATTCCAACCTTAGAACACCCACCCCAGGAATTGAACTTAGGTCTCACACATGGCAGTCAGACACCTTACCAACTAGACCACCACAGCTCTGATTCCATATTGCAAAAAAATATTTTTCAGAAACTGACATAGCATCAACAATGGATTGTTTGATTGTCAATAGCCCACATAGACTAATAATACCACGAAAAAGTGCTGTCTATGAAAATTACGCCGCAATACAAGAACCGTTAATTTTGAAATACATCACGCTCCGCAAAAAAAGGCCCAATTTTAGTCTATATATAGCTCCGCTACAGTTAATGGGTTAATCAATTTCAGTAATCATTCATCCTCATTGTCATAATTAGCCAAAAGTGGCAAAAAATGTTAATTAAAAAAATAGGGTCGTCATTAATGAAGCTAACATATCAGTATTGGAAATACGAGGGTCACTATTTATATTTTGAGCCTTGGCAACACTGATTGAAGTTAGGCGCGATTTGACGTTTGCACGGAATCGTCTGGCATTATTGACCATAACGTACTTCAAATGTTTTGTCAATAGCTTGATTTGTGTTGTTTATGTTGCCTTGGAGATTGCGCGACAACAATAAAATAGAATTAACTCGTGAACATTTTCGTGCGATGATTTTTTACGATTTTCGACGTGGATTATCAAGACAACAGTGCATCGATCAACTTACTTCCACATTTGGCGATGAAGCCCCATCCTTTGCCACTGTGAAACGCTGGTATAACGAATTTAATCGTGGCCGCCATTCGCTCACCGACGAGATTCGCGAAGGTCGTCCAAAATCAGTTGTTGTTCAAGAAAACATTGATGCTGTGCAAACCCTAATACTGCAAGATCGTCATGTGACATACTGTGAGATTGAGGCAACCGTAGGCATTAGTTCCACCAGCATATATAAAATATTACATGATCATTTAGCTGTGAGAAAGGTATGTTCTCGTTGGATCCCACACAATTTGACAAAAACTCAAAAAGACGCTCGCGTCAATTGGTGCAAAGAAATGCTCAATAAATACAATCGTGGTGCTTCAAAAGACGTATATAAGATTGTAACAGGTGACGAATCATGGATATATGCATATGAACGTAAACAGCAGTCGACTGTATGGGTGTTTCAAGATGAACCCAATCCAACAAAAGTTGTTCGCGCTCGAAGCACATCGAAACAAATGGTTCATCAAGACAATGCCAGCTGTCACACATCTCGTCTAACAACCGACTTTATGAACAGTCAAAAAATTGAATTGAGCCGTACAGTCCTGATTTGGCACCCAATGACTTCTTCTTGTTCCCGAATGTCAAGAATAAATTGCCTGGACAACGATTTTCGTCGGCGGAAGATGCCGTTGATGCGTTCAAAAACCATATTATGGAGGTGTCTCAAGAAGATTGGAAAAACTGCTTTGACAAATGGTTCGAACAAATGCAAAAGTGTATTGACAATAAAGGAGAATACTTCGAAAAACAATAAAGCAGTTTTCAATGCCAAATTCCTGTTTTTTCATTGTTAGGCTCAAAATATAAATAGTGACCCTCGTACTAGCTGTAATTTATTCACTGATTCTGGCCAATAGTTTCCAGTTTGGCTATTCCAGGGGGTTGGTAAAAATTCCACCTACACATTCAGTTTTCAGCAGTATTCTACACCAGTGTCCATGCAGCTGTAATAAAAATAATTTTAAACAATCATAAATTATTCTGTATACTAAATTCCTCAAATTAGCAGCAACCACGTGGATTTTGTGATTAAATGATAGCTATTTTAATACTACAATGTAATTCTTGAATATTTTAAAGCTAAACTCTGGTAAATTTATGCATATAATTGCAGTGGAATAGTTAAGTATTAGCATTCATCAGTTTTCTTAACTTTTAATTGTAACAATTTTCAAACATTGGTACAGGTGAGAGTATGTAAGATTATTAGCATCAGCATTGGTATCTGCTCAGCCCTAATAAAAATAAGTTTCAAAAATCACAAATTATTCCATGACCTGATTTCCTGAAATCAGCAGCAACTGGAAAGAAAGAAGATAAAATTTTGGCTACCTGTGATACAGGTATAGGCATTGGTACAATGCAATAAGTTTTGATCTTGGGTAATATTGTACATCCTATACAATACCATTTTCAGTAACTGAAATGAAGCATCTGGGGCTTTCATTAAACTACCATTCCAGCAATCACCTAGAGCAACTAAGAAAAAACAAGGAAACATCTGTCAGGATAGTCTTGACTGTTAATGTTATTTCAATATAAACCTCTTTTCTAAGAGCAACTTGTCTTATTTCTCAAATATCCAGGCACTAATCTTTAATGATATGATTATTCATTATAAAAAAGACTGCTCTTCTTAGTAATTAAGGTGAGTTTGACCTTCAATTTTTAAAGTTCTCTATGAACTTTTAACTACTTTAATTGTGAGAAATATATTAATCACAATACAGATGGGCTTCTAAAAAACGCCAATGTTGCATTTTTGAACACTGAAGATCATCTGTGTGCATGTATGCTTATGGATACTGATCTCTATTTAATGTAAGATGGCGATTTCTGGCATCATTTGCATTACCACCAATGCAGTTCATAAAAACGGAAGAATTGAACACTATAGCAGATCATTATACTTTATAAAATATAAAAAGGCCTTCTTAAAGACTTAAAAATGTCTTTTAGAACTGTAGATCAAATCTTTCCATGATAATTTTTTCAGTTTTAAGCTAAATAAGGAGCCTGCAAAATATCTATGTCCAGTTCTGTCTCTATTGTGCAGCCAGTTCCCAATGTTACCAGTTTCTCACATCTTCATTTAAAAGGTAAAGGTAAAGTGCTCCCCTGTGCATAGCACCACGCCATGAAGGTGTATAGAGGGTGTGGGGGTAACGCCCCACACTTTCTTGATCTGGTCGTGAGTGGGGGTGATGTGATCAGCATCATGCACCTGACCGCCTTTACCCCCCAGGGTTTCCCCCAGGTACCCATGTTATTCGACGCTGGGTGGGCGTCTGGGTCGCTTCCAACGTTAGAAAAGTTCCCGGGTTTAAACCGGCCGGGGATCGAACCCGGGACCTTTAGCATGGTAGTCAGACGCGTTACCAACTGAGCCACCGTGGCCACCTCTTCATTTACAAGCACACATTAAAAATATTACTGTTCAAATGTTTTTAAATTAAGATTTAAACATTTTGTGGAGAGCAGCAACATTGAAACTGATTTAAATATGAATATTAAAGGTATATCTCATAATTTGTAACACAATCAACAAATATATCATTAGATATTTGAATATTACAATCTCATATACCATATTATAAATTCCAATAACAGCTGACCTTTTATATACTGTGGAATTGTTGCAAGCACACCTTACATGAAATTTACATTTTCCAATAAAATCTTTTGTCCATTTTCAATATATCTATATATATGTGCACACACATTTTTTTTACCAAAATAATATAAATGTACCTTAAAGGGATTGAAATTTGATATTTTAGGTACCATATATATGGTATGCAATATACAGGATGGCTCAAAAAAGTCCCTTAACACCCCCGGTACAAGGCCACTACAGCATGCAACGTGGAAATGTTGACGACCAATCGTTGCCAAGCTAAGGGGGAACCACATTGACGCCACTCACGTTGTCAGTGGCCATCTTGAATTCAACTTCAGAATTTTAAATGGGAAGGGGGTGATATATCAGATCAGGCTAGAATTTCACGAGAAATGCAATGGTGAAGGTGTTTTCGATGTCTCTTTAACCAGTAAAAAGTTACGACTGAATTCTTGAACCAATTTGCTGCTTTTCGAGGTGTTAGAAAAATGCCTTAACATTTTTTTAGCGTGCTTCCATTCAATGGAAAGTCCTTCACAGTGACAAGGCTAATGTCTATGTTCATAAGGAAGTTCATAAACAGAATATGCGACCCTTGCCATCTGATAACTAACTTTGGACAGAAACTGCTTCACAACGTCCCCATCTGGTGTTCCTCCCTATTGAAAAAAAAACTATGTAAAAAGTACCTTCTTCCGCATGCAAGGATGAAAAAACCTATTCATTTAACAAATCCAAGTAGCCCTAAGCATTTAAGGTCCCGTTGATGAAAAATTGACTAACCAATCGTGTTCCACACGGCACGCCACACCATTAACTTACCAGCACTAACCATTGAGCTTTGATCTGTCCAAAATGGGTTATCAGATAAAAAGCATTGAATATTCTGTTTATGAACTTCCTTATGAACATAAACATTAGCCTTGTCACTGTGAAGGACTTTTAATTCAATGGAAGCTTCACACTGTAAATTGTTCACGACAACCATTCATAATGCGCAGCTCTTCGTGGATGTATCTGATTAAAATCGTGTGCAATGGCATGCGAACTTCTCTCCCTAGACGTCACTTTGATCTCGATGCGTTACCAAAGCACTAAACCAATTTTAAGGCATTTTTCTAACACCTCGAAAGGAGCAAATTGGTTCAAGAATTCAGTCGTAACTTTTTACTGGTTAAAGATACATCGAAAAAACCTTCACCATTGAATTTCTTGTGACATTCTAGCCTGATTGGATATATCATATCACCCCCTTCCCATTTAAAATTCTGAAGTTGAATTCAAGATGGTGGATATCAAGATGACCACCAACTGCAGGGGTGGCATCAATGTGGTTCCCCCTTCGCCTGGCAACGATTAGTCATCACCACTTCCATGTTGCATGCTGCAGTGGCCTTGTACTGGGGGTGTTAAGTGACTTTTTGAGCAACCCTGTAGAAACAAATGTAATGGCAGCCACATTTGTCACTGTGTCATATAATTAGCACATGAATAAGATAATTCATGTACTGAGATATTAAAAAATTGTAATTTGGACATTTTGGGCCTAAAATAAAATTAGAAACCCTTTGAAATAAAAGTTCCTTGTTCATTTTTGACGGAAACAAAATGTGAAATAATACACTGTAATATTAATTTTTCATAAAAAACACTAAGTTGCTGACCAAGGCAGATTTATTAAGAAAATTAACTAATTAAGAACTAAACTTTGTCTGAGGAAGACCCTGATACAGGGTTGAAACGTTACTTGTTACGTGTTTTTATTTCTTAATAAATCTGCCTTGGTCAGCAACTTAGTGTTTTTAATATGGAAACAAGGTTTAATTATATTAATTTTTCATGTTTTTGAAAGGTGTGCTGTGCATTTCTCTACCATATTTTGTCACGAAATAATACAAAATTAACTGCAAAGTGAGAAATAAACTCACAAACGAAATTTGCAGTTTATTTGCCCACACGACTGTCTGAAGTCTGAATTATCCTGAGAGTTAACCAAATCACATAAAATAGATTAATTCTAAAGTAAATATTTGACAAGCAAAAAGGGACTTCTTTATAGAAAAAAGAAACTTAATACTCTGATAACTACAGAACTATACTATTAGAAAGGAGATCTTTATTTTGTGTAATAAGTGTAGTTTTTAAAATCAAGTTTAGGTTATATTCACCATTTTAACACCGAAATGCCATTTTATATACTGCTTTGATCCCGAAATGTGCCCAGTTTTTGTACTGAAATATTGACCTTTTATTCACCATATATACAACGTGACTCTAGTAATTACAATGTTGCTGCAATAAAGGAATTGCCTCTGTGTGTGTAATGGAAATCAAAAGGAATGCATGCTCTCCAATGGTTCATCCTTGTGTTTTTGGTAGTTAACCTTACAGAAATAAGTACCTTGAGGATTAAAGAATCCAGTCATCCAGAACACTGCCGGTCTCCCCTGAAATATCCAGCTTGAGAACTGAGTGTTCCTTTCTAGCAGTTCCGTGAACCAAAAACCTAATGTCGTTGATGCCCATGATCCTCTCTTCCAGTTAGCAGGAACTCTTGCATCATAAATATTATCTAATGCATCTCGTAAAGCCTAAATATGTGAGAAATTTTAAAAGTCAAAGAAAGGTAGTCCAATATACTTATAACTGAAAAATAATTTCTAAATATGTATCAATTATGCAGAGAGAAATCCAATAACCTGGCACAGTTAGTTCTTCAACTATAATTTGTAGTGGAAGCTTAATTTTATGTGGGTACTGCAATTAACTGCAGAGTCCAAATTCCTACAAACGTGAAGATTATAATTCAATAAGAGATTTATTCTAAATGCCTGAGGTCCCATATCCTTTGTAACAACATTATGACCACTTTTAACAGAATAACAATAAAGATTTTTACACTCGAAAATATTATCAATTAAAATTTAGACTGAATTAATTAAATATTGTGAATAATGAATTTCATTGTATTCTCTAAATGTGCCTTCATGCCAATAAAACCACAACTCCTTTATCTTTGTTTATATTGGCTAGTCCTCTTTGACTGGGAACATGCAACTAACTTCTTGAGATGTTGGTCTCCAACCTAATCAGTACAAAATGCAGCCCTACCTACCTTTCCTCGATATTATAGTCATTGTCGCTATATGTACTATGATGCTTATAACAATAATTTATAATTCATTCCCAAAGGCAATGTATACGGTTATTTCCATGACACACCACCCTCAAGATCCAATTCATCAAGTATATACAGGCATACAATAAAAACGTGGTTTTTTAATAGTTTAAGAATATACTTCATAGTACTTAACTTACCTCATTCATAATTATTGTCCCCTCAATGGCCAGTTGTAGGTCCTTGAGTGTGCTTCGTACAAGTTTAATAACTTTCTGCATTCTATCTATTTCCTGCCGAAGGAATATATTCATTGGTTTATATTGTCCCATTTCCTTTAGTCTGAAAGAAACAGAAAATACACATGACACAGAAATCATAATGCCAAAATACATGAATTCTGTTTATGTAGTAATAAAGCACCTCCAGAAAATATCTTTGTATATGTCTACACTGTCCGACACTATTTTGTAGTTTTTATAATAACTAATAAAGGTAATAAAGTAAAAAATCAGGGTAGCTACGATTTTTTGATTATGAAATTCCCTGACTTTTCCAGGTTTTCCAGACCAGAAATAAAATTTTTCCAGACATGTTTGTCGTCATGATTTTTGCTTTTGAACCTCATGTTTTTCAATTAAATATGCAGGCACGTTAATTATTATGAATATGAATATACACAGTTATTAGCTGAAAATTTACCAAGTGATTAATATAATGCTATTCAATGAAAAAACAAATAACTATTGTACTTCCCCATTTTCACTAAGTCATTACAATTAAGGTGGTGTAAAAAAATCAATAAAAAAAATGTGGCATATATCAAAGCTGTATACAGCCTCAATTAGCCCATATCAATACAAATGAGAAAAAACATTTTGATATGATTTGAATTTAAAATTTTGGGAGCGTCAGCACTTAGGCTATTTTGCTCCCGTCACATTATACGGGGTCCAGCCCCTTACCATTACAAATAACAACTCTAACGTTGCATAACTAAAAAAATTAAAATGTTCTGACTTCTGTTAAAAGCTGAGGCTGTAAAGGGGCACTCAGCACACATAAGGACAACAGGACAATACAAACAAAATTATACTGGCCATGGGGCCAGTCGCCAGAGCCTCGTTAGTCTTAAGTCCAGGGTGCACTAATGTGGAAGTGAGGTTGACATTTGGGTGTATTACGTGGAATATCACCCCTTACACCCCGAGAAAAAACAGAAAATTAGGTCATGTACCTTTAGAAAATATGCAATAAGTTTAATGATTATATTTTTTAATTTATTGAAAATAGTACATATTACGGAAATTCAGAACTTGAATGGGGCCGGTGACCAACCATACACCTAAAAAAAATGTATACGCGGGCTATACTTTCGAATCAAATATCTCCATTATTTGAGTTTTCCACATGCTGGAACAAATTTTATATTACGCGAAAACATCGAAATCTGTCTTTTAAAAGGTAACAGTTCCGAATGTTTTATGATTTTTTTTTTCAAATTTTCCTAGCAGGAAGAGTAATTATCATATAATTTTGGCAATCATTGTGAAACGAAATTTGAACCTTCCTTAAAATAATGAGCACTATTTGGATTCGAAAAAAGTTATTTATATTGAAAAAAAAACAACTCCAAAATGACCTTACTCAATCATACACTCTTCCCACGGACAAGGTATTCTCCGGTTGACAAGCGACAGTAAGTATCGTAAACTAGTGGGAATGAATGTAGAAATAAATCTGAACCTTAGTAGAGTGCATTCAGGGTCTTTATTTTAATTCTAAGACAACCAAACCTGACCTTCCTAACCTAACCACAAAAGCATATATTGACAAAATCTTAAGTAATCGCTAAAACTCTGTAGTATGTGTTAACAGACATAAATCGAAATCGAACCATGTAAAAGTTGCATTTGTAGCATGATGAAATCGTAATAAAACAAAAGGAACTTGGGCTTATTTTCACCACTTTTCAGAATAATTTCATTCTACATGCAAACAATACATAAAATTACTATAGGCATCAAACCAACATTCCTAACCTAACAACGATGTGTGACCAGCGTACGTTTAATTCCTCTATTTCGCACCAGTTTTTAAAAAATAAATTCGTTCTACATGTACAAAACACGTGCATATTCGAATAATGACGTCACTGATACTGCATAAAATCACTAATTTCTCGGGTGTAACACATCTCTGCAATATAAAAACTACGACAACGAGCAAATGAACTAGTTGATCAGGTTTCTTCTGAACGGGTCGCAAACGAAGGACTCAAATTCACAGAACGGGTGAGTCCCTTTGTTTTTATGTGAAATTCTGCTCTTCAAGCTTTATTGCAGATCCAAAACCAATGAACTGTCCGAACACCAACCTGCTCCACTTCACGTATCAAAAGAGAAGGGGTTCCGAACGGGTGTGTTCTTGAAGAAAGGACATTTCCTCACCACACACAAAGTTAAAGCAACATTTTTTCCGCAAGAAATTCTGAGGATGGCTGATGTGTAGGTTTCGTCTTGAGTAGCTTGTTCTCTAAGGAAAAATCTCATGCCTCTCCAAATTCCAGCCTTGAACAGGTTCACAAGAACGAGTCTCAAAATTAACAGATCCAAGAACCTAGATCCGAGAGTGAATAAATATAGAATTGGAATCCGAAGGAACCATAATTTTGTACGTAACAGACTAGAAGTCATATTGACGAGAGGAACAAGTTTCTGAACTGAATCTTTTGGGGGGACTGGAATCACAAGAACTGAATTAGGAAGTGGAAATGAACCATTCGTTCATTTTGTAACTGGTTCTCCTGAAACTCCAAAACGCACGTAAATTCCAGAAAATATGCAAAATTACCTGACTATTCCCTGACTTTTC
Organism: Lepisma saccharinum; assembly: GCF_977018435.1. Taxonomy (NCBI): domain Eukaryota; kingdom Metazoa; phylum Arthropoda; class Insecta; order Zygentoma; family Lepismatidae; genus Lepisma; species Lepisma saccharinum. The sequence continues at coordinate 20,544,262 of NC_139253.1, forward strand.
CCTGACCAACCAAATTCCCTGACTTTTCCCTGTTTTCCAGGTTTTCCAGTCGCGTAGCAACCCTGAAAATATATAGAGTTGCTCTCATATCAAAAACTGTAAATTTTATATTCAATTCCTTACACAAAAGAAAGCTCTTCTGCTGTGACATTTACATGTAGAAATTGGCATCAAATACTGGGATAAATATCGTTAATTTCCAAGTTGTATCTTAGTTGAACTGTGGCGGATCTGCTTTTGAGGGCCAAGATCTCCCAAGTGGCTTTTCACTGTGTGTCAGTACATATTGTCCGTCAGTGTTTTCTGGCTCTCTGACCAGGGTCCATTACTATTGTTTTGAAGTTAAGCCCCAATATTTCTCACTGGGTCAACAACAAAATTTTGGAGCGCTTACTGAGAATCATACATTTGGACTGTTCACACCAAAGGCTAGGAAGCACAGGCAACTGTGCCTACAGTACTTTTTCTCTATTTTAAACTTAGACATTCTTAACAAGAAGGAAAAATGTTGTCGATTAACTGTGTGATAAAAAGCTTTTACACAAAATGAACTAATTTCACTTTGCGTATAACTCACTTTTATTTCCAACTCCACACAGAAAAATATGTGATTACCTGTCTTTGACTTCATACGGATCATAATCCTTTGGCAATTTACTAAGCATATCAGTAGCCTGCCGATTCACTATTGATTCACGGGTTTCTCCACCACCAGCAGAGGATTCCTTGGGCTGAATAGATACAATTGTGTCCAGCATATCCTTTGTAAAGTTGGTCTGGTATCTAAAATATACCGTATATCAGCGTTAAGGATTTCAAAATAGGAAATTTAATTTAGATGCCTAATCATATAATGTTCATCTTAAAGTCTCTTGTGCAGAATAAAAGCTAAATACTGTATAGTATTTTTGCATATACATATACAAAATTCCATTTATGCATGCTGACAAAGCAAATGCACTCATGACATAGTGGTTATCATATTGTGCTATATGCTATGGGTCCTAAATTCAAATCCTAAGTAGAGCATGGGTATGCACTTACTCCATCACCTAAGCATCCTAGAGGGCAGAAAGTTAATTTAAAATAACAAAAAAAAAATAAAAAAAAAATTTAAAAAAATGGCTACACAGTGTCATATATTTTCTCAGATTTTAAGAGATATTGATGCTTAGTGTGCTTTAAGGGGTAGTTTCCTTCATTGAGCATGAGGTGCTGAAAGAGATTGAGATCTATGAAGCCTGTTGTTGGACAGAAGCTAGAATTTTACAAGGATGCTTATGAAAGTGTTACTTTTTAAGTAGTCTAGGAACATTAAAACATGCAAAGCACATGAATGGAAAGAAGAAATGTTCAGGAAGAATTGCAATATCTACTTACGTGATATCAGCATTGGCATGCAATCCATACACTTGAGGTGGGTCTACTGAAGGTAATTCGTCTATCACCTTCAAGTAGTCAACAACTGTCCTGCGTCTTGGAATTCCATAACCATCATAAAACAAGAAGTCTTCCCTAAATAGGTTTTCAGAAAACCATACTTTGGCAAATGTATTTAACAAACGTTTATCAAAATCGTCAGTTACTCGTCCCCCATACTGAATTTCTCCTAGCATGTACCTATAGTAAAAAATGTCATCATATAATACAATATACATACAGCTTTCCATTATACATTAAATTATATTCTAAGACTGTTCCCTTCAAATACATATTACAACAGAATCTTACTAATTCAATCATTCCAGAGTGTTTTAATACAAAATGTTCTTAGATTCAAGCCATCTTTTCTCCTGACCCTCAGGGGCTAATCTAAATTTCTACCAATGAGCCAATCCATACAAAATAGTCCAGCACTGGTTACTTATTCATTTCTTAAAAATTTGTTTTCTTTTTTTTAAGCCCTATGCAAGGATAGTACAAAACAGGCATTATTTTTCTTTATAATTTGACTTTGTTTAAAAATGGCAACGATTTTTGTTTTATGGCTTTCGGCATTTCTGGCCTTTGAAGACAGTTATGATAAATTTTATAGCTAAGAAAAGTGTTAGAAAACTGGAGTAAAAAACATTGTTTTCAGTACATTTCAATCTACATTTTATGCCCTGTACCTTTTTTTACCATCTCTAATGCAAATGACTGAAATTTAGGGTCAAAACTGATATTTGCCTTTGAACCAAAATCAAAGTTTAAATGGTGGCCATTTTTAAACAGTCAAATAAAAAAAATATACTGAAACACAGTTTTCTTTCCTCCATTCTCTTCTCCCCAGCATCCACAGTGATTCTGACAATAGAGAAGACAATTCCATCAAACATAATGGTTTGCATCAACCTTCCTCAACCTCGAATATGTTGGTCCAAAATATGTCCCTTCCCACACTCCTCTGCCCATTGATGCAACAGGTGAAGGTACAATACCTGGATTTTAATCATCATCCCTACCCAACAGATTCACACTGCACCCTTTACCCTCCATCGCAAGGGAATCTGTCTGTCCTTAAATTTGATATATAACCCCCCCCCCCCCCATGTGTCACATACGTGATTATTTTTTAATTTGGTAGCAACAAGACTACTCAAGCTTCAGAATTAATAACAATTGCAGTGTCTACACAAAAGTTAGATTTCACCATCTGCACCTGCAGCAAAGCCACAACACTACACCCAATTCAACCCAACATTTAACACTCACTCACTTCATTGGTGATTCAGCTGATGGTGAGAGTGCTGTCTTATAAAATACACATCCCCCTTTCAACATTCTTTATCTGGCTGCACTGCATCAATCTCCAATGATGATGCAGCTAGCCAAGATATCAACTACTTTATTTTGCCTGATGAATGTCTCTGGTTCCCTTCCATAATGATATAAACATGAACACTAATATCAAATTCTACTGAAACCAAAAGAATAACAGTGTTACCTGACTGTATTCCAGTTGACTCCCTTTTTGGGATCCATGTCATCCAAGTGCTTCTGCATGAAAAGCACGGAAGCATACCAGTCAGCACTGTTGAATTCATAAGGAATATTCCAACCCAGTGGTCCAAACTTCCTTCTTTCCTGAACAACAGTATGAAGGAAGGACACTCCATAGAGCAAAGGATGGTACTGAGGATATTCAGTATATTCCAAAAATTCTTGAGTAATACCAGAGAATGTTCTTTTAAGTCCAGCTTTCACTCCTACAGAAGGAAAACAAGAGTTCAAATTCATTTATTCCCTACTTGTATTTTATTTTCTCTTTGGGCCAATCTGATCTGGGAACCTTTGGTGACAACATCATGAGTAAACCACTCAACATGCATGCCAAGTGAAGTAACTACACCCTATTAGTCTTAGTTATATAACGAAAAATGGCAAGGAAACCTTTACAGGGAAAATATTAGGGTAAATCAAAAAGTAAAGGCAATTTTCACATAACATCTTTATTTCCACGCAAGAAGAAGAACTACACATATCACTTTTCCACATATGCCCCCTGCACGGCAATGCACTTTTGGTATCGTGCAATCAGCTTCTGTATCCCGTCCACGAAGAAGCTTTTTGGTTAGTCCTTAAGCCACCTTTGCACCGCCTGCTGTACCTCGTCATATGACCTGAACCGACGACCACACAGCTTTAAAGCGGTCCACCCACTCAAACACCTTTCGTTGAGTCATGGTGCTTGCTCCCTACTGCTCCAACAGCTGACTGTGGATGTCTGCCGGTTTGGCTCCCTCCGACCACAGAAAGCGCACTACGGCGTGCTGTTCCTCGATGGTGCATTCGTGGAGTGGTGCGTCCATATGTGTGACCTTTTTGCTCCGCAACACTCGACTGAATGGGGGCAGTGATGGATACTCCTACTTCCACATCACTCCAAGTATACACGTGGTGACGTCAGACACACCCAGTCTTCGTTTATTCTTGCGAAAACACAAAATTGCCTTTAGTTTTTGATTTACCTAGTATATATATTCTTGTAATATTACTAAATATAATATTAGGCTGTTGACTTGGCACTGTTGCAATATTGTGAGGTCAACTTAGGAGTTCCTTCAAATGAAGGAACACACTCCAGTCTAGAAATTGGAATCAGTTTTACTGATGGAAATCTGTGGGATGACCACATCACCAATAAAAAAATGCAATTTGTCATCAAAGGGGAGTTGCACTACTTTGCGATTAAGTGTTCACATTTTATGTATTTCTTACTATTATTTATTAGTATACTTAATGATCACTATTCCCTGAACAAAGATAACTTTTCTGCCACTTTTGGCTAAGTGATGATATGATGAAATTGATGAAGGGACATTCACAAATACCTATGCCCACGATTTGAACCCAGGACTTCTGGCATCATAGCGCACTTTGCCACAGAGGTCGCCCATGAATAAAGAAACAAGACTAAGAGAGTAAGGGCTGATCTTCCCACACCTTAATCTTAACTCCACATGCAATAAACTCTATATATTCCTATTACCGTATTTACGCGTGTATAGTGCACGTGCATGTATAATGCGCACTCTGGTTTTGGATGGGTAAAAGTGACAAATATTATATCGCGTATATAATGCGCAGTACAATCCAGTTTCAAGATATGGCTTTCTTAGTTGTAGGTTGTAACTCTGTTGATATGCTGATCAAGAGTGAATGACATCATACCTTTTCAATTGCTCATTCCTACTTTTTCAAAATACATACTTTTTTTCTTTCCGTGACTAATGTAACATTTATATAAGGCACATTCAGGACCTTCCAAATAGCAGTTAGCAGAACAAGATTTCTTCCATTAAGGAATTTACACATTTCATGTATGTCATATTATTTGGCCAGTAATACATTTTAATTTTTTTATTGTCTTTTTCCTGTTTTCTTTCATCCAAAGTACCATAAAAATCAGAATGTTTCTTCAATTTTTTATGAACTCATTTCAACCACATTTCACATTAGTGTTGTTATCTTGTATGGAATACTGTTTCCATATTCAGAAACTGATGATTCAAGCTTTACAACGATATATAACATGATAGGGTTCCATAAACATGAAAAATCAATGCAAGTGTCCCAAAATCATGGAATGACCCTGTAAGGTTTCATGTTGGCTGTCTGAATTATTCCGTGCATAATACACACCACAGTTTTTGGGGGGCAAACTTTTGGAAAAAAGTGCGCATTATACATGAGTAAATACAGTATCTATTAATACCCTTCTTAACTTGTTATGCAATGAACTAGTCAAAAGTTGCCCCAATCTGCAACCTACGAGAAAACGAATTCCATGCTTAATGGTGTGGTGCTTAGCATTGTTGTTACTTATCTCAATATGGTTACAAGTAAGCCATTGTGAATTTCCTTTAAAGAAAATAAATGCAAATAATGGCTTGATGTCCTATAAAACAAAACAAAAAAAAATCAAAGGAAAATTAGATGAATTCCAGGAAAGTACATGAAAATAGTAACAAGGTGAAATAAATAAAAATAGGGTGTTATATATACACAACGGAACTTCGATTTTACATTTTTCTGGGAACCAAGGTGAAAAAAAAGGGCCTCCCCAATGGTGCAGTGGTAGCAACGTCACCTTGTAATCAAGGGGTCCCGGGTTCGATCCCGGTGGAGGCACATAGTGGTTCGGCTTCCACTTAAAACTGTAGGTCCAGTCCCGATTAGTCTTACTGTGCATAAAGTGCTTAAAACACCAACTCAATCAATCAAACCAAGGTGAAAAAAACTTAAAATGTGGGAAAATGTAAAATCGAATGTCTAATGCAGAAAAATGTAAAATAGAGGACTGTAAAGTAATGGTTCCACTGTATTTTGTTTGAAGAGAAAATGTAAGTATGAAGATGTGTGTGTGTGTGGATTTGAGTGCATATTGAATTGGGATGAAGATACCACCCACCGTTCATCCAACTGATAGTCTATCCATGGATCTTACATTTTCCAGAATTTTAAGTTTATTCACCTTGGCCCCCTTACAACGTGAAATCTACATTCCTCCCTTCCTCAGTCAGTCAGTATGTGCGTGTGCATTTATTTTTGTCATTTTTATTAACTATAAATACAAGTGTGCTGTAATTAACTAATGATCATTTTTACTGCTTCAGATATTACATTAGAGTTTGATTTCACAATGCACGGACAAGAAAGCTACTGTATCACAAGGGTTGTCTATGTTGACGTGAATATAAAATGGCCTTCATGGCATGGTGCTATGCACAGGGGAGCACTTTACCTTTTTTTTTTTTTTTACCTTTATGAACTCGAGAATATAGCTCAGAGCAAGTCTTTCTTATTGCTTCGCATTACTGACTTTTGTTCATAACTGTACTAGTTCAGCACTGTTCTATAATAACCCTACCTTTCTGTTAGACGGCAGATTTGACAAAGTCGAGTCTAGCATTGGCATTCCAAGCAATACAAAAGCTCAGCATGGTGTCTACTTCCATCCCATATTTAGTACAATATGCTATCCTAAAAAATGGACAAGCAATTCACACATACCTTGAGGAGGATCATTGGTGTATTTAACAGCAAGCTGAAGAAATGTTATAGGGAATTTGGGGTGTACTTCTGTTGTAATCCAAAGCCTGAAATTTTCATGAATATTTGGAGTTTCTGTCAAGTAAACAACCAAAGCCAAAATATAATCCAATCCCAGATGGCAGTTTTGGAGAAGTACCCACGAACCCTGGAATGTAAAAAATTGAATTTGAATATTCTATTAAATTTTAGTAGTTAGTAGTGGGTTATTATTAACATCCACATCTACAAATTAATTTTAACCAATAAACTTTCACAAGTGCAATTGAGATAGTTCTTAAAATACATCTTCACAACTGCTAATGCATGAGAAAGAAAATAAATTCTCATATACTTTCCAGGAGTGAATTCAGATTATTATAAATCACAGTTTTATTTTTCCTCAAAATTCATTGACCATGCCATGAATGCATGACATGGTTATGCCAATGTAAATATATTGATACACGGTGCGGCAAAAAGATCTGATGGTTTGTAAGTAAAAATAACGAACGTATTACACAACATTTGTACATGGTTATGTATTGAACAGATCGGGGTACATGTGCCATTTAACAGGCAGTAAAAAAAAAATCTTTACAACAAAGGCTTAGGTTTTGAAGATGACGTCATCCAAGTGGTGTCCATTTCTCGCCATGCACGCTTCAAGTCTCCTGCCGAAGCTGTCAAAAACATGCCCCAACATTTGATTTGGTATGGCAGCGATTTCCTGGAGTATGGCCACTTTAAGTTCATCCAATGTGCATGGTTTGTTGACGTACACTCTCGATTTCAGATATCCCCACAAGAAATAATCACAGATACTGAGATCTGGGGAACGGGCTGGCCAAGCAATGTGACCATTACGACAAATGAGGCGACCAGGGAACCTGCCCCTTAAAAAAGTCATCACAATCCTTGCTGTGTGGGCTGTTGCGTCATCTTGCTGGAACCACATGCAGGTGTGATGTAGGTGTCTTCTCCTCAGTTCGGGTAACAGGAAATTTTCCAGCATTGACAGGTAATGCTCTGCAGCCACCATAACTGTTTCTCCTGCATTCCCCTCAAAGTAGTAAGGCCCAATTACACAACCCCACACCACACTGTCACTTTGGCACTGTGAAGGGGACGTTCATGCATCTCTCGAGGGTTTTGAACAGGCCAATAGCGGAAGTTCTGCTTGCTCACAAAACCCGATAAATGGAAATGAGCTTCGTTGCTCATCATGAGAACCATGTCATCAGTCAGCAGATCAATCATTTGCTGTGAAAATGTTATGTAATTTGCGTAATCTTGAGGCTTTCATTCTTGAACCACGACCATTTTGTACGGGTGACAGTGTAAATCAAAATGCAGTATTCACCGTACGCTGCGATCAGAGAGATGCATAGCAGAAGCATGTTTACGAGCTGACCGGTTTGGACTAGTCTCCACAGCTTATCGTACGCGCACAATGTTTTCTGGTGTCCTGGCTGACCTTGGACGACCTGTTGACTTCCATTTTAGAGCTGAACCTGTTTCTCTGAAGTTTTGCACCCATAACAAAATTGTGTTCCGGGATGGAACACATCCTCTTCGACCCACGTTGAAATGTTGGTGGAATTGAAGCTGAGTTGCAACGCATGAATCACCACTTTTAAAAGATATTAATACGTTCGTTATACTTACTTACAAACCATTAGATCTTTTTGCTGCACCCTGTATAATGCAGTAAATTGACAATTATATCAATCCCATATTTCAATAAATTGTCTGTTGTTGGGCATGCAATGCTGCCATTTTGTTACTATTTACTTTAATGGATGTAGGTAATAATACATTTATTTTATAAAATAAATCTATAATATGCAGCTTCTTTTTTCTCATGTAAAACCAATTAGTGTTACACATAACTTAGGAAGATGAAAAATCATTCATCCAAGCTCTTACTAAAATGTTTGCTATTTTACATTGGCTTGGAATAATATTAGTATCTCCCTTCATTACTGTACATAAAATTCACAGCAATATTTATAAACAAGGCAGGAAATACATTTGTGCTAATTTGACCCTTATATCAAACAAAAGTTACAGTGTGTCATCTCACTTACCTGCACTGCAGCTCTATCAATGCTCTTCTGGGCAGGATCCTCCTGGCCTTGTCCCATAGATATTGCTCGAAGGTCGTAGTTCAGCTTCTTTGCTAGTGTTTCAATTTGTTGCGTAGGGTCTGAACCCATGCTCAGCAGACCCACCATAGGTGCACTGAACCTTGATTCTCCCCACATGCCTTCCATGTCCAAGATCACAGGTTTAGTGAATCTCTCATCCAGAGAATCTGCTACGTACTTTCGAGACTGTGCTATTGTTCGGTCTGGGCACCATGCCCTGCAAGAGTAATGAAATCTTGTTTTTGACACAGAGCTAATAAGTTGATACTTAGTTTTCTAACTGAAAGATGGATGGTTCTCTACATTTTTGTTCATCTACAGCCACACAATAGATGAATGGCTAGTGGCCTAGCCTTTGGCAAAAGTAGTGCTGGGTTCGATTCCTAGTGGAGGCCCCATAACTTATGTTGACTCAGCATCATTAGGGCAGTTGGGGAACAGCTAAGAACAAGTAGCAGACTTTGGTCTAGAAATCAGTGGAAATGGGCCTCAGTAGAAAGTACCTTAGCAGACCTTAGTCCCCAAAGTATAGTTTATCAGTTTTTACTCACATAATTCATTACTTTTTACCTCCTCAAGAGTTGCTTTTAAAAACAAACAGAGGTTTTCTGTGTTTGGTAAAAAGTATTTCAGGTGCTGAGCCAGAAATCATGATGCTCTTCACATATAATGAGAAAATGAGAGGCATGTATGTGTACTACATGGATTTTTTTGATATTCCTTACTTTGTATTATCTTATTTTATGTCACCTTTCTGCCACTTTTGGCTAATATCAATGATGAGGAAGAATGATCACTAGATGAAATTGATGGGGAGGAACTCACAATGAACACATGCCTAGGACTGGACTAGAACATGGGAAACTTCGGTGGTGTGATCAAAAGTTGACCACTTAATGTGCTTGACTACTGAACCGGCTTTTGTTGTTCTGATATAACAATCATTTCAATTTCACCTAAGCACAGGGCCATTTCCCAGCTCAACTCTCATAGCCAGGACATGTTGGTTTTGCACGTTGTTGTTCATTCAACACAAGTGAAAATACATCTAAATGTCATTAGTAATACAATGGTTAATCATTGGCATTTGTGTTATTATATTTGCTAGTAACAATTTCAACTGAACAATGAACATAAACACTTGAACACATATTACCTGATGAGCAGTAATCTCCTAAAAGGATCTAATGAGCCATATCCATCTGGAATTTCTGCTTCTTCAGGTGCATTTGTATCAAACCAGGCTCTCCATGCTTTCTCATTAGTGGCTACCTGCAACAGAACATAAAGAGGTTATAATTTTTAATATGATCTCAATTTTTACAAAAAATTTCAAATTTCTAGTTCACACTGAAATGTGTGTTCTAAAATTATATAAATATAGACTATATTGATGCATTAAAACATTAAAAGTAGGGCTCAACTAACACTCTTCTCACCGATACTGAAACTTGACAACTGTAGTAATTCGAAACAATAATCAATATTAATATGTATGTATACCACTGCAAATACGAGGGCTATTGGTAAATCAACCTCCGGGAGGCACGAAATAAAACAAAAACAGATATAAAGGCAACTATGTTTATTATGCACAAAAGTTGCACACATACTTGTACTATTTTTCAACATAATTGCCACCTGAATTCAGGCACTTGTCATAGCGTGGCATCATCTTTTGTATACCCTCGTCAAAGAAGGTTGCAGCCAGGGAACTCAGCCACTTCCGAATCCCATCCATCAGCTCGTCATTGCTCTCAAATCTCTGTGACCCCAACCACACTTTCATCTTTGTGAACAAATGAAAGTCACTGGGTACGAGGTCCAGGCTGGAGAGAGAGTGGTCAAACATCTCCCATCGAAATTTCTGAACCAAGGCTTGTGTGACTGCGACTGTGTGTGGGCGTGCATTGTTATGACGGTATCATAATGAGTACCATCATAATATGAAAAATAAAATAATTCTGTCACTTGAAATCTACGATTTAAGCTCGTATTTGGTGGTTCATATTTGTACAAAATTAATTTACATCACTTTGGCTTTGTTTTAATTGAAGTACGTATGTAAACTTCAAACATTTAAATTATTTTTATAATTCAGCGATGTAATTTGGTTTGTGATGTTTCAGCAATGTGCTTACCGTAGATTGCCAATTTATGCAAAATCGCACATATGTTTGGTTTCAACAGCTTTTGCTTGCTCATTCATTACTATATGGGTACGAACATGTATTTAATATGTTTCACTAACACGTACAAACCATTTGAAACAAGTTTTGGTAGAATTTCATCGATAAAATTAAGATTTGTTACGATAAGCTCCTTGAAGAGTAATCCTAAAGTTGTAAAGTTGTGAAACATAGCCAACTCACATAAAGGGAAAAATCTAAGTTGTGCGTAAATAACCTTTTTCCCACCAAAATTGTAAAACTTAAAATAGCTGTAAATGGTAAAAAGAAAATGCGTAAACAAGTGATAGAATATTGTAATATCTATTTTATTGTATCTAATTTATTTTACAAGCATTTTCATGTATTATATCTGTACAATTCTATATTTGTCACTCGAAAAATTATAACAAGTTTGTATTCTGTGCGTAAAGTTGTAACAGTGTGAGTTTGGATACACTGCCTCATCTCAAAGATCACTGACTGCTACGATGGAGCCGCTAAATATTTCGGAGACCTAAATTGGAAATATTTTTGATATAACAACAAGATTTGTCCGTGAAATGTGATAAAATGGTTACTAAAAGAATAGTAACGGTTTTTCGATCTTCAGAAAGGCCGTGAAGAACCTTAAAAGTGAAAAGGACATTAAAAAGTGACCGGTCGAAACGACGTTAAACGGCAGCCATCTTGTGTTCAGGACGAACCTACAGATAAGTATTTGTCGACATGCATGTAGCTACAAAATGCAAGGCCTAATTTGTTAATATGAAAAAATTGTCTACTTTGAATTTGAAGAATCTGTTGAACTTATAAATATACATAATTGTCTTTGTTTCTACGAGGGACGTTCAAGTCAATCGGGGACTTATTTTTTTTCCAGGTTTAAATAGACGCCTAGGCTGGAGGTTTTGTATGCAGTAGGAACTGGCAACTGTATGCTGTTACTGGTAGGCGGCGCTTATTTCCCGTGCTTCTGCATAGACCGTTATTCAAGATGGCGGACAACAGTGTGGACGTCTACATGGAACAGCGTGTTGTGATGAAGTTTTTTAGTGAACGAGGACAGAAAACCTGCTGAAATTTACAGAAGACTTCAGGCTCAGTACGGTGATGAAACACTTTGTCGCAGTAAGACATTTGAATGGTGTAAGCGCTTCAAAGATGGCCGTATCTTTATTACTGACGATCCCGGTCGTGGTGGATCACAGCCCACGCCAGTCATTCCTTGGAACATTCAGCGCATGGAGCAGCTGATCCTGGACAATCGTCGCATAACCTGTCGTGAAATTGCAAGTATCAATACTATACTATCAACAGTGAGTATTACTGCAGTGTTCTGCATGATGTGCATAAGAGTTTATGGAAGAAACGTACGGGTTTCATCACAAAGGGTGTTCTCTTTTTGCAAGACAATGCATGACAGCATACCGCTCAACGCACATTCCAAGCATTCCAGGAAATTGGCTGGGAGATATTACCACACCCCCCTATAGTCCTGACTTAGCGCCAAGTGATTTTCACCTGTTTGGACCCCTGGAGGAATTTCTTAGAGGAAAACATTTCAACACTGATTATGAAGTGAAGAATGCTGTCCTACAATGGTTCCGCCGTAATGATAAATCTTTCTATGCCGAAGCATTCCAGTCGTTAGTTAAACGCTGGGATAAGTGTATAACTGTAGCAGGAGGTTATGTGGAAAAATAAATCCAGTTACCACACTTTGAAATTTGTTCTTCCATTTTTTTAAAAAAAAAGTCCCCGATTGACTTGAACGACCCTCGTACTTCGTGATAATCGAGCGTTTAGTGTAAATTGTCTCGTAAAAATCTTCGCAAGATTGGAAGTATTATTGCGTGGTAATAAATTGACTTGATATTGTGCTTATTGTGAAGAAAAACCAGAAACATGTGAAAATGATATCGTAATGCAAAATCTTGCTTCATAATATATATGAGTGTGTACTAAATTTATGTAAGAACGCTTTTAACTCAGTTGTTTAATTTTGTTTAAATACACTGTTCGTTAATATTTGAATTTTGGTAATTTTCCTTTATTATTTCAAAAATGAATACAATTATTGTGTCAGTAAGTTGAAACATATAAAAATTTAATACTGGAATTTCTCGTAACATATGATATAAAAAAGAAACCATTTTCATTATTATCTTTCAAAAAATGACCACGACTGTGTAATTCTTAGCCGAGGAAAAATGTCGTTTACGGTCATATTGTCGTGAACCAAAACAATCCCAGAGGACAACATGCCTCACTTTTTGTTCTGAATCACCTGTCAAAGATTTTTAAGGGTTTCACTGTACGCTGCTGCAGTGATGGTCGTACCAGGCTCCATAAAGTCTATCAGCAAGACCCCTGTCCATCCCAAAACACTGTTGCCATAAGCTTCTTCTTGGACAACATTCGTCACACCTTTTTTGGTTTGTTTGGCGAGTTAGTATTCATCCATTGCTTCAACTGTTCTTTGGTTTCAACATTTTCCAAGTGGACCCACGTTTCATCACCTGTAATGATCTTGGACAGAAAAGCAGCACCATTTCTTTGATAATGTTCCAGAAACTGCAATGCAGACCCCATGTGCTGCTTTTTGTGGTCCTCAGTGCGGTACCTTGGGTACCCACCTTGCACAAAACTTGTGATAACCCAGCTTTACAGTCACAATCTCGTAAAGTGCTGTTCGCCCGACTTCCGGAAATTCAGAAGACAAGTCCAATATCGTGAAGCAGCAGCACTTACGAATCACTCTGTCCACACATTGCACAATGTCATCCTTCACGATAGACTGTCTTCCCTGGCCACCTTCATTGTGCACATCGGTTCGCCCCTCTTGAAACTTCCGGCACCATTCCCTCACACAACCTTCACTCATAAATTTCTCTCCGTACACAGCACTCATTCTGCAATGGATTTCACCTGTGCTGTGTCCTTCAGCCTGAAGAAAGCGGATCACACTGCAAACCTCACATTTGGAGCAGCGATTACAACAGCCATTGTTCTCCGCTCACTGCACACCAAGCACTGAATGCAGTATCCGACCACTTTTGATGACGTGAACCTAACACGTGACCGCTTACTTCTGCCCATGCACTTGAACATTTGCAGTAACCCATACGCTCGTACCAGCGAAACGGAGGCTGATTTCCAAATAGCCTACGTATAAACATTAATTTGCTCTAAAACATCGAAGAATTACATCAGATTACTAAAACAGCTGTTATTTAATCACAGAAGCTACACAATACTGTTGCAAAATAAATGACAACTTCGAATTTTGCATAATTTCCAGGTTAATTCTGCGAAGTGGCATGTGGTGTTTTTACAGGCCCTGTAAAATACTCAAACACCAAGAAATATGCCCATATTGGCTGACGTCGATAGACTACTATCCCATCCCTAAATTGTATATTAATGCAACTGCCTACCTGGTGAGTGATAGCTTCAAAGTTATGCACTGTAGAGAGTTGAACTAAATTCAGCCAGGTCATATCTGTTATCCACCTACAAGCCTTTACTTGAACAGCATTTAAATCCAATGCAGCTCCACCTGAATGTATAAGAAAACAATGCAATATACACGTTATTTACATAAACCAGCATTTTTCCACATTAAGCAACATTGCATACAATCAATACACATGTGGCTAACATGAGTAGCATTGAAAGGGAACTCGTTCCGCCCTCCAACAAAACCACAAATACTAAAAAAATAAAGACTGAAAGATAGAAACGGCAATATTTTAACAACCAACTCTATAGACTATCTCTTATATCTTGGACTTTTTAGTTTGTTTCCAGTTCTCCATTTCACCATTCAAGACATACAACTACTGATTCTATTGCTCAAAGATAAATGGAACAATTTGCACTATCATTTACCATTATTTTCTTACCTTTGATAAAGTTTTCAAATTCACTAAATGCTATCCGTTTCCTGTTGAGATCTATTTTTAAAGCCATAAGCACAGTGAACAGAAATTTATGTTGTTCATAAAGCCCTCTGGTTGTGTAGCGATATACTTCATATGTTAAGTAGTCAACTATGAAAGCAACTCTTTTAAAAGTAATAGGACTCTTCTCTGACCTGTGAAATTTGAGTATATCACTTGTTTGCAACATTGAATGCAATTCAAATGGAATTATAATTAAGAGCACATTAGAATAGCTGACTGTTTATTTAGATCATACAATTAAAAATGAAACTTAAAATGGATTTTTATGAAAGTTTCAATCTCAATTATGATTAGAATGTGGCATAAAAAGAGGATTTATAAAAACTTATTGGAAAACGTTAGTAAAAATTGTAGCTTAACCAAAGATTAAACCTGGATTATTGGCATTCCATGTCAATGTCTTACAAGCTGGGCAACCAAGCCATTCCCTGGTGTCATCACAATATCCAATACTAAATCATTAGGTAAGTTTTTGTACATTCCATGCATTCTGCAATTTCAACTTTCTTATACCACATTGTAGTAGAAATATATTTACATGTGGCTTTAAAGCAGAAAAATAAAATCCTACATAAATAAGTACTAATCAGAAAGTTTATCCAGAAATAAATGTATCTAAAGACATAGGAGATTTTTTGACTTGAATAACATACTGCCATCTAAAACATAAATATTCAAAAATAGGATTTGCAGCTTTCCTGGCAACGTGATTCGAACAGGTGTTCTCAGGTTAAATTGGAGTTAGCTTCCAACGTTTCGAGCGCATACATTGCTCTCATCTTCAGGGAACGCAAAAATTGAGATCAGTGTAAGGTTATATTGGAACGTTCTTTAGTCAAAAGAACATGATTTAACTAAAAGAACAAATAATAAGTTCACATGAAAGACTCGAAAGCATACACGTGATGCCTCTCAGTGTATGGGGTAATATCTCTCTTCGTTCGTTGGTCAAAACAAATCAAAGTCAAGTTTTCGCTAAGAGAAAAGAATTATATTTTACGTCTTAGCAAAATAAATACTTATGTGCATAAAATCCACTTCAGTCAAAGAAATAACAGCTTCTTACAATTCAACTTAACCACTCTTTAAAACTCGAAGCCCGAACTCCTAAGTCAAGACAAAAGACACTCGTAATTCCCATGGCAACAGCTCTTAACAAGATAATTATATACAGGTTAGTTACTATCCTGACATTATCAGTGATAGGTAAATTACAGTAATTGATATTACAAAAACAATAAACATTTGTACAAGAAAAGATAATTAATAACAATAGATATTAAGAATAAATATTTGTGCAATGGGAAAGGACGTGTCAATTGCCCCCTCCGAAGAAAAATCAAAATCGACGACGAACTGGAAAACTTTCAACAGTCTAGGAGATTTTGGATTCAGTCACCGACGATTTTCCTCTTCATCTCAGGAGAACAGTTGAATTTCTTGAGGTTGTCAAAATTAACCCTCTTCACTTCTTTCCTTGTTCTGGGGTCCAACAGAAGAGCAGTGTTATATTTTAATAGACTAGCTACGAAAGGGCCGGTCCATAAATAGAACAACTTGGAAATAGTTTTGTTGACTGCAGAACTGAGCCGATGACATCTTAGTAACACAAGATCGCCTTCCTCTAAGTTCAGAGCATGCAACTTCTGTTTTAATTTCCTCCTTAGAAGAGCGTATCGCTCCCTTAACTGTGCCTGTATAATTTTATCCTCCCATTCTTCATCCTTCTCCTTCACCTCAGGCCATGGAAAATTTCTCAGCACGTGAGATGAAACTGGATGTCTGAAGAATAACTCATTTGGACAGCAGCCGGTGATATCTGACACAGAATTATTTAGCAACCAAGCTACATCATATAGATGCTTGGACCATGTCTGATGGTCATGTTGGCAGTACACACGAAGTATACGTACTATTTCCTGGTTAGTTCTCTCAACTGGATTTCCTTGCGGATGATAAGGCGTTGTACATACATGTCTTATTCCTAAGGATTCACTAAAATCTTTCCAAGATTTTGAAGTGAACTGGGATCCCTGATCGGACAATAAAACTCTCACAATTGGATAATGAACAAAATACCTCTCCTTCATTATCCGGATGATCTCAGAAGTACTGGCTCTTCGCAGAGGGTAAATCGTAACAAACTTGGAGAAAGCATCAATTAGGCTAAGTATATAACAGTAACCAGAAGAAAGCGGTAACTTTCCAATAATATCAACCGAAAGCATTTCATGAGGTCTCTTGCCACTGATATGAAGCTTCTCTTTCAATATCCCTAATTTGTCAGGCTTGCTCTTAGCACATATGAGGCAATCCCGTATGTAATTTGAAATATCAGCTTTCATTTTTTTCCAATAGTATCTCGACTGCAACTGTCTGTAACACTTTCCCATGCCAAAATGACCAGAATCATCATGAACAGATTTTAACAATGGCTGTCGTTTCGAACTAGGAACACACAACTTGTATTGTGGTGACTCACCACCGTAACATCTAAATAGTAATTCATGATGAATTTTAAATGATTTTCGTAATCTAGTAAGAGACAAATCATCGTCTTCGCTGGGTTGTTTCAATCGGAACATGGTTTCAGAGCAGAAATCATCATTGGCTTGAGCGAGCTTCCATTCACTCACTTCCATATCTTCATCTTCCTCCCAGAGCTGATTAATGTGATAATGTGGCACCTCTGTCTCCAAATTTCTTTCATTCTCCAATCTTACAGGATAGCGTGATAATGTATCAGGAACGAAATTATCTTTTCCCTTTATATATACTATTTCGAATTGGTAAGATTGTATTTTAAGTGACCAGCGGGTTAAGCGACTGTTCCAATTCTTACTGTTCTGCAGCCACTGCAGACCTTTGTGATCGGTATAAATTTTGAACTTTCGTCCTTTAAGATAAACTGCAAAACGTTCGATTCCAAACAAAATCGCAAGACACTCTAATTCATGGGTAGAGAAATGGAGTTCGTTGTTTCGTAACTTCCGGCTGGCATACTGGATAACATGAACATCTGGTCCAAAAATTTGGAAAAGTACACAGCCAAATCCTTTTGCACAAGCATCCGATTGTAAACAAAATTCCTTTGAAAAATCAGGCTGCGACAGGGCAGGAGCACTAATCAGTTCCTGTTTCATCAACTCAAAAGCCTCATCTTCTAAATGGGTCCACTGAAATTTCTTATCTTTCGACAGAAGCTGACAGAGGGGCTCGACCTTCACAGCGAAATTGTTAATATATTTCCTTCTCCAACCAGCAAATCCTAAAAATTTTCGAACATCCTTTCGACATCTAGGTCTAGGAAACTTTAAAATAGCATCATTCTTTTTCGGATCTACTCGGATAGAATCCCCTGAGATAATGTGACCTAAATATAAAATCTCGGATTTGACCAGATCACATTTTTTTAGTTTTACAGTCATTCCGACTTCCTTCAATCTAGACAAAACATAATTAACATGCTGAAAATGCATCTGCAGATTACTGTCGTAAACTAACAAATCATCTATGTACTGAGTTAAGAAAGAATCAGTTTCAGGTCCAAATATGGAGTGCATCGCTGACACAAACACTGAAACTGCATTTGCAAGACCAAACGTCATCTTCGCAAACATCCATTGACGCCCTTTGTAGGAAAACGCCGTGTACCGCTGACACTCAGGTTTAACTGGGATCTGAAGATACCCGGATACTAAATCAAAAGAGGTAAAGTACTTTGCACCTTTGAACTTCTGGAGAGCTTCATCTATTGGTTCAACTGAACTCCTTGGAACAATAATCAGCTTGTTGAGCGATCTAAAATCGACACACGGTCTTACTGTACCGTCCGGCTTATCTACCACAATAAGAGGATTTAAATAGGGCGAGTTACATGGCACAATGACACCCCAATCTACCCATTTTTGCAGTTCAGTTTCCAATTTTTCTCTTTTTGCTACAGGTATTGGATATGGTCTCTGGCTCACTGGAACATTACTCATTAGTTCGATTACACATTCTAAGTCTTTGGCTGTGCCAGGCCTTTCCGAAAACACCTTCTTATGACCCATGAAAATTTCATACAGTTTGGCTTTTTGATCCATGCTCAGCAACAGACTAGAGTCAATCTTCTTTTTTATATCTTCGGGAGAAGTGGTCCACTTGTCATAGCTAGCTTCAAATTTCCGGATGCTCATATGCTTATCTACGGAATTATCCTCTTCTAGCTCCTTTTCAATCGACTCTCCATCCACCTTTAAATATAATTTTCTAAGTTTAAGATTGATCTCTGCTTCATACTTTTGCAGGAATGAGTAACCCAAAAGCAAATCGGAAGGCAAACCCTTAACAATGAAGATTTCCATTGGAATGGCGCTCTCAGCAATTTCCAGCACAATACTACGTTTGCCAACAACTCTAGTACGACTTTTTCCAGCAAAGTCAACAAGTCTAACTTCAGGTACAGATTGCAACGTAGCCCCGGGAAAATTTTGCTTTATTTTTGCCCAAACATTTAAACTCATCACTGAGACCTCCGCTGCAGTGTCGACTACACAGGTTATGTCTACATTTGCTACACGTGCCTTAATTTCTGGGGCTCTTACTGAATTTTTACACTGAACGGCTTGCCGTAATTTACATCTAAATTCCTTTTCCTCGTGATTTATTACAAGTATTAGTTTCTTATCTTCATCTCCAGAATGGGAAAAGTCTTTTGCTGCCCCCAGTTTCACCCGAGACTGCCTAACATAAGGGGACGTTTCTATGCTAGGCGAGGGGTAAAATCCCGCACCTGGTCAAGATTAGATCCGGTATCCCAACAGAAGTTCCTCGTTACTGCCACACTGCGCTGTTGCTCAATGCTGGGGTATGGTTCAACAATGTCTGTCTGAACGCCACTGCTCGTCATTTGAGTCCCTGGAGCATTATTGCTATCTCTCGGTGGAGATAAACGTTGTTGACTTGGCGAAGAAAACCCACTGTTAGGATACGGTCTATCGTAAGGATTACCTCTGGAAGCTGGATATTCTCGTCGTGATCTAAACTGACGCTGTTGACGGTAATTATTTCCATTTCTAGGGTATGGACTCTCAGCTGGGTTACTCCTATTTTGTTGCTGAACTAAGCGAATTCTAGACGTTCTTTGAACATCTCTGCTGTTTTGTTGAGAGCCAGTTTCTCGTCTCCATGTAGACCGCCAAGCATCTTGTTCCTCTGCTTGCTCATATCTCTTAACAAAATCCGCTAAGAGATCCACGGTGTTCGGAGCATGAGCCAAGCACAATTGCTTTACTCTAAAAGGTAGCTGTCCGATGATTAGATTAACTACTTCCTGCTCGGTGTAATGATTACTCAGATTCCTATAGGCAGAGTACACAGACCAAACATATTCCTCCACATTGTTATCATTCTGCTTATTGTACCGCCTAGTCCTCACAGACGCCAATTCTCTCTCTTTCGCTTCTGTTGAAGCAAACCGCTTCTTGAATTCTCTGCAAAAATCAGAGTAAGTGCGGAAATCGTTCTTATGCGAATAAAACCAGTGATAGGCCTTTCCAGTTAACAAACGTGGAATGATTTCAAGCCTATAATGTTGAGGAATCTGTAGAATTTCCAGGTTTGTATTCAATTCCTTTAAATATAATTCAGCTGAAGTAGCGATAATATTGCCATCGAACTTTCTCATAGAATTTATGTCTGCCATTCTAGGAGTTACCCCAGTGTGTACAATGCGTGAAGAAGGCTCTCTTCTGTTTCTTCGGCTGCGAGCAGTTGATTCACTGTCTGAGGAGCTGGATTCGTTCATCTTCTTGTACCTCTTTTTCCGTGAGGTTTTTCCTTGTAGGTTTGAAGCTTCATCTGAACAGATGGGATAAAATGTCGATCTTCCAGAACCTTCATCAACACGGTGGATTTTAGGATGATCAGAGTTCGTCTGGATCTGTAACCTATTCAGCTGATCAGAAATATGAACAATTTCACTACAGATATGACCAACATCTGAGGAAAATTTGTCTTGTTTAGTTTCAACTGTTTTCCTCCATTCTTCGTCAGCTTTTCGGTATCCCTCGGTTTCATTTATATTCTCAGCAAGTTTCTCTGCCACTTTGTGATTAATGGTATCTTCTAACTTATCTGTGATAACAGTTACCTCGTGATTCACATTTTCAAACACTTCCTTTCTGAAACTGCTCTGTTCTTCAGCGATTTCCTTACGAAAGTTACCCTGAGATTGTTCAACCTCTTCTCTCAACAGGGCAATTTCTTTTTGCACATTTGATTCCACTTGTAGAGAGTTTGCTTCACATGTCTGACGTAAGTTAACGATCTCTATTTGAATGCTTTCTTTTATCGTGTGTTGATTTTCTTCCATTTTTACAGTCAAATTGTCCAGTCTCTGTCCCATCTCCAAAGCAGATTCCGTGAGTTTCGAATAACCCTGTGAAAACTTCTCTTCTAAGCGCCTTTCTGACTCCACCAGATTTCTACCACTTTCGTCTAACTTTAAGTTCAAACTGCATTCCAACATGGCTACATTCTCCTGAAACTTAGCTTCCAGATTGCTGGAACTTTCTCTAATCTTTTCCTTAATTTTTGATTCCAGAGAATCCAAAGCAATGGCGTTTTCTTGGATCTTTGCTTCCAGATTGCTGGAACTTTCTCTAATGTTTCCCTGAATTTTAGTTTCCATAGCCCTTGTACTTTCCTCCAACATAATCCGTATTGAAGAAAGCAGGTCTGCTGTAACTGGAACTGACTGCACTGGAGATTCATTTTCCTCAGCCGACGATTTACTTGCACTTCTCAACATCTTCTTATCCATATTCTTCTAGCACAGAATTTCCATCACAATCACCAATCAATTACTCTTCACGAACACACAAAAATGAACACCACTAACGAAACAACAGATTTCGGGCCCCGCGTTGTTGCGCCAAAATATTGAAACGTTCTTTAGTCAAAAGAACATGATTTAACTAAAAGAACAAATAATAAGTTCACATGAAAGACTCGAAAGCATACACGTGATGCCTCTCAGGGTATGGGGTAATATCTCTCTTCGTTCGTTGGTCAAAACAAATCAAAGTCAAGTTTTCGCTAAGAGAAGAGAATTATATTTTACGTCTTAGCAAAATAAATACTTATGTGCATAAAATCCACTTCAGTCAAAGAAATAACAGCTTCTTACAATTCAACTTAACCACTCTTTAAAACTCGAAGCCCGAACTCCTAAGTCAAGACAAAAGACACTCGTAATTCCCATGGCAACAGCTCTTAACAAGATAATTATATACAGGTTAGTTACTATCCTGACATTATCAGTGATAGGTAAATTACAGTAATTGATATTACAAAAACAATAAACATTTGTACAAGAAAAGATAATTAATAACAATAGATATTAACAATAAATATTTGTGCAATGGGAAAGGACGTGTCAATATATATATATGACTATGATGTGGCAGAGCTTGGATGCTGTCTTCCTATTGGCTTGCTCTGAATCCTGGTGTTCTCATTGGTTGCTGTCTTGTTTTTACAGAGAAGTGGGTTCCAGACGTTACTGAGCTGGAGTCCCACATCCCTGTTGAGATTGGTGCAGAATCGAGTCTTCTAAGGGCCACACTGATATCCCTGTTTCCTGAGGGTCCGGCATTAATCTCAGCAACAAGCAACTCGACAATGCAGAAACTTCCATACTAAAGAATGGACTCAATTTCACTACAGCCTTACCCATCAAGGACATCATCTCTGGCATTGAACGAGCGGTTATCAGTCTCCCTCCAGATGCCAAAGACGAAATTCGCCATGAAGTCAGCTGGATCAACAAGGCACTTTCATCTCAGCAGAGACTAAGAACAGACAATAGTGTGGCCCTTAGAATGGACGATTCTCCACAACCCAGAGAAGCCGAACATGAGGACGAGGCATTTACAAGGACCGATTCTGCACCGCACAGCCCCTCTACCAGTAGCAACACAGAACAGGAATGCCCGGCGCTGTAACAGTTTTACCATTCGTTGGACACACCTCCGGGAAGAGAATTCTAGCCAGGCACGGGGTGAAGACCATTCAGAGGCCAACACTGAAAACTAAGGCCCTGCTCCCTTCAGTCAAAGATGACCTGGAACTCCGCATTCCAGGAGTATACCATATACCCTGCGAGTGTGGGACACCATGTATAGGCCAAAAGGGATGTACCATTGAGCAGCGGCGGAATAAACATCAGCACAATATCCGATTATTCCAACCAGAAAAGTCAGGACTTGCAGAACACAGCATCACCAAAGGACACAGGATTTCATTTGCCGACACCAAAATAATAGTTAAATGTGCCAGTTACTGGGACCGATGGATAAGGGAAGCCATAGCCATTTCATGGGAAAGCACCAATCTTTAACAGTGACGCCTGTAACCCACTCCTCCGTAAAAACAAGACACCAACTAATGGGAACACCAGGATCCAGAGCAAGCCAAGGAAGACAACGTCCAAGATCCGCCACATCATAGTCATATATATATATATATATATATATATATATATAACCTTACACTGCGTTCCCTGAAGATGAGAGCAATGTATGCACTCGAAACGTTGGAAGCTAACTCCAATTTAACCTCACTGGTAACCCGAGAACACCTGTTCGAAAAAATATTCAATTCTGGGTCTTATCATAAAAATGAAGTTGGGTGATTATGGCACAATATTTTAGACTTGTGTTTAATTTACATAAAAACAATAACAGAGCACTGAACTGAAATACTGAAAATATTCTGCTTGTAAACATAATATATATAAATATAGAGAAATTAGTACTCACTTATCCGGGAAACTGTTTTTTTTTCTTTTTTCTATCAATTTCAGTGGCCACTGCCACAATCCTCGTTGAAACTTGCTGTAGTCCAATTACCAACAAAAGACGCACACAAAGCAACAGTACAGCAAGTTCCAAGGAGGATGGTGGCACTGGCCACTGAAATTGATAGAACAAATAAAAAAAAAAAAAACAGTTTCATGGATAAGTGAGTGTCTCTATATTTATATACTACCATGTCCCAATTATGAATTATATATACTTTTTGAAAGAAGGTTCTTTTCTCTATGTTGCGATATTTTTAAAAACCTGCTAGTTTCAGAGAATAACTCTTCCTGAAAATAATAGGTTTTTAATACAATAGCAAAAAAAAAAAAAAGAACTATTCCAACAGGTATGTTAATTGAGTTATCATTGTGTTTGTTATCTTTCTGTGCCAATTACATTATTTCATCCCTTCCCATTCAAATGCCAGTTATCAGAGACATTCATATTTAGTTTTTGATGGAAACACAAAATGTGAAATAACATGTAATGTTCATTTTTCATGATTTTGAAAGGTGCAAGGTATGCTTTCCTACCATGTTTTGTCATGGAATGTTGCCAAATGAACTGCAAAATGTAAAATGAACTCTCAAACATGAAAAATCAGGAAAGGAAATTAACTTCTTTACACAGGAATAAACTGAAAAACTAAATATGCTGACCAAGGCAGTAATTTATTTTATTAAAAACATAAACTAAACGTAACGTTTCAACCTTCTAGCAAGGTCTTCATCAGACTCTGTATCAAGTACAAAAGTAACAAGATACACAAAAAGGGCATTATATATACACAAACATTACTCCCTCCAGACTATTAGAAAGTTGTTAGGAACTTTCTAGCAGGTGGCTTTCACTTGCCAACTGTACTTTCACCTAAAAGGCTAAACATAATTACTTTCATATAGAATGTGGTTGGACTTTTTATCTCACGCTCTTTTTCCTTCATTTTTCTCCCTTCTCCTCTCCTCTTTCTCTCTTGTCCTTTCCACTCTTTCTAACACATTCTTCCATTCTTTGTTTAACTTCAGTCCCCCATTCCAGTTCATTATGTCTTCTTCACCTTTCTTCTCTATTTCCTTGGCTTCCTTCCATTTTCTCACTAGCATTCTCTTCCTTCCTATCTGCTTAGCCTCATCCCACTCTATGTCATGTCCTGTTTCTCTCGTGTGTTTAAATATTGCATTTCTCTCTCTCTCTTAAGTCGTACATCATCCCTATGTTGTTTCAACCTGTCTTTCAGCCTTTTTTTTTCGTTTCTCCTATGTACACACTCTGACATTCTTTACATTTCACTTCGTAGATAATCCCTTCCTCTTCCTCTTCTCTGTTCTCCTTTTTTTTTGCTTGCTTGCATTCTTCGCTATTCCTAAGATGCTTCTCCCTCCCTTCCTGTAAGGAATAAACTTAATACTTTGATAACTACAGTGGGACCTCGATTATACATTTCACAGGGGACTCTGACTAAATAATTTAACATGCGAGAAAAATGTACAATCTGGGAACATTTTGCTTTATTGGGTTCATAAAGGTAAAATGTATAAAGCAGGAAAATGTAAGAACTGGGAATGTAAAATAAACATTCAATTGTAAATGTGCTATTAAAAAGTAAATGTTTGTTTTGTGCAATAAGTATAGTTTTTAAATCAAATTTAGGATTATATTCACAATTTTAACACAGAAATGCCATTTTATATACTGCTTTCGATCATGAAATATGTCGTTTATGTACCAAAATCTTGATATTTTATTCACCATAAATATGTAACCCTACCAGTTAGATTATTCCACCCCTCTCCATTCAATCTCAGGAAATACTTTCTCATAACTCCAGAACCTTGAAAATTTATAAATTCAACTCTTACCTTAACATGGAGTTGTCAAACAGTTCCAGGAACTGCACCAGAGATATCTGATACATGCAATTAACCATCGACATATCACATACAAGGAAGTACAAGATGCTGCCCCTGTTAGCCACATTCCTGAATTCTTCTCTGGCAGCATTGATCTTTATCTCAGTATCAGCTGCTATTACCAGTTTCTCTTTTACCTCCGCAGCTGTATTCTTTGTTACATTCAGTGTGCCTATCACTGTGTCATCATCCAACAAAGAACCCTGCAACAATAAAAAAAATAATACATGTCAAAACAACAATCTGATACATAAATACATCTTAAAATAATACCAAATCATGTTTTAAAAATGTGGTGAAATGCTAAAAAAAAATAGTTGTTTTTTTTATTTGCTGTGAGAAGTTTGGTAACACAGACAATAAGAAAAAAAATGTAAATTACACATTTTAATACACAAAGATTATGTTTGAAAAATAAAATTTGGGTTTGTAATTTGTGAATGAAATAGAAGCTCTTGATAATAAGTTACCTCTGTTGTTGTCAATTTATGAAGTAAGTTTGCTTCCAACTCTTGCATCTTTCTCTTGTTCATTGTTACATCTTCAATAAGCATTGTTCGTTCAGTCTCCAGCTCAGATTTCTCTGTAATAATTACTCGGCCTAGCAATTGGTCCTCTAAACCTACCACACAAAAAACATACCACATAATATATGTAATTAAGAATCAAAATAATTTATAATTGTTAAAAGTTACATCACATTTTCTTAACTTCATTCTAATTTATATTTACTCCGTCTTTCATGCAAATTTTAGAAGGATACATGAGATATAATTAAGAATGTTACTGTTAAATATGATTATTTATTGTTATTTGTTGACTTATAATAATTATATAAAATTTAAGCGGTGGCTCAGTCGGTAACGCGTCTGACTACCATGCTCAAGGTCCCGGGTTTGATCCCCGGCCGGTTCAAATCCGGGAACTTTTCTAACGGTGGAAGCGGCCCCGGCGCCCACCCAGCGTCGAATAACATGGGTACCTGGGGGAAACCCTGGGGGGTAAAGGCGGTCAGGGGCATGATGCTGATCACATCACCCCCACTCACGACCGGATCAAGAAAGTGTGGGGCGTTACCCCCACACCCCCTATACGCCTTCATGGCGTGGTGCTATGCACAGGGGAACACTTTACCTTTATCTTCTTTTTTTTTAATTTAAAAACTATTTGCTATTAATTAGGCCAGGCCGGTAGCTAGAATTGATCTCCCCCAGGGGGGGGGGGGGGGGCTCATGGGTTATCAAAGGGGGCTTTGTAAAATATAAATATATATTTATATCTCTTAGAAACATAATACAATTACTACATTTTTCTATATCATTTAAAATATCGGTTGAAGTGTCAATTGACTACTACTGAAATCATCACTTACTACACACTCCATACTAGTTTTGATGATACAGATATTTATATCACACAGGAAAAATGGACAGTATTCAATCATAGTGCCTAGCGTACATCCCACCCCTATCAAGGAAATTTCTATAGAGAAGAGAATATTCTAAATACTTGTAGCTATTTAGACTTCTTATAAACAAGATGAACAAATGTAATAGCTGTTGTTCATGCTCTGTGAACTGTGAATTTATCCTTCACCAAAGTTGTGAGCAAAATAATACCGTATCTGCTGTTTACATTTCCACTCTTCACTGCAAACAAATTACACAAAATAGTTTTACCTAATGTCAAGGGGACTGACAGCAGTGCCAAATGGCTGCCCCCTTGGCCCCTGTCTGGCTACGGGCCTGAATCAGGCTATCTTGTAGTTCATCTTAGGCCAGCCGCACACCGGATCCAACTTGATGTGATGCAACAAAGCAACACCACGAGTCATCTTGTTTGTCAGCTAAATCTGATTGCAGATTTCGTCCATGTACACAATAGGTCTAGGTCTGTTAATTATATATAACAACAATTTACAGCAGAATCAATGCATTAATGTATATGTAGAATTCATGTATAATTTTATATGTTGTGAATCCGATCAGTTTATATTACCTTAATGCATTGTTTATGTCACATACCAAAATATAGTGTTTTCCAATCAATTACTTGCTAGAAATATATTCCGACAAAACGAAACAAATGAAAGTAGGCTTCTTGTGTTCTCAGTCAACATGGTGACTTATGAAGAGGCAATTACAGTATGTGGATATTATTTGATGTGTTGAGAAGACAATAGAACCTCCTGCTGGATGCATCCAATAAAGGATTGTACGTGGCTTTTTAATTGAACCATGTGAAGATGAGAACAAGTTATTTAATTTCAAGAGGTTAAGCATAAATTGCTTCGATTATTTACTTGTATTAATAAGACAAGCCACACACCAGATCCAACACGATCTTCTGTTTCAGCGATCTCGTGTGTCAGAATATAACCATGTTTAATTTGCAATTAAATAAAAACATTGCCGCCATGATACTGTCCCCCAGTTTGGAAATCTTGGACTGATGTTGCCTGAATTTCCGGTCTGTAATTAAACATCTGTGGCTGAATTGAATGGGTTCATGCATGCACAGATCATTTTGTTGCAAGCTGCTCCTTGCGATACCAAATTCCCCAGATATTTGCAAACCGTTGGAACATGACTCGAAGTGACTAGAGTTGAATGTTTCATCTGGTTTGCGACCGCCCGTAAGAGCCTCATGTTAAACCTTCACTGAGTCGGTTTGCAACAAAAATGTCACGTTGCGTTGTGTGATCCGGTGTGCGGCTGGCCAAATGATGGTTTTATGTATCAAAATATTACTTAAATTTGACCTGACACAATTACTGTAAATGCAGCATGAGCTGATAAACTACGAATTAATCTATTCAATCTCTAGTACTGATTATACATAATATATATTGATCTTATCAAAATTTATTATATTATTGTACCTTATAGTTATTCTTATTATAAGAACTATTACCTTTCATTGTTACAGTAAAATCAATAATTGAAGTTCGTGCATATATTTCTGGAGTGTAAGAAGGATTTGGCAGCTTAGTTGTTATGTACAATTTAAATCCTTGCATAATGTCCACTTCCTTGTCACTAACTTTCACCTGAAATATACAATATAAATATATGTAGGGTGTTTTATCTTTGCTTAGACCTTTATTTTTGGCCAAGGCTGATCATATATGATCCTAAAGAATATTTATTGTAATAGGCCGAAAGTTACAGTCGATCTTCTATAGTAGTAACTATGAAAGACTTGTGAAATAATTGCATGATGGCACCTCTAGTTACATGACCAACTGGCTGAACAAACAAATAAACAAAAACAACAAAAAATATATATTTAAAAAAAAAAATTTATTGCTTTCAGGCCTCCCCAAAGGTGCAGTAATTGTGCTGGCTCCTCGTAATCAAGAGAACATGGATTCAATCCTCAGCAGAGGTATGTTACACAGTGTTCAGATCTCACCTTGAACTGTAGGTTAGTTCTGAATAGCCAATTTGAGCATAAAGTGGACTTAAAACAAATTTTGCACCGATTTCCTGCAACATTTGATAATTATGATGAGGATGATTAACAATTAGGTGAAACTGATGAAGACACACTCATGTCTAGGTCAGGACTCGTACCAGTGATTAATGAAAGTCCATGTGACAATGCTTCCAAGTGAATGCTTCTTTTGTATCACTTTACCATTGGAGGACACTGTTGGAAACACCATCAATATGTTCCGTATTTCAGACATGTTTTACTCCCACTGTAACCCACACACCACTATAACAAAAAAGTAAGTATTGTACAATTGATAGTCTACTGATCTGACATAACATTGCAAATGTTCCAAGAACTTCAAGAAGTACATGTAAGCAGGTAGCTGCAATGGGCTTTTCTTTGAAAAAGGAACTGTGTGTTACACATTTACTTTGCAAAACTACAGCATGTGGATTACACATGGCATCCCTAACAACAATACAAGAAAAGGCCAGTGAAATGCAAGAGAGCGCAGGAAAGGTCAATAGCAGCAAGCAATTAAAATGATAGAACTTTGAACTAAATTAAAGACTATTTATAGATGTATATCAAATCAGTAAAATTATCTTTAATCTTCCCAATAAACCAATATGCCTGTATCAGCTAATATTCATAGAGTACAAATTAATCTGTCCCATTCGTATTGCAAACAAAACATATTATTCCTAATCTTAGGGTAACAAACTATTATCTGACAATAATCATCACTATTGAACTAAAAGAATAAGTAAATAATTGGATCAGAAGAAAGTAGCTTTTTCTTTGGGTAAATTTCCAGCATGCGCTAGTGAGCGAACTGTCTTGTAATCAAATGGCTAGGGCTCTCACCTTTGGTGTGAGCAGGCCTGGGTTTCTCCCATCATCTCAAGGACAATTGGGCTGTTACTTGAAAACACCAGCAGAGGAATGCAGTCTCAAAAGCTACCATATAAAAACAAAAACCTAAAACTTTTGGTTAAAACACTGCCATTATCTTCCAACATGGATGGTAGGGAGTTGGGAAGATGGAAATAAGCTAGGACGTTATGGAAGTTGATACACTGAAGGAGACAGTGACTATTGGCAGAACTGTCACCACTTCTCCTTGCACTCATACAGCAATTATCAGCTTTTTATTATCCCGATAAACAGAACAACATGATCACATACCTTCAAACTTGTTCCAGACTTGATGAAATTCTTCTCAAGCACGTTATCCAAGCAAGGATCTAAGTCCTCTTGAACATCTTCAATCAACAGGGGTCGCCCAAGTGAAAGAGCATCTTCTATATGAGTTCTGAAATACTTGTGATTTAATGTTGTCACCTGCAAAAGAAAGAACCTGTGAAATGAACGCTATTGCATTCAAATAATTTAAAGCATAACAACACAGAATAGAGCTTGCTTCATGTGAAACTTCCAATGAAAGTATCTTCTTATATTTTGTTCTTGTTTTAAGAATTATCTTACCTGCATTTCAAAATTAGCTTCTTTATTCTTAATCCAGACCTTGCCCTGGTTTTGTGGGTCAATCAACAGAGGGTAGCGCTGTGCTTTGGTTACAATAATACCATTCTGGATGGACAATTCATCATTTGGCAGTCCTTGTAAATTCCACTCAGCAATCTGAAATTGCACACAAAAATAAATATTTTTGTTTATAGCTCCTGATGCATGTGGCTCGTATCAAAAGATCATTTCAGTTTACTGTTTTAGTGTCCTTGTTCATAGTTTAGCAACAATTACATATATATGTAATCACATATAAACTCTGACTATACCAAACAGTTCTAATCAGCTGATAAGAAACAAAGAATTTATTGTACTAGGGACGTTCAATATATAAGTTTCCCTGTGCTATAAAATATTGTATAAAGCAATG
The DNA here is from genome assembly GCF_977018435.1 of Lepisma saccharinum. Classification (NCBI taxonomy): domain Eukaryota; kingdom Metazoa; phylum Arthropoda; class Insecta; order Zygentoma; family Lepismatidae; genus Lepisma; species Lepisma saccharinum. The sequence continues at coordinate 20,575,158 of NC_139253.1, forward strand.
CCATTAAAACGAAGCACATGGTTGACAAGCGCCATCCTTCGTCTACAAGGAACAACAATTGATTCGTTATCAGACGTGAAGGCGCATGCGCTCAAGGGCGAAAAGTAAATGCTTGTTCGGAAAATGCGGGCTCGCGTCATAAAGAGTTCAGAAGCATGGATGCTAAGGATGTTCTTATGGAATTTTTGGAACGAGGAAGAACAATTAATGCTAACTTTTATTGTCAAACATTGGATAAACTGAAAAACGCAATTCGACATAAGCGACCAGGTCTCCTGTCAGCTGGTGTCATTCTTCTTGACGATAACGCTCGCCCCCACTCAGCAGTGCAAACACAACACAAAATTGAAGAATTGGGGTGGAAACGGCTGCCCCACCCTCCATACAGCCCCATTTAGCGCTGAGTGATTTCCATCCTTTTCCGGTGTTAAGGTCTGAATTGCAAGGTTACCGTTTCGAAACAGATGAAGAAGTGAAGCGGAATGTGAGAATAGTGCTCAATAGCTAGAGCCTTGATTTTCTTGCAAAGGGTATGGACAAATTGGTGCAACGGTGGGACAAATGCCTGAATCTCTATGGGGATTATGTGGAGAAGTGAGGAAGGATCCTCCTACACATGTATGTATAGTTTTCTAATTTATCTTAAAAATAAAAAAATTACAGCATACGGAAACTTATATATTGAACAACCCACGTACATAAAAAATTGAAACAGACTGGCAGTGGCAGACCCAAGATGGCATTGGTGAGGTCATGACCTCCCCCTCCCCAACCCAATATTCCTATGAAAAAAATGCTTAAGGCAGTAAAAGATGGTAAAATAAGGGCTGACCACTAAAAAAGTGTACATACCCCTTCCCTTCCCCTTCAGAAATCCTGGGCATGCCACTGCAGACAAGCATATGACACAAGTCATGCACTACATGTAATCATTTACTAATTTGCATTTTGTATCTTTTGCATTAAAGTTACTTCCATTGTTTACTTATTTGGTTAACTACAACAATGATGATGGATGAAGAAACAGATAAGAGAATGGTATTGAAACAATGACTCAATTAAGCTAATCTCTAGAGTCCAAAGATTAGCAACTTAATTACAAATCCACAAATAAATTAAAACTTCATCAGACACTTACAAGTGTGCTATCAATTAACATCTCAATAAGATTGAGGTTCGCTGAAAGAGGTATCTGCCGTCTCAATAATTCTCTAGTCCAATTCTCCTGGAGATTATTTCTGAATTCTTGATTGAATGGTCCTATATTTGTGTGGAAAAGGCATAGTTACAAATAATATCTAATGTTTACAAACTATCTAATAAGGTGTTACATAAAATTTCATTGAATACGAGAAATAATACGACCTCTAATGTTTATATTGTATTTTTCTAAATAAAATGTTATGTAAAGTAAATTTATAAATATAAAAAATAGTACTATATTAAGTTTTCAGTTCATCTAAAATTTAAATAGTTTTTTTTTCTAACAAACGTTTCTTGACCTTACAATATGTAAAATACTATACTTTGATTCGACAATTATTAACACTTCCAACTCACAATTATTCTCATCAAATGTATTTTTTAAATTTTGTAACAGTTCTATAAAAATAGTTATATTATGAAAGTGCACTATTTGGAAGATTTCTGTGAAAACTGGACATTGATAGATGCTGCAGTTAATGAGATATATTGCATCAAAAAATATTTAATCTGCTGGTAATCAGCTTGCAGATCAAGCCTGGCTCCTAGATTGAAAATTGCTGAAGTGGTCTCTTCCTTTTATCAAAAACTGTCTCTTATTAAGGACTTAGCTGCTGACTAAAATAAAAATTTAAAATTATGAAGCTTTGATCTAGCTATCTGTAATGAGTTCACGTTTCATTCTTCCATACCACACTTTTTTCTTCGCGATTGATTTCGCCATCTGTCTGGTGGCTTCATCAGGCATGTACTGTGACAGAAAAGTCAAAAAGTGTGTGGAAAAATGAAACGTGAACTCATTAGAATGAATTATCTTTCTCTTCATAACCGCCAAACAGATACTCTATGTCATCAGAAGTATCCGGACACCCACCTGAAAATAAAGTACAAGTTTGGGCAACCCTCCATCGGGAACACTGGCAGTCAATATGGTGTTGGCCCATCCTTAGCCTTGATGACAGCGTTCACTCTCACAGGCATACTTTCAATCAGGTGCCGGAAGGTTTCCTGAGGAATGGCAGCCAAAATGAGAAGAGGTATTGATGTGGATCGGTGTGGTCTAGCACGAAGTCGGCATTCCAAAACATCCCAGAGATGTTCTATGGGATTCCAATCAGGACTCTGCACAGGCCAGTCCATTAGTGGGATGTTGTTGTCGTCAAACCACTCCCCCACAAGCCCTGCAGTATGGACGGGTGCTTGGTCGTGTTGAAAGACACAATGGTCATATCCGAACTGGTCTTCGACGGTAGGCAGCATGAAAGCTGTTAAAATGTCAACATAAGCTTGTCCCGTGACATTGCCATGTAAAGCAACAAGGGGGCCAAGCCCTCTTTTGGAGAAACATGACCACACTGTAACCCCGCATCCTTCGAATTTCACTGTCGGCACTATACAGGCTGGTAGATGTTGTTCACCAGGCATTCGCCACATCCACACCCTACCATTGGATCTCCATATTGTGTACTGTGAATCATCACTCCACACAACGGTTTTCCACTGTTCTATGCAGTTTCGACGTACCTTGCACCACACGAGGCGGCATTTGACATTTATCTGTTTGATGTTTGACTTATGGGCAGCTGCTCGGCCATGGAAACCAAGTTGTCGCACCTTGCGCCAAACAGAAATGGTGCTTGGAGTAGATCCTGATGCAGTTCGGAATTCCTGTGTGATGGTGGCGATGGATGATTCACGATAATGCTGTACGACCCTCTTCAACACTCGATGGTCTCTGGAGGTCAACATGGGAGGTTGGCCTGCACGCTTTTGGGTTGTACACATCCCTTCACTATAACATTGGAAACAGTGGACAGAGGGATGTTTAGGAGGGTGGAAATCTCACACACAGACTTCCTACACAAGTGGCACCCAACCAACTGACCATGTTGAAAGTCTGAGAGTTCCTCAGACCATCCCATACTGCTGTCTCACACTGTCTGCAGACTACTGAGTTCGCTGACTAAATGTTCCACGCGGTAGATTGCAGTACTGTGTCGCCCTCCATGATAAACACACATTTCGCAGTGTGTCCGGATACTTTTGATCACATAGAGTATCTTTAGATACAATAAAGTATGCTTTTATGCAGAGAGGGCTAATAAGGTTTAGTTTTACATGGAATCTGCTGATCATTCAGTGTGCCATAAACTCATGATTTGCTTTAATATATACGTGTAAAATATACTAATGTCCAAAATTAAAGCAACAAACGGAAATTCTTTCCCGTGTGTCCATTTGGCCACATAATACGATTAGGTGATAGTAATATTTATGATGTCATAGACAACTGGTTTAAGATAGAAAATAAACTAACCTTAATGTGCCAGGATTCAGGGGTGCCCATCCCCCCCCAGGCCAATGATGCATCCCCCCAAAATCATGTCATGCATTTCCCCCAAATCATATCATTCGTGCCCTTAAACCATATCGTAATCCCCACAAAATATTTAATTACGACAACGTGTCTACCGAAAGTAACTTTTTTCTTAGCTTTACTGAACATTATAATTTATCTGCCCCTCCTCCCTAAACAGGGGTGCCATCACTCAAGATCACACCTAAAATCGTTCATCATAATCGAGAATATCGCATGGATCCCACTTTAAAGTGTAGCTTCAGTTCCGATTAGCCTTAAGAGTGCATAAAGTGGACTTAAAAAACCAAATCAATGAATTGAGAATATCGCTTGTCTTGTAATGCAGCTTTAGTATAAAAACTTCATATTCATCTCATTTATTCACCACACACATATCGTAGCAACAAATTATTGCGAGCGAGGCAAGGAAGAAAATTTTTACATCCATTTCTTTGCAGGCTTTGAAGAATATTAATTTAATGGGGTGTCAATACTTTCTTAAGATCCAGTGATATTTAGTCTTTTCCTTTTCCAGCTTTTCGTTTGGCACATTCGGGGTCGAAAACATGTGGATGCCTTATCGCTAAATACAGTCTCCAAAATGTAATGTTCGAACTCTCTCTCCACTACAGAAATCCCTTGAAATTCTAAGATTTAACACTTTATCAAGAGCTTTCTATCTCCCCCTTTAAATTTCATACTCAATCCTACCACCAAAATTTCCATGCCAATTTTAGACTTACTGTTAATATTGAAGAGTAGATATTGCCTCCTCCAAAAAATTAATTCTCAGTCTCCACACCAGAATTTCCGCAACAGTCTAAGACAAGTAATACACAAGAATTGGACATCCCCTTCAATTTAATGCTCAATCCCCCTGTAACTAAAGTACCCGCCATAATCTAAGAGCTAGAGTTGGATACTGTCCGCCCAAAGTTTAATTCAGAATCCCCCTCAGAACCCACGTGTCAATTAAGGCCTAATATATAGGAGTTCAATATCCCCCCCTCCCCTTCGATAATGCCCTAAATACTTTCATTTCTTCATCTAATGGATTAAATATGGTGCATTTAAGGTGTAAAATTTTTACATATATTTTGGAAAAGATATAAATGTTGAATTTTATATTATTTGAAGGCAAAAAATCACCCCCCCCCCAAAATCTCGATGGCGCAACCTGCGCCATACAAACCCCCTATGGGCACCCCTGCCAGGACTTAACAAAAAAATCACGATAGCAACAGGTTGGCAAACTTATCAACAAGAAAATCAGACGAGGAAAGGATTTCTGTTTGTTGCTTTAATTTTGGACACTAGTGTAGAATAAAAGCCATACCTGAAGTGACCAACAGTCACATAAAATCTACATTTCGATCCTGCATGTAAGCATCTTCATCAGGATGAGTAAAAACAGTTGTTAAAAGGTGAGAAGATTGGGAAACATTTGGTAGTATGCAAGGAAGTAGCAAACTACATTACCAGGGTTGCTACGATTTTTTGATTATGAAATTCCCTGACATTTCCAGTCCAAAAATGAATTTTTTTCCAGACATGTTTATCATCATAATTTTTGCTTTTGAACCTTGTGTTTTTCAATTAAATATATAATCCATTAATTATTATGAATATTCATGTTCACAACTCTTTTTAGCAAATTTCATTCTACACACACAAGAACATGTGAAAATTCAGAGAGTACATGTAAAATGTAAAATTACAATCGGCATCAAATGTATTGGGTGCTACAATCCCGTGCATCTAGCCTTCAGGCTAAGGTAACACAGGTACATTATTTCAACATAAGATCTCCACAATATAAAAACAGAAAAAGTTCATAAACCATACACAATTTTTCATTTTCTGGTGGATTTATAGTGTCGTAGAAAATGCTGCTTTTTTGCTTACATTTATAAGTACACAGCATCTGGAGACATTTTTGTTGCATGTTGGAATTCTATAGGAAATGCCAACAATACTAAGATCTATAAAATAATAGACGATAACCTTATGTTCACCAACCTTTCCCATAATTATGATCATATTGTCAATGTACTTTAGTTATCAATCAGATATCTGGACTGCAAATTTTACTTTGATATTCTTTTCTAATATCTAAGTGAAAATTTATTGCAGAAATTCAAAGGAACCATCACTTTGAACAAGACAGAGAATCATAAGAACAAAAGAAACAAGTTTCTAAACTGAATCTTTTTTGGGAGTAGAATCACAAGAAGCTAATCCAGAAGTGGAAGTGAATTGCTTGTTCATTTTGCAACTTTCTCTCTTGCAGACTCCAAAATGCACGTAAATGCCAGATGATGTGCAAAATTCCCTGACATTTCCCTGATTTTCCCCCGACAAGCCAAATTCCCCGAAATTTCCATTTTCCAGACAGTAGCAACCCTGATTACAAGTGCTGCCATCTATTGGAGCAATTGAGAAGCTTGTGCGTATCATTTTTGTCCATAGTCCAGCCTGCAGCCTGCCTGCAGGAATCTCAAACCTCTCATAACTTAGACTAATTGTCAACATTATCTTTGGTAGAGTCAAGTGCTTCCATGGTGCACTTTTTACAATATTGAGCCATCTGTTGTGAGCATCTCAATCTGTGTTAACAATCAAGATATCAAGAACTATACTAGCACTTAATTGGAAGAAATGATCTTTCAAGGCCAGCTTGACTAGACACTTCATTCTGATTCATTTTTATATGTCTCACTGGCAGTACCTTGATTTTGAATGGCAATTCTCGTTCTCGTCTCAAGTCTACAAAAATATATGGTCACAGTACAAACTTTTCCAGTGCATAGAAGTTATTAAGACAAACAACTTTTCTTAATGACGTCTTTTTTGTTTGAACTCTCGTTTCAACGTTACGGGAAATGAAAACTGGATATCATCTCGATTATTAGGCACAGGCATTGATACAAAATTAAAGGATTTCAAGAATGACTAGCTACAAAGATAGTTAAGAAGTTTTCAATTTATTTTTGCTTCTTTTCACTCACCTGAATATGATAAGAAGCCGGTTAGAAAGAGAACATCCCCCACAAGTCTTTCAGTCTGTTCTTTGAACAATTTGGATTGCTCTGTCCATCTGACCCTTTCTCCAGAGAGACCTTGAATCAAGTCTGTTGCTGCATTCATCTTGTTCTGGCACCTCTGGGCTTCATCTACAACTAACTGTAATATAAGGCACATGAACAGTGTTTATTATATGACTACTTAACTATTGATCTTACAATTAAGAAAGTGGAACAGCATTCACCTCAAAGTAGGAGGGCATGGAAACTAATCAAAGGGTCAAAATTAGTGACTGAACTGACCAAAATAGAATTTCAAAAAGGTGGGACAAAATACTGAATAATTACAAGTTAACCATAAATTAGCATTTTAAAAGAATTGTACAAAAATATTTCAGGTAAAAATTATTGCATTTTAAAAATAATAATTGTGAGAAAAACATATAATTATGCAAAATTTGAAGTCTCCATTTATTTTGCACTAATATTACATGAAAACTTATTTTTTGATTTGTAACAGGTATCACTATTCTGAATATTTTGAAGCAAAACTCTGGTAAATTGGATTCTTATAATTGGAGGGGAATATTAATCAATATTTTGAACAACTTTTAATTGTTCCAGTTTTCAAGAATCGACAGCAGCAATCGTTTAAAGTGGTATCTATCTGCTCAGCCCTATCGGAAACCCATTAAAAAATGTTTTAGAATGTAATCCCCAGTAATATTTTATTAAACAGCAAATTATTTCCAGACAAACTAAAAGAAACATATATTTTGAGAAACCTGAAGTTACTTACCTGTTTTTCTGCAGCTGCAATTTCAAACTTAACATTGGCTTCTGCTAGAGATGCTTCCTTGTCTGCTAACAATGCTTCAGCTTCTGCTAACTGTTTGTTAGCTTTAGCCAATCTGTTTTCCTGTATTGCCAAGTTTGCCTACAGTGACAAAAGAGCAAAAAAAGTTTTCACTTGAAGAGAAAGCAACAAATGCTATGTGAAAATATTTATTTCAATCATGAAAATCTAATAAACTGGAAACAAGAATCCAGACGAGAGAGAAATTGAAATAATTTACACTGTACTGGAAAGAGGAGAGGGGAGAGAAGAGTATGGTGTAATACATTGGTGAACACAGAAATTGCATATGTAAATGGTCTAATAAATATCAAATATTCTTTTCTGAAATTATTTGACTTGCCACACTGTTGCAGAAGTGTTATCAACTGTGGACCACATGGCCACATGGACCACACAATCGACGTGCTGCAATGTAGTAAAAATTATGTCATATGTCCTGAAACTCATTAAATTTGATTCACTCTTCTGATGCTGCTGCCATCATATGTATACTCTTCGGCTGCTCTATTTACATACATACAGAGACGTTTTATAAATAATCAAAGTTTTCTCTTAGGTCATTAATAAATTCTGTAGAAGCCATCACGTAGGTTGTGTATGTACATGTCTGAGCAAGAAGACTGTAGGATGCAAAATATCTTATTAAACACATCACATAGTGAGACAGCAACTCAAAACACTTGTTACAGTGATTGACTAAAATTGGAGATAGACTGTGTAAATCTTTTAGAGAAGAAAACACAGGCAAATTCAGCATTAAAATGTACTAAATTACACAAAGAAGAATGTACTTACTGTTGTCAACATTTCAAAAACCATACACGTTCTTTCTCAAGGCACACTGGATGTTGCTTCATCACATATTACACTGTTTCCTGGCAATCAGTCACATACTCACCTCCAATCAAATAATCTATTATTTTTAGCCATAATTTTAATCATTTCATCACCAAAGATTCACATCCAAAGCTGTGTGCAATATTTGACCCAACAACATCCGGTGTGCTTTGAAAGAGAAAATACATAGTTTTCGAAATGATGGCGACCATTTGGTGGAAAGCTACACACTGTAAGTACATTATAAATTCTTCCTAGTATATTCACATGGGAGCAATGCTCACATTTAGCAAATTTTACCACAGTACTGAATGATTTTGTGTTTTAAGTCCACTTTATGCACAGTAAGGCTAATCGTGACTGGACCTACAGTTTAAAGTGGGATCCGAACCACTTGTGCCTCCACCGGGTATTGAACCCATGACCCCTTGATTACAAGGCGACGACGGACTGAATTGTTAGGTTTACTGAAACTGCACTGTGTTGCAGCTACAGGGTGGCTACAAACAAGCAGAAATGAAATTCCCTGACTTTTCCAGGTTTTCCAGGACAAAATTTACATTTTTCCCTGACAATTACAAACTAAACTAAATCGATGGTTTTGCAAATGGAAATAATAAACTCATACAGATCCACGTATGGTTTTGTTAAGTACCAATATTATCTTCTATGAAATTGACTTAATTTCTCTATTCTCGATGATTTGAATTGAAACTGCAAAATAGTGAATTTGGAAAATTATTAAAATTCACAAGCTAGGGAAGGATTACGGAATGTTGTCATACGCAGTAAGTTTAAAATAAAATACTTGATTATTTTTAAAGTTACGACTAAATGAGATAAGAGTGAAGAGTGAATGATTAAGAAATACAATTTGTAATTTATCAGTCTCCTTATACATTCTCGGTATCATATGTTGATATACGAGTATTTATACCTAATCGGTAGGGACCTTGATATTTTGTTACTTTTTTCAAATTGGTGTATTATTTTTTTATTTTTTTTTACTATAACGTGTTATTTTTCCCAAAATTCACATTTTCATTTTAGCGCATTTTCTGGCAAATATCTCAAATTATACCTTCATGGTGTTTTAAAACTACTGTTTCAAATTGTAAGTCACATGACTTACGCCTCTTCGTGAGAGTTTGATATCTTGAAAGTTATTTTCCATACCCCTTTTTTAAATTTTAAGGTATGGATTTTAGATAATGGAAATTTCCCCGTATATACTGAAGGGTGCATAATGACCATAAGTGGCGACGCACCCAAAAAATTAAAATCAATCAATCTCATGTGACAAATACCAATATATTATGGCACCAAAAATTGGCATTGTATTTTTTTGACTTGTTAGTGTTACGTTTCCCAAAATTCGCGTTTTTGTTTTAGAACATTTATCTGCCAAATATACTGAAACTTAATACTCCATCGTGCTTTTAAACTATTATTTTAAATTGTAGGTCACATGGTCTACGTATTTTCGAGACAGTTTGATACGTTGGAACAGATTTTTGAGGAAGTAAAAGTAAATAGCTCCCCTGCACTTTTCCATGAAGGTGTATAGGGGTTTGGAGTTAGGACCCCACACTTTCTTGATCACGGCTGAAGGTGGGGGTGATGTGATCAGCACAACGCTCCTGGCTACCTTTATTCCTCAAAGTTTCCTCAAGGTACCAGCTTCATATGATGCTGGGTGGTGCCGGAGCAGTTTGAATAGGTGGAAAACATCCCGGTTCTCCCCCGCAGGGGATCGACCCCGGGTCTCTCGCATAGTAGTCAGACGCCCTAACGACTGAGCTCCATTATTACTCGCTCGACAAATGCCGATGGTTCACACTTAGCTTGGTAATTCAAAACATATCTCGTGCGACAAATACTGAAGATGCTGCTCCCGTGTGACGGTAGATACGCACTCGATCTCCTGTTAGAACCCTGCCACTTTTACATGATTTAATGTGGCTGTCGGAATTATTCCATGTACGTATTACTCTATAGTTTACTCTTGAATAAAATGTTGGAAAACTTGCATGTTCTATGTACACAAACATGGCCTAGAAAAGACAAGCATGTTGGATTTCATGGAATTTTTCATTGTTTTAGGACATTTCTTTTTAAAAAATCCCTAAAAACGCCAACAATTCGCATTTTATGCCAAATTCGCGTTATTTCGATATTTCGAGAGGGCAAAAAATGTGTCCAGATATCACTGCACATTCCTAAACATAACTTCACAGCAATTACCATTTTTCACGGTTTTGGCGTTTGCGAAAAATCAATGTCCCTACTAACAGACAGGACAGAGAGTGGCGTTAATTTCATTGCAATACTAGTGTTGCAGTAAATTTGAGGTTGGGAGCATGCACTTGCCAATTTTTATAACGTTCACCAATGCAGATTCATGTTTCACTTTTTCGTGATAGTATTCAATATATATCACGTTTGGTTGGATTCTTCTTGATATCTAAGAATAGTGCAATGTCATTGTAAACATATGTTAACTTGTGCGAAACCAGTAATAAGTCAGGACAGTGGCATACGCAAGGGGGGGGGTTACGGGGTTTAACTCCCCCCCCTTGAGCTTGTGAAATGTTATAAAAATGCTGTGAAAAAAATAATTAATTGGCCAACTTACCACAGTCAAAGATCTAGGACAATACTATTACTATCACTACTACTACTAATAATAATAATAAAAATAATAATAATTTGAATTATTATTTCCATGCAGCACGGAGAAAAGCACTGCATTCCAAACACATGCGTCTTTCAGAGAGAAAGCCTTGAAAATTAACAAGTTTTCTTGAAAACAAAATATGAGAGCAACTATGATTTAAAAGAGAGAAAACTTGTTTTGTATCTCAGTTGCAACAATGTTCAATACACTGGCGTACGCAGGATTTTTTTTTTCGGGATGGGCTGAAATGGTAAATGTGGACAGCACATGCCTTCGTTTTGGAGGGCAGGATGCATAATAAAATATTTCGTATTTTTCGAGCTTTTCAGTCTATTAAAATTGTATTCAAAGACAAAAATGGTAATCGGGACTCACTTTAAGAGAGGTTTCGCATTTACACATTTTGATTTTTTAAAGTTCTTAACGGATTTTTATTTGAAAATTCTGATTTTCTCAAAATTTCGGTAGGAGCTGTAATCCCATCAGCCACCCTTCTACGTACATCATTGTTTAATGAACATGTATTTTTTTGTGTGAACAATGAGAATTAACTAAAGAAAGTTCTTGGTTCGTTGTAAGCTGCTAATGTATGTAGATCTCTTGTACATAATAGTAGCAGTGGTATTAGTAGTAATTCAGCTAATTAATTAATTATAAGTATTATTAATTAATTGTGATTATTATTATTTAATTAAAGTATAATAAAATAATGATAATGTGAATTTGGAGAAAGTTTTTGAAATAACCCCCCCCCTTGATAAAATCCTGCGTACGCTACTGCAGTCAGGATGATCAAAGAAGACCTTCGTAAGCACTGCTACATTAAAGAAGGTGAAGTGAGCCAGAAGAGTAATATATTCCAGCAGCATATTTGCAGCATTGGCGTAGCGTTATAGTACGCCCGTACGCCCGGCGTTCCCAGATTTAAAATTTCAATGCTGTGATTATAAAGTAAAACGTGACTAATTTCATATATGTTTGACCTTCATGGCATTATAATGGCTATTTTTCGCGATCCGCTTGCAACGCTCCACTCTCAACACTCGTTCTCTAGCATCTCTTTTCAATGCCTTTCCCGGCCGGACGCCGAGCACGTTCGGCGTACAGGACTCCTATATTCCTTGCTGCCTTTATGGAGGGAAAGCTTCCATTTCTACAGCATGCGCGTAAATGGGCTCTCTTACGCTGGCGTACGAGAGGTCTACCGTGATTGGTTCATGTGACCCTTCCTGCCTTCTGAAGCAGACGACAGCGGTAGCATTCCTACCCGGTTTTTCGCGCTCATGCAACTCGTGCTATGTGATGCTACAATACGCAATATTGACTGACGTAACTTTACCAATCTCAAATATACTGCTTCTTAATGGCCACTGCATTGTATAATTTATCGCACGAACAGCAATGTGTATTAGAAACTAAAAGATCAACACAGTTTTTGTCAAATAAGTTGGTGAAGTCCTCGTGACAGAAATTCAGCCTGTGGCTGCTCTACCACTTAACCCGCAAAACTATTATTTTTTTATTGTATTTTTTCGTTATTATCTAACTACTTAATATTGTGTGAATGGAAATGTTTAGCATTCATTTGAAAACTCTTAACATCGAATGGTCTCTGGAGAAAATTATTTTAAAATGTTTATCAGCATTCTCAAGATGTAATAAACAGTGGTCTGAATTACTAATCGGCACTGTTACGTCAGTAAAGTGTACGATATTTGGATCATCCACTCTGCTTTTCACAGTGCGCCAAGACGACAGAGGTCCCTGGTTCGAATCCCGGCGTGAGCACGGGTGTTCTTTGTCAGTGTCCCTTCATCAATATCATCACTCATATTCATGTTCGCAATTAACCAAAAGTGGTAGAAAAGCGAAGTAAAATAAACCAAATCAATCAGTAGTTGGATCGCCCACAACAATGACGTCTACTGTTGTGCAGAGGCGCTTGTGATTCAGGTAGGTTTTTAATGACTTGCGTCATGCAGAAAGATATAAAAAAAGGTATAGAACACCAGAGTTCAAAACATCTGTGGCATAGTGAGGCATCTAATTTTCTAGCTAAAACATGCATGGATGATGTTTTATTGAAAACCCAGCTTACTTCAGGCAAATAATACCCGTGGCGACTAATACCATAAGTAAATTATTAAGCAAGAAAGGGCCGACCCTTCCTTCGGACTTGGCGTTCCCACCCGAAATGCCCATGCTACGCCACTGATTTGCAGTCTAAAGCTCTTTTTGTTTATGCATGAAATTTTTGTTGGATGTTGCAGTCAATGCAATTTCTGTCGCATGTTGTAGTGAGATACTTTGTCGGGTGGCGATATTCGACAAAAATCGTATGTATCAATGGAACCTATTTGTTTCCATGTTCCTTCAGTTTGCCCAAGAAAATGCCTTACTACGACGTCCGACAACTATCGGACGGCGCCACCGGCTCTTATCCCCTCCATCTGTTGACAAGTTCCCTTACTACTCCTATACGGACAAAAAAAAAAAAAGATAATAATTCAATGCATTTTCCATGTAATATTTAGAGGCTTAACCTTTACTCCCCCGATGATACCATATGGTATCATCAGAGTAAGGTCGTACTGGCCCGATGATACCATATGGTATCATGGTGCTGATTACGGAATAAATATGCTTTTCGGAACTTCATACTCTTATGTTTGGGTGGAAACTCTGACACAGGTCTGGAGCAAGCCTGGGAAATTCATATTGATGACCAACCTCCCCCCTCCCTCCCCGCAACATATCCATGCCACATTTCCGAACAGAGTTTCACATTTTGGCTCATTATTCAACTTTTATGGCACCCAGGAACATGAAATGTTTCAATCTTTTTGGAAACGTCCATTCTTTGAAGGGAAAACTAAGGTTTGCGCCTTCTCCCCCAAATAGCGGGAGAAGAAGGGGCAAACTCCAGATTTTTATAGTTTTGTCATTGAAATTCGGGGGTCGAGCCCCCCAAACCCCCTTCCTCGGTTCGGCGATCTGAATTGTACACTGTTGCATGCTCTGATGTTTTAGCTGCAAAACAAAACTTATCCGAAGTAGATTGCTCCCATAGTGCCCAAGTTATAACAATTTTCTGAGTAATATGCAAATTACCTATTTCTTAGTAAAAAACAGAGTTTCACATTTTGGCTTATTATTCAACTTGTATCGCACCCAAGAACATGAAACATGTTTCATTCTCTCTGGAAACGTCCATTCTTTGAAGAGAATACTAAGGTTTGCGCCTTCTCTCCAAAATAGCGGGAGAAGAGGAGGCAAACTTCAGATTTTTATGTTGTTTTTTTTTCATTGAAATTGGAGGGTCCCGCCCCGCAAGCCCCCTTACTCGGTCCGGCGTTCTGAATTATACACGGTTGCATGCTCTGATGTTCTATCTGACAAACAAAACTTATCCGAAGTAGATTGCTCCCTCCAAAAATACAAATTACCTATTTTTCGTAAAAAAAAAAAAATCACATTTCGTCTTATTATTCAACTTGTATGGCACCCAAGAACATGAAACATGTTACGTTCTCCTGAGATATGTCCATTCTTTGAAAAGAATACTAAAGTACGCGCCCTCTCCCCAAAATAGCGGAGGAAGAAGGGGCAAACTCCAAAGTTTTAGGGTAAGGATGGGGCAAACGGACAGTCCCCAAGAAAAATACGAATAACTTGGCTTTGAAGTTTGCAACAGTGCATCGGTTGGCGTTGTGATTTGAAGCAGAACGTTGGCGAGAAGGTGTGTCGAACATCGGTTGAAATCTTGAAGAAGAACGCCAATCCAGCCGTAAAACCTGACCAGGTAAGGATATTTGTACTAGCAAAACCTTAACAGTAAAAATCTGTGTGCGGAACATAAGGATTGCTTGGATTATGATGGTCCCGCCAAAGTTGCGCTTTGTAGTGTGGATATGTCATTGCCTCCTCGACATACACAGCCTGTGTCAACATGCTGCTGCCATCTGGTGGGCTTTTTCGAAAATGTAAAGCCCAAGGCTACAGGCGGGGCGAACGGACAGGCTTGTGTTGGGGCAAACGGACATGCATAAATTGCATATCATTTAAATACTATAAGGTATTATGTAATTCAGCAACTAATCTACATTTGACTCAAAGTCGAAAAGGCATGTGTGAATTGTATGTAATGCATGTTTTACCTTTCAGATGTATGCCTTTCTAAAATAATGTGTCCTTGTTACAGGATAGTGCGACATCGTGAACGATCCACAGACCGCTGTTCCTGGACAGATGACAATATGCAGAGGGCTGTTAATGCAGTACAAGATGGCATGCCTCTAGCTACAGCCGAAATAACATTGTCTGTTCCGCGAATCACTTTACAGAGACGGGTGAGTAGCAACGTGCAAATTCCGAAATTTGGCCAGCACACTACGCTTTCAAATGCAGTGGAGGTACAACTGGTGGAGCACCTTCTGAAACTTGATTCTATAGGATATGGTCTGACCTATAAGGAACTCCGCAGTTTGGTATATCGGTATGCATTTACAAATGGTGTGCCACATTTTTTTAATGATCTACAAATGGCAGGGAAGGACTGGATACAAGGATTTTTAGCTTGTCACAAGTAACTCAGCTTGCGTGTTGCAGAGGCTCTGTCATATGCTCGCGCTAAAGGATTATCTAAGACAAGTGTTAACATCTTTTACAATACTTTAACAAAGTTGCTAGACGAACACAATATATGAGACAAACCTGCCAACATATACAACTGTGACGTGACAGGCATGTAACTGATCTACAAACCAAAACGAGTCATATCAATGCGGGGCAAGAGAAGTCGTGAGCCAAACGAATTGTAAAAGGGGAGAAACAATCAGTGTTATGGCATGTGTATCTGCAACTGGCCACTATGTGCCTCCTTTTGTTATCATGAAGGGGTAAAGATATAATGAGAACTATGAAATTGGCATGTCTCCTGGGACAAAAATAGTTCTTTCGGATAGTGGATACATGCAATGGGAATAGTTTGCTCATTTTATGGACCATTTCATTAGTGTCAAACCCCCTGCTCCTGTAGTGCTCATTCTTGATGGACACGGATGGTATTGTTCAGATCCACCAACTCTGGAGAAGGCATTAGCCAATGACATGTACCTTCTGTGTTTACCTCCGCACAGCACACACAAACGTCAGCCGCTCGACGTTTCGTTCTTTGGGCCACTTAAAACATTTTACAACGACGGC
The DNA here is from genome assembly GCF_977018435.1 of Lepisma saccharinum. Lineage (NCBI taxonomy): Eukaryota > Metazoa > Arthropoda > Insecta > Zygentoma > Lepismatidae > Lepisma > Lepisma saccharinum. The sequence goes on from NC_139253.1 coordinate 20,591,321, forward strand.
TGTAGAGTTTACGTGCGAAGAAATACGGGGAAAGGTATCAATAAAGTGGCCTTTGGTGGCATTTTTGCAGAGACTTGGAATCGTTCGGCCACAGTGGGGAATGCAGTAAATGGGTTTCATCCATTTAATCCACAACGCCTGCCTGAGCATGCATTTATTCCTGGAACTGTCCATGAAGTGAATGGTCAAGATCAGCGATCACCAGAACCTTTAGCGACAGACGATGCCTCATCCCAAGGAAGATTTCAAGAACTCAACCCCTTGCCATCAACTTCTGGGACCTCGAGCAGGAAACGAAAAACGGGGGAATCACACTTATTAACGGATCCTTCTTTCATCGCTCGCCTCAAAGAGAAAAACTGACTGCAGCTAATGAAACAACAAGACTGGGAAAGCATGTTAAACGCACCGCAAAAGATGTGTGCCGTGTATGAAACGTTGTGTACAAGCAGGGTCAAAACTGGGTGCAGTGCTTAGTTGTTCTGTCTGGTTCCACGTAAAGTGCGTTGCAAATGGAAATGACCCATACTTTGTGAGTTCTTCTTCTGAGAGACATGACAGTTCATAAATGAGCTAGTGTCCATTTGCCCCTCTCACATGTCCGTTTTCCCCGCCATGGTGGGGCAAACGGACACTGCTACACACACTGATTCATTTAACAATTTGGAGGACAACGTTCATTATTTTGAATTATACATTGTACTATTTGTTAGCTCAATGTTCACACTTTCTATATCGACCATAATTGTAATTTTTCAATAAACAGTTTGATAGTTATTTTTCAATATATCCTTAGGGTGCCCGTTTGCCCCGTCCTTACCCCTATGTTTTATCCATTGAAATTCGGGGGTCGTGCCCCCAAGCCCGCTTCCTCTGTCCGGCGTTCTGAATTGTACACGGTTGCATTCTCTGATGTTTTAGCTGCAAAACAAAACTTATCCGAAGTAGATTGCTCCCATAACAATTTTCCTCCAAAAATGCAAATTACCTATTTTTCGTAAAAAAAAAAAAAATCACATTTTGGCTTATTATTCAACTTGGATGGCACCGAAGAACATGAAACATGTTTCACTCTCTTGAGAAATTTCCATTCTTTGAAAAGAATACTAAAGTTCGAGCCTTCTCCCCAAAATAGTGGGAGAAGAGGGGGAAACTCCAGACTTTTATGTTTTTTTCCATTGAAATTCGGGGGTCGCGCCCCCCAAACCCCCCTTCCTCGGTTCGGCGTTCTGAATTGTACACGGTTGCATGCTCTGATGTTTTAGCTGCAAAACAAAAGTTATCCGAAGTAGATTGCTCCCATACTGCCCGAGTTATAAGAATTTTCCTTCAAAGAGTGTTCGAATTTAAAATTCCCGCCGAGAAGCCCGGGCGAGAGAAATCAATCTATCAATCAATCAATCAATCTAATCTCTCTCTCTCTCTCTCTCTCCCTCTCTCTCTCTCTCTCTCTCTCCTCCTGCCATCACTGGGGCATAAAAGGGGCCTAAAAGTTGAGGCTGAAACTTACGAACGAGATTTCCTGTTTCCGTGCAGAGTTCCATAACGATATTAAAAAAAAAAAAAGACAAAATTCCCTGACATTTCCCTGACTTTTTTTGACACCTCAAATTCCCTGACTTTTCCCGGTTTTCCAGGTCTGTCGCCACCCTGAGCTAGTTACTGCACAAAACATCATGTGCATGGTAAAAGTGAGTTCAAAACACACATGAAGCAGTGCGGGAAAGAGATATAGACTAAAGAACTCACCTTCAAAGGCAAAACTTCCTTGTTAACTGAATAAAATGATGCCATGGCTACAGTCCATTGAAGCAAACCAGCAACATTACCGCAGGCACTGAGAGCAGCTTCCAGAGTATACAGGTCATACGTAAGGTATGGGGTCATCAAATCAACAGTTTCTCCATTGATTAAATCTTTTGGAAATTGCTGCAACTGCTGCAGGAAGCTTGATGCTGACATGAACTGCAGGACAAAGACAGAAAAAATGCTGAAAGACTTAAAAAGAAATATATTACATGGTCACAAAATTTCCAGCCAACTTCAATGGCCAGAAGTATGCCAACATTTTATTTCTAAATTATTAGGGACTATCTCAGTACCAACTAATGTGGCATTGTGTTACAGTAACTGATGATAATTTTACCAAACCAATATTTCTATAAATATACTTCAATAAACATTCCTGTCATTTTTGTAACTGTTGCTATGAAGGTGAACTATAATTAACTTAAGGACGAGAGGGTCAGCTTTGTTCACAAAAGCATGAGTAGCCGAGAGCATTTCTACACAGTCTGTTGGCTGGATTTTTATGTAGACACTTATTAGTATTATTTTTTAATTACCCTGGGAACATGGTATGACTGAACAAAGCACATAGATGGAAAGAAGAAAGGTGAATAAGAAACGAGTGCTATGAAAAATGCCGAAACATTCTGCGGATTAGTGAAAACTTAGTAAGTTGAAGAGCGAGGGATTTTAATTTCCAATAAGAAATACATAGAGGTCAGAACACATTTATTAATGATATTTTAATAAGCTTTATCTAGCTTATTAATGGAGTTAGAGATGTGCTTACAATTACAATGCGAGGAGAAATCCATTAGCAGTGACGGCTTGTGGTCTGGGTCTATGGGTGTGCCATCAGCCTCACATCCGGAACTGCTATCATCCCTCCCAATTTCATCCATCTTTGTGAACATAATGGTGTTAACTGTATTGACAATCCAGTTATAATGCACCTTTCACTAATAATGAGACTATGACAGAGTTGTACTTCATGAAAAATATGATTTACTGCAAATTTGAAATACCATGGTAATTCTTTTCATGGATCTTGTCATTGAGTTTCTTTTGTGACCTGCAGATAATTCAGCATTTGATGGCTTCACAAAATCACTCACAATACAGAAATACCACTCGTGATCACATTCACAAAATACCAATTTACATACCCACAATTGCTAGTGAGCAGAGTTACAGATGAGAAAAAATCTTCTAATGTCACTTACCTTTAGTGATTCACCCCAGGAAGTGACTAGAAACTTTCTCTCCATGTCCATTTTAACTGGTTCCACATACTTCTTAAATAAAATCAGTACAACATCCATAATTACAGTAATCAGAAATGGTGGTTTCCCCAGTTTTCTTACAGTTGCTATATCTCCAGCTTTTATAGTCTACAAGGGGAGAAATACTTTTTTAAAACAAGAAATAGAAATAATCATTCACACAAATTGTTTCTGTACAAAATATAAAAAAGCATGTATTAAAAATAATATTACAATCATTAATCATTACTATGTTCAAGCACTGTCATCAGCCTAGCCAAATTTCATCTCTGTCAAATAATACCAGGAGCCCAGCTACAATTAAATACATATTTACTGCAATAAATTTATGAATTTCATTTACTATTTAAAATCGTAACAGCACATTCCTTTTTATTATTAATTTCTTTCAACTTCATTGGCTCTGATGATATGAACATGAAGTTCATGAAATGTCATGAATTGCATTTATATTTTTTGTTATTTTATGTTGCTTTTCTGCCACTTTTGGCTAATAGCGGCAGTGAGGTCGAATGATGATTAAATGAAACTGATGAATGGACACTTGCAAGGAACACATATCCTCAGTTCAGGACTTGAACCTAGGATCTTTAGTGGCAAAATTGTGAATGGATCACTCAACACGCTCAGGCATTGAGGCAGCATAACCATTTGTAATAAGAAGTAATGTACTATTATGGTTATAAATATTAAATAAATTATTCTTCAGAAGGCATAAGACAATATCTTGTTCCAAATTTATCAATGCAGGTGTAAGGGATGACACTTTCCAATGACACCCAATGTCAACTCTTTTGCATGTAGTACACAGTGGCGTAGCATGAGCATTTCGGATGGGAACGCCAAGTTAGAAGGAAGGGTAGGCCTTTTTTTTTTTTGCTTAAGAGTTTACTTATGGAATTAGCCGACATATGTATTGTCTATTTAAAATCACAATCTCATTGTGTTTATTACATTAAGTCAGCCGGGTTCCGATAAAACATGATCCATGCTTGTTTTATGTAGAAAAAAAGATGCCTCAGTGTGCAATAAATGCTTGGAGCACTGTTGTTCTATACCATTTTTAATTAGATTGCTCAAGTCAGAAACACCGCACACCATTCGGAGTATTTTGCTCCACACGTAACACACGTGTAGCAAAACAGTATTTTATAATCAAGGAAACCTTTCGGCATGACGCAAGTAATTAAAAAACCTACCTCAATCACAAGCACCTTTAGAACAACAGTAGACTTCATTGTTGTGGATGATACAACTACTGAATGATTTGGTTTATTTTACTTCGCTTTCTATCACTTTTGGCTAATCGCAAATATGAATATGAGTGATGATATTGATGAAGTTGATGAAGAGACACTCACAAAGAACAAACATGCGTAGGCTCGGGATTCGAACCGGAAACCTCTCGCGCTGTGCAAAACACACTGACACGAAGGGGGGTGGATGATCCAACAATCGTACACTCTACTGATGTAACAGTGCCTATTAGTAGTAATTCAGAGTTTCAGACCACTGTTTATTGTATCTTGAGAATGCTGATAAACATTTTAAAATAATTTTGTCAAGAGATCATACAATGTTAAGAGTTTTGAAACAAATACTAAACATTTCCACTGGCACAATATTAGGCAGTTAGATACTAACGAAAAAATATTTTTTAAATAAAATAGTTTTGTGGGTTAGGTGGTAGAGCAGCCACAGGCTGAACTTCTACCACGAGGACTTTATCAACTTGTTTGACAAAAACTTTTTTGTTCTTTTAGTTTTTAATGCACTTCACTGTTCTTGGGTTAAATTACACGATGCAGTGGTCATTAAAGAAAGATACGTCAATCAATATTGCTTATTGTAGCATCACACAGCATGAGCACGGGCACGAGCGCTAAAAACCGGGTAGGAATTCTACTTCTGTCGTCTGCATCGGAAGTACAGCACCTTGAATCGGAAGGCAGGAAAGGTCACATGGCCCCTAGAACCAATCAGGTCTCCGTACGCCCGCGTATGGCGAGAGCATTTCGCCCGTGCTGTAGAGATCCAAGCCACAAGCTTTCCCTTCTTCTCTCTGCCTACAGGCAGGTATGGTCTTGTACGCCAAACCTAGCCGGCGTCCGGCAAGCAAAGACATTAGAGAAATGCTACAAGGAGAGCTGTTAGTGGTGCGTTGTAGACAGATCGCGAAAAATAGCTTTTATAATGCCATTATGCTCAAACATGTATATAATTAGTCACGTTTTACTTTATATTTACAGCATTTACGCATTTTTAAAATTTTAAATCAGGGAACGCCGGGCGTATGGGCGTATTAGGATGCTACGCTACTGGTAGTACATTCTGGAATGCACTTTGCAGACTGGCAAGGCTCTGACATCTGGGCTCACAGCCAGTATGTGGGGCTTGCGTTGAATCATTCATTCATGTTTGAGATTGTCCCTTCATTCATTTAATCTTGTCATCATTTATCCTCATCTTCAGAATTAGCAAAAAGTGGGCAAAAAAATGAAGTGAAATAAATCAATCAAATTTATAAATACGAGGGGATATCAAAAAGTAATAAGAGTAATTTTTTTTACAGCAAACTGAAATGTATTCACAAAAACTAAAATATACATTTGAAAGTACATGTATTTAGCTACCTTTCCACGAAATGGCAGCACGCCGAGAGACAGTTGTTTCAAAATGGCAGCTACGCTTGAGACGTTTGACACAGTTGAGCTGCAGAGTGTGATTCGGTTTCTGTGGTCAAAGGGACAGAAACCACCTGAAATATATCATGAGTTGTGTGCAGTGTATGGTGTCATGTGCATGACATTCACAAATGTCTGTAACTGGTGAGCAAAGTTCAACGCAGGGCATGTAAATGTTTTCAATGAACCCCGTTCTGGACAGCCTTGCACATCCCACGTTGTGGAGGCATTGATTCAGGACAGGCGGCCAACAATCCAAACAACAGCGGATGCATTGGGTATTTCATATAGCACTGCATACACTATCATCCATGAAGAACTTGGGTATCGCAGAGTGTCAGCGAGATGAGTCCCCAGACAGCTCACACCACAGCATATGGAGGACCGTATGGGATACAGTCTTGAGAATTTGCTCCGGTACCATAGGGCTGGAAACGCATTCCTTGACCTCATTGTTACCGGGGACGAATCGTGGGTTTTTTATTACACCCCTGAAGGAAAGCGACAGACTATGCAGGGTGGCCACTCTAGAACCATGATAAAATTCAAGTATAATTCCCGGTTTTCAAGGTGAACTTTCCAAAAATTCAAGGATATGTTTTCTCCATTTGAACCTTCGATTACCGCCTCTCACCCTCCCCCCCCCCCCACACACACAAATATAATATAAAGGATTTGTGTTATTTCAATCCTATCCAAAAAATTTAATTTAATTCAATTAAACGGTACACATATTTAAAATATTTAATTTAAGGTGCGGAGTTCAAATTTCTCATTTCACATATTCAGACTCGAAATACATCTACAAACATAAGTCACAAATGTTACGGTTCGAACAGATGTTCTCGGGTCACCAGCCAGATTAAATCGGTGTTAGCTTCCAACATTTCGAGTGCATACATTGCTGTTACCAGCCAGGTTAAATCGGAGTTAGCTTCCAACGTTTCGAGTGCATGCATTGCTCTCATCCTCAGGGAGTAAGATGCTCCTTTAAGATGAGGGCAATGTATGTGCTCGAAACATTGGAAGCTAACGCCAATTTAACCTGGCTTAGTAACAATGTATACTCTTGAAACATTGGAAGCTAATGCCGATTTAACCTGGCTGGTAATCTGAGAACACCTATTCAAATCACGTCATCAGGAAAGCTACAATTCCTAAATGTTATGGTATATACTAATATACGAAAAATTGTTAACCGTATGAGAATTTCAAACTAAAATTTACCTAATCAACTTCAACATATCTTATCTTGCAATATTCCGTCTGTCAGATAGATTGTTCTGCAAAGGGCACTAACATAGGAAATGGATCGAGAGAAAACTGTTTAATTTTCCACACAGCTTTCTTTTCCTCTTCGATAAAAATGAAAGCTGAACTGTGAAAAACTTGCCTCAGAGCATTTATAAATATGTATAAATTCAATGGGATTTGCATTAATGAAATTTTCAATTTTTCACATCTACGGAGAAAAATTCACGCAGAATGCATGCACAATTCCCGGTGAGTAGCCACCCTGCTTTGGTATGGAAAAACACAAACTCGTCCCCACCCAAATAATTCAGGACAACAACGTCTGCGTGAAAGGTTTTGCTTACCATATTCTGGGTAAGCCAGGGTGTCATTCTTGCTGATTTTGGGGTAAAAGGAGCAATTGTAAATGCTGCTGCATATTGTGCCACACTGTATTGTCTACGAGCTGCTCTGTGCCGTAAACATCCAACAAAATCTCTGGAGGAGGTCATCATTCTCCATGACAATGCTCATCCCCATGTGGCTGCATCAGTGATGCAAAAAGTAAATTCCTGGTATTGGGAAATTCTCAAGCATCCAACATACAGTCCAGACCTAGTCCCAACAGACTTTCACCTGTTCGGCCCACTGAAGGAACACCTTGCCGGCAAACACTTCAGCTGCGACATGGAAGTTGTGACAAGACGTGCGTCGTTGGTTATGCGTCCAGCCAAACAATTTCTACCGCATGGATATCGAAAAATTGGTGTCACGGTGGGACAAATGGATGTTGTGTGGAAAAGTATAGTAATGTTCAACCTTCAAAATGTATATTTCAGTTTTTGTGAATACATTTCTGTTTGGCTGTAAAAAATTTACTCAATTACTTTTTAATATCTCCTCGTATTTTGACTGCCTGACCATTGCCTAGATCTTATGCAAAGATCCAACAGGAAATACATGTGGTAAATATACACTGTCAAAAACACTGGGACATTCATACACTTTTTCAGAAAATCGTACTACATATAAGATATCAAAAAGTGACTTGGCATAGATTTTCTATTTTAAAAAATTCAACATTTTAAGAAAATCTGAATGAACATTCACCCCTAAAGCTGCTTCCGCAGCCTCTAAAGCTGGCTTGGCGGCAGCCAATTTGCGCAATGCAACTGCTTTGTCAGCTCCAATGTTTCTGACTAGATTTTCTGCCCTGTCCTTCACCACCTGAACATCCGCTTTCACGAGTTCTGCTGCTTGGGCAACTACAGCTACCTCTTCAAGCACCTGAAATGGATACCAAGTCATTGAAAATAATTCATATACAGTATTCAATAAGCAGTGTAACTTCAAAATTAAAAAAATTACATGCTAAACACATAAAGCTCAGTTAAAGGATGATTTACACCTTAAACATGATGCATTAAGGTTAATATTTTTGCCACTTCTCACCGACACTAAATCTTGAACATTGAAACATTTGAAGTAATTCTGTTTACTTAAATTTGAAAATATCTATCTTTACTTTATTATTTTGGTTGTTTTATGTCACCTTTCTACTTCTCTAGGTTAATCATGACGATGAGGATGAATGATGAATATATCTACTTTTTTACTCAGGATTTGTTTGGGCACCTGACATTGTGGTGCAATATGCTAACCAGTCTGCCACGGAAGTTGGTTCCAAAATATCAAGGTATGCACTCACACCTGGCTAGTCAACACAGATGAAAATATTGTGATCCAATCTATGGCTTTTTCCAGGTCTCGAACTCTAAGAACTGGCCTTGGTAGCCTAGACAGTGAATTTGAGCTACTACTGTGAACTATTGCATTATTCAATCTTGTGTATCAGTATATTATTATTGGTCATGTCTCTTAAGTTCTTTGTAGCAGCAATAGCAGTCTCAGAGAAAATTAGTTTTGGTAAGGTTTTGATAACTAGTAAAAACGACTATAAATCAATAATAAACAATCCTTGTAATAAACATTGTGAAACTATGAAAAATTATGTAAAATGACAACAGCACATACATAGTTAAATACAATTTAAAAAATGATGTTTCGCTGGCTTCCCACTGACATTCTCAAAGTAAAAAGAGGTATATTCCTTCTCCACCTACCATTCTTACATGTTTTTAAGCTCTGCTCCTGCCTTGAGAATGCCAGCTGAAAGCTTAAAAAAAAAAAATTCTTTAAAATTATTATAAGTATATGTGTGTACTGTGTGACATTCTACATCCCAGGTTTTATGTAAATATGACAGACAAGCTCTTATAAGAACAAATTTTCTATTGTCATTGGGAAATAAACTTTGTGCATCTTGTAGCCTACAAGAACATAGCCTTGTTTATTCATCTGAAGACAACCCTTGGATACTTGAAACATTATGCCAAAAAAGAAACAATGTATCAGAAGCAAAACAAATCATGTGGTAAATGTTTACATTTAAATTGTATTATATTATAAATGCAAGGCACTAGTTTTGTATTATTACAAATATTTGACTACACTGACAAGAATGCATTAAAATATCTGTCATTCTGAAATGAGAAATAGGAAATGTACTGTAAGGTGATATAGGAAAATAGTTTTAATTTGTTCTTATTCAACCAACTCTTAAACAATAAGAAATACAATACCTTATTGGCCTTCAATGTTGCTACTTGAGCCTCTTTATTTTTAACTTCCAAAACTTTACTCAGTTCAGCAACATTTTCTGCAGCCTCCAGAAGCTTTTGAAGGCCCACATTCATTCGTTCTGCTAGCACACCAATCCCATGGCGTTTTTCTGAGTATATGACTTTATAACCTTCCAGAAATGAAAGGTATGATTTTGGTGTTACAAATGTTTGCCTTCGAAACCTAAAAACATATTTGAAAATAAAATCAGTATGGAATTATTATTGATGCTGATAAAGGCCAAATATAAAATTTACCAATAAAAATAATCAATAGTTAGACCTTATTTTTCTGCAAATGCAACAGTGCCAAAAAAAAAAAGAAGTAGTTCATTGTTGCAAGAAAGTGTTTATGTATGTGCAAAGATAATCAAAATTGTGTGAAGTTGGTAGTCACAAGAGAAAAAGGTATTTACAAGAATGTCATATCAGTGAAATTTATTTATTTATTTATTTACTGCCCTCAACAGATGTAAAACCTCTAATTACATAAACATACGAGGGGCATGTCAAAAAAAAAAGGGCCGACTGATTATTACAGAGAATAAAATCAAGTGAGCAAATTTTGATTTTGATGCTATACAAGTGCATACCCTGGCTATTTTTCTACATAGTCACAATGACGCTCCAAGCATTTTTAGTACCATGGAACAAGTTTACAAAGACCCTCTGTGTAGAAATCTGCCGTCTGAGATCTCAGGCAGTCGAGAACTTCACCATCATCGAAACATTTGCAAAGCAAGCCACTTTTTGAGGTGAAGGAACAGAAAGTGATCACTTGGGGCAAGATCCGGATGTATGGTGGGTGATTAAAACGTTCCCATCGGAATTTTTTAATTGTCGCAACAGTACGGTCAGCTGTGTGTGGGCAGGCATTGTCATGAATAAGCAGAATTCCAGACCGTAACATTCCTCTTTTGGATGGCACATCGCAATTAGACAGTGTTTGGCAATACACATCTGCTGTGATGGTTCGTCCCGGTTCCAGGAATTTCACAAGGTGCGACACTTGATTTAGGTTTGTTATTGAACTAACTCGACAAATTATACTGGAAGATGTGCAGTCGGGGCAAATTAGTCAATAATATCATAAAACCCAATCAAGCATTCATAATTACATGTTTTACATCGCCCTTACTACACAGGTATCTGGCAGATTCGCGAGAAAAGCCAAAATGAGCAAGAATGGTGTAAGCCCTTTATATGTATAGGGTCCAAATGGATAAAGTATGTAAGATACATTGAAAATGTAATACTTGGTAGTCATTCATTGTATGGTTTCCCTTTTATGCACTGCCAATTAATAGAGAAACAAGTTAAGCGCCAACATGTTAAGTGTCAACATGTATACACATGCGCAAAAAAAAAAAAATCGTAATTTCACACTGCACAAAATAATCAAGATTGCAATATTCACTATTCTACAAAAATACCTATATTTAGGTATATTTAATAAGTAGCATGGATTTTTCAACTCTTAATTTTTAAGGTTAGCGTCATTGATTACCATGCAAATTTTTATGACTGCAAAATTATAGCTATCGGAAGGAATTTGCATTAATATCAAAAGGACAACATTAACAAACAACGTGACATTTATTCCTTTCTTTTTCAAAAATAAACAATAGATTGTTGAAATACTACATAATACACTACATACATAAATCTCTGCAAACATAGCTTGCATAATCATTGAATATTCATTTTTAATTTAATAACAAAGTGACTGTGCACATTCAAACAATTAAAAACAATTTGAGCTCGCCCAGCAAGTGTATGCATTTTGAACACAAACTTGTTTCATAGAACATGACTAGATTAAGATTCGCGTTGAATTCCTGATTCTACCTTAACTATATTCTCAATTATCTTTGATATTAATAATATTACTCAGGTTTTTACAATCGCATAGAATTTATAATTCATTAAGATCAAAACTAAATTGATGGTACTGAATCGGGTATTTGGATTGGCAATCAAAAATGGTTGGTATTTAAGAAAGGGGCAAGATTTACGTAATGTATTACGCTAATTTGGTTTCGCTTTTTTTGCCGTTCCCATTTTTGCTCTTGAAGATAACACAGTCACTGGAATCGTGCAAAAACCACATTTACGTTCAACACAACGTGTTACACATTTACAAATTCATGCAATAGAGATATCACGCACACTTTGTTGAAATCAACAGTTTTTTCAATTCCAAATAATCTTACAATTCATTTCTATGCAATTCCTAAGTTTCTGTTTGATTAAATTGCAAACATTATTCGTGCAATAATTTAACCAAAAAAATTCAGTTCGATTTGTACTTATTGGGAAGTTTGAAGGAGGTTACTAGTCACTTGGATTTTTTGCAATAGTAAAGTACATTAGTAGGTCACGTTTTCTCGTTCTTATTCCGCAGAAGAGATCTATGTACCTGAAGAAACATTAACGGCAATAAAGTTAATTTAGGCCGTTACAATATTTGTCCATTTCCAGAAATCCAATAATCTTATACACGTGGTTCTCCATGTAAAACGTAGGGTGCCCTGTTCTTTGTATAATGGACATCAATAATGGACTGAGCTGTAGGTGACCTCGACTGGATAAAGCGAACTAGATGGTGGTTAAGAAAACTGTGTTTCCTGTACAAACGCTGAGCAAGAAGTGTAAGGTAATTTCTACTACTGCATCCGTGTGTGGAAGTAGTGCAATTCCATGCTGCCAGATGGCAGTAGCAACTTAGGCTGTCAGACGGTACTACCATCTGACGGTGGAAATGAGAACTTCATCTGTTTGGTTAAAACAGAAAGTTCATATACATAATGTAACGTTGCAAATATTTTATAAAGATCGCGAACGTTACAGATGATTACACCTTTTTGGTCCCAAAACACTTTGCCATGATTTTGCAATGCGATGGTGTTTGCTTGAATTTCTTCGGTTTCGGTGTACAGGAGTGACACCATTGCTTGGATTGCTGCTTCGACTCACCAGTGACGTACAATATCCAGGTTTTGTCTCCAGTCGCTATGTGAGAAAACAAGTCAACCATCCTTCTCCCAGCAGGCCAAAAAAATCAAGTGCTGATTTCATTTTTTCATCTTTGTGAGTGCTTGTCAATGTTTTTGGCACCCACCTCGCACAAAGTTTGCGATAACCCAGATTGTTCGTTACAATTCGCTGCAATGTTTTATCAGACACTACAGGAAACTCCATGCCTAGATCAGTAATGGTGAAACGGTGGTTCGATCGCACATTCTCATCAACATGTTGCACAAGGTCATCCGTCTGAACACTAGGCCTGCTGCTCTGCTCGTCATCATGAACATTTGAACGTCCTTCCCGAAAAGCACGACACCATTGTCTCACCTTTCCTTCCTTCACTCATTACTGTTGGTCCGTAAATGGCACACAATTCCCAATGAATGTCAGCTCCACTCAGTCCTTTTGCGTTGAGAAATCTAATCACCGACCTCACCTCGCATTTGGCTGGATTTTCTTATTACAGCAGCAATTTCAACTTCCTGCTACTTACACGTACACACCTTCACACTGAGAAATATACCTCTGTTGCAGGCACAGAATACTAAAGAATGCTTCCGTGCACGTGCAGCTTCCTCAGTGTTGCCAGTCCCAAGTAAAAAATTATCGGCCCTTTTCTTTGACATGTGCCTCGTATATTATTTACCAGCACTATTACAGCTCAATCCATATGCTATTATCAGGGATAATCACTGTTCACTGATTTTTTTTGTCCTACACTTACTATTTACATTAGGGATGAGAGAGATTAATCAGTACTCCATCATTGATTGATTGATTTGTTGTTTTAAGTCCACTTTATGCACAGAAAGGCTAATTGGGACTGGACTTACAGTTTAAAGTGGGATCCGAACCACTATGTGCCTCCACCGGGAATCAAACCTGGGACCCCTTGATTACAAGGCAATGACGCTACCACTGCGCCATCGAGGAGGCCCAGTACTTTATCAGTATCGGCTAATATAGACATATATGGATAAAATTGCCAATAGTTTTACCAATCTGATGTCACGTAGGCTCCAATTCAGTGCAAAATTGTGCTATTTAATTATTAAAAAATTGAAAAGTCTCATTAAGAGCCTGAATGGTTCAGATATTTAATTAATTAATGAGTATAACCAGGCAACTTCAATTGATTTTGCTTCAGAAAAAGAAACTGTGTATTTAAACATTTACTATACAAAACCAGGGTGTATGAAATAATACCTTTACACATAATAATAATGAAACGGTAGAGTTTAGCACTAACAAGGGAGGTCATCTAAGTGTCCCCCTCCGATTTCCATGAAACGTGGCATGTGTATAGAGGGAACCAAAGGAAGAAATACTTGTTTTTTTTTTGTTTCAGCTAAAAAAAGGGTTTTAGGGGCAAACTAACCCCACCTCCCTCAAATGTCAACATGAGGACAAATTGAAGTGGTTATCTGCAACGGTTTTCCGATTTTGTCCTGTTACTACACAGTAACATTAATCTCCACCTACGCAATAACATTATCAAACTACAATCCCTCACACATAACCAGTTGTCCTCACCCAGGTTTTGACACGTCTTCCAATACACATGGTATAAGAGTGGGTATCTTACCGAAAGGCCACCTCCATTTGGGAATCCAGTGGCATTCTGTTTTGGTGGTGACAGTAATCCAATATGTGATATTTGTGGTGCCGTGGCAGTAATCAGATGTGCATGGTGTAACCGAGCATTATGTTCACATCATTTTTTTGAGGAGTACCATTACTGTGACGAGTATGAACATTGACACCATGTAAGCAACAATGGGGGTGGTTTTCAGTGTGATGCATGGGTGTTTGTCTTTACTTTGTGTTGGCAGATCGGTTACCATAACGTTGTTTCGTGTTACTTTCTGGTGGTAATAAATATCTTATGCATGCTGTGTATTCATCTCTGGAACTATCCTCTTGTACCCTTCGCTATGGATATCACCTATATGATATCAAGGTCATGCTTGATAGGGTTATGGTTCCAGTGTGCGACTATTTTGATGCTCCGTTACCCTGCTCTGGTCCGTCTATTGTTATGCTCATGCCTATCCGGGAACAACGGTGTCTATGAATTCGGCATCTTTACAATTGCACTGCATTTGGCACCGACAATCCTTCAGTTCTGTGCTGTGTGTGTTCTAATTAAATGTGTGTGTTCTTCCTATGCCAGATTTACATGTTTTGGGGTCAGATCCCCACTTCAATTTCTCCTCATCTTGACATTTGAGGTGGGGTTTGGCCCCCTAAAACTGCTTTTTTAGCTGCAACATAAAAACACGTATTTCTTCCTTTGGGGACCTCTATACACCTGCCAAGTTTCATGGAAATCGAAGGGGGACACAGGGGTCAGATCCCCACTTCAATTTGTTCATCTTGACATTTGAGGGGGGATTTGCCCCCTAAAACAGTTTTTTAGCTGAAACAAAAAAAACAAACATGTTGTTCTTCCTTTGGGCCCCTCTACACACCTGCCAAGTTTCATGGAAATCGAAGGTGGGACACAAGGGTCAGATCCCAACTTCAATTTGTCCTCATCTTGACATTTGAGGGGGGTTTTCACCCTAAAACGGTTTTTTAGCAGAAACAAAAAAACAAATATTTCTTCCTTTCGGCCCCTCTATACACCTGCCACGTTTCATGGAAATCGGAGGGACTTAGATAATCTCCCTTGTAAGTTATGGACTATTTAATGGAAATTGGATCAGTAAAATTTTCAGGAATTTTATTGATATGGCAATATTCCTATACCAACCAATACCGATAGAGTACCGACTAATCTGTTCCCATCACTAACATCAACTATTATGAAGAAGCACAAGTAAAAGCTTCCATGCTGATGCTCCAAGACTGAATATTATTTACACATATATGAAATGTTCAACCACACAAGGTCATTCTTTTTTAATATTTCACACCAGAACAATTTAATTTAGGGATAGGACAGATTAGTTGGTACTCATCCGTTATCGGCCAATATAGGCGTATCAGTTAATCTGTAAAATTACCGATTATTTTACCGATGCCATATATATCTATAAATATCTTATAATTTAGTGCAAAATTGTGCCATTTTGTTATAATTTGTGACATTCACTAGTCAATGTGGCATGATTACCTTACGTTCATAAATATTCCAAATTATAATACAAAGGTATTATTATTATAATCTCCGTCAGCGCCGCCCGCCACGCTTCTCGCGATCTCTCGGCTGAAGATCGAAATGGACGCACGGTATATAGTTCATATTACATAATGACTATTGATTCTCGTTGCTATAGCAACGTTGAATTCCAAATATTATCTTGTTTATACAGCGTATAGCACAATAAATAACATAAGACATAATTAACGTTGTACAAAGTAGTTATTATTCATTTTTAACAGTTATTAGAAAGTGACTTGTATAATATGAAATTAATAATTTCAATAAACATATAATTAATTATATTGTGCAGATTCACAAGACTGTCACAAATTTTCATGAATAATCTCCATGCCCTAATTTTTAAGAAGCAAATGTCTAAATATGCAACTTCTTCTGCACTTCAGTCACCTGGAACGACGAACTATTCAGGTTCTTCCAGGACCATTTGGAATTTTGTATCGGATCAGTAGAATATCGGATATCGATATTGATATTGGTAAATTATATATCGGTACGGTATCGGCCAAAATTTCATATTAGCCCATCCCTAATTTAAATACTTGTGAGAAGACACAATCACAATTTAGTTTTTTTGAAAATGTTAAACTGTTTCTAACTTTCAATGAATTATAATAATAATTTGCAGGTCTAGGCTAACATTGATGCCTGTATTAGATAGTGTCCATATACATCTTATCATTGATACTTTCCTAGTTCTGATATCCTGCAAGGTATGCAAAATGCTGGTGGATGTTTTCGCCAAGTTACAATAACCTTGGAATTGTGCAAATGTCAATTTTCATTTATTCTGTGCAAACAATGTCCGGTGAAAGTGTTCACGTTTTTGCAGTATGAGGATCAGTATCATTTCAAAAATTTGTCATCTGACATACCTGTCAAAGTACTTTACACAATAATCAGCAACTTCATCGTGGACATTAGCCATAAGATCTATTAACTGTGACTTAGTTTCAGCAGTGGCTACCATGTCATAGTTGCCCAGATAATGTTCGGAAACAGCAAGCAAGGCATCCTTTGGCCAGCGCTGAAACCAGTCTATGGTACATCCAGAAATGAGAGCAGGGAACTTGAGGGATCTGCTTCTAAATTTTCCACCAACCTGAAAAAAGGGACAATTGTAAAATACAGTGTAAAAAATGTTACAGCATTGAATTTATTCTTATACAGAGTAACACCTACATGCTTCTTCAAAATTACAGCATTTTTAAGTGTAAAAATGTAGACAACAGGACCTAACTTTTAAAATTACTATAACCACACAATTGTAAACTATTTTAGCAAATAGTGCTACAGTAAAAGTAGAAACATGCTGACAGCTGTAATATTCTTCCTATTTACAACAATTTAGATAACGAAAAAAGTAGAATCCAGCAGTGTGATGGCTAAATAATTATAAAAATTACTACAGCATGTAATTTGTAAAGTAACATCTTTACACTAGTTTCATTACTCAACATGAATGATTCACAGAATAAATGTACTGAAAAGTTTTTACTAATGTAAAGATCAGCTCTATGCTGGGTGAAATATGACAACTATAGAAGTCGCCAAGAATTCAGTGATGATACAGCAGTGTAGTTATTTACAATTCAACACAAGTAACACAGCAGAGGCTGAAAATGACAGAAACCGAAATATGGTCTCATAGGTCAGTGGAAGATCAAAGGCACAGCACACCAGACACCTGGTCCTACTTGCTGCACACTTTGCTAAGTTCATGTGACACTTTGATCTTTTAAAATTTTTAACAACTGGCATTATTTGGACTGAATTGCATATGAATGAGCACACATTTAGAGATATGTATACTCAGTGCTCGAAAAATCTTCTCCACAGCTAGGTGCCAGCTCTGAAAATCAGGTGCCAGGAAACCACCTACTAGCAATTATGCATACTAGTATAAGAAGCTGAGCCGTTCCCCATGACGGGGCACATCGCGCTACGATGCCAGGAGACCCGGGTTTGAATCCTGGGCTGGGCATGGATGTTTGTGAGTGCTCATTCATCAATTTCATCATATCATATAACTCATCCTCACTTTCGTACATTAGCCAAAAGTGGCACAAAAAACAAAGTAAAATAAAGCAAATCAATCAACCTATAAGAAGCTGAGCATCACCGTATTCAAAACATTGCTAAATCATGTGAGAAAAATGAGAAATGGGCAGTTGGGGACAAAGAGTAATAAATTGTTACTTATTCTATGGAATGTTCACAACGTTGATAAAAAAAATCATCTGCAAACTTACGCTGTACTGCAATTTGAACTTAGAATCTTCAATATTTCGTACATGCAAATTTATAAAACGGCAATATTACAGAAAAACATCACAGTCGCCAGGCTGTGACCTGGCAACTGGGACTTTTCGAGCCCTGTGTATACTTGTAAAATAAGTTTTCTTTTAACTTACCGGTGAGAAACACAGAACAACATGAAGATTGTTTCTGGCACGAGAGATAAAGAACTCGTAAAGGTTGTCATTGCTTATAACTGCTTTTGGTAGTTCTTTCTTAAAGGCAGGTATAAGTTCTTGAAGAAGTTCTTCTCTTTCATCTTTTGGGAATAAATTGGCAACCTAAGAAGAATAAAAATATGTGAATATATTAAATACATGAACTTTGCTACTCTTTTAATTACCCAGAATATAAAATATTAAATAATGTACAATGTGGCCTACTAAAAATTAAAGAAATGGGATTTTCAGAAGAAAATGAAATGACAAAAGAAAATGTACAAATGAGAGTGGAAGAGAATAATTGATAGCATACTGGTATCATGATATAGAAATATTGGTTTATCAATAAATTTCCTGCAATTGTGCCGGTAATGTTTTATATTGGCCCATACGTAAAATATCTACATGTTTCAAGATAATCGCATATGTTAATTTATCAGTGAAATTACAGATATTTCAATAAAGAGTCTGTAACTTGTTTCCACAGTAATATCATTTCTGTTGTTTATCTTATGAATATCAAATCAAAAATCATGTACCTTGTTTTTTTAAAAGACATTTCAAAAAATAAAGTGTCTATATTTACTGTACAATCCACATTATAATTAGGCACATTAATGAAAAAGTGGTGCATTATTCAGTGCCCACAAAATGTTCATCATTTTATACCTTTTGAGGATCTGAAGATTTCATATCTGATGTACATTATCAAAAGCATCAAATTATAATGCAAATATTATTTGATATTCCATTTTCATAATTTAGTTGGTCTTATTTTCTTATGAACTATTGTTCAAACATACTGATGCAAGTGTACCTAATTCACTTAATAGTAGAGACCTGAACATCTGCATTAGCAGCAAGTGTTGGAGAATAAAGAAAGGTTATAATTTATCTAAATTAAAACTATTTTCTCACCTCGCCTGAGCTCAAGATGTTATTTATGTATTCCAGAAATGATTCATCTTTGACCTCATTGTCTGTAAATATAAAGCTTATGCCACGTCCATCAAATCCTGAAACTCTATACAAGTATTTTAAATCATCCAGTAGATTATTATTACTGTATGCCCTAAAGGAAGAGAATAAAAAAAAGATAATAATTACCCTTGGTAAAAGACCTTAGGCAAATGAAGTACAATAACAGGGTAGCTACGATTTTTTTATTATGAAATTCCCTGACTTTTCCAGGTTTTCCAGACCAGAAATAAAATTTTTCCAGACATGTTTGTCGTCATGATTTTTGCTTTTGAACCTCATGTTTTTCAATTAAATATGCAGGCAGGTTAATTATTATGAATATGAATATACACAGTTATTAGCTGAAAATTTACCAAGTGATTAATACAATGCTATTCAATGAAAAAATAAATAACTATTGTACTTACCCATTTTCACTAAGTCATTACAATTAAGGCTGTGTAAAAAAATCAATAAAAAAATGTGGCATATATCAAAGCTTTACAATGTAACCTGTATACAACCTCAATTAGCCTATATTAATACAAATGAGAAACAACAGAAAATTAGGTCATGTACCTTTAGAAAATAAGCAATAAGTTTAATGATTATATTTTTTAACTTATTGAAAATAGTACATATTACGGAAATTCAGAACTTGAATGGGGCCGGTGACCAACCATACACCTAAACAAAATATATACGCGGGCCATACTTAGGAATCAAATATCTCCATTATTCGAGTTTTCCACATGCTGGAACCAATTTTATATTAAGGAAAACATCGAAATCTGTCTTTTAAAAGGTAACAGTTCTGAATGTTTTATGATTTTTTTTTCAAATTTTCCTAGCAGGAAGACTAATTATCATAGAATTTTGGCAATCATTGTGACACGAAATTTGAACCTTCCTTAAAATAATGAGCACTATTTGGATTCGAAAAAAGTTATTTATGTTGAAAAAAAAACTTCAAAATGACCTTACTCAATCATACAAGCTTCCCACGGACAAGGTATTCTCCGGTTGACAAGCGACAGTAAGTATCGTAAACTAGTGGGAATGAATGTAGAAATAAATCGGAACCTTAATAGAGTGCATTCAGGGTCTTTATTTTAATTCTAAGACAACCAAACCTGACATTCCTAACTTAACCACAAAAGCATATATTCACAAAATCTTAAGTAATCGCTAAAACTCTGCAGTATGTGTTAACAGACATAAATCGAAATCGAACCATGTAAAAGTTGCATTTGTAGCATGATGAAATCGTAATAAAACAAAAGGAACTTGGGCTCATTTTCACCACTTTTCAGCATAATTTCATTCTACACGCAAACAATACGTAAAATTACTATCGGCATGAAACCAACATTCGTAACCTAACAACGATGTGTGACCAGTGTACGTTTAATTCCTCTATTTCGCACCAGTTTTTAAAAAATAAATTCATTCTACATGCACAAAACACGTGCATATTCGAATAATGACGTCACTGATACTGCATAAAATCACTAATTTCTGGGGTGTAACACATCTCTGCAATGTAAAAACTACGACAATGAGCAAATGAACTAGTTGATCAGGTTGCTTCTGAACAGGTCACAAAGGAAGGACTCAAATTCACAGAACGGGTTCACGGGGGGAACGAAGTAGTGAGTCCCTTTGTTTTTACTCGGCATCCACACCCGTCCAGTGTGACGTCAACCACAGACAGTTACGTGAAATTCTGCTCTTCAAGCTTTATTGCAGATCCAAAACCGATGAACTGTCCGAACACCAACCTGCTCTGCTTCACGTATCAAAAGAGAAAGGGTTCCGAACGGGTGTGTTCTTGCAGAAAGAAAATTTCCTCACCACACACAAAGCTAAAGCAACATTTTTTCCGCAAGAAATTCTGAGGATGGCTGGTGAGTAGGTTTCGTCTTGAGTAGCTTGTTCTCTAAGGAAAAATCTCACGCCTCTCCAAATTCCGGTCTTGAACAGGTTCACAAGAACGAGTCGCAAAATGAACGGATCCAAGAGTGAATAAATATAGAATTGAAATGCAAAGGAACCATAATTTTGTACGTAACAGACTAGAAGTCATAATGACGAGAGGAACAAGTTTCTGAACTGAATCTTTTGGGGGGACTGGAATCACAAGAACCGAATTTGGAAGTGGAAATGAACAGTTTGTTCATTTTGTAACTGGTTCTCCTGCAACTCCAAAATGTGCGCAAATTCCAGAAAATATCCAAAATTCCCTGACTATTCCCTGACTTTTCCCTGACCAACCAAATTCCCTGACTTTTCCCTGTTTTCCAGGTTTTCCAGTCGCGTAGCAACCCTGAATAAGACAGTTTTAGAATACGTACGTGAGTACTAAAATGATTTCTGCGAAACTTACTTGTAAATGTTTCACTGTTGCATCGAGTTTTCCAAGCAGTTGATGGCAGAGGCCACAGAAATTAATCGAGCATTTACAATAAGTTTCGCGGAAATCATTTTAGTACTCGCGTACATATTCTAATTATCTTTTATTCTCTTTTAACATGAAGACAGTTTTGTTAAATCATAGTTTATCTTGTGCAAACAAGTTTATGAATAAGTAATACAAGTAATTTTTACATGTCACTTACTTGTTTTCATGGTACATATTCATTTTTCTAACAATATTTCAACTGTGTCAGTCTTGATCATCCACATCAACTCACCTGATGAAGATTTGGTTGATTCATTTTATTTTACTTTTCTTTTCTGCCACTTTTGGCTAATCAGGAACCTGAAAAAACTGCCAGCCCAGTGGTGGTGTTAAGTGGTATACTTTTGTTCTTGCCACCTAAGTTCTCAGGTTCAAGTCTCAGCCTAGGCGTGAGTGTTCCTTGCAGATGTTCCTTCGGCAATTTCATTTAATGAGCATCCTCATTGTCACAATTAGCCCAAAAGTGGCAGAAAGATGACTAAGTAACAAAAGTACAAATACAAGACTGAAGCAGTTGAAGTCTTGCAATAAAAATGAATATGTGGCAGCAAAAAGAAAGTCAACGTAAAAGTCACTTATATTCCTTCCTTAATCAAACAAAGTTTTAGCTTTTCAACTAAAAAAAACATGTAGATAAAACTTAGCTTCAAAGTTACAGACAAACAAAGTTCATTGTTTGTTTCTTGTAGTAGGTTCAGGCAAACAAGGGAAAATGGACACTATTCTTCCCTTTTCTCCCTGCCAGTCACTCCACCAGCTGATGAAATGATAGACTCAAGGTCAGGCAGATATATTGCCCAACACAGAAACAAAGATTTCGCAATCACAAGTTCAGATAGTACACAGTTGTAACACAGGGAACAAAACATACGAATAGAAGGTGGGGTCGGACACTCAAATGCCAGAGAAAGTTGATTGTAATATCTACCAATAATATCTATACTTCTATGCATTTTTTGGACTTGTTAAATTAAAATACCTTTCTGCCAGGGAACAAGTTAATAAATGAGCACCCACTTATTTTACAACTTTTGGGAGCACACGCTCCATTTCATGTAAATAAAAAAGGTGATAACCTGCTTATACAAGAAGCACATACAGTGCTCCTCAGTGAGTACATGCTCCAGTGGTAAGCATGTAATCACACTTTGATAAGTATTAAACACTACATGTTCTAGGAATCTAATCAGGTACTTAAATATGTACAGACATGCATGCAAGTACATGTATGTTTGTAAATCCCCAGGTCACAAAATGATATCTGAGAAATTGATAGGTTGAAAACTATGCGAGGGAGGACTTCATTCATTTGAAAATGGAGCACATGCTGGCTTCCTGTACCATTTCTTAACACAACCCATTGATGATCCTTCACTGTATTAGCCAGTGCCCGTAAACACATTTGACGCTATCTGTTTACATTAAATTTTGGTTGTTTTCCTTCACTTTTCTTTCTCTTTGGACAATGAGCATGAACCATGATTAGGTGAAGTTAATGAAGTGAAAGTCTCAAAGAAACACACAAGCCCAGGCAGGGACTCGAACCTAGGACTTTCAAAGCTGAGGTCATCAGTTGACCATTCAATGAACTTGGACACTGAATCTTCTATATGCAAGTAATATGTACAAGGCAACATGAACTATTTGTTAAGTTTTCTTCAGACACACACAGACATCTACAGTTTGAAGTAGGGCATGAACAAATGGAACATGCCCTCACTGGGAATCAAACCCAGGATGCCTTGATTACAACATGATCCAGAGGGAGCATGTCAAAGGAAATTCTGCACTGGGTTTTCTTGTTGGTAGCTCATTTACCAGGCTTCCACACATTCATTCATTTTTCTTGGCATATGTTAGGCAACAGAAGGAGCATAACCCTATTCATACATATTCTGGATATACTTTTGAGACTGGGGATATCCACTGTATACCTGTGCATGCCACTGTTACTACTATAGTTCATAAATAAATATAGATAAAACTAAAAGTCAATAATTACCTTGTAAGGGTAATCTGAAAGGTTTTATAACCAGCAATAAAGGATGCCAATTTTGTAAGAGACTGCTTTCCGGAACCTCCAACACCTACAAGAAGTGCACTTCCCCTTGGTGTCCGAACTATTCTTGATATAATCATTAGATGAACAAGTGCATCTCGAAAAAATACCATATCCATCTTAAGGCCTCTGGTCACTTCATTCAAGCTTCGCATGTATTCCAAAGTTTTGTCAGTGACAAACTTATAGCTACAAATAAACAGGAGTGAAGTTTAAGGAATATATTGCTCATGTGAAAGATTTAATGTACAACAGTGTTGTTATTTTGCTTATATTGTTTTTCATTATTATTATTAGACAAATAGTTGTACCAAAATTTAAATGTTGAGTATGAAAAAAAAGGTTCTTTTTACAAATTTACCCCACTAATTAACAGTTAAATATTTTTATTCACCTCATTTTTGCAATTTATTACCCAACAGACATTATAAATGTTTTATACTGTATATAAAATTAAGTTTTCATTCTACATTAGAACAAAAGATGTCAAATTACAACAAAGGAAACGAACATATGAGGCCAATTCAGCAAATATCCTTAAATACTTCATTGATAGTTAACCATGCATGATATACTGTAAAATAGGATAACATTTTTCAAAGTAGTCTTTCTTCCAAATGCATGTGTGGCATATTTTGGGAAGTGTCCATATTCCAGCGCAGAAGAAATCTTTGAATCTGGCATATAGCCATTCATGCAATGTCTTCTTAAGTTTCCAAACTTCCTACTGATAATATCCTCCTTGGGAAGGTCAAAGATGAGGTAGTCTGATGGTGCAAAGTCATGAGGTGAATATGTGGAAGACACATGGGTGCTACAGTTGTTATACATGACATATATGGATGTGCATTGTCACATTGGAGCACTACATCCTTTGTGAGAAGTCAACTATTTTCTTTCTTAATTTCCAATATTTCACTAGGAGATAAGAATATGTTTTCCTGTTTCCATTTTGTCTCCTAAATTTTTTTCATTTCAGATTGAGAGTAATGCACAAAGCAAACTGCATCACCAATGTGGTACAAAAATTCCTCCCCCTAACTTTGAGAAGTGCTGCAACTACAACAACAAGGTGTTCCTTCATTTTATGTGTCAAGTTCCTGGGAACCCATCTGCCAATGCCTTTTGCACAATGAAGCATCTCTACTATTATGAGATCAATTGATCCAACACCAACCAGTTTTTGACAGTGATGCATCTGGCTTGACAAATAAGTTTATCTGCAGCCTCAATACTCTCAGCTATTACAGCAACGTGCAGTCAACCAGGTTGTGGCAAGTCCAGCATACTTGCGATGCTTCCTGCAAACTTATGCATCTATTCACACACTTGCTATAGTGATATGCAGACACTACCATAGTGTGCCTTCATTTGAAGGCGATGTTGATGGTTTTCACATCTACACTTGTAAGGAAATAGATAATTTACCACTGCTTTTCCTTGATGCAAAACTCCAGAGGAGCTGCCACATGACTACATAAGGGACAGTGGGGGTTGTAAAAAATACATACATACAAAAAAAACTGGCCTACCAACAGGAAAAAATAATAAACCTAACCTTGGAATTTCTTCATATATTTTTGGCGCTTCCAATGAGAAATCTTCTTCTTCATCACCAGTGGGTTCTGGTGGTTCTCTGAGGAAATCCACAAAGTAAGTTGTATCCTGTGGAATAGAATGCTCATACTCCTCAGAGAACGATTCATCTGTGATTTCTCTGAGCTTCTTCTCAAACCACACTTTGTCTTCTGCATTTGTAAATCTGCAAAAGCATAATTCTGTTCAATTATATTGGTGAAACATTGTAGCAAACTGAAAACTTTACTGATCTCTTTCTACAAATATCCTGTACCATGTTACTACCTACAATAGTTACACAAGTACATATAGCTTTATAGCTATTCTTACGCAAACTATATTTTGTGCAGAATCAAGAACAAAACATGTTGTAACTAGCCATAGGGTCATTCCATGCCATTTCAACAAGGTTATTTCACCCTAAGTCTCCGATGTTGATGAAATTTGGTGTACACCTTTTACTTATGGTTGAAAGAAACCCCTTGAATTTTTTTCACTGTATCTCAAACGGTTATAATTTTACAGCACATCGAAATCTGTGTTGTCTGTCACTCTTGAGACCCTTGGCACAAGATACCCTTGCTTATATTTTATTTTTTTCCCCTCCTTAACCAACGATCTTCAAAATTCTGCACAAAACTCAATGAAATAATGAGGATTTCAGAAAAAATACATCAGCACTCAAAATGTTTTATAAAAGCCTAAAAAATAAAAATATATACTTGTAGCCTAATTTTTGTTGTGAAAAAACTAGGTTCCGAAAACCTGAATTTTCAGCATGTGGGCATGATGGGACCAAATTTTTTGATGTTGAAAATTATTGAAAAGACTTGCTATTTCTTTACAAAGAATGGATATTTTTGTTTTTTTACTCCTTATAACAAAATATTTCATTCTTTGGACATTACCAAAAAATAGCTTTTGGGTAGTCATTTTGTAAAATTCTCCTGAAGAAAAAATATTTTTAAAAATTCCATTTTTTTTTTTGTTGTTGTAACCCCTATACAAGGGTAGTTCAAAATAGGCATTATTTTTCTAAAACTTGACTTCGTTTCAAAATGGCAGCCATTTTTGTTTCAAGACTTGTGGCATTTTTGGCCCTTGCAGACAGTTGCGATAATTATTATAACTCAGCTACAACAAATGATAGAAAGCTGGGGTAAAAACATTGTTTTCAGTACATTTCAAGCAAAATTTTCTTTTCTTTACCTTTTTTCAACATCTCTAATGCAAATGGCTGAAATTTAAGGTCAAAACTAATGTTGAATTTTGGAGAAAAATCAATGGGAAAGTAGTAATATCAGAGGTATATTTTTTTAAGAGGTGACATATACATCCAAAGTTTTAGCAGAAATTATTTGAGCTCTGTTACTGGTTTCCACTTTGAGTTATAGCTATTTGAAAATGATCATTTTCCATATTTTTTTCTTAAATTTGGGCCCCAATATTTCTGGTGGGAAACCAAATAAATATTTGATATTTACAGCATAAAGTGTACTCTATTGTAGATGCCTTAAAAAATATTTTGAGATTGATAATTCATAGAGAACAAAGTTACAACAGGAGGAAATTGTGCATAAACAGGCACATTTATGTTATTCGTTACAAATAAATATTTACATTTAATGAACTATCATGCAATTAAAATTATTGTATTTATTAATTACATCATACAAATGGTATGTAAGGCAGAAATTTGACAGAACAGGTTAGTCCTGGCAAAAACATTAGTTCGAAAATTCACTGCACTTAGAACATATCAGATCAATCAACTTGCCTACTGGAGTAGTTGCAGCTTTCCCCTAGTGGTACTTCACTTATATGTCTTAACCTGTTCAGACAAACCTGCCTTACATACCTTTTCATTCACAATGGCTATGCCATTCCTATGATAATTAATAAATGCAATAATTTTAATTGCATGATAGTTTATTAAAAGTAAATATTTATTCGTAACTAATAACGTAAATGTGCCTGTTTTCCCACAACTTCCTCCGGTTGTAACTTTGTTCTCTATGAAATATCATTCTCGAATTATTTTTTAGAGCCTTTTGCAATAGAGTACACTTTATGCTGTAAATATCAAATATTTATTTGGTTTCCCACCAGAGATATTGGGGCCCAAATTTAAGAAAAAAATATGGAAAATGATCATTTTCAAATAGCTATAACTCAAAGTGGAAAAGAATAACAGAGCTCAAATAATTTCTGCTAAAACTTTGGATGTATTATGTCTCCTTTTAAAAAAATATACCTCTGATATTGCATTACTTCCCTACTTTAAAAAAATCCTAAACATTGATTTTTCTCCAAAACTGAATATCAGTTTTGGCCTTAAATTTCAACCATTTGCATTAGAGATGTTGAAAAAAGGTAAAGAAAATAAAATTTAGCTTGAAATGTACTGAAAACAATGTTTTTACCCCATCTTTCTATCATTTTTTATAGCTGAGTTATAATAATTATCGCAACTGTCTGCAAAGGTCAAAAATGTCACAAGTCTTCAAACGAAGTCAAGTTTTAGAAAAATAATGCCTATTTTGAACTATCCTTGTATAGGGGTTACAACAAAAAAAAATGAAAATTTCTAAAATATTTTTTCTGCAGGAGTATTGTACAAAATAGCTACCCAACAGCTATTTTTTTTGGCAATGTCCAAGAAACGAAAAATTATTGTTATAAGGAGTAAAAAAAAAACAAAAATTCCAATCTTAGTAGGGAAAGAGCATGTCTTGGCAATAATTTTCAACATCAAAAACTTTTGGTTCCATCATCCTCACATGCTGAAAATTCAGGTTTTCGGAACCTAGTTTTTTCACGACAAAAATTAGATTATAAGTATATTATTAATTATTTTTTTTAGGCTTTTATAAAAAAAATTGAGTGCTGATGTATTTTTTTCTGAAATCCTCATTATTTTATTGAGTTTTGTGTAAAATTTCAGAGAGATCTGATCATTGGATAAGGAGGGGAAAAAAATAAAATATAAGCAAGGGTATCTTCTGCCAAGAGTGACAGTCATCACAGATTTAATGAAATTTCGAAGAGCTGTAAAATTAAAACCGTTTGAGATACAGTGAAACCATTTCAAGAGGTTTCTTTCAACCATAAGTAAAAGGTGTACATCATGTTTCATCGAAATCTGAGATGGTGGCTGATAGAATCCTTGTTTCTTTGCCAGCCTTATACCCACTAAAAGTTATTTCATACATTAATTGTATGGTCAAAAGCTGAAATTTAATAAACTGGGAAGCATTACTTTTATTTTGCATGCAAAGCTGACTTTTGCTACTGACTGTACAGAAAATACCAATTTTTTTATATCTTCTTGTAAACTGAATAATTAGAACTCTTGCTTTTGGTGAAAACAGTCCAAGGTTTGATTCCAAGAATGAGCCACTTTTGATCCCTGGATAAGCCACTTTTTATCAATTTTTCAATAACTTAATATGTATCTGTGTATTCTAAGTTATCACTAATAGCTATTTTAGTTCACACCAAAATAGTAACAGATATACACGGATATTCAAAATTCTTGTAGGAGCTTTTCCATGGCCCATAATTATCAAACCAGAAACAACACAATAAAACTGTTATTTCTCCATCCATACAAACAGTCAACAAATGCTTCTGTAAGAAGAATCCATCCTTTACCCCAATGGCACACCACACCATACCTCAGTATGTGAGTGCTGAGAGAGAGCCTACATGTCAGCCATGAATGCAACCACACCTCCTGGCCTGAATCAGACCACATGGTAACTTTCCAAACCAAATCCCACCTCCACCCATCAGCTCATCTCTAACCCTTCCTCCTTTCCCTCCATAATGCCCCACCGCATACACCATGCCTACCCTAACATACCATTCACAATTTTCAACAAGCCTGGCGAGGACGTGACAAGTTTGTGGGTCAAACATGCCTTCAATACCAGTATTTTGCCTTGCATGTGTGCGAGTGAGCATGCATGCATGCACAACTTGGTTAACTTTGGATCAAAACTGCTGCCCTATCATTCTGTGATCCAAGTAGTGAATGATGTGAAAGCCAGAGGTTGGATTGGTAGCGCAATGGCACAGAACATATCAGTTAATTCCATAATTCCTGTATTCTTCAATTACTTACTCTCAACTCTTAAGCTACTGTTCACCTATTAATTTAAAACAAATCTTCATTACCTATCAGCTATTACGCGTGTACATTCATGCTGCCATAACTTTAAGACAGTCTCTGCCTTCTGACACTCTTCCCCAGCAATATGTAATATTCCTTCCCATATCCTTGACAAGTCTCGAAGATTGAACACATAGTGGAACTTTGCAGGTGTAGGCAACATTTTAATCTTAGTTTGCTGCCACAATCTCCGAGTGACTGGAACCAATTTTGGTATCAGCTCAACAACTTCTTCATTAAATCGAGATGAACAAAAATATCCACTACCAATAGCACCTAAAATATAAAAAAAAAATAGTGATAATTCATTTTATCAGTGCGTAAATTTTTCAATATATAAGAGATAAGTTCAATATGCTTGTGAATAGGGATGAACCGATATGAAATTTGTTGTCTAAACTTATAGTTCAGATATAAATTTGTACAGTTGAGCTCTTACCAATACCAATGCAGATATTATTACCAATTCCAACCAAATTTAAATACAGTGGTGTCTTTTTAATTCGAACTTAAATTATTCGAACAGAAGTTTATTTCCTACGAGATTCCTACTGAAACCAATGTCAATATGTAATTAGAATTTTCAAATCTTTTACAGTATTTGGATAATTCGAAGGCAACTATCCAGAGATAGCGGAAGGGAAGAAAGTCTCTGTTTGCTTGTCACCTTGGAGTTCAAATTAAAAAGAGGCCACTGTATATACATTTCCCACTGGAACTATACCATAGCAATCTACCAGTTTTGCCTTAAAGTATCCATAATTTTACATGATATAATCATTCAAAATTATAATTACAGTGGACGCAAACTCATCATCTCCATGGTGGTACTCCGACCACACTGACGTCAAGGGAGAACTGCTAGAGGACTTCATAGCAGCAAATAATCTGCACATCAACAACCAGCCCAACACAGGGGCGATTCCTCCATGTAGGAGGTGAGGAACTTCCTACAGTTCATTTGTACTTATTTCGAGTTCTCTACCTTTTAGGACTTTAATGCGTGTTATAAAATTATGAGCACAATGTACGTACGATTGCCTAGGCTATGTACTGTCAAGAGTTGACTGCTCTAGCTCGCTCCACCAGCAGTCCAAAGAGTATAGTTACAGGCTTGCTACCACTCGCTGAGGAACTCAACGGTCATCCTACAGACAGATGGGTGAGGAGTGGAAGGGGTACTGAAGCGAGGGGGTAGGAGGTTGCGAAGATCAGCGAGGGCTGAGGAACCAGCAAGTTTTTCCTCAATCAGCATGGCCAACCCCAGCAAAATGGTACTAAACCAAGCACAGTTTAATATTTGTTGACACTTAGCATCCTGCTTTTGGCATAATGGTAAAATCTAGCATAATCTGTGAACGCCAGTCCCTGGGAGAGGGAAATCGAATTAAAAGGAATATATTTTCAGGAAATAGAAAACAAATTATGTCCATATCTTATTTCTACTTCACCAGCGGACATGTGTCAAACTTAAGGGAGTATGCCGATTCAGCGGCAAGCTTTTTTACAACCATGCCACAATCCATCCTCTATATTTTCTTCATCCTGCCCAATTTAGTTCGTCAGGAAATTTTATGGTAGGAAATCGATAGAAAGTTGGGGGTAATTTTCTCAAACCTTTTTAAGTTCTATGTTAGAACCCATGTCGTTTGTCACACCATTTTAAACTATTTTGGGAGAAAATTTACACTATTACATAACTATTAAGAATAAGTAAGGCAAGTTCAAAACTCTAGAAAAGTAGATGCAGAATTACAATTTTCCGAAAAAAATAATTAATAATAAATCCTAGCATAATTTAGAAACATTTAGCATAATCTCAAAGTTTAAGCAGCACTTTTCGTTAGTGTCAATCCACACGATAACAGGGAGGGGAAAAAATCTAAATTCTTGCTAAATCTGAAATATCGTCAATGTTATTTTCATTGGTTTTTATAGGTTCACATTTAAATATTTCATAGTTCAAAGTGAGGAACAAGGGCTTCTTGCTCTACATTCTAATTGCAAAGGATAGTACAAGCGATACGTGTGACTGTAATTGAACGCATTTTTCAAACCTTCCTCGGTTTAACATAACTTCTTCCTACACTCCGAGAAAGCCACAAGTCGCCACTGGCCTAAGAACCCACCCACATACAGGGGCAGAGCCGGAGCTTTCAGTAACCAATAATAGGACCTCCAACGACACACCTCATGCCAAAAAAAATGCAAGTGCTTTAAATTAACCAGGTTGTATTACCCTATAGATTCCCTGCAAATGAAAATTTGATTCAAACTAGTGTCAATTGTTTGTGAAACATTTTTGCGCAATTAGTGCAATGGATAACACAAGTTCATTTCTTCAGAGAAATTTTAATTGGAACACCTTTTATTTTTTTTCGGTTAAAAATGTGTACATTGTTTTTCATCACTTGTACTTGTAAAAATTATGTATGCAATTGGGGCACTTGTTCAAATTGGCACAATTGTTAGTACAAGTTCCTTTTTTGACAATTAGTTTTACTGACGATTCCCCGCAAATGTGAATTTCGATCAAATTAGTACTAATGGTTTATTAGTCGTCAGCTCACTTTTCTGTTAAACTTAAGTGCCAATAAGCATAACTGTGCACTGGAAAAAGAAAATGTAAATACCTAAGTTCATGTTCATTGCCTATTTTAATGTATTTTTCTATATTTTAGGGTGCCGTTTAAGTGCCTTTTCTTTATGGTGCCTATTTTCATCATTTTTGGTGCTTATTTGAGAGGTTTTTAGTGCCCATAAATCCGCACCCTAAATATAAGGTACCCAGCACAAAATAAAGACCTGTTGAAATTTAATATTTCATTAAGTATTGCATGATGTTATTTAGCATCTAACAAAGACATATTTTTCTAATCATAACATTTAGCACATGTAACAAATATGACATCTCAATGTAAACATACCAAATATTTTATCCATGCTGTTGTTTGATGGCAACGTACAATTGAAAATATTGAAACGCCTTTTCAAACGAGGAGGTATGTCATTTCTTCCACCTCCAGGATGAATCATTGCAGCAATGAACTGAATATCAACAATTGTTGAAAAGTCACCAGGTTTATCAAGAGAATAAAATCCTCCCTGTTCCATCAATTGACGAACAATTTCATTCGTCACTTGGTCTCCCCATTCGTTTATTATAGGCATGTTTATGTCATCTATGAATATTGTCATCTTTCTTCCGCCTGGTGGGCCATATGTTGTCCCTACTCGCTTGTCAATGTAGCTCTCTACAGATCGCTGAAGTATAAAATAAAAACAAGGAAATAATTCTAAATTCTAGTCTGAAAATATTAGGAATCTAAATAAAAAGACAAAACTGAATACAATACTTCTATTCACACTCATTTTTGCAAGATTCAATTAATTAATTATTATATGAGTAACAATTTGTTTAAATTTCTGATTGTGTGATTAAAAATTTTCATTTAACTACAAAAGAGTGGCACTAATGCTGCAACCTTTATAACTGACAAATATATTGTAACTAATATCTGGATGAAAAAATAGCAACAATCTTGGGAAAACATAAAAAATAAAGTATCAATACACAGTGCAACCTTAAACCACACAAATGAAGTTCATCACCATAATCTTCATATATGTATGTATGTATGTATGCAAGGTGTCTACTATTTTGTGAAAACAAAATTCCCTGACTTTTCCAGGTTTTCCAGACCAAGTCATTAGGGCAATTAATGTACATGAACATGTATGTACAGTATAAGCGATTAGGGGAGTGTGTGGGGGGATTGTCCCCTTACTTTTTGCCCCACCAGTATGGTCTCTTAATACCATCCCTTATCTACCAAGAAAAAAATAACTGTCCTTGCCCCAACCCCAAAGTTTTGGCACCCAGTCAAAGGTGATATATGTAAGAAAATCAGAGCACTTAGATCAAAATTCACACTTAGTTGCACTCAAGTTTAAAACCGTAAACAGTACTACATCAGATTAATCTTTTCACCACAAAGCATACTTTATCCTCTTGTACCTGTATATTTATGGGAATTTACCAATATACTAGCAAGGTTTCATTATCACATTATGTGAAATGATTGATGGCCTCCCTTCACCCCTTATAGCCATCCGATCCACCCACACATTATAAAATAATTGTTTTACCAATTTTTTGGAGTTAATTTATTTCCATAACAATTCAGTAGTCATAAGAAAAAAAAATATATATATATATATAAATCAAAGAAGGTAAAAGGAAACACTCACCGGACAGTAGAAAAATTCAAAATATTCGCTAATTTCATAGCATCATCTACTGTCCGTACTGTCCGGTGAGTGTTTCCTTTTACCTTCTTTGACTTTTACTTAGTCCTTTTGGCCCTCCTTGCTTTTATCCAATATATACAGGGTGTTTCTAAAGGTCGTTTACAACGCTTGGGAGGTGATTCCTCACACGAAAACAAGCAAGAAGTCTAAGTTCCATTTTTACGACTGAGGCTTCGTTTCCGAGATAGGAGCCTCGCAAAAGGTGAGAAAGTGAAATTCACACCTGACTGGGACGAATACTATAACAGATAGAGAGGCGGTTCCAAGGGAATCATAAAGGAATCGTATGTGCTCAGTCTGGAAGTCACTATGAAAAGTTCACTGCACGCATGCGCAATGGAGTCCTCAAAGGAATTGGGGATTTCCAGCAAGAACAATGCATGTAACACAGCAAGAAGGACCGTGACAATGAGAAATGCGTTAAAGACAACACATCCCGACCTCAAACATCAAAACATGAGCACCGAACACAAAATCCGAAAAGTTGAGCACGGTTGCATACCCCAGTTACACGCGAGGAATGAACGAATCATGTCATGTGGCATACGAGAGACACATTACTCCACCAGGAGGAGGGAAAGAAAAACACAATATCAGATGATTGCGACAACGTGTATTTTTACACGCGACAACTACGTAATATCCCCCCCCCCCCCCCCACACACACAACAAACAACAAATGCTACAATATCTTACGCACAGACAGTCCGTGTCACTGTACACCAACTGAAGATGTCACTTTCACCACACAAAGGGGGTGGGGAGCAATACCAAAAGTGTTCGCACGCGATCATTGTGACGTAAAAGAGACCAGTTTTGGAAGCGCTGCACAGGCAAGTCTGGCTCTCGTAGTCTACGTTTGACCTTCATGACTGCTGTTCCCGCGAGAGGAGCTCGAAGGGTTGGTTCTCTCCGGCAGTCGTTCCAGTCGTGTTGCAGGTGCTGGGATATGATCAGCAGTTCGCTCGAGGTTGTCATATGCATTGAAGAGTACTAGTATGTTGTATTGAAAGAAGTTGACGTGGTGGAGTGGGCAAGTCAAGTATCGCAACAATTGGTCTGTGGTGTTCGTACGATGATACGGCCAATTTGTGCAGTGTGCCAGTGTTAAACAAAAACAATACTTTGCAGTTCCAGCTCCCTATTACACAGATGGCTGCGTATACGACCCAGCAGCTAGCAGACATGCATCTCATGTATGGGGAGGCACGTGGTAATAGCCGTGAGGCAATGCGTCTTTATGGAGAACGCTTTCCACATAGACGTTTACCGTCTCACACCTTCTTTCAGGTAGTGGACAGTCGACTGCGTGAAACAGGGTCAGTGTTACCACCGCGGCAAGAAGTTGGAAGACCCCGAAGTGTACGCACATATCAGTTTGCAGAAGATGTGTTGACAGCGGTAGCAGAACATCCTGGCACCAGTACGCGAGTGCTCGCTCGGGCACGAAACACGTCTCATGTGAATGTTTGGCGAGTGTTGTCAGAGGAAGAAATGCACCCTTTTAAACTGCAGAAAGTACAAGAACTGTTACCTCGTGACTTTCGCCCTCGTATGGAGTTTTGCCAATGGTTGTTGCATCAGCTGGACACAAACCCTCACTTCGGGGCAAACGTATTGTGGACAGATGAAGCCATTTTCACCAGGATGGATGTCTTCAATAGTAGAAACAGTCATGTATGGGACTTTGACAACCCACAAGCACTTTTTGTGGCCCATCACCAGCACAGCTTTTCAGTGAATGTGTGGTGCGGGATAGTACATGATCATTTAATTGGACCATACATTCTCCCTGTTCGCCTGAATGGTCGCACGTATCATGCATGTCTTAGTGAGGTTCTGCCTGAACTGTTGGAGACCGTATCTTTGGCACTGCGGCAAGGAATGTGGTACCAACACGATGGTGCACCAGCTCATTTCGATTGTAATGTACGACATTTCCTGCATGACGTGTTTCGCAATAGGTTCATTGGTAGGGATGAGCCTGTGCCTTGGCCACCGAGGTCGCCAGATCTCAACCCTCTCGATTTTTTCTTCTGGGTAGAAATGAAAACCCTCGTATACGACACACCTGTCACATCAGCTGAGGACCTCGTTGCTCGCATCAACGTCGCCGCCGCGACGGTAGCAGTAACACCTGGCTTGTTTGCTCGTACTCGACAATCCTTGATTCGTCGCTGTCATCTCTGCGTAGAAGTAAACGGCAGACATTTTGAAAACCGTCTGTGATTATTGCCCTCGGCAAATACCAGTGAGAACACTCTTGGTATTGCTCCCCACCTCCTTTGTGTGGTGAAAGTGACATCTTCAGTTGGTGTACAGTGACACGGACTGTCTGTGCGTAAGATATTGTAGCATTTGTTGTTTGTTGTGTGTGTGTGGGGGGGGGGATATTACGTAGTTGTCGCGTGTAAAAATACACGTTGTCGCAATCATCTGATATTGTGTTTTTCTTTCCCTCCTCCTGGTGGAGTAATGTGTCTCTCGTATGCCACATGACATGATTCGTTCATTCCTCGCGTGTAACTGGGGTATGCAACCG
Source organism: Lepisma saccharinum (assembly GCF_977018435.1). Taxonomy (NCBI): domain Eukaryota; kingdom Metazoa; phylum Arthropoda; class Insecta; order Zygentoma; family Lepismatidae; genus Lepisma; species Lepisma saccharinum. The sequence continues at coordinate 20,627,727 of NC_139253.1, forward strand.
TGCTCAACTTTTCGGATTTTGTGTTCGGTGCTCATATTTTGATGTTTGAGGTCGGGATGTGTTGTCTTTAACGCATTTCTCATTGTCACGGTCCTTCTTGCTGCGTTACATGCATTGTTCTTGCTGGAAATCCCCAATTCCTTTGAGGACTCCATTGCGCATGCGTGCAGTGAACTTTTCATAGTGACTTCCGGACTGAGCACATACGATTCCTTTATGATTCCCTTGGAACCGCCTCTCTATCTGTTATAGTATTCGTCCCAGTCAGGTGTGACGTTCACTTTGTCACCTTTTGCGAGGCTCCTATCTCGGAAACGAAGCCTCAGTCGTAAAAATGGAACTTAGACTTTTTGCTTGTTTTCGTGTGAGGAATCACCTCCCAAGCGTTGTAAACGACCTTTAGAAACACCCTGTATATATATATATATATATATATATATATATATATATATATATATATATATATATATATATATATATATATATATATATATATAATTTATTTATTTATTTATTTATAAACTGAATGTAATTTTGTACAATAGTTTTCTTCCTTTAAAATAAATGCACAATTTGAATACTTGAAATGTTTTTCTAACAAATAGAATTGGCATTCATTAACATGTGAAAAAGTTTCAAAACAACGCATTACTCGAAAAAACACAACTACACTATTTTCTTCTTTAATGCTTTCATCTTTTCGACAACTTCTTGGATTAACTTTGCAGATCTCTCTAGGATTTTAGCTTTATTTGTACTCAGTTCTTCCAGCTCTGCCACACTTATTTTCCTCTCTTCTAAATGAGTCTTCTGAGTTTCTGTTGTATCATGTTTCCTTTTCAGTGCTTCCTTCCACTTTCCATTTGCATTCCTTGCTGCATGGATTAAAGATTTTGTTATAGGGACTTTTTCAACCCCTCCATAAGTTACAATTGCATCATGTATACATCGTTGGGCTAAAAGTGAGTTCTCATCAAGATTATTCACAAGGCATTGCTTATTTACAGAGAAACTGCGCTCAACAAAAGCATTTCCATGTGAAAGCATTAAAATCTTCTGGACAAACTGCATAAAGGCACTGTTGTTACAGTCTTCAAGAACTGTCATCCACATCTGATTCAATCAACAGCAATGTCAAAATTTTTCATTCTTGCAATCACACTGTCATTACTACATAAGTCAGTAAACCATTTTATATCATCTGCAATAGGGCCATAAAAATGGTGCTTTTCAACTAGGGCTTGTAGTGCCACATTTACTTGGTCTTCACCTACTTTTCCATCCAAAACAGATGCTGCACCATATGTGAGCCTATATTTCAATGGTGATCTCATACATATCTTCTTACACAAACATTGTAATATTTTCACACAATCTTCACGAAAATGTAACACCTGAACGTCAGATAGTTTCAAAGATCTAAATGCTCCTCAGGTTGCAAATCCAATGTCAACTTGTTTTGCAGAACACACACATTCTGGATCAGTTAGATTTAGTTTCAAAAGATCTTCAGTACTTACAGCTTCAAGCAGAATGGACTTTTTTATAAACCTGGACATAAGGGAGTTCAGTAGCTTGAGCAAATGTTCATAAAGGAAAGGCACAATTGGTGAATCAGACTGAAACCTGACAAGAAAGGGTTCTATATCAGTTGCAATAGTCTGAAAGAAAGCTAGCCTGACTGGTAACAGAGGATTGCTCACTTGTGACTTAATAGTTTTAAAGCTTTCAGACCTTGGTTGTTCCTTGGTACCAGAAACTCTGTCAGCATAGGTTTTCAGAAATGGTAAAAGGTACTGTGCTTTTTCAACCACAGTTCCATTGTCTAACCACCAAATTGGACAAAACGTTTTTGAAAAAAACTTTTGATCCTGTAATTTGTGTGAAATCTGCTCTCCGAGCTGGAACATTTTTAAATAAATTGTACACTGCTCTTAAGAATACCACTACGTTCCAACCAGAACTCTGAAAAGATGGTTTGAAAGCACCATGAAGAACATGAAGTCCGTAGCTTCCTATTTCCAGCAATGTTGTACTTTCTGATTCATTAATAGCCATGTTTTCCTTGAAAAAGGTGAGAAATTTCCAGTTAACTGCTGGCCGATCCATGGATATTTATTTGCACTATGTTTTTCAAATTGGTACCTTTTACAGCCCACCGCTCAGGAGAAGATCCCTGACAGAAGTCAAGTGGCTTAGCGACAGGCGACTCCACTATAGGGTTGGGGGAGTGCATGGGTCAGAAACAAGCGCTGTGGTCTCGCTGTCAGCTTTAAGGCTTGATTCACATTTACGCTCAAATCACTGTCCACGCACGGTCAGTGGGTATCCATATTAGCGGTAAAGGTATGATCACCGTCAATCTGGTGTTGATTTCTTGACAGAGTACACCGATTTTTATATATTTTTTTTAAATAAAGAGCCAGACGATTATACTAACTACAATGTTTTAAGATATTTTCAACAACGGAAATGGCTGTTACAGTACTGGCGTTCGAAGCAAATGGCAAAGAGAAAAAGAGTTGCGAAAGCAGAGAACGTTTATTTGCACTTACAATGTGTAAAGCTACAAATGTCAACAATGGTAAACATTACTTTGTCGGTCTAGGTTTGGCATGAAAATTCTCATATCGACACTGTTGATCATTTCTTTTATTCGAACGTTTCCGACACAACATGGCTAAATAATGTACAACTACCATAACTCTTACAACACCACGAAAAACACAAAAAATCCCAAAGAAATCACAATTAAACACCTGCACAGAAGCACTTCCACAATGACAATGACCGCAGCGGAAGACTTCCTTCTACCCCTAAAATCGGCAAATAGACCCGTCTTCCCCTGTCCCTCAGCATGCCCTCTCCCCTCATTTGGAGATCTTCTCATGAGCGGTGAGCTGTACATCATCTTGAAATGCCAGTAGCAAGTCACTAGTTTTGGTATGGCCCAGAAACACTGAATTCAAATACCTTGTGAAAATCTGATTTTTGTCTGTGTCCCAATAACGAACAACAATATTCATCTGCTCTTTTTGGGATACTTTGTTCAAGGAGTCATCAAAACAATATATGTAGTTTTGAATATTGCAATGCAGTTGGACACCAGCCCTTGAGACATATTTAAAATGAGAAACAGACAAGCAAATACATATGTGATCCTTTCTGAAAGAGAAATGCTACAACAGCCTGGGTTATGAGCAGACAGGAGCATTTAAAGTCCCTCAGTTGTGCTTCATTGGGACTCATTCATCAATCATAAGATTTTACCTACGCTTTGTATATTTTGCTTCAGATTCCATGAAATTTTCCAGTTATCAGGTGTGTGAGAATCCTATAACTTCTCTAATTGTGAAAATTTCAATTCTAATAGTTATATAAATAAAAGTTAAAATGACCATACAATTGTAAATTAAGAAAGATTTCAAAGTAATCAAAATCTTATATAAAAACAATTTGCAGAGTCCAAACCTACTGATAAGCCAAGGTATGGCATCAGACAGCATTTGTTATGGAAAGAGATCTTTGTTTAACATGGAGATAGAAACAACAGCTCCAAATGTAAGGTATGCTTTGTCATTGAATGAATACCACCTGCTGCAGCCAACATCCAAACTTTTAAACAATCTCTATTATACAAGGTCTACAAAAATACAATTTTTTCCAGAAAAATAGTAAATTTCCCTGACTTTTCCAGAAAAAATAAAATTGGTCCGCTCACAACTTTCCTGACAACACACAATTTTAAATCAACATTAAACAAAATAAAAATAAAGTCTATATGTGGACATGCCTTTTATTCACTCCAAAAATATGATCCAAACTGCAAAACACTTCTCAGCGAGACAGGGAGACACTACAACAAATTAGGTTAAAAATCTCTTCACTTCTCCAGCTTTTTTGATTGCTTTTACAAAATTCATGGACTTTTCCAGGTTTTTCAAGCCAGTGGAACACTGCCTAGTCAAATTATTAACACAACTAATTTCATAACAATTTGTCATACATGTATGTACAATCCTAACTACATGACACACACACACAGACATACAAATATATTCAATATCTTACCTGAAACATTTCTGGGGTAGTAGCAGAGGAGAAATTCATGGATTTCTTTAGGTGAGCCTCTGGATCATATCGATCCATAGATGCTTTTATCATGATAGTTTTTGCAGTTCCTTGCTCACCAATCAACAGAACACCTTTATACTGTTTTGCTATTAGATCAATCATAAATCCCGATCTGACATTGTCAACATTAGGTACTAATATGCTAGTGTATTCAAGAATGGAGTCAGAAGGGTAGATAAATTCCTCCACTCTGTTGGACCAATGTTCCCAAAGTCCATGGTCATTCACCACAAATTCAAATATAGTTTGATCTCCCATTACTTTTGGCCATGACAGTTTTGATTCGTGTGCAAGAACAAATGTCTCCATTTTCGATCTGTCTGCAAGTTCTAACACAGCTCCCAAGCTCCACATAAGAGAATAGAGGAAAAGACGCTCCAAGTAATCTGCTGGCAGAATACCTGTAACAAGAGGCTTACATAAATTGATTGTCTAAACCAGTTATTCTTAATCTTTCCTTTACCACAGAACTCCTATAAATACAAGATGCATTCAATAAATAACCGGAAAAATAGTATAAAAAATCTAAAATATGGCCGTGATTGTTATATGTTTGTTATTTTGTGAAGGCATCTGCAAGCTATTCATAGCTGGGGCTGGCACGCCTGCATCGGGCACGGGATGCTGGGAAACAGTTACACATGATGGCGGCACCCTTACAGGAGTGCTCAAAACTGCAGCAGCGAAGTGTTGTGAGATTTTTGTTGAGTGAAGGCGTGAAACCGATAGAAATTCATCGCCGCATGACAGTTCAGTACGGTGACAACTGTATGAGTCAATCACAAGTGTACGAGTGGGCTGAGAAGACAAAAATGGAATGGTGACATCCTTCGTCTCCCAGACAGAGTGCCAGAATGGTCATGTTAACTTTATTTTGGAACCACAAGGGGCCAATTCTTGAAAATTACATGCCCAGAGGTCATAATGTAAACAGTACCACCTACTCAAACATTTTGCGCAAAAATTGAAACCAGCCATTCTGCAGAGAAAACTGGTGTGTGCTTGGTCCATGACAATGCGAGACCACACACTGCCAGTGTCACATTGTTTACCATCGAGGACCTAAAGTTTGAGTACTTACCCCACCCTTCATATTTGCCCGATCTCACACCTTCTGATTTCCACACCTTTGGCCCACTGAAAGATGGATAAGTGGATAGAGGGTCCAGAATGACCACAAAGTCCAGTCAGCGGTGCATGAGTGGTTACGCACGCATCCAAAAGATTTTTTTTTCCTGTGGAATCAGTGCCCTTATCAAGTGCTGGTGTAGGTGCATTGAACTACGGGGGGACTATGTTGAAACATAGTACTGTAGTTATTTTGGTGCTTGTAACATATTTCCGTTTACAATATATATCTCCGGTTATATCTTGTATAAAATGAGCCTTGTATAAAATGTGTGGAAATGAATCGAGCAATTTTAAAATTGCATATTAGGGTTGATGCAAAAATAATGGCCGATTTTGAACTGTAACTTTGAAATGCTACAACTTGGTTTAAACTTACTGTAATTAATCGAAATAAAGACCATTATAATCAACACACTCTTGCCAACAATGAGAAACAAGTTTGTTAATTCGGGTAGCATAAAATTCTGGGCATGTGGAATTGACGAACTCTCATAAGGCATTTTCGGCAGCATCCTGGCTGTTGAGGGATTTCTCTCATAGGAAGTTGTCGAGATGGTTGAAGAAGTGGTAGTCGGTTGGTGAGAGGTCCGGTGAGTATTGTGCGCGAGGCAGAGTTCCATAGTCCAATTCGTTCTGCTTCTTCAGGGTTGGTTGTACAACATGCGGTCAAGGGTTGTCATGTTGAAGGATTGGGGACCAATGACTGACACAAACCTTGAAGTTTCCGATGCATTTCATCGATTTCTTGACAATAATTCTCTGCTGTGATGGTTTTGCCGGGATTCAGATAGTTGTAGTGGATGGTGCTAGCAGAAGACCACCAAACAGTTACCATGACCTTATTTTGATGCAATTTTAGCTTACGGGAGTGTTTAGGAGCTTTGTCGTGCTCAACCATTGTGCTGAACATTGTCGATTGTCTTATAGGATATATTTTTCGTCACACGTAACAATTCATTCGAGAAATTGGTCATCATTGTTGAGCAAAAGAGCACAGAGCACACTTCAAAACAGTGTTTTCTTTATTCTTGTTCAATTCGTCCTCATGACCTCGTGCCACTTGTTGAGTTTTTCACCCGAGTTTCTTTCACCTTCCCAATTTCCTTCAAATGGCAAACAGTGGTTGATTGATTAATATTGGGTTCTTCTGCAACCCTGTTCCTGTTGTTTTGAGTGGGCCAGCTTCGATTATCGCCTTCATTTGTTTGTTGTGAACTTCCAATGTACGTCCACAACCCTCATCTTTGAGACTCATATGGCCGGTAAGGAATTTTTTGAGCCCCCTGCACACTGTATGCTAGAAAACTCTTCCCTCATACCAAGCATTAGTGACATTTCAAGTTGCGTTCGCAAGTCTGAAACCAAGTTTGAACTCGTGAAGCAAAATGATGCACATTTCTTGCTTTGACAGTGTCATTGTAAATAGCCTAGAATCGAGGTAAATCAAGGGTTAGGAAAATTATTTTAAGGTAGATCGATTAAGCAATAAATAAGCTTTAAAATTATATGGAACATGCAATATAATCAATGAGATGTATTAGGATAAATTATTTGGAAAACACAAAGCGAAACAATTTGGCCATTACTTTTGCATCATCCTGATACATATAAAATATATATAATTAAGACAAAATGAACTTTATTATAAAATTCATGTTTTATAATAATAATAATAATAATAATAATAATAATAATAATGCTGAACAGTGAATGATGACTCTGTTACTTAATAGAAAGGGAGAAGGCAACAAAACAAAAATTCTATGACTATGGCACAGTTTGGAAAATGTATAAACTAGGAAAACAGGATTTTTGGGAAATATATTTATTTATATAAAAAGGTAAAAAAGGTAAAGTCCTCCCCTGTGCATAGCACCACGCCATGAAGGCGTATAGGGGGTGTGGGGGTAACACCCCACACTTTCTTGATCCGGTCGTGAGTGGGGGTGATGTGATCAGCATCATGCCCCTGACCGCCTTTACCCCCCAGGGTTTCCCCCAGGTACCCATGTTGTTCGACGCTGGGTGGGCGCCGGGGCCGCTTCCATCGTTAGAAAAGTTCCCGGATTTGAACCGGCCGGGGATCGAACCCGGGACCTTTAGCATGGTAGTCAGACGCGTTACCGACTGAGCCACCGCGGCCACATATATTTATTTATATAATATTATTTAATGGAGCAACTATCCTATTATTTAACATGGCCTTTACTATTGCTGGTACCTTTATGGCTGAACATATTAAGAGGTAATGTAAAATGCAGGAACATAAAATCAGGTTTCCACTGTATCATGGTCTTACATTCAATCCACGCTTGAGAATGTTACAATTTTCAAAATCTTATTTTTTAACATACTGGTAGTCATATTTACCTCCATCCTCCCTGTCACCTATAAGTCCATCCAAAAGATCTGTGCACTGTCGGATGTACATGCTTTCTAAAATGTTCATTTTTGGACTTAGTCTCGTCCGCACAAAAACCAGGAGATCTTCAAATATTTTATCAAAGAAACCTAATAGGATATCTGCTTCTTGCTTACTTTTGGTTTTTCCCCAAGCCTAGATAGGAAGACAAATAAAGAGAGGTTACAAAATAATTAACAAAAGTATGCATACACAAATATATTCATTCAAATCACTATAATGGGTTTATATCACTCCCTCTTGTAACACAACGCATCTTTGCTAAATGTTCTATTTAAATATACTATAAAATATTTAAATATTTTAATTTAGAGAACAACATATCACATGTTATCATTCCTCTCAAGCACAAACAGGGTATTTTATGTTACTCTTTTTACTGTCTATCCCCAGTTGTGTTTTTTTTTTCAGAAAGCACTGTGCATCAATTTGTGGTATTCTTTTGTTTCTTTCTTTCCCTGATTATGTTTAGGAGCTTTCTAGAGGTGTTTCTTTACCCTTGTGGTGGCAGAGAAAGGCCTTCTGCATGCATAACAACTCCAAGTTTACAGCCAAAAAACTGGCCTTACTTTTCTACCCATACCCAACTTCTGAAATGAAGGAAACCCCCAGGGAAGAGATGCCTTGTGTGTTACAATAGAGCAAATTGAAGGGAAACAACATAGCAGTGCAAGAAATGTGGGGTTCCTCCATAGCGTATCACCACAAACATTATTACTATATCATGTACTGTAAAATTGATTGCGTTGGTGTTTTAAGTCCACTTTATGCACAGTAAGGCTAATTGGGACTGGACCTACAGTTTAAAGTGGGATCCGAACCACTATGTGTTTCCACCGGGTATCGAACCCAGGACCCCTTGATTACAAGGTGACCATATACTGTAAAAATCAACACTTTCCTCAATAAATGCAAAATTTGAGGTCAATACTCACAGCAGTCATATTTCCATTAAATACAATGTGAATTTCTGTAGAGAGTGTCTAATGGAGGGCATTTAAATCCAAGTTCAAGGGAACTCTCATGAAAATTTGTAGGTGAATGGGTCAAGCTCAGATACCAAATTTTCAGTAAATAACAACAACACTATAATTAGTCCTTTAAGCTACAAAAACCGTACCTTCACTACAGGATCCCAAGTAAGAACTGAAGCACTCATGAAAACCATTCCAACCCTTGATACAGTAGCTGGAGATGCATTATCTACATTATCAGGCTCAAATAACAACTTGCTATTTGGAGACATTTTGATTCTGTCGCCATTGGCAAGTGTCAGCAGCTGGTTGTCATCCAACACAGAATTTAAGTTTTCAATCCACACTGCATCTACAGGGCCATCTAAAACAATCCATACAAAGTCAGTGGGCTTAATTTTCAGGCTCCTCCTCCACAGAGTAGAGAATATTCCATCAGTCCAATCGTTTGTAGCTGCGTCTAAGCGGCCAAACATCTGTGGGGCTGTAATAGCCTGAAAAATTAATGAGTTTCTATCAGTGCTACAGAAATGAACTTCTACATGACATATGTTAACTGGGTAATTTTATGCACATAAAATAATTATATTGCTAGATTAACTAAAGCAAAGGAAATGAATAAATAATTAATTAAGATAAAGAAATTGTAGATTAGCACATATATCCATGCCAAATCTTCAAACTGTTTCAAGACTTGTGGCTTCATAAGGTACTTTGCATATTTTACATAGCTTCTATACCTCCTTAGGCTTTGCAACAATGAAGATGGAAGATGATTAGATGATGGACACTCACACAGTAACAGCCACACTCACGACAGAATTTGAACCCTGAACCTTCAGTGATGAGGTCATGAGGTTACTGCTATGGCTACAGAGGTAACTGATTTCATAATGCACTATTCAACTAGTCTACACAAACATCATCATGCATACATAAGAAACTCAGATTTACTGGAGATAGGCTACTTGTAGCATAACAATAATTACTAGTAATGGGAACGATGAATCAGTACTCTATTGACTGGTACCAATACAATACTTCTATAAACAGTATATCATTAAACGTTCAAGGTTCTGCCATATGCTTATTCATATGCTGTTCTTCATTAGATGTTTGCAATTTCCTATCAAGTCAATAAATTTCATATTGGTAGACAACCATTTCATATCATTCCATCCCCAGTTTATAAATTACACTGTGTAACAAAGGTTTTCTTTCCTGGATGGTATGTAGTGACCATAATACCCCTTGGTACCCTGATGTAGGAGCACTACTGCATTTGTTTGTATCAGTCTCCATTTTCCCGCAAATGGGAAAAAAGGGATTTTTAAAATATGAAATTTCCCTCCTTCAAGGTGGCAACACTTCGTGGAGTTGCAACACTGCGTGAAAATCTGTATCAGAAGCCAATGTTACATTATTGAGAGTGCGTTTGTGTGTTGTTATTCATTGTTGTTCTGGATGTTTGTCTGTTCCGAGAACTCTTGTATGAGTTCACACAGTGTTAATGTACTGCTCAGAAGGTACTGAAAGCTGGACTTGCAGCACAAAGTTTTCAGTTTGTTGCTACGTGTGACTGTTAGATATATCTGTTGGGATGCGACAAGTATCTCCGGTTCTGACATTATATGTGTTTGATGTATCTTTACTGTAAATCATGCCAAGAAGTTGTGTAAATAACCCAAACAAGTTCTGTTACATATGTGGAAGAGTGACTGTTAAGTCCAATGTTACTCACCTGACACCTGCTGTGAAAAAGGCTTATGAATTGTACTTTTCCTGCAAAGTCGGGGACCAGGATAAAAAATGGGCTCCGCAAGTGTGTTGTAAATCCTGTGCTGTGAACCTTCGGGGATGGTTGAATGGAACACACAAGGCAATGCCATTTGCCGTGCCAATGGTGTGGCGTGAGCCACAAGACCACACCACAGACTGTTATTTTTGTTTAACAAACATTCGTGGAATAACCGCAAAAACAAACAAGTCAATCAACTATCCATGTGTACCTTCCTGCTATTAGGCCTGTTCCACACTGTAATGAGTTACCTGTTCCTGTACCACCAAATGCTTGAACGTTGAGTGACTGTGATACTGAACGTGAATCCGAAAGTGAAGGAAGTGAAGATCCTGTGTATGTGTGGAACGCAGAGGAACCGCATATAATATGACAAGCAGAACTAAATGATCTCGTGAGAGATCTGCAATTGTCCAAATCACAGGCTGAACTATTAGCTTCCAGACTACAAGGTTCAAACCTTTTGCGAAAGGACACGAAAGTAACAATGTATCGCTGTCGTGGAAGTGATCTAGTGAATTTTTTCAGCTGTCAGGAAGGTTTGGTGTACTGTACAAATGTGTGTGGACTTATGTCTGCATCAAACATTGCATATGACATGAATCAATGGCGTTTATTTATTGATTCTTCAGAATTCAGTCTTAAAGCTGTGTTATTACACAACGGCAATAGTCACCCTGCTATTCCAGTCGCCTATACTGTAGGTATGAAAGAATCATACCAAAATATGAAGCTCTTGTTTGACAGAATGAAGTATGCTGATCATCCTTGGCACATTTGTGCTGATTTTAAGGTTCTTGGTCTGCTTTTGGGAATGCAGTAAGGATATACAAAACACTATTGTTTTCTGTGTGAATGGGATAGCAAGGCGAAAGAGAAACACTATCGTGTGAAACACTGGCCCACAAAAAAGTCGATGGTTCCTGGACAGAAAAGTGTTAGTTACACGCCTCTTGTTGATCCAAAAAATGTGTACTTACCACCATTACACATACTGTAAAATTAGGATTAATGAATGTGTTGGTGAAGGCACTAGATAAAGAGGGTGGTGGTTTCCAGTACCTAAAGACAATATTTCCACATATCACAGATGCAAAGTTAAAGGAAGGAATCTTCGTCGGACCACAGATTAGAGAACTCATTAAACATTCAACATTCGACGAAATCCTGCATGAAAACGAGAAAAGAGCGTGGGTTGCACTGAAATTTCCTTGGAAACCGAAAATCTGAACATTATGCCGAACTTGTAGAAGAACTGTTACTGAGCTTTCATGCAATGGGTTGTCACATGTCCCTAAAGCTTCATTATCTACACAGTCACTTAGACTTCTTCCCAGAAAACTTAGGTGCAGTATCAGATGAACATGGTGAACGATTTCATCAGACCATTTGTGTCTTGGAAGAAAGGTACAAGGGAAAGTGTGGGATTACTATGCTAGCTGACTATTGTTGGAGCTTGAAACGAGAAAACAAGGGTGCTCAGTACAAATGGAAGCGCCGATAAGACTACATTGAACATCTTTATACATGTTACTTTATGTATCATCCTTTCCATCCTTGGATGTATGTACATTACTTAATTTGATCTGTATTGCTACTTCTGATACCTATTGTTGTAATACATAACATAGTTTGTTCATAATATATATTTGTAGTTCTTGAATTGATGTTAATTTCATTTAGGTGTTTACGTAGGTACCTTTGGCTCAGGGTGGGATAAGGGAGCAGCTAGGGATGTTGGACAGGGGTCGGGCAGGGTGTGTATATATATATATATATATCGGTACCGGTGCTGGTATTTATGCAGATCGATAGCATTGTCGTCATGTAATCTTTGCTTCTTGTACTGTGTAATTTCAAAAACGAATGACTTTTAGTTTCATTCTTCATTACATCCCATGTCCTGCAGTGCTCCAAATAGCATAGCATTTACGTTACATAATAAAATTGTCAACTATTATTTCTCGAAATCGGAGGCTGATACAGGAATTTCAGTTACACCACTGTAATCAGTGTGACAAGTTCAATCGGAAACAGATGCATTCATTTCGGAAAGAGAAAAAAGTTGTAAATTTGTTACACAGTGTTATCTACCCGTGCCTGTACATTAAGCACCAGTTCTGAATGTGACACTATTAAATTTATGCTTCTAATGGTGACAAAATGAATTAACTATGACAAGCTGATTGCAAAAATAAAGTGGATATCTATTGTGTATAATGGATTACAGCAAAGTGGAGTCACCTAATGCAAGTTGCAGTCAGCATGTTTTGTTATCAAACCAAAGGTTCACATTAAAATCCTGAGTAATCAAAAATGTTTTGTCCTTTCACCACTTCATCACTTTCATTGTTTCTTGCTGTTTATTAAAAGATATAAGCAACATGAATGAATGAATAAAAAGACAACATTAAAGAAATCTCAAACAAACAAGCAACTGCTTAGAAGGAAATTAAACTCAATACATCAGCTATAACATACCTTTGGGTTCATTCTCATTTCTCGATGTGGCCTGCCATTTTCTGTCATAGCCCTCATTAAAATGTTAATACAACAGGATTTTCCAGCTCCAGTGGGTCCAAGGGTCATCAATCCATGTCTTACAAGATGAGTCTCATATAGCTTAAAAATGCAAGTGGTAAATAAATGAATACTGCTGTATTATAATTATAATTACACAATTCTTTATCAAAATCATTTTCAATTGGTCTAATGCCTTTGTAAACCAACATTGATGCTAATATTCTCTCTGATTTCCAATGTACCAATTTCCAGTTGTTCAGAATATTATTTTTATACACAAAACATAAATTGAAATACTTATGTTTCCAACATTTCACAAATTTATTTGCACTATAAGAGCTCATAGGATTTACATCAGAAGATCAAATCCATTTCTTGGGAACTGGCAATCCTAAATAAACAAGAAGTGGAACTTTCTTGCCAGGTTATCCATTTGTTATGCTGTTTTATAGACGAAAAGTTCCTCTTGTGATAATCTGTACCTTCTGCAGGCACCGGCAAATAATAAAGATATCCAAATGTATTATCAGTAACATTATTTTCAGTTTGTAATATATGTGTTCCTTCTTTGTAACAGATACTTTGACGTAAGATTTTACATTCGTTTCTAAAACTTGTGTTGCAAAACTAGAATTTTCTCTTTATCATTTATGCATTTAAAATATTCTGCCATCCCTTGTTTTAGAGTCTTGTTTTCCAATCTATTCTTTTTAACAACTGCATTTTATGCCTTAAAAACCTGTATTTAGTAAATGGTCTTTGTAACATTCTTCAAAGTCTGAAGTTACAACACTATTTTTTTCTGTAACATGCAAAATTATTTAGAATAGTTATTGCTATATATTATTAGTTATTATCTACCAGTTTCGCCTAAAAATATTCATGGGCTCACATGAAATAATCATAATAATAACAGCAGTAATTATTTAATCCTTAACTCAACTCCTTGCTACGATGATTAGATGAAATTTATCATGAGACACTTACAAAGAGCAGCCATGCCTGGGCTGGGATTTAAACCTAGGAACTTTGGTGGCAAGATCTGCCATCTTAACAGGCTCAGCCACCAAGTCAGTGACACAAAATTAAAGAAAACAGACTATTTTCCATAATTCACAAAATATTTGAGGTCAAAGGAAGTGTAGGGAAACATTTTGCATACTCATAGGTATGCCCAGACCAGAAACGCATCAACCAGTACTCTTGATTAAATTTTGCTGATACTTTCAGATGATGATTCCACTGATATTGATATATCACAACTGGTATCAACTCATCGCTATTTGTTATTACTGAACTAGCATGTAATTTACCTGAACAACCTTCAAGTTCCAACCAGGATGATTCACAAGCTTCGCTATTTCGACTTGATGTCCTACAGCTTGTTGTAGTTCTGCCCAGGTTGCCTTTTCAAGAACAATTCCAGGAAACAAGTCTCCAATCAGAGAGATAAACAATGGTTCATCTTCATCTACTAGTTTAGATAAATTCATATCCCTAAAAATGAATACAAGGATATTACAAACATGGTAACATAAGAAATAAACAAGTCTTGAGTTCTTGTAGTCAGTTTAAAAAGTGCACAGTGTAACTATATCCCCTGCACAAGGGTGGATCAATATGAAATTTTGAGACATACTTAGATTTGGTGTTTTAAGTCCACTTTATGCACAGTAAGGCTAATCGGGACTGGACCTACAGTTTAAAGTGGGATCCGAACCACTAAGTGCCTCCATCGGGTATCGAACCTGGGACCCCTTGATTTCAAGGTGACGACGCTACCACTCCGCCATCGGGGAGGCCCTTTTGAGACATACTGATGAAGTTCCAATATAAAATTCAACGATACCAATCTGATATAAAAGTAGCAATGTTCTATGATGATTCTGAATGGTTTATTCACTTTCTGAATTAATGTACATAGACTGCAATGGATTTTGTTTTAGAGAAGGGAACTGCATATTAGATATTCACTTTACAAAACCAAAGTATGTGAAGTATACAAAAATAATAACAAAATGGCAGAATTTTTGCACTAAGTTACAGGCTATTTATAGAAATATCTGATCAATAACACTATCTGCTATTTTACTGCTAACCAATATACCAATATGCTCATATCAGCCAAAGTTGATAGTGTACTGATTAATCTGTTCCATTCTTAAAATATAATGGATTGCATGCATACCAACTGTAGCCACCAATTCACTTGGCAACAATGAAACAACTGTGCAAAGTTAATGTCATATATTTCAACCTAGTTTCACAAATATCTATGAAACACAACCAGATTAAAGACAATACTCAAATCCTCTATTGATATTTTGATGACGGTATAGTGAACCCGATGACAATCACTGGCAATCTGAAGCTGCTTCCAAAATGATTACTTCACCACCACCATCAAACTCAATTTAATAAACTGCACATTCAGAAAAAAGAAAAAGAAAGGTTATCAGTATTACAGATACAATTAACATACCTTAGAACTCTCATAACAACTGTTTCTTCGCCTTCCTGTGGCCTTGCTCTTTTTTGGGCACCAAGGGTACGAAGCACTGATAGGATGTTTCTCAAGCCAAAATCATAGTGCACCTGCTTGCTGAGTTGTTCTTCGCATAGTTTATACAAAACAAAGAATTTTCGGGCTAGATTGATGTTGTCTTTGAAACCACAGCTAGCCAACTTGACTCTCATTATGATCTAAAAAACAATTAAAAATGGGAAAGACATTCATACAAAATATGTATAATAATTAACAGGATTGCTACTCTAATGCCTACATAAAATTAAATTATAATTCCAGACTTTTGCCATAATTTTGAGAAAATTTATTGCAAAAATGTCCTTTTGGTCAACGGCTGGTCTCAATTATTAAAAGATCGTAATTTTAACTGGATGTTACGATGAGAACTAAATAGCATG
The DNA here is from genome assembly GCF_977018435.1 of Lepisma saccharinum. Taxonomy (NCBI): domain Eukaryota; kingdom Metazoa; phylum Arthropoda; class Insecta; order Zygentoma; family Lepismatidae; genus Lepisma; species Lepisma saccharinum. Next base: position 20,643,634 of record NC_139253.1, read on the forward strand.
ATGGCTTGAGCATGTTATGTGTGTCGAATTGACAATTGAGCTCCTGCTTAGCTGAATGGTTAGCACTCTTGTCTTTGGTGCAAGGATATTGAGATATTGTTCCGGAGAACATGGGACCCATAGTATGTGGACACGTCACTAGATGGCAGTGTGATGGACAGTTATTTCACGGAGAGCAGTTGTAATTCTTCGTTGAGACAGCCGCCATTCCAAGGCGTGAACAGCATTCATGTATCAAAGCAGCCATTCTTTAGGAGAGAAATTCCAGAGAATGCCGCAAGGAGCTGGTGGAAACTATGAGGACTAGTGTCCTACTGTAGTATGCGCCTCTTTTGTTCCTGTAATGCTAATGTATGCTTTCAGACTTGTAAACACATGTGGCACGATGCTATGTCTAAGGTTGTTTTGCTCACTTCCCTATCCTACACCTGGTACACATGATCTGCATTATTCACATATTCCACATTACAGTACACTGCCCCCTTCCATTTGTATATTTACAGGGTTTGTCCAATAAGTAACGGGACTGAAGTCATAAAAATAAATTTATTGAAGATATATGTACATATGTACAGTGTCTTAATATTCTTCAAAATATGACCCTCCTGCATCAATACACTGCTGCCAGCGCTTTTTCTACTCTTCATACGCCCCCTGGAAGTCGGCAACTGCAAGGCTGTTCAGGCACCCCCTCGAAGTCGCTTCAACCGCCTCAATCGTCCTGATACTACAGTCCCTACCAAAGTTTAAGACCACCTTGTAAGCCTCACGGATCATATCGAAAGTCTCCGTAGCAGATTTGTTCAGTTTAACGCAAAATTTGATGGCACAACGCTGCTTGATGGTTTCGCTGCATCTTGACTCTCGACGCGAGCACTAAATACACTTTCACTTCAGGAGTGACTTACACACTCCAAAGGCTCGGATGCAACTGAGCTGGGTCTCCTAGCTTACATGACATCTCGCAACACCGATCCCACCCACAGAGACCGCCCTCCACACCTTCCCATTGGTCGGATAAAATCAATCCTGATACTTATTAGACAAACCCTGTAGTACCGGTTCCGCAATAAAAAAAATGCCCTCGTATTTAAAATTATTTATGTGATTCTATTATTACTTACTACCTTCTAGTTTCTGAACTTAATTCAATGTACAATACCAAACCTTTATCCCTACCATTTCAACCTGCTATGTTGCGGTGTTAATGAAGATGCAGAAATACCAATGAAACAACAAAACACTTACCTGTCTGTCAGGTACCATCATGGCCACTGTCCGAAACATAATCTTCAAATTTTCTGGTAATTCTTGTCGACCAGCATATCCTGGATTCATAGTAATGAATATACCAACTTCATTATTTAAATCCACAACATCCTCACTGCAAAGAAAAAAATGTATGAACCAATTATGAAATGAACAATGAATGAAAGAATACACTTTCTAATCAAGCCTATTGGATTCTCTCTATTGGCAGAGGGTTGGACATCATTTATGTGTTGTGCTCTTCTGGTTAGATAGATAGATGTGATGACAAATCTTCATCTACCAGTAATAGGAATTGCAGGTTCAAAACTAGTCATATCTACAAAGTAAAATATATATATATATATATATTTCGAGTTTGGTGTGATACATCCCAACATGGCACAAGAAACTAAAAACTGAATGAGGTTGAAGTGACAGACATGTATTCGAAAAACATCTATCCACAAGTATGACAAAACATCATCATTCTAATTAAGTTGTTGGTAATTTTTCTTTAAAATCTACAATTTATTGTGAAAACAGAACTCACCCAAAGACAAAAGATGCTTTCTTGTCCCTTTTGGCTGTAAAAACGATACTGATCTGTTCGGCTGCTACAGACAGCACTGGCAACTCAATCCTGTTGAATTCATCAAAGCATCCCCAGGAGCCTGACTGAGCCAATCCCTTGTATATCCTTCCTAAGCCCTTGTAATCCATTTGATCTGAGCAGTTGAACACTACTACATATTTGCCCAGTGCTTTTCCCATGTCCTTTGTGGTTTCTGTTTTCCCAGTCCCAGCTGGGCCGGCAGGGGCTCCTCCCATCGACATGCCTGTCAACAAAGATCAAGTGAGTACAGTGTGTACCAGGCATTACAGACGGGATAGATTACTTGCTAGACAGTGCACATTAATATAAATAATGAAAATAAGAAAGAAAAAAGCAGTTTACTCCATACGAAGTGATGTTGCAAACCACTGAGTAAAAATCATTAAAAAAAGTGTCAAGGTAAGAGGTTTTCATTAACACAAAAGCATATTGATATATCAGTTATGGGCAACTGTGTAGCCTGCAGGCTTTGGCCCTCGAGGGCCTGTTGCAACATAGAATTTCCCAATACTGATAACACATGATGATGGTGGCTCTTGCACTTCCCATTTCACATTGCTTTTCTAGCACTGTTTGCTACCTACAGTGATGAGGATCAGTGATAATTAAATGTCACTGATGAAGAGATAGGAACATCCATGCTCAGAGCAGGACTGTAACTGAAGAATAAACTCTGCCACTGAAGTAGCAATGCCTTTCATGAAAAGAAGCTACACGTAACAAAATGGAGATTTGTGCATTGCACAGAAATATCAGATTTGTAAAAATTATTGGCAAACTTATCACTGAACCAATACTATGAATTTACACATTAATCCATACCATCTATAGGGTCTTGCAGATGCCATAGTCACCTTGTAATCAAGGGATCACAGGTTTGATACCTGGTGGAGGCACATAATGGTTCGGATCCCACTTTAAACTATAGGTCAAATCCTCAATAGCCTATCTGAGCATAAAGTGGGCTTAAAACAAACTTTGTACCACTTCCAACTATGGTTGTATATAATGGCATGAAGTTTTGAATTTCTTTCACTCAAAATCTACAAGAAAAAGATGAAATGTCATCTTAGTAACACAATTTTTCATTTTACATATCTTATGGCAGAGCACATTAAGTGATCAACTCATGAACTTGCCTCCAAAGGTTTCCAGTTTGAATCCTCAATTGGGCTGGGTGTTTAAAAAAACAAAACAGATGAAGGCAGGGCTACCGTGGTTGCTCAGTTGATAGAACAATGGCACAATATGCCACAGAGACCTGGATTTGACTACTGGTCAAGCTTGTACTTTTCACTCCAATTTCTACATAGTAAAAAACACAATTTTGTCATTTAAAGTTTTGTTAAAAAATTTATTGTGCATCACAAAAAAGCTGTTTATTAACATTATGAGAAGTTAATGAGGGTTAGATCTGTAGGAATTTGTGAGACTGGGGATGATACAGCATTACAACAAAGTTCAAAGACATGAATGATACATGTCAATCGAATCTTACTCAGCTTTGAAAATGTAAATAGCCTACCTCAACTCTGCACTTTTGTGTATAACATGTTCAGGACAGTGTTCAATGTACTTTTGGTAGATGCATGATAACTACAATTTTAGTACTTGAACGAGAATAATAATTATCAAAGTTAACTTACCACATGCCTGAGCCAATGTGATATAGCACCTGTCTGTAAGTGGTGTAATAACAAGTCTGTCCGTATTGCCAAGGAATTCATTTTGGTAAATGAAATCGACATCTGTTATTTTCACAAGACACTCATCTGTGTCTTCAAAGAAGTAGAATCGTGCCTGTTTCAACCATTCAAAATCCGTTAAGGTTTTGATGCCTTTCTTTACCAACTCATCAAATATGTCACTGAAAAAAGAGTATTGTTTGTTAACATTTTTCAACTTACAGAATATGCAGAAAAATAAATTAATAAAAAATAACAATCACACAAGCCACAGACCTCCACTTAAGATTGAAATAAACTATTACTTTCAATAAAGAAGAGAAAAACTATATGCTGTAATACGTCATGAAAATTTGCCAGTTGGATACCACACTTAAAGTGCATCTAAATATGAAATTTCTCTCACTAAAGGAAAACCTAAGTCACTCATACAATTACATACATTCAATAAGGGACAAATGAATCATTTAATTTTGTCATGAAACTTGTGCGATTTTATATCAGATTGTCAGAATATCAGTATTGGTAAATTGTATGATAGTAACTCCACAAATTTCATATCAGTCCATCCCTAGTTTTTACCATATTTTTTTAAAAAATAACATTTGCCATGAACAAAACACTCAAATAGAAGCATGGATAGTTGAAAAATTAAAAACTTACCGTTGGTGAACATGTATTGTGACCAATGTCTCAAATTTTACACGTTCAAATTTGGTTAAATTCTTTGTAGTTTGGTCTATCAGTAAATTTAGCATATCCAAGAATTTCTGGTTTGTCAGCTTCATAATGGCTTTCAAGGTCCTGGCAAGGACTAAAGCTCTCTCTGCCTCTCGGGTCCATATTATTTGAATTGACAGCAAACCCACCTGGAATGGGATTGGCATGAAACTCACAGGAACAAATGTTAATTTCAAGTCTCAATTACGATACCTAGGGAATTAAAATGCAGTGGATCCTCTGAGGGATCCAAGACTAAAAACATATAATGTGTGGAAATCTAAAATTCAGGAATGTAAAATTGGGGTTTCAGTGTAATCACATAAAGCTATGTTTTTCAATCCCAATAAACATTATTATTTTCTGATAACAACCAACAGATTATGGAAGTGGAACCTCGATTTTACATTTTTCACAGGCTCATGATGTTGGAAAATGTAATATATAGGAAAATTTTATAACTGTTGCCTTATTGGAATAAAGAAAACTAAATATATAATGCAGGAAAATATATTAATTGCAGTGCTACTCTACAAATAACACCTCTAATTCTATACATAAAAAATCTAACTTTAACGTAATTAGAAGTAAATTGTAAGAAAAGTCGTTGTAGAGCCAACAGAACAGATCTGTGGCAAATGAATCATAAAACTGATACTGGGACATTTGGGAAAACATATAAAGTGGGAAACAGGATTTTTGGCAAATGTCAGGTTGAAGCAAAACACACTATTACTTAACATGGCAAGTATGAGTATTTTGCAAACTGGGTGTTAAAATGGAACACATACCTGCGCGGGAAATTTCTCAATGATTTCCAGCAGTGAAAAATCTGGGTCTTCTATAACTGATGCAGCATCCCGTATCACTCCATGAAGAGAGAGCTGCTGCTGCTTCAGAAGTTCTCCGAGCCAGACCTCAACACCACCAAAAGCTAACACTTCTTTTTCCAGCTTAATTTTCTCATTTTCCCGAGAAAACACAGAAAGCATCCTATCGTAATCCTTTTCATGGAATTCAACCTAAAATACCAACAGAAAGAAAAAAATATATATTGCTGGGTATTAGTTGACAGTAAAAATGAGACTGACTTTACTGTACTCATATTTCTATATTAGTTAGAAACTTGCTTCTGTAATTATGTTATGTTTATGATGGAAATACATTTGTAAAACTTAAATGTAGCTTAATATAAAAATTGCATATCGGAAACCAAATTGGGAAAAAAAATGCAATACTATAAAGAATCTAAAATTGCAAAAAATTGTATTGCTGAAGTATATTACCCTTGCAACGTTCTCAAAAACATCAACCAGATGATGCTGTATTGTATGAGAGTCGGAAGCCTGTCCCAATATTTCCAGCAGAGCAGGGTCAGATACAAAGAAGAATCTTGGGAACACCATTCGCTTTGCTTCCAGGTATCTATAAATGAGAAGAAATATTTGAATTTAGAAATGCATCTTTAATTTACATTTTTTAATTGACTAAATGCAGAAACTTCAATCGTGACAAAAATCACACTACAGACAATCCTAGAACCAATATATTGTGATGTAACAGTCATTGCAGGCATAAAAATATAAAACTATGCACATGTCCTGTGGTAGAAGCCATTTATATCAGATTTTTTATGTTAAATAAATGTGTTAATGCTAAAGATACACTATCCTTAACAGATAAATAATATAAATTTACATGCTTCTCATCTGGGATAAATTAATTTTTAGCAATAACCACCTTGTAAGTGCTGTATGGCCATATTACTGGATCCCTGATCCCTTTTTTTATTCTCTTCAAGTTTTATTCACTTGTTTTATTAATTATGTTTACTAATGTGAAATTAGTTATTATAAAGATAATATAAGTACATGGCATAAAATGAAGTGCCCACAAGCAGACGGACATTTTTTCTGCAAAATAAGGGTTAATGTCTAATGTCGACACATCAACTTAATGCAAACAGTGACATAAATGAGTATCTTAGCTCACGTACGCTTCATAGTTATAAGTACAATACAGAGATTGAATTCTTATCCTAATGCTTTTTTATTTATATTTGCAGAGCAAAATAGTAAGTTTTGCGGTAAGAAAGATGTGGTAGCAAATGAACACACTAAAAGGAAGTAGGTACTCACTTATCTGCGAAACTTTTTCTCATATTAATTTCGGTGGCCACTCTCAGCATCGACTTGGAAACTTGGTCTGCTATTTGTTTGGTGAGCTCTTATTGTGTGTAGCTTTGTGACATGCTGCTAGATGCTCTGTTGGCTGCTCATCTTCTGCTTCTAGTACCAACTACAGCTTCTAGTACCAACTACAGCAGTAGAGGGATGCAGAGGTAGTGTGCCTTTCTTCTGCCAGTGTTTAACTCATGTGGGAAGTGCATAATAGCATATTTTTCTTTGTTTTTTTTGTGTCTCACATCAAGCACACCACATCTAAAACCATGTACTGCAGCAGCTTGTACCAAGGAGCAGCAGATGACGACTTAAATTAGCAGGCAACAACAGGCCATCTAGCAGCATGCCACAAAACAATACACAAAAAAGCTCACCAAGGAATAGCACAAGGTTACAAGAGGATGGTATTAATGAAATTAATAGAAAACAAACACATGCACAAAACAGTTTCACAAATCAAGGAGTACTTCCTTTTTAGTGTATTAATTAAACATATATGTGTATTTCATGGAGCAAAGCAGTTCTTAGTTATCTGCTTATCTTATATACTCTATAAACAATCTAATCAGAAACATACCCTGTGAGGGACTTCTGACAAGTTTCCAGTTGCTGCAATAAATGTGGAAGGAGCTCCCCTAATGCTTCATTGCCACAACAGCAGTCTATAACATTTGGTGTTTCATGTGCTTTTCCCATAATCTGTACCCATGTCTTGTCAATGCCCTAAAACAAACACAAAAGGAGAAAATACTAAATATTAGAATGAAACATTTCATTATTGTAATAACTAGAGCTCGGATTTTTGTGACATATCATATTTTCCCAGGGGCTGGTTTTCTGTTAGTTGTTAGTTAGTTTAAGCACGTTTCTTGGTGTTTTGAAATCAATAACACTGTTTTTATTGATCATATAAATGCATATTTCTACTATATTTTCGGTTTAGGGCATATTATGGCTTAAAAGTGTGGAATAGGGCATATTATGGCCCAAAAGTGTGGAATAAAAACATATTTTCATGTTTAACACACAGTATTTCAAGTGTTTAAAAATAAATTCCTGGCTAGTTTCACAAACTTATCTAAACGAAGGATATTTTTTTCAGTTTGTTTTATACCTTGGTTGGAAAATAACCAACGGTGTATTTTTCCTGGACGTGTTTTAAAAAATACACAGTGAAATTGTTTTCCAATTGTTCGTTTCGTTGTCCGCAATCGGCTTAAACATTGTTAGGCTATTGTTCATTCCTTATCGTTAGCTGTTCTGCCCTCCCCTCCCCTTCTATACACGGCAACCAGACAGCATTGGAAGTGTACATTATTTTCAGTGAGGGAGCGTATCAGTGCCAAGGAAGGGGAGGAAGGAATCCTGTCATTTAGAGTTTGAGTTCGCAGTGCATACAGAGACCATTTTTGATCCAGAAAATAGGGGAACAAATTTTGCAGGTAATGCGTACATTGTTATAATTTCAAGATGCCGAAAGTGAAATGCTCAGAGAGTGTGAAATTAAAAAGTTTTGTGAGAGAGTTTTGTGAAAAGTTTTTCAGTACTGATGGCCGAATTTTATTTTGTAAATTGTGTTTCATATATTTTTTAAATGTCAGTCATTTTAAATTTTACATATATCCTATTCATCATATTTTCAGTTTTTAAGGTCATATTTTGCTCATTTTAAGGACATAAGCATGCATATTACAGAAGTTTTTAAGTCATAAAAATCCGAACCTAGAAATAACATATAAAATACAGCTCTTTACATTTTATGAATATGAATTATTAAGTGATGTCTACTTGAGTATTGAGTATTGAAAATGGCTTTAATTCTTATGAGCACCTATGTAGCAAAAAGTTTATTTTATTTTTGTAAACCCACTTATGCTGATGTAGGCTAACTGAGACTCGATCTAAGTTTAAAGTGTACTGTGCAATGTACCTCTGCCAAGAATCAAACCTTGGGCCCACGATTACAAGGAGATTACATAGCCAGAAACATCCATAATACAAACTTTGTGCTTGCACAAGTTTCTTTATAAACTGCAAAGAAAGAAAGAAAGAAAGAAAGAAAGAAAGAAAGAAAGAAAGAAAGAGAGAGAGAGAGAGAGAGAGAGAGAGAGAGAGAGAGAGAGAGAGAGAGAGAGAGAGAGAGAGAGAGAGAGAGAGAGAGAGAGAGAGAGAGAGAGAGAGAGAGAGAGAGAGAGAGAGAGAGAGAGAGAGAGAGAGAGAGAGAGAGAGAGAGAGAGAGAGAGAGAGAGAGAGAGAGAGAGAGAGAGAGAGAGAGAGAGAGAGAGAGAGAGAGAGAGAGAGAGAGAGAGAGAGAGAGAGAGAGAGAGAGAGAGAGAGAGAGAGAGAGAGAGAGAGAGAGAGAGAGAGAGAGAGAGAGAGAGAGAGAGAGAGAGAGAGAGAGAGAGAGAGAGAGAGAGAGAGAGAGAGAGAGAGAGAGAGAGAGAGAGAGAGAGAGAGAAGAGAGAGAGAGAGAGAGAGAGAGAGAGAGAGAGAAAGAAAGAAAATCGACATTAGATAAATTAAATGCTCTCATAAAATGTTATGCATGTGCAAAATATCCAACAACAAATTTACAATTTACTTAGCAGTTGTAAATAATAACAAAACAAATAACTACCTGAAATTTCTTGGCTTCAGCAGGCAACTGCTTCGCAATGTCACCACCCACAAACACAGCCTCCAGGTACACCCACAAGTTTTGAGTAATAAGCCAATATTCTAGAATTTCTGCAGCACTGGTCAATCTCGAAACCCAGAGTTGAATGCTCTTCTTGAAAGGAGCATTGTACCTACACAAAAATAGTTACATGTAGCTAATAGTTCACATCCAATAGATATAAATGAACATGAACTTACTTTGCTTAATTACCATATAGCAAACAAAGTAAACAGAATTTTTTTTAACTACAACTACAGTCTGTCCCAGGAGTCTGTGGAGCAACAACGCTGTGCATAATGGTAGAGAAGGGGAGAAAGCAAGTAGGCAGAGTGAAGCAGCACTGTTTCCCTCTCCATGCAATTACCTTCCTTCTCACCTTTGCCTCACCATCAGCCGTAGACTCAACAAATTCATAACCATAGTGTACAGAAAACCAAATGCAGGCAACCAATATATCCATCACTTTCCATCCACATCTAGCCAAAGGCTAATGTGTGGCTGAACTTTTACTAAAGAGCCTGTTCCTACTGCTGTACAGAAGAAGACCTAAGGGAAGAGCTAGCCACAGAACAAGCCCTGACACTGAGTCCCAACTCTCCACTTGGTGTAGTAAGGCAGAAATGCAAGTCAGACAACCTATACCCTACCACAACCAACTCCCAACATGAACAAAAAGTGGTTTACCTTCCCATGTCATCCCACCACATCCGAAGCCCTTCTTCCATCAATGAAAGAACCCACCGCTGGACTTACTAAGCAGATCAGATACAAACGCCTGCCATTATCCACTTCCCTCACAAATTAAGCATTGGCAGCAGACTAGTACACAATGTGTGGATTCCCCTATCACAGCAGTTAACCCCAAGGAACAGTAGACAACATGAGCGCAGGCAGGCAGACACCAACAGTGCACCTAGCAGCATTTGACAAAGTGAAAACAATAGAAGTATGCCAAGCAACACTGCAGCAAGTTCCAATGAGGATGGTAACAGCGGCCATTGAAATTAATACAATCATAATAATATTTAAAAAAAATAAGTTTTAAAGAGACTTTAGTACATCTATAAACCTGGTTATGAGAAAGCTTACACCACATGGTACCCAGTACTTTTGAAGATTCCCATCAATAAAAAGCACACTTACACCAACCAATGCCCAACACTCATGGCAAAAACTATGACAACATGCAGAACAGCACAGTCTAACACTACAGGAAAGTGATACCATGAGTTAAAGAAGCCAACAGACATTGAAGGCATTTGGTCTTCAAAAGGAAAAGGTTTTCAAAGACCAACATGAGAATTGAAAATATCTTACATCTTGGTACACCTATTATATATGCCGCACTACATCATGAACAGTGCATACCCTGGATACTTCATAAATCATCTTTGTCTAGCTGCACCATAAAGAAGTATTGTATTCATTGAATACATTATTGTGGAGATTTAAAAACCCAACCCTGCCCTTGCAAAGAATGAGGAAGCTAATGTTACATAATTTTGCAGCTAAATCCTACAAACAAATAGTTTAGAAGCAATTAATGTTATTTACAATGTTGGGGAGAAACACAGTACTGGAAGGAGACAATGCCATCAAAATATGAATAAAGGCATAAATTGTGTGCGTCTCAGCATGCTCGCAAAATTCAAAGAGGAGGTAATAAATACCTGTTTGACAACAAGGAACCAAGCACCATCAAGCTATCCTCTGACAACGCAATAATTTCCTGCGTCTCTGTTCCTTTCAGAAGCAACTCTCCTCTACTCTTGAAAGCGGAAAATGATAGTTCCACCGTGGCCCAGTCAGCAATCACTTGTTTTAATTTTGCCTCTATGTCCTTTTCTTTCACTGCACTTATGCATATATCCTGCAAGAAATCAGGTTAATTTCTTAAAATAATTACCTTTAAAACTGCCACAAAAGGAAAAACAATCGATGAGATACTTATGTGTTTGTTTCCCTAATTTCTAGACAGGAATTATACACATGACAAATTATATTTATGTGTTATAACTAGACGTCGGATTTTAGGTTTTTAACCTATTTTTCCTTTGCAGGTAAATAAGAAATAACAAGTTATATCTGCTTTTCATAAAAAAAAAAAACTGACAGTTTTATAGTGTCTAAAATAACCTATTTTGCTTGTTAGGACCTATTTTAGGTTTATGTGCCTAAATTAAACCTTTTTTTAGGTTTTACAGGATTTTTATATCTCACAGAGGTATTTACTAGGTTTGGTGGCAAAATAATTCAATGACTGGCATGTTTGAAACATGTTTTCTGTCGATTTCCCTCCCTCCAAGTATATGATGTTTATCAAAGATTTAAACGAAATAAAAATGTCTGACGTCACTTTTACCTGCCAGTGACGGCAAAAGGGGACATTTCCCCCCTACTTTTTACCACTGCACTATAGACTCTTAATGCTAAGCCTTGCCTACTAAGATAAAGTAAACTGTCCTTGCCCCCCCCCCCTCCCCATTCTCAGTTTTGGCACCAAATCGTCTCTACTGCATGCACAGTTCCAAGTGCAAACTTCTGATCTGTGTGGCCTTGCTCACTTTCGCGTCAGTTTGGTCCTTTCTTGCATTCACGCCTTGTGAAGTAATATTTCAGCATTCAAATTAGCACTACTGACTATGTTTCTGTTGAAAGATAATTTTCAGCACATGAAATGATCCTCACAGACAAAAGGTGGAGTTTGAGTGTGGATAACGCAAAAAGATTCATGGTGGTTACTAGGACCATGATAAAATTCAAGTATAATTCCTGGTTTTCAAGGTGAACTTTCCAAAAATTCAAGGATACGAGGAGATGTTTTCTCTATTCCAACCTTACGTATTACCGACTCTCACCCTCCCTTCCATACACAACAATATTGACAATATAAAGGGTTTGTATGATTCCAATGTAACAAAAAATTTACCTAATCAACTTGGCTCAGTCGGTAACGTGTCTGACTACCATGCTCAAGGTCCCAGGTTCGATCCCCGGCCGGTTCAAATCCGGGAACTTTTCTAACGTTGGAAGCAGCCCCGGCGCCCACCCAGCGTCGAATGACATGGGTACCTGGGGGAAACCCTGGGGGGTAAAGACGGTCAGGGGTGTGATGCTGAACACATCACCCCCACTCATGACTGGATCAAGAAAGTGTGGGGCGTTACCCCCACACCCCTTATACGCCTTCATGGTGTGGTGCTAAGCACAGGGGAGCACTTTTACCTTTTTTACTTCAAGATATATTATTTTGTAATAATCTTTTGTTTGTCAGATAGATTGTTCTGTATAAGACACTAACAAAGTAAATGGATTGAGAAAATTTTGTTTTATTTTCTGTGTAGCTTTCTTTTTCATCCTCAAAAAAATGAATGAAATAAAAGCTAAACTGAGAGAAACTTGCCTCAGGGCATTTATAAACATGTATAAATTTAATGGGATATGGATTAATAAAAGTTGCAATTTTTCACATCTACGGAGAACAAAATGGAATAGAGAAAACATCCGCTTGTACCTTATTTCACATCTTGCCAAAATTCATGAACCAATAATTCACGCATAATTTTCGGTGCCAAAAATTCACGTGTAATTCTTGGAATTCAAGGAATTCCAAGTGAGTAGCCACCCTGATATTGTGCAGCAAATTATACATACGTAATTCATTTTCATATCAACAAGTAACTTTTTCTAACAGCACAAGTGCAGTATTATAATAATTTGTAGATAATTTTGAAAATGATATAAAGAAATTAAAATTAGTTTAGAAAATTAATATTTGGATATTACGGTTCTTGTGAAATTTTTAACGATTGTATCTAATCAGTATTTTTCGGGAATTTTGTACCAAATTAAGTCTTTTTGCAACCTATTTCAGGATTTTTCGAGCCTACTTTAAGGTTTTTAGAACCTATTTTAGGATTTTTAGAACCTATTTTAGGAACCTAAAAGCACACTTTTTAGAACCTAAAAATCCAAGGTCTAGTCATAACTTTAACATTACAGGGAACAAACAAATGTAAAATATCATATTGTGTGGACAGTTTTATACTGGAACGTTAACTGACATAGAAGTATAATGCAAGCAATTAAAAGGCATCATATAATTGAAATATTACTGAAAATAGTGGCTTGACTAGAGTCTAAGAAACTACTTATATTAGGATACATGCTAGAGGGAATAAAAAACACGGTTGATAATTAGAAGACATGAGTGAGTACTAAAAAGATTTCCACGAAAACTTACTTGTAAATGTTCTATTAATTTCGGTAGCCTCTGCCACCATCCACTTGGGAAACTCGATGCTTCACTGTTGGGTTGACTTCCAGTTCCAGTTGTTTCCTCGCTAACCCTTAGGAGCGCTGGTTTAACCAGTTCATCTTCTGCATGTGATAGGTTTGAGTTGTTGCAAAAGCGGGAGCCAAACATGATGTGCCTGACCACTGTCGATATTCAGCTCATGCAGAAAGTGCATAATTGCATGCGTCTCTTTAAGTTTTGTGTCAATCATTGTGTGCACTGTTTGCCTAACTGAAACTTTTTTGATCCTGTGGTTGTTAAACTTGAGGTGCTTTACTAGTCCAGTAGTTCGTTGGGATTTTTTATATTAAGAATTGTGATATGTAGGATTTTTAAAAAGTGTAAATTATCACTTAAAATTCATTGCTAGGAAAGTAACAGATGTACACACAGTAATTCAAGGATCACAATTACAGTGGAACCTAGATTATTTTATGTTTTTCAGGGGACCAAGCTGAAAAAACAAAAAAATACGGGAAAAAGTAAAATTGAGAAAACATTTATAACATTTTGCCATGTTGGGTCCATCAAGATTGAATGTATAATGTAGGAAAATGTATAATCAGGGAACGTAAAATCGGGATTCCACTGTATTTACTAATTTCTGAAAGTAGGGAAAAAACTACATACCTCAACTTCATCTTTATGTTTCAGCAAAGGTGCTTCCATAACATTACGCAGGAGAAAATTAGGGGAGTCAATTTCAAACTGAAACTTCGTAGCAGCACCTATTCTTTCCCAGTGTCTGTCTTTCATTGCCTTATTTGACATCATTTCAAGCAAAGGGCAAGTTTCGTTGAAGTCATCAATCTTCTTCTTAAGATCTAAATAAGCCTGCCATTCCATCATTCCCTTTGGAAGCTTCTTGCATCTAAAAATGGAGCAGAAAGCAAAACAAATATTAAGTAAAATTTAAGTGAAGAATTGAGAGCTACCACATAGATGATTCATTAGGATTCTCACGTTACTGTAAGTGGGTACGGGTTTGATCCAGTGCTCAAAAATGTCACTGTTGACCCAGGATTGTGAGGATAATGAAGGAGCTTGTGACGTTCACTAGTCAATCATTTGCACGATTACATTTCGTTCATAAATATTTGAAACTAAAACGCGAAGGTGAAGGTACAACTTCTATGGGTCTATATATTAGTGAAATAACTGAGAAATATGCAGTTCACTATTACCTATATTTCCATTTTTTCAGACACACTACCACACAATGACTATTGATTCTCGTTGCTATAGCAACGTTAGAATTCCAAATATCTCGTTTATACAGCGTATAGCGCAATAAATAACATAAAACATAATTAACGTAGTACAAAGTAAAAAAAAAAGTAAAGTGTTCCCCTGTGCTTAGCACCACGCCATGAAGGCGTATAGGGGGTGTGGGGGTAACGCCACACACTTTCTTGATCCGGTCGTGAGTGGGGGTGATGTGATCAGCATCACGCCCCTGACCGCCTTTACCCCCCAGGGTTTCCCCCAGGTACCCATGTTATTCGACGCTGGGTGGGCGCCGGGGCCGCTTCCATCGTTAGAAAAGTTCCCGGATTTGAACCGGCCGGGGATCGAACCCGGGACCTTTAGCATGGTAGTCAGACGCGTTACCGACTGAGCCACCGCGGCCAACAAAGTACAATGTACAAAGTAATTATTATACATTTTTTTTGAACAGTTAATATAAAGTGATTTGTATAATATGAAATTAATAATTTCAATAAACATACAATTATATTGTGCGGATTCACAGGACCGTCACAACATTCCCCTCCTCCGGGAAAATGAAAACTACCAAACAGCGAGGAGGAGTTTTCATTTACAAATCAGTCCGTTGTTTATCAACATAACTAAAACAAAGTTACAAATGGACAATATTATCTGACATTCGACAACAACATGCACATAAACAGATTTGTGCCTAACAGGTAATAACAAATCAGAACATAATACAACATTCAATTGTACAATATGATAAACAGAATGGTTTCCCTTTTCCAGTATCTACTCTCATAAATTTAATTCTCAGACAAGAGTTGATTCCTCTTTTCTTCCGAACAGTTAAACACTCGAAGATTTGAAAAGTTCACCTTGTCATAATATTGCTGGTTCATTGTGTAAAGAATTGCATTATTGTCCTTAATTTCCTTGACAAGGAATGGCCCAATATACAAGTTGAACAATTTATGAATCTGGCTGTTAATTTTGGAACTAACTTGCCTATTTTTTATCATAACCAAATCTCCTGTTTGAAGTTTCATCGAGTTCAATGCATTCTTAATCTTCCTGCTACTTCTAGATTGTCTAGTCCTGATTTCTGCTAAAAACAATTTGCGTTTCCATGGCAAAGATTTAATTTGTTCTGGCCAGCTGATTTCTTCAAATATTGAGTCCTTCATATCTTCATGTAAGAAAAGTTCACTAGGAGATAATCCGGTAACTGAAGAGCATGAATGATTTAATAACTGAATAATAGAATTTATTTTTGGATACCAACTGGTGTGATTATCATTGCAGAATAATCGCAGTAATCTAACAATCTCCTTATTGTACCTCTCAATAGGATTAGATTTCGGATTGTATGTAGTGGTAGTAATATGCTTAATTTTTCTTGAATCCATGTAGGCTTTCCACGCATTTGATGTAAATTGGCTTCCACAATCTGATAATAATACATTACACACAGGGTAATGTTTAAAATATTGTTCTTCAAAACGATTGATAATTTCCCTGGCAGTCGCTTTCCTTAACGGATAAATCATAACAAACTTTGACATAACGTCTACAATTGTGAGGAGATATTCATATGTACGTGATCTTGGTAATTTTCCGATTAAATCAATAGAGAGGAAATCGTGAGGTTGGTGAGAAACGACGTGATATTCATCTCTCCGCAACGGCCGATCTACAATCTTTGTTCGTGCACATTCTAAGCAATCTTTCAGGTAATTTCTAATTGATTTCCTCATGTACGGCCAAAAATATGCCCTTCTACAAGCTGATAAAACCTTCTGATAACCAAAATGTCCATTTAAATCATGCATTTTGTGCAATACCAAAGGTATAAGCTCACGTGGCACTACAAGTTTACAAATTTCTTCTGAATTGGGTTTATATAAAAGAATTTTGTCGTGAAGAAGATACTTTGAAAAGTCTTTATCAGTTGTACTATTTTCCAGGTGAGAAATTATATTATTACATTTTTCATCTGCTCGTTGAGCTTTTAGCCAAATAGAAGAAGTACCATCTTGTGAATCTTCCACAATTACTTGATTGATATATAATTTATCATCAAGTGCACAATAAGTAGTACAAGGCGGAAATCTGCTCAACGTATCAGCAATATTATTCGAAACTCCTGGGACATGATATAACGTGAAATCAAAACACTGCAGTTTGAGAGCCCATCTCGTAAGACGAGAATTAAGTGATTGTGCAGTTTTAAGCCAAGACAACGACTTATGATCTGAATATAAGTTGAAATCAGTTCCTTTAAGATATATAGCAAATTTCTCCAGAGCAAATAATATAGCTAAACATTCCAATTCGTGTGTACTATATGTAATCTCTGCTCCTCTAAGAGCACGACTGCCATATTGTATGACACGAATTTCATCATTATCAACTTGCCAAAGTACACAACCCAATCCTTTCTGGCTTGCATCAACAGAAACACAAAACCTCAACTCAAAGTCGGGTTGACTCAATGCTGGTGCTGAAATTAGAGCATTCTTTTATAACAAGAAAGCTTCTTGACACTGAGGTGTCCAATAAAATGGCACATTCTTGCATAAAAGATGATATAATGGACTAGCGATATCTGAAAATCCCTGTATAAAATGATTCCTCCAATTTGCCAGTCCTAAAAATTTGCGAAGTGACTTTTTGTTTTGAGGAACAGGAAACTGTAGAATAGCTGAGTCTTTATCATGATCGACCTTAATCTCAGAACCAGACACCACATGACCCAAAAACTTAATTTCCGTTTGGAAAAAATTGCATTTGGCAAATTTTATGGACATGTTCGTCTTCTGCAATGCCTGTAGAACATAATCAAGATGTTCAAAATGTTTCTCTATTGTTGGGCTAAATATTAAACTGTCATCCACATATATCATCAGAAATGAATGAGTCTCTGGTCCAAACACTTTATTCATTCTCTCAACAAAAACAGAAACAGCTGATTTTATACCAAATGGCAAGTAACAAAACACGTGCTGTCGTCCTCGATACGAAAAAGCTGTGTACTTATATGAGTCGGTCGTAAGTGGTATTTGAAAATATCCACAGGAGAGATCAATCGAAGAAAAATATCTTGCACCCTTAAAATGTTGAAGTAGCTCGTTTATCGGTTCAACATGGGTAAGTGGTGAAATTACATGTTGGTTTAGGCGACGAAAATCCACCACTGGACGCCACTCACCGTTAGATTTTGGTACGATATGTACAGGATTTAAATAAGGCGAAGACATCTCTTTAATTATTCCCCAGGCTTTCCATTTTTCTAGTTCCCTTTCTAACGATGCTCTTTTGGCGAACGGTACCGGATATATAGGTGCCTTAATTGGTTCCTTTGTGTCTAGTTCAATTTGATAAGGTTCTACGAATGCAGATCGGGGTCGATCAGAAAACAACCTATGATATTCTATTATTAGATTCTCAAGCTGAGACTGCTGCTCCGTGCTGAGTGATTCACACGACCGTACCTTCGTCGTGATCTGATCTAGAGAAACGATAAGTAAATTTTCTGCTTCTTCGACTATAGTAACTTCCTGCATCTGGCAGCGATCCCTATCAGTTGTGCTTTTGCTAGAGTTAAATGGCTGAACTAGTTCGGAACCAGTAGACGCCATCAAACTAATTTCGTTTCTTCTAAAATCGAGTACAGCTTTGTATTGCCTTAAAAATGGTATTCCGAGAATTAATTCAGCATGCAGTTGCTTCAATACAAACATCTCCAAAGAAAAAACTTCCGAGTTAATTGAAATACTTATAATCTTCCGACCAGCAACACGAAACTTCTGATGTCCTGCAAACGGCAATAACTTAAGTTGATCCACGGTATCCAGTTTGGCACTCGGAATGATTGATTTTATACTGCACCATAATTCATAACTGACTAAATTACACTGGCTTCCACTGTCGATGACACACTGTATTGTAATACCGCAAACTGTTCCTGTGATCAGAGGTTGATCAGTAATAGGAGTAGGTATGCCAGTATCATTTAAAGTCCAAGTAGGTTCATCTTCGTACCAATCTAACTGGAAAAATATTGAAAGTGGATAACAATGATCAACTTCAGATAAAACGGAATTACTTAATACAGCATACTGATAAGTTGTGCTTATATTATCACTACGATATGATTTAGACGGACCCTCCATTATGTTAGTGCGAGCAAACTGGTCCACGTTCACCCGCGACGTTCGTTTAATGTTGCTTCAGGGGCAGAAGAAATGAACTGTTTACAAGAAGTTTCTCTTGGATCGAAAGATGGAGCATTTTCATTCAATGGAGTATTCGCCACTGCAGTTGCATTGCAACTGTTTCCCGTTGACAACTGAGAAGACGAATATCCGCAATTGGCACATACACTGCACGGTTGGAATGAGTGGAAATTATTGTTAGGGAACTGAGAGTTAGGATGCAGTGTAAATTGCTGTTGTTCTTGCTCGTTTCTGGCATTGAAACTGTTGCTCATAAATCTACCATTATTGTTGAAGTATCGAGAGCTTTGTGGACTTCTATTTTGCCGGAAATTTTGAGTTCCTGCACCATTACGTCTGTAACGATTATATGGTCTGTTAGTTAGGTTAGGCTTCCCAAAATTATTATTTCTATTAAATATCATCGTCTTCTGGCTGGAGTTTGATTGTTGGTTTTCAGCAACAAACGGAACATCTGTACGTGGAATCTTAATTCTTTTATTTTCATCGCTAGAAGAAACAAAATGAACACTATCATTAGGTCTTACGTTACGTCTTGAACCTTGATTTCCATTAGGTTCATCATCGTTCACAAACGATGAACTTTTAGCAACACTTTGAACTCTCAGTTTTGCCCTTGCACTATTATTGTCGGTAAAACTTTTAGAATTATTCCCATCATGTCGGAAATTTTTTTCACGTACATTATCATGAACACTAAAACTCTTGTTCGATCTTGAATTCACTAAATCCAACCTCTTTAGTAACGCAATTACATCATCCATTTTAACTAGTCTAGCAGCTAATATTGTTTGTGCAATAGATGTGGGCAACTGATTGATTAAAATGTCAATAACTTCTGCATCATTCGGACGATCAACTAAATTATAATATGCTGAATGCGTACGAATAGCAAAAACTTCCATACTACTCGTCGATTTAGGATCATATTTACGACTTCTAAGTTCAGATAATTGAGCCTGAGTTAACGAATAAGACGTGTAGTGATTCAGAAATTCGTCAACAAACTGTTTGTACGATGTAAACGAATCGACATGAGTATTATACCAACCTTCTGCAGGTCCTTAGAAACAATTAGTAATACATTCAAGCCTTTGCATGTCAGGAACTTGCAGTAAGTCTAAGTAGGACGATAAAGTTTTAATAAACTTACGTGGGCTTGATTTTTCAGGATCTCCAGAATATTTAGGAAGAACAGTAAGTTCATTCAATCTTACCAACCGTCGAGGTTCTTGAGTAAACGAACGCACACAATTGTCAGGATAATCACATCGATGATTCTGCGGGTTTGATGACTTTTGGTTAACTTGCCTTCTTCTTTCCTGCCCAGAACCATCAGAATATAAAGAACGGGTTGATTGACATAACTTGTTAGTATTACTAGCTCTCATGCGATTATTTCTAGAACGTTTGTGTCTTTGTGAAGCAATGCGATTGTGTTCGTCATCAGAAACATCACACGCTGAAGAATTAGATGATTTAGGAGAGGTTAGGTTCCGTGCAGGAATACCAGGTTGACAGTTACCATTCACATGAGAACTGTAAACTTGTACAGGATTACTTGAGTCAACATTAGTCGAAATATTTGATGTTAACTTAGTAATCTTTTCCTCACATGCTTCTACGCGCTTCGTTATTTCGTCCTTGCTCACAACGACTTCAAGTCTATGAACTTGCCGAGACAACCCTGAAACATTGTTCTGGCATTCTGTAATCTGATTATTCAATCCAGCAAGTTTATCAGAATTCTCTGCACAAGTAGTGTTGACTTCCTCGATTTTCACTGTTAGTCCTTGCACTTCTCTTTCCATTTCCTGATGTAATGAACGTGTTGCTAATTTGCAGGACTCGGCAACTTCAGCTAATTCCTTCCGTAACGATGTACTCAATTCGTGGAAGTCAAGGTTGAGTAGTTGCTGTGAATTTTGAATTTCCTGTTGAGATTCCCTGATTTTTGTAAACTCAATCTGTTGAGACTCTTGAGTTTCCCTCATTTTTGTAAACTCAAGCTGTTGAGACTCTTGAGTTTGCCTCATAGAATCTTGAGTTTCCCTCATTTTTGTAAATTCAAGCTTTTGTGTTTCCCTCATTTTTGTAAATTCCACCTGTTGTGACTCGCTGATTTTCCTTAACTCTGCAAGTAGATCAAACATTTGAAAAGGAACATTACTTTGCCCCATTGACGTCTCTGCCAACACAGAAGGACGAATGTCAATTTCTTTAACATTCTCTTTACTTCTTTTCCATTGCACGAAAGCTTCAATACTGAACGGGTCATAAGATGGATCACAATCTTTACAGAAATAATTTTCATTTAACTGGTATAACTCCCAATGCTTATCTGACAAACCCAAACATTGTAAATGATACCAACGGCCACAATTTTCACAAGCTACCAACCTTTCCTTATCGGGATCTTTGCAGCACTTCACCATATTTATGGCACCATTCTTATTTTGTAATTCATCAGGATCGTCACCACAATTGATAGATCTTGCTGTAAGACTTGTTTTGGATCTCAGATTATAAGGATTACTTGATGCGTACATAATAGAAATTTATGTACAAACTAGATTCACGAAAACAATGGTGTAACTTAACACATACGCAAAACACATCACTTAAGATCGTGCTGATAACGTTCCACAATACTGGACCACCAATTATACTGTGACGTTCACTAGTCAATCATTTGCACGATTACATTTTGTTCATAAATATTTGAAACTAAAACGCGAAGGTGAAGGTACAACTTCTATGGGTCTATATATTAGTGAAATAACTGAGAAATATGCAGTTCACTATTACCTATATTTCCATTTTTTCAGACACACTACCACACAATGACTATTGATTCTCGTTGCTATAGCAACGTTAGAATTCCAAATATCTCGTTTATACAGCGTATAGCGCAATAAATAACATAAAACATAATTAACGTAGTACAAAGTAATTATTATACATTTTTTTTGAACAGTTAATATAAAGTGATTTGTATAATATGAAATTAATAATTTCAATAAACATACAATTATATTGTGCGGATTCACAGGACCGTCACAAGCTACTCAAAAAGAAGGCATGATCATGGTGCAGAAAGCCAGAGAACAATGGTGATAGGTAGAAGCATAGATATTTTGTTTTTGATGAAACACGAAATGTGAAATAACACACTGTAATGTTCATTTTTCATGTTTTGAAGGTGAGAAGTGCATTTTCCAATCATATTTTGTCACGAAATAATGCAAAATGAACTGCAAAATAAGCTCTAAAACATGAAACAAAGAGTTTATTTACAGACACAACACTTTCTGAAGTCAGAATTATCCTGTGAGTTATGCAATTCATGGAACATTTAATAATATTTACAGCAGAATTAACTTGAGAAGAAAAAATTGAAGAATAAACTTAATACTCTGACAACTACATAAATGTAGTATTGGAAGGGAAATCTTAATTTGTGTAAAAAGTGTAGTTTTTAAAATCAAACTTAGTTATATTTACCATTTTAACACCGAAATGCCATTTTATATACAGTACTGCTTCTGATCCTGAAATGTGCCCAGTTTTGGTATCGAAATCTTTATCTTTTATCACATAAATATGTGGCTCTAGTGATAGGACTCAATGTGCTGATCAGATGTCACCCAATGAAAAGTTGCTTGGTATATCCTGGTCCTCAAAGTGCTGTTGAAATTGTATTGGCTTATTTGAAAAGTTATGGAAATAGTAGAATGTCCAGGGACTGAACATGAATCTTGGCATTCTGTTGTGGTGAGGTCAGAGCTTGGTGTGCTAGCTCAGTGATCATGTGTCAGTATGGAATTCTAGGGATCCGTATTCAGTTCCGGATCCGTATTCAGTTCCTGATGGAGCAACTGCTTTTGTTAAGTTTTCAGTTTGGTGTTTCTACCTCAAATTATGGTGGTACATTTATTATTCATTTTCAGGGGTAAAAAAGGTAAAGGTAAAGTGTTTCCCTGTGCTTAGCACCATGCCATGAAGGCGTATATATATTTTTCAGGGGACTGAGGCTAAAGACCTTACAAAGCTAGAAAACTTATAGTCTGGGAAGTATTGCTATATTGGGACCAGGAAGATAAAGTAGGAAAATATAACAGTATTATGATTGTATAGTCAAGCAATTCTGAGCCCCAACTGGTTTCCTTCACATGTGTACCTAGAAGGTATGTGTGGAAGGTGGTCAGATAAGATTACCGAGCCCAAGCCAAGAACATGCAGAGTCTTATATATTCAAATTATCTGTTCGCATTGATGGTAAAGTGTAAGTAGAAAGGGGAACCTTTGCAAGCACAAAAAAATGTTTACATTGTGTATAACATAACTCCCAATTATGAATAACTATTCTGATCACACAAACACACAAAAAAAAAATCTAACAATCTCAGACACCACATAAAGAAGGCTAGAAAGAAAAAAACCTGAATGGCACACATTTTAGATACATACACGAAGTATTCTGCACTACAATTTTCATAATTCATGCTGGTAACAAACATTTCAATTTCAGAACACACCTGTTTTGAAATTCCACCAATTCATTGTTTATTTTCTCAATATCAATCTCCACCCACGGAATGTCATAATACCCATCAATTGACTCCATCACAGTATTGTACAGGCCATACAGCTTCTGCAGTAAATTCAACTCCCTCTTTCGTTGAAGCAGGTTAGGGTATTCATTCACAGGGAGGCCAAATAGCTTTTCTCCTGCACTGTAGGTTACATATTTTCTCCATAGTTCATCAAATCTATTTTGAAATACAATTAACCTGAAATAAAGAGATTTAAAACAGATATACAAAATAAGGAAATAATCTTAAAAAATAAGGAAATGATCTAAGATAATGTAAAATAATACTGTATTTGTATTTTTATTATTTTAAGTGGGGTAACATATTTACGTGTTGTGAAGGTTACTCACTGTATAATATAATCTATACAAAATTTGTACAAAATAGTCTTACTTACGTGAGTGAGTATACCCCTTCCCTCAGGTTATTTTTCCTCTAGGCACAAATCAGTTAGGATCCTGTGCAAATGAGGTCTGACGGAGAATGGGGAACACCTTATAGCAGAATATTTAACTGGGGGGTTTTAATTGAATGGTGACCTGTTTTTAACAAGTGTTTTTCAACCAAACCTTTTAACCAAATCCTTTTAACACTCTTGACACAGCATAAAATGATTTGTGCCTAGAGAAAAAAGAACCTGAGGAAGGGGGCAGTCGAACCCCGAAACATAGTTTCGAAATTCTATACTCACTCACGTAAGTAAGACTATTTTGTACAAATTTTGTATAGATTTTAAGTGGGGTGTAAGGGTGACCTTTAGTGAAGACACCCAAACATGAACCTCTCTTCCACATAGTTCAGCCTAGACTGCATTCATGCAAACTAACAAGGCTCTGACATCCTTTGTGAGGCTCGCGTTGTGTCCTGTCCATGTGTGTGTGTGTTTTCATCAGTTTCATCTTATCACCTTTCATCCTCATCTTCACAATTTGCCAAGAGTGGCAAGAAAGCACAGTAAAATAAAGCAAAACAATCAATCAATCTTATTTCAAGTCACTTTTCTGCCTTCATAGCATAATTACAATATTGAGAATGAATTGTGATTAGATAAAATTGGTGAAGGAACACACAAATGGACACATATACCCAAACTGGGGCTCTAACCAGGTACGTGAATCGGGAGTTGAACACACAATGTACTCCACCACCAAGCACATGCAAAATAGTACTAGTTTCTTAGTTTTCATGCAGAAATCCACATATAATTCTTGTATACATACACGGTAAGCACTATACAGTAGAACCCTGATTTTACATTTTCCCACATTATACATTCAATCTTGATGGTTCCAAGCAAATTGTTCTAAAATTTTCCTCAATTTTACATTTTCCTGCATTTTAAGTTTTTTCAGCTTGGTCCCCTGAAAAAGTTTTCCTCACGAGAAGTTAAATGAAAATAATTCTTAGCTACTAATAAAAGCTACTCAGTTTCTGTACGTAGAACAAAGATCACATTACTAATAATATATAAAACAAGTCAAATCATTGCCCCCGAAGAAAAATCCTGCTCAAAGTAAAGATGGCATGAGATTAAAAGTACAGTAATTGATGTGGAGCAACAAAATCATACAACAATCCAAAAATATACAATACCTGTCACTAGCTTCTCGGGGAGTTATTCCAGGTATCATAGGGCCACCTGCTTCATAATCTTCATCGAATTCGGCAAGATTTTCCTGGAAGAATTTAACTGCATCAAGCAGTTCTAATTTGAATGGCTCCTGTATGAGAACTAAATCATTCTGAACTTTCTGCGACTATGGAAGACAAAAAAAATTGTTTACTTAAAGTTTCTGAACATAATCATAATTCAAATTTGACTAAAAAAATCAGTTTATGTTTTACTTCTTTTTAACCTTGCTTGTTATGAAATATAGATTGTCCTTTTTCTGCAATAGATTTTGCGGATGTTACATATGACACTTGTTTTTATTGAGTATGTGATGAATATTTTTCAAACACACTTCAAGTTTCTTTTTTTTTTTGTGTATTAGGAATGGACAGATTAATTGGTAGTCTTATTGGTTGATTGAATTGTTGTTTTAAGTCCACTTTATGCACTGATAGGCTAATCAGAACTGGAAAGTTTAATCCAAACCACTGTGCAATGTTCCTTCACCGGGTATTACAAGGCAACGATGTTACCACTACACCATCGAGGAGGCCCTACTCTTATTGGTATCATCTGATGTGGCTATATCAGTGTATCAGTAAACTATAATTTTCCAGATCAGATATTATACCAGGTGGTTATAATTAAAGTGACGGTGTTCAGAGTGGTACAGCACGGGCTGTAATGAGAGTGGCAGTCTGAAACTTCGTAGATATGCTAATGAAGCAATGCGCTCGCAAATTATGGAAAGAAAAAAGTTCCAATTCTCGCCACCAGGGTAAAAAATGGCACTGTAAGCATTCAAAACATGGAATTTTCCGTAACTCTGATGTCAAAGTCGGTGACATTACCTAACCATTGTGTGAGCTCCCTGGTTGTTGTTGGTGACGCTTGTTGCTTTTTTTCCTTTAGTGATGTGAATGTTCGCCGAACATTAAAAAGTTTGAATTTTTCCATGTGAAAAGCAATGGCTATTGCGAAGAAAGACCGTGCACTGCTAGTGAAGTTGTTTTACCAGAATGGGAGCAATAGCAACGCTGCACTGCGGAAATATCACCAACAGAAAGGGCTGAGAAGAGGGCCCATGTCAATTAATGTGCTGAAGAAGAAGATGAAGATGAAGAAATTTGAGGAAACAAGTGAATTAGGTGTTGCACCAGGGAGAGGAAGGCGGCCCATCCCCGTGGAAGTTGTGGACGAAGTTACTGTAGCTGACCATGCAGCACATGCTTCAACTTCTGTAACCAGTGTTAGAGCTGTGGCACGTGAATTGTCACTCACCTGGTCAACAGTTTGCAAGGTTTTGCAGTGCATTTTATGCTGGTATCCCTACAAGATTCAAACTGTGCACCAATTGAAACCCCAAGATATTCCACAACGCCGTGAGTTTGCCCATCAGTTTTTGGCACGCATGGAAGTGGATGACATGTGGCAGGGGAATATTCTGTGGACTGACGAGGTGCATTTTACTCTGGATGGTGCAGTGAATACTCAGAACTGTCGCATATGGGGTTCCACTCGTCCACATGTTGTGCAGGAACAACCACTGCACTCAGTTTACGTGACTGCTTGGTGTGGTTCACTAGCTCCTTCATTCTTGGTCTGTTTTTCTTTGAGGAGATGACACCTCGAGGGCCTGTTAGGTGTACAGTGACATCTGCACGTTATAGGGACCTTCTTGTGCAACACGTGATTCCAGCTTTGCAAGAACGGAACTGTGAACACACCACCATTTTCATGCAAGATGGGGCAACACCCCTGACTTTAATCCATGTGACTTCTGGCTGTGGGAATATTTAAAAGATTGGGTCTATCAGGGACATGTCCGGTCTCTGCCTGATCTGAAGGCTAGCATACAACGACATGTCGCTCAGATTTTGAGACATGCTGCAAGCAACCGTCGACCATGCCGTGTTACGAATGCAGCATGTTGCTGAATTGGGAGGCCACATTGAACAGTTCTTGTAACCATAGTTCCTAATAAACATGCCATAACCATTGTTCTCATGTGTTTGATCATTCCTGCCTTTTTCCTGTAACTATACCATGTTTTGACTGCTTACAGTGTCATTTTTACCCTGGTGGCGAGAATTGGAACTTTTTTCCCCGAGCACATTGCTTCATTAGCATATCTAAGAAGTTTCAGACTGCTACTCTCATTACAGCCCATGCTGTACCACTCTGAACACCGTCACTTTAATTATAACCACCTGGTATAAATAGCCTGTAATTTATTTCAAAATTATCATTTTTTATATTTTAGAATGAATATAAAGGTATAATTCATGTTTCCTTGTTTTATAAGGTAAATGTATAAATATGCAGTTTCATTTTCTAAGAAATAATATATTGTGGCCACCTCGTTACATACATTTTAAAAAAATGTTCTTCATGGAAAATTGGTGATCTTATATTAGGCACCTGGAATGTTCTGAGCCTTTACCGGCCTGGGGCATTTCAGTGTACAGTTAATGAGATAGTTAAGTATAAATTAGATGTAGTAGCTGTCATAATTTTGGAACAGGCTTTTTCATATATAATAGAATTATCTCGGCTCTTAAAACGGTAGAATTTATTGATGACAGGATATCATATGCAGTTTTAGAGGGTAGGTAGTGTAAAATTATTTTAATAAACATACATGCACAAACGGAAGATAAGGATGATAATACTAAACATGATTTTTATACAGAGTTAGAACAGGTCTTTGATAAATTTTCTCAGTATGATATGAAAATTCTGTTAGGTGACTGTAATGCACAGATTGGCAAAGAAGAGACATTTAAACACACGATTGGTAAAGAAAGTCTTCATGAATTAAGTAATGATAATGGTATAAGATTGATTACTTTTGCAACCTCAAAGAATTTAATTGTGAAAAGTACCACTTTTAAACATAAAGATACCCATAAATATTCCTGGTCTTCTCCAGATGGTAAAACTCATAATCAGATAGATCATATTCTCATTGATAAGAGAAGGCATACTAGTATAATTGACGTTCGTACACATAGAGGTGCTGACTGTGTCAGTGACCATTATTTAGTAATTGCTAAATTAAGAGAAAGACTCTCAGTGATAAATCATAAGCAACAAAATCTAAAAGTTCTAAAATTTGATACAGGAAAGTTTACTGATGAAAGAATTAAGAAAGATTACTAAATTAAACTGTCAAATAGAATTGATGTTTTGCAGGATTTAAATGATGATGAAAATATAAATGAAACAGACGTAAATAAGAATTGGGAGCACATACGTAATGCAATAGAATCAGCAGCTAAAGAAAGTATAGGATACCATAAACCAAGAAAAAGTAAGCCATGGTTTGATAATGAATGTCATAATCTAATAGAAATAAGAAATCAGGTTAGACTTAGGTGGTTAAATAACTCTGATGATACAAATCTAAACAGTTATAATAGAATAAAGCGAGAAGTTAACCGCACGTTTAGAAGTAAAAAAAGAGATTACTTGAAAAGCAAAATTAACGAAATTGAAACATACAGCAAAAATAAAAATATCAGAGATTTATATAAAGGTGTAAATGAATTTAGAAAGGGGTGCAACCTAAAGTAAACTTGATAAAAGATAAAGATGGTGATTTTCTAGCTGACCCAAGCGATATTCTAAATAGATGGAAGAACTACTTTAATGACCTTTTAAATGTCCATGTAGGAGATAAATCAGAAGTAAATGAAGTACACACAGCAGAACCTTTAGTTCCAGAACCTAACTTGACTGAAGTTAAAGATGCTATTAAAAGGCTAAAGAATAACAAAGCACCAGGCATTGATTTAATACCAGCTGAGTTAATTAAATATGGTGGAAATTCATTAATATGTCAAATTCATAAATTAATTTGTTTAATATGGAATAAAGAAGAAATCCCTCAACAGTGGAAAGAATCCATAATTGTTCCTGTGTTTAAAAAAGGTGATAAAATGAACTGCAATAATTACCGTGGAATTTCTCTACTCTCAACAACATATAAAATATTATCTAACATTCTTTTAACAAGACTAACCCCATATGCTAATGAAATTATAGGTGATTATCAATGTGGATTTAAACGTAACAGATCAACTACAGATCAAATTTTTCACATCAGACAGACACTTGAAAAAAAGTGGGAATATAATCAAAATGTCCATCAGCTATTCATTGATTTCAAAAAAGCATATGATTCGGTCAAAAGAGATAAATTATATAATATATTAGTAGAGTTTGGAATACCTAAGAAGCTTGTTAGTATGATAAAAATATGCACCAGTGAAACAGAAAGTAAAATTTGTGTGGGTATTAATATGTCTCACAAATTTACAATTCATGATGGGTTAAAACAAGGAGATGCATTATCTCCATTGCTCTTTAATTTTGCCTTAGAATATGCTGTTAGGAAGGTAAAAGAAACTAAAGAAGGACTAAAATTAAATGGTGTGACTCAGTTGTTAGCATATGCAGATGATGTAGACTTACTTGGGGATGATGTGAATACAATTAAGAATAATACTAAAATATTTTTCAAAACTGCTAAAGAGATAGGTTTGGAAGTTAACAAAGAGAAAACTAAATATATGCTTACAGCCCGTAACCAAGTGTTAGGTAATAATCAAAATCTAATTATTGATAACAACTCGTTTGAACCAGTTTCCAAATTCACATACTTAGGAGTAATATTAACAAATGAAAATTATATTAAAGAGGAAATAAAAAGTAGGCTTAATTCAGGAAATGCATGTTACTTCTCTCTTCATAAACTTTTGTCTTCTCGTTTAATATCTAAGAAACTAAAAGTTAAAATATACAAAACCGTAATTTTGCCTGTAGTATTATATGGATGTGAAACTTGGTCCCTTACATTTAAAGAGGAACATAAATTGAGAGTATTTGAAAATAAGATCCTTAGGAAAATCTTTGGACCTAAAAGGGATGAGGAGACAGGTGAGTGGAGAAGGTTACATAATTTAGAAGTACATAATTTGTATTCATGTCCAGATATTATTAGAATAATTAAATCAAGAAGACTTAGGTGGGCAGGCCATCTGGCACGAATGGGAGAGGACAGAGGAGTTTACAGGATTCTTGTTGGGAAACCTGATGGTAAGAGACCTGTAGGAAGGCCAAGACGAAGATGGAGGGACAACGTTGAGATGGACCTAAAGGAAATCGGTAGGGATGGAAAAGAGTATATAGAACTTGCTCAAGATAGGGAAAGATGGAAGGCCTGTGTTGCTGCAGCCATGAACCTTCGGGTTTAAGAAGGCTAGGGAGTTAGTTAGTTAGTTATATCAGGTACTGGTAGAATATCAGATACTGGCAAGCTTTATATTGGTACTTTATCAGTGTCAGCAAAAATTTCTTATTGGTCCACCTCTAATTTGAATTTTTCTTATTCTAGAATGTGTATCTTCCTCTTAAGGTTAATCGTGATGAAGAAGATGAATAATGGTGACACTCACAAAGAAACACCCAACCCCAGGCCAGGACTTGAGCCCTGAAACTTCGTTATTAGACCAAAAGTTAATATTCACATCTCTCAAACCAAGTAATGGCACAAAATAAGAATTTTCTGTTTCCTTTCAACATATGCAGTACTAATACAATATGCACACATTAAGTAATTTTTTTTGTAAGTGAAAATATATCTATTTTATGTCTCAAACGTAAGTTATCACCTCCTTCCTTCTAAAACAGTTCAGCCAATAAACTCATGGTATTACGAGTATTATAGTAGAGGAGTAAGTGTGAATCTTTCAACTTTTGTCAAGTGTTTGGGTAAATCAAAAATTTTACATGGCATAAGTAACATCTTAATCAAAACAACTATGCAAAAATAAATGGCACAAAAACTAGCAAAACTTAACAATATTACACTATGGAACGTTTAAATAATATGAAATAACATGGTAAATGCGGGACGGCGTAGGTTCGAATCCGGCTCTGGTCGGAATTTATTCGGCCTGCGTATAGGGCCGGTGGCAACCCACCATCGTGAGGAAATTGGGGAGCTCCGAGTGAGTGAGCGTAATCCGGTCACGGAGACCTACTGTAACGGCTGGGGATACGTCGGGCTGACCCCCCGACTATTCCAATACTGGTTGAAGATCTCCACGCTTAGAGGTGACGAAGGAAAGCGTGGGAGGGAGACCGGCAGTCGGTAGGTATGCCTAGGCCCTTCATGGGCTGTTGCGCAACGGATTATTAACATGGTAAATAAAGTAGCTGTGGAAAGAATAAAACATTGGTAGAATACGAACTGTCTCAGTGATGTTTTGTTCAGGTACATCTACCTCTCTCATTCTATCTTTATGCAAGACATATTATTTTTGCTAAATTTTATTGCATTTCTCAATCTCTGCACTTCACTACACCATATTAGCCACTATGCAGCTTTGTAGAAATTGCAACATTGAAATATGCCTTAATAGCTTCTTGAAAAGTGTAAATATTTTTTTTTCTGAATATGAAAATAATTCTGGGGAAAAATTTCCATTAAGAAGCTATTATTGTTAGTTCAACTTATGTGTGTTGAAAATCAATAAATAATGTTAAAATTTTATAATACCGTTTCATTCTGTTACTGCAAAAAAATTACACAGTCTTCAACCAATATTATAAAATTATGCTCCATTAATGTTATGGAAGAATTAAATCATGGATGCGATATTTTGAATTTTGTGCTTTCATTATTCACACATGGCTTTTAATTTTTTAGTGCCTATTTGCCTACCAATTTGATGAGAAATACTGGATACCATACATCCTCCATGCAAAAATAATAACAAAAAAACTCCAAGCCTCCATCTTTCCCATGCTACATTCTGAAAAAGGTAACTTACATTTGAGACACAGGGTTATTCTTGAATGCAATATGGATAGGATTGTTACGTACATTTGCAACAAGCTTTTGGAAGTTGTATCGCAGTGTATATACTTTCTCTGATTGCTCCTTTGGTACATCACAACCAAATCTGAGTAAGGTGGTATATGTCTCTTCTATTGGGAAAAGTGATGCATCGATTGAAATAAACTCTTCTCTTATTGTATCTAAGCAAGCCATTGCTCGCCTAACATCTTCCAAGTCTTTTATCGGACGCTCCAATATTGCCATGTTTTCCAAAATGAAATTAATAGTTTCATCCATCTTTTGCCTGTAATGTAGTTCTATGTATTTTGCCAGAAGAACTTTCCATGCCTTCGCTTCTACTTTTAAGCCCAACTTATACATGTCTGAAAATAAATAAATAATGAAGAAAAATCCGGACATGGCAACTGAATACATATGAAAAGTTATGTCAACAATATTCTAGGTATGAGTTGGGTTTGAGTTGGTGTTTTAAGTCCACTTTATGCACAGTAAGGCTAATTGGGACTGGACCTACAGTTTAAAGTGGGATCCGAACCACTTGTGCCTCCACCGGGTATCGAACCCGGGACCCCTTGATTACAAGGCTACCACTACGCCATGGGGGAGGCCCCCGTATTCTAGGTATGAGTCTGATTATTCAGTACTCTATCGGTACTAGCCAATATAGGTTTCTTGGGAAAAAACACTGATAAATTTAACAGATCTGAAATTTCTATTAATAGTCTAGAACCGAGTGCATAATTTTGAATTTGTTATTGTCTTTATGTACAGTATGGCTAGAAATAAAGTATACCAAAATGCATAACGTGTAGTTTTATTTAATTTGGTAAGTATAATGAAAAATGTTACCTCTATCACTGAATCAACACTTGTATGTATCAACAAAACAACAGGTACTGTACAAGCAACATTTGAACAGTCAGCAATGACAATAAAGTTAATATATTGTCATATTTAGATTTGAAATGGTTAGGCTAAGTTCAGAGTTCCACATTTGTGCAATAATAATAATAGTTTTGGTCATATGATTACTCCAAACTTATTCATATAATGCAATTAAATGTGTCTGAAATTACTATTTGAACTAATTTTAATAAATATGATGTTTAAAAAAAGCCAATTTGTACATCAGGACAAAATTATGTGCAATACTTTGCATTCATATTTATAACAGTTATTTTTTGACTGATAATATGATAAAACAATATCTTCAAACATATGTAATTGATTTGTTTGCTTTACTTTACTTCGCTTCTTGTGACACTTTTGGCTAATTTGCAAAGATGGATATGAGTGATGATATGATGAAATTGATGAATTGGCACTCACAAACATCCATGCCCATGCTCGGGACCCTTGGCATCGTAGTGCGATGTGCTAACCACTCTGCCACGGGGGCTGGCTAAAACATATGTGGTTTTTCAAAGAAGCAAGATAAGAAACATTCCGATTTATAATTAAATTTATTGAAACTGTGTACATTTGCATTGATTGCATCAAGGTTTATATACAAAGGTCAACTCTTTAGGATTGTTCCGTGTATAAATGTGATGTAATTCTTCGTATTTTGTTACAACATGCAAAAAACGGCAATTGTAATTGCTAGATAAGTATATTGTTATATACATTGCAAAATAGATGATTCAGAGTAAAATATGTACATTTAGATCACATATATTAAGGAGGCGATGAACTTATAGTGGAACCACAAGCAAAAAAACTTGTGCAGACCCGTGACTCCTGTGCACCATACTTCCACATGGAGGGGAGGGACAGAGTGGAGAATGCTTTCTTATGGTCCGAGCTGAACGGAGGAAGGGAAAGGTCCCGGAGACTTTTTGTCAAAGGTTCTTTTCCTTGTGGTCATTCTATAGCACTCAAATCATTATAAAAAAATGGAAGATGACACATGCTAATAATTATTTTTGGAACTAGTTTCTCTGATATTAGTTGTATGTGGACATTGAAAAAATCTCATGATAGGATAAGTACAAATGTAACAATTTGGAATGGCTTCATAATTGTACAATTATTGTTGATTTAGCCAGATGTTGAGTTTTGAAAATTGAAGAGCAGAATTGTAGAAAACCTGGATGAAGAAATTTATAATCAATTATATAACTGGATCATATTGGATCTTGAAAGAACTTTGATCATGGCTTAAAAAAAGATTGGAAAGTTGTGTAATGGCACTAATATGTATAAAAAAACATCATGTTGAATTTGAAGTAGTTGATATCTGCTTTCATCTACATTAGCAAGCAACCTTATAAGTGATTTAATACCTCAAATGAATGCTTTGAGGAATGTTATATAAAGTGACACACATATATATTCTACATTTGGACGTCATTTAGCCAGATGTTGAGTTTTGAAAATTGAAGAGCAGAATTAAAACCTGAATGAAGACATTTATAATCAATTAGAACTCTTACATTTTAAAAAAAATATATGAAAAAGACTGATTCATCTTCGAGAAGATTGTCCAAGATATATATTTTCTTTATATAAATTTCACTTATATGTTATTAAATGATTGTTTTTCAATGTATAATTTGGTTTCTGTTTGGTTATAACAATATACGAGGAGTGGCTAGAAAAAACCGGACTGTTGCTACAGAATCTTTTATTGGTTATTTTGTACAATACGAACATTATCCTCTTCAAAGTACTCCCCTGCACTATCGATACATTGCTCCATACGAATCTTCCATTGCTGGAAGCAATGGTGGAAATCATTTTCTGAAACCATGTTCATGACCTCCGTCGCTTTTGTTTTCACAGATTCTACGGTCGTAAATCAGGTTCCTTTCAGTGCTAATTTGATCTTTGGGAATAAAAAAAGGTCGCACAAAGTGATATCCGGTGAATAGGGTGGATGTTCTAACACTGGGATCCCATGCTTGGCCAAAAAAGCCTTAACTGACAATACCGTGTGGACAGGAGCATTGTCCTGATGAAGAATCCATGACTTGCTTTTCCACAAATCAGGTCGTCATCGTCTTCTTACTCGCTCACGAAGGGTCGTCCGCACCGTAATTTAATAATTTTGGTTGTTTTGCAATAGCTCGAATACTCAAGTGACGGATCTTTCGAATCAATTCACCGACATTTGCAATGTTTGATTCCATTTTTGACGTGCAAGGCCGTCCAGGATGCAAGTCGTCCACGATCACTTCTCGTCCCTCTTTAAACCTTTGAAACCACTCAAACACTTGCGTGCGTGATAAACATTCATCTCTGTATACTTCCTTCAACAAATCATAAGTTTCTGTGGCTGGTTTTCCGAGTTTCATAAGAAACTTCAAATTGATTAGCTGTTCCACTTTCACACTTAACATTTTTCTGACGGAGCACAGACATACGGTTCACTTCGTCCACAAGCTACAGCGGAACTGAGCACCATGCACCCTGGAAAATCACACAGTGGATAGGCATGATATCACATTATACACTCATGCACCGCTTGACCTTGACTCGCTTGTCGTTTGTCGACAGCAACATCAATCCAGTTTTTTTCAAGCTACACCTCGTATTTTACATAAAAATTACTCATAACTGTTTCAGTAAAAAAATCTATTTATTAGTTAATGTAAGACAGTACTGGCTGAGTGCTGACTGAGCAACTGAACGTGCTTTTACCGATTTTATAAGACCCTGGGTTTAAGAGTCTCACGGGAAATGGGAATTTTTTAAAAAACTGAACTTTTAACTGGTTGTTTTTAGACAGGAATGTTGGCAGTGATTATTTTCATGTGTTTCTTAACCAATACCTCTAACCTAATCCAGTTTTAACACTTAGTGATGCAGCATTATGATTAGTGCCTATAGAAAATAAGAACCTGAAGAAGGGGGCAGTTGTACCCTGAAACATTTTCTAAACTTGATACTCACTCATGTAAGTAAATTCATTTTTTACTAATTTAGTATTGATTATATTATATAGGGAGTAACATGCACCATATGCAAATATATTACTTTAACAAAGTTTGGGCATCTGACAGAGGGTGCAAAATATTAACTTACATTTTCGTGGAGTTTAAAATATCCTGGGAATTATGAAAATGCACATTTTTATTATGATTAACTATACACCAGCATTGTCACTTAAAGATAAATTTCAATTTGTGCAGGGAAATCAGAAAAAAAATTAGTTGAAAAGGGAAAAGATAAATTTTATGAGAAACATCAAATGTGGAGGGAAATTAGAAGATTTCCAGTTTCTTGCTAGGTTGGAAATATTAATGATAATATTCTGATTATAATTATCACTGCTTACAATAGCCTAGCATAATAATAATAATAATGATAACTAAATGATTGAATAGATCAGACCTCCATGGTTAAGTAATTAGAACAATGTGCAGTAAATCAGTAATTAATGTTCAATGTCTGATTTTTTATGAACATTTACTTTCTAGAACTTCTGTAACTACATACAACAAAATAGCATATGTAAGTTTAAAAGTTCATTCATTATGCTGAATAGAAGCCACAACTAACTTATTAAGTCTGCCACTAGGGGAGATATTGTACTGTGCATTTATCTATAATAATCATTAACATAGACATTTCTATTAAATCAGCTCATCACTTATTACAATTAACCTAAAAAAAATAGCATGTCTTCCAGTTACCTGTGCATACTTCAATACAGCTAACAATTACAAATTCCGGCAGTGCTTGAATCTCTTGCTCAAAGCCTTCATACTTCTGAAATTCCTCTTTGAAGGACTGCAGTTCTGGATTGTTTGTAATGAACTTCACAACTCGATCTTCCCGATCATCAACCCACAAGAATGAATATTTCAAATATTTCTGTAAAAAGTACATAAATTTTGACTATTTTGTTACAAAATTGGAAAACAACAAATTACAATGGAGCCTAGATTATATGGTTAATGTGAGCAAATATACAATCCAGACAAAATTTATAACATTTTTACTTCATTAGGATAGGAAAGGTAAAGGTAAGGAAAGGTAAAGTGTAATTTTCAGGGAGGTAAAATAGAGGTTCCACTGTTTACAGAATGAAGATATTGTTCAGTACCAAACAGTAAAGTAAAAATGTAGAACAGGGTTAAAAGCAACATGAAAATAATACTCTAAGACTTTTCTAATATAAAAGTTATGCTTCACAGAAATTACCTCAACAGCTATGGCAATATCTTGTCGCAGCAATCCTATGGAACTCTGTAGCAACATTATACTCCTCTGCACTTCCTTATGATCTGCTACACTCTTGAAGTAGTTCTTCATTTTCATGTATGGGACTGTGTCAGTTGAAAAGGAAACTGATACACCTGCAACAGATTATGTAATCACAGAAATTAAAAAAAATTCAAGATACATCTCGACTTATTCCACAGGATTATTTTTCATTATAAGCACTCACTAAAGCCTGCTTTGCTGATTTTCAACCACAATTAACTCACACTTTAGACTTTTCTTTGTTAAACACATCTTGAAGAGGTTTGTATTGTATACAAATCAGGCACGTATATTCTCTTAAGACCAGACTAAATTCAGAAAATAATCGACTAGCAAATGTGACTGATGTTTCACTCTCAAATAAGACCGCGGGAGAAAACGATAGCACATGGGCTCCTTTCCTATAAAGTTATCACCAGCCTTCTTCCTTCCCGACCAGCACCTGGAGGCGACCCGTGACGTATTTGCAGGCACATCACCTGATAATGTTCGCATGAGCACGTGAACACTCATGCATATGTTTTAAATTACGTATATATTAAATGCACACACACACACGTATATTTATTCCAAAAAAATACTTTCTTTGATGTTTGAGTATATACACACAATTTATTCTGACACGACTTCTTTCACGTATGATAACTTTTCTAGATAGTGGGTAACACTGACTCCCATGGTGTTCAACGGAGGGCTTTGAACACAATTGCTGTGCGTGTTGCATAAAACTGACACTGTTTGTTAACATATGGTCCGTGTAATAAAAAGTAGATTGCGAAGTATGGTAGTCTTACATTGTACATACCTGAGATTGCATGTTATACAAATTAGTTTGGACTAATTATAAATAACGTAATTAAAAGGGTGTTAGTTGTATTGCTTCAAATCTAGCATGATTTTAGGGTGAAATTGTTGAAAATAAGTTTAACTGTTATTCTAAATTATCAAATGAAGATGAAGTTCCAAGGGAAAGGAGTAAATCTGCATTCAGTATAAAGATTTTATTGTGAACACCCGTACGAGATGCCACTGCATATTTGTAGTGCCTTCCAAACCCAAGCTACAGCACCTTACCCAAGCATTGGACAGGCAGGTCTTTGTTTTACAACGGAAGTAATACTTTACAGCGATGCCAATTCGATAACCAGCAAGGGATTATTCCCAGAAAAGGAAAATTTTTAAACGGAAGTACAACTACAGGAATGAAAAATGGTGGCAAAGTAATAGGGATTTCTTTTTCCTCTGGGCTAACACTGTCATATTGAACACGTGTAGAAGCGAGAGCGCTGACCTTCAACCAACCATGCTTTACAATGGTGACAAAGTTTTGAACCCCTCGGCTGGTTTATTTATGACTGCGAAAGAGTGGCTGACCACGTTGAAGAAAGTTTAAGAAAATTACGTACCTTACTGCGCAGATTTTATTTAGTGTATTCAGTGAGTGGCATATACATTTTGAATGATCTGTGCTGCATACTGTAGTGAATGAACATGAGTGACATAATTAACGAAATATTGACGAAACAATTTACTCTGCTTTTGTATGAGGATAAGATTCAAATCGTGAAGATATGCAGGCCTGGCATCCCAAAGAAGAGCAGAATAGATTTTTTGAATTAGTTTTGTTATTTAGCATCACTTTAGCTAATCGTGACGACGAGGATAACTGACGATACGAGGAAATTGATGACGGGACATTCACAAAGAATAGCCATGCCCAGGCCTGGATTTGAACCTGGAACCCCTGGTGTCATAGTAATCATTTTACCACAGACGTAGGCAATATAAGAAACAAGTTCCTGTTCAAACGAAATATTCAAAGTAAGAAGTTTATTATGGATTTTATTCTCGCACGCAGGCCTACATAAATATTTCACAACATGGGCCTCTATATTTTATAAATAACCATGAAATCCTTCCTTACTGTTTCTATATTAATGAAACAGTGACATTTTTATAATTATCTTTAAATTGTAAGGTATGTGTTTTTAATTACAAGTCACATCACTTCAGTGGCAGATCCAGGTATTACAGTTGGGAGGGACGAATTTCAGTAGTGTGCCTCACCTCAACAAGAATCTTTTCTAACCTACACTTGAACTGTTTTATATGAACAATATATCATACTCTAAACAGGAATAAATTGATCCAGAGATTATACAGAGTGGCTACAGACAATCAGAAATGAAGTTCCCTGACTTTTCCAGGACAAATTTTGCATTTTTCCCTGACAATTTTGAACTAAATGCACATATTTCTATGTGGAAAATACTCATACAGCGTTCAGGTATGGACTGTATTAAGTATCTATATTACCTTACAAGAAATTGACTTAATTTCTCTATGATTCATATTCTTCTCAAAAATAGTGAATTTGAAAAATTATTACAATTCACAAGCTAGGGAGGGACTTTTACAGGGCTTTTCTCATTTTCAAGCAGGCTTGAATAAAATATTTGATTATTTTTAAAGTTAGGACTAAATGAGATTAGAGTAAATTAGTTGTTTTTAATTACGAAATTTTGTAATTTCTCATTCTTCTAAGCCCTTCTCGTTATTAAATGTTCATATTTCGCCTGCTGCTTGCAAGAACCATGATTACAAACTTATTTTTGAAGCATTAACGCTTGTATCCTATGCCTCTTTTCTATACAAAGCAAACAACCAACTTAATCCATGCACACTTGATTGAGATATTGGTATATTGAATTCCTGGCTTGTTTGATGTGAACATGGCAACACATGGCATCCGCTTGGCACCAAAATTTAATTAATTTCATTAATTCAAAACTTTCAAAATGAATGATTACCAATAACAAATCATTATTACATAGTAAATCATAAGAAATCTCAGACCACTTCTTCTGCATTGTCCTCTATCAGGTCAGAATCCAATTCCTCATCATGAACTTCATTGAAGTTCTAGATTTTACAGATTTTACCCAAAATGAAGGCAAAAGAGCCACGTGACACCCTTTAGCTTTGCTTTTCTCTCTTGAACTCCTTTCGGAATTTTAAAAATTTGACTGACATACCCAAATGACTTACCCTTCTTACATATCAGTTTTGGTCCACTATATTTACAGTTATAAAAAGCTTTCCCCTTCAATTTAAATGACTTTACCTGTCTTATGTTGAATTATTCCGCTTGAAGTTTATGCTTGTTAAAAGCATTTAAACACATTTTGTGATGTAATGTTTTGGGAGAACACACACACTTCCTTCATCAGGCATTTATTTTTAGTTTGATTAATATTACAGTTATAACAATGGGATAAATTTAACACTAAAAAAATCAATTTTGAAGTAACTGAAAAGGGATATTTTGCCTCACTATCAATACAGTCCTGACTTGACTCTCTTACACTATCATTACTTGAATCATGGGAAGAAATTGTCAGAAATTAAACACTAAGATGTGATTACAGCCATGATTCATTGGACATATGAACAACCAGAAAGCTTCTTCAAAAGTGGCATTCGTAAGTTTCCATAAATTTGGTAAAAGTGTATTGTAGTCAATAGAGACTACATTGAAAAACAGTAACCTACATTTCTGTCAAATTACAATCAACTCAAGTTATTGCATTATCCATAGATTTTTATAAAATTGAAAAGTTTAAGTATGTGCCACTTTATTTGAATATGAGTGTACTTAGAAGCATCACCAGTAAAAAATAATAACAATAATAATAATAAAGACCACTGAATCATACCCTTTCCATCTTTAAGTGAACCTTCCAGTTGTTTTTTCAATGCTTGCCTTTCACCCCATTGCTTTACTGTCCGGTGAGCATCCAACATGCTTATTACTACCTTTGTAAGTGTAGACTGCATTTCGTCAATTGTTGGTTTTATTTCAGTGTTAGGAATCTTCAGAATAAGATCACATTTAAATAATGGAAAAGTCAGGGCACTGAAAAATAAAATAAAAATCAGATGATTACAATTTACAGAGATACATGGCAGAAAGTTTTTTTTTTTTTTTTTTTTTCTGGAATTAAATTCTTGCATAACAACAATAGGGCTATTCAATGTGAAATCAATTAATGAAGATGAACTTTTAAAGCTCACGTATTTTGATTCATTTGAAATTTGGCATACTGCAAGGGCCACCTGAGGTAGGAAAATGAGCAAAGTTGCACCTCCATATTTTTTGTATTTCCAAAATATTCTTAACACCACCTTCAATTGTTTTTTTACCCTGACATACGCATGCAATATTTCATCTGAAAGAGCCCTTCA
Source organism: Lepisma saccharinum (assembly GCF_977018435.1). NCBI lineage: Eukaryota > Metazoa > Arthropoda > Insecta > Zygentoma > Lepismatidae > Lepisma > Lepisma saccharinum. The sequence goes on from NC_139253.1 coordinate 20,685,023, forward strand.
AGACCTTTCCAATGTCGTCTAAATCGTTTCTCCAGGTGCCCTGATTGCTGAAATATTGTAATTTAAAGTTAACAAGGTGTTGAAAAAATGGTCAAAATCGCACATATTGCAACCCTGTAATTTTGAAAATACAAAAGATATGGATCTGCAACATTGCCTCACGTGGCCCTTCCAGTATGACAAATTTCCAATGATCAAAAAATGTAGTGTTGAGGACCTTGTTGATTTGACATGGAATGACCCAATACACAATATCCCGTCTGTTACTATCTACTCGTAACACAATACACAATTTCAGTCTCTTACAATCTACTCGTAACCGAAGCTGTAGTTGAAATCAAGTTTCAATGTTCTTTGTCTCTTTGTCCAGAAAGTTACTACACCTCTTTTTGTCAGTTCTACATAAAATACTTTCTTAGCTGGCTAGATACTGGTAAAATTTACATCAGTACCAGTAAACATTTAATATTATTGAACTCCTATTATATAGCTGATAAGTTACACTTCACCACTAAATAAAAAATTGCAGTTTTAACTTACGTTTGATACATTACTCTCTTTTTCACCACCTCAAGAGACTGCCTGGTAGCTTTTATCAGCGATTCAAGGTTCTTTTGATTGAAATATCCATATAGATCAAGACAATCCTTGTGTAGAATGCGTATATCTGAGTAGTCGGTCAGTTTATTGTAATCAACAGGAGCTAAAAGTTTAAAGAAAAAAGCATAGCATAATTTCAAAATATAGGATATAATTAAAGTTCTTGCAAATTCTTTCCTAGAAATGATAAATTGCAAATATTATTCTAGAAAACTATAAATATTTATATGGGAAGGATGAAAAAAATATGAAACAAACTTTAAGACCTTATACTTATGTGGAACTCGAAGTTGAGAGATGGTGTGGTTTATACATTTTCCTAATTTTTGCATCACTTTTCTGCAACTTTAGGCTAATTGCAATGACAAGAATAAATGATGATTAGATGAATATGATGACAGGAGTCTCACAAAGGAACACTCATGCTCAGGCTGAGATTTGAACCTAGGGTTTTAAGTGGTAATATTGCGAGCTGATTATCAAAACTTGTGCAGCTGTCAAGGTGACTCAGAAAGTGTTGCGTTGAAAGGATTGCCAATCTGTGGTTATAGCCTTCAGATGTCAAAGATTGTTTTAAGTGAACTTCATGCTCAGTTAGGCTCATTGCGATTGGATCTACAGTTTAAAGTTAGATCTGAATCTCTGCGCAGTGTGTGTCCACTGAGGACCTCTTGATTACAAGGAGAGACTGTAAGTCACTATACTCTCAGGAAGGCCCTGCCTTTAGATGGAAGATTATTTCATTCTGTGATCACATTCATTGCAACATGTTTCTAATCCCTGAACCAAACCCTTAATTTTTTTGGGAAGTTTTAAGAAGAAAGGAAAAAGTAAGTTCATTACTTTTGGCTCTTCAAATTCCTTTTCACTACAATGTCTTGAACTGACAATACATTATTTTCATGCACAGCCTCTATTCTTTTTCTTGAGAAGATCCTGATTAGATCTTTCATGCATGAGAGGATCATTCATGATGCGGTAAACGCGGTTTAAGATTACTTACGTGAAATTTAGAAGATTTCACACTTCCGCATTGCACAATTTAATAGTTCAATCCTATTAATTTCGAATAATGAAGACAGTGGATCTTCGAAATTAATAGGATTGAACTATTAAATTGTGCAACGTGGAAGTGTGAAATCTTCTAAATTTCACGTAAGTAATGAGAGGATCATGTTGAGGACATTGAATACTTTGCTTTGCTATTCAAAAACTAACCAACCTCACCAACCTGAACTTCAGAGGAATATAAAAAAAAGGGGAAAAAAAAGAAAGAATTACTCCCTCTGTCCCATAATTATTGTCCGGTACACCTTTGTTGTCTCATAATAATTGCCCAGTATTCAAACTGTGACATTGGTGTATACAGAAGATGAACATAAAACAAGGGAATGAGTCATACAACTTTACTACTCAAGGATCAGTACAAATTGTGCTTTCCATCTGCCTCTTTGTTTGTCATTTCTGTACTACCATTTTGGCATACCGGACTATAATTATGGGACAGAGGGAGTAATATATTCCACTATCTTGCTACAACAATCTGAGTTTTCAGAGGGCAAGAACATATTATAGTCCCTCAGATGTACTTCATTGAGATTAGTTGATCAATTAGAAGATTTCCCTGAATTTTAATTTTTTCAAATTCCCTGAGATTTCCAGATTTTTCCACATGTGTGAGAACCTTGAGAATAGACTAGACACAGTTGAGGTGGTTCAGGCATGTGAAGAGGATAAACTTTCAGAATAGACAGGGTAAAGGCCAAAAGTAATAGGAAAAGAAGAACAAAGTAATAAGAGAGGAATAGTGGAACAACAGAGTAAGATTGGAGAGGCTTGACTTCTATGGCAGTCCAAGAGATTGCAGATGGAAGTTTTCTCTTTTTAACTAACTAACTCCCGAGCCTTCTTAAACCCGAAGGTTTATGGTTGCAGCAACACAAGCCATCCATCTGTCCCTATCCTGGGCAAGATCAATCCAATCTTTTCCATTGTTACCAATTTCTTTTAGGTCCATCTCAACATTATACCCCATCAAGTTTCCCAACAAGAATCCTGTAAACTCTTCTTTCCACATGACCACATAGCCTGACCACCTAAGTCTTCTTGATTTTTTATTCTAATAATATCTGGAGAGGAATACAGATTGAAAATCTACATAGATTGTGCAGTTCTACATTATGTAACCTTCTCCACTCATGCATCTCCTCACCTCTTTTAGGTCCAAATATTTTTCTAAGGAATTTATTTTCAAATACTCTTAAATAATGTTCCTCTTTCAATGTAAGGGACCAAGTTTCGCATTCATATAATACTACAGGCAAAATTATTGTTTTGTATATTTTAACTTTTAGTTTCTTAGATATTATAAGAGAAGATAAAAGTTTATGAAGACAAAATTAACATTCATTTCCTGAATTAAGTATGGTTTTTTATTTCCTCTTTATTTTTTCTTATTGACATAAAAAATACACACATATATATATATTAACATTGGAGTTCACAAAAAAAAAGTTTGTACTTACGAGCATTACTTTCTTCAGTTTTCCCCTGCAAAGTATTTTGCATTGCATCAGGATCCATCCAGTTGTACTTTTCATCCTCAATTTCTGGTTGGTTGATCGCTGACAAACATGTGTTAATAAGTTCGATCACAGAGTCTTCAATTGCTTGTGATTTAATCTGAAGTTCTCTGCCAACTTGAGCCCTGTGCTTGCGATTGACTTCCGTAAACTCACCAACTGTGATCGCTGAATCTTCTGGTAAAACTATAAGAAGTGTTGATGCAATACTCTCCAATGAGCCTTCAACTCTAGCTTCCATCATGTCATACACCTGTTTCAGGTAAAAAAGAAAGATGATATGCAAAAATATGTTCACCAAATATGTTCAGATAACATACAATGCATCTAATTTCAAAGAAGTGCAGAAGAAAAGCTAGATAATCAGAAGTAGGAAGTAAATTCTTAAAAAAAATCAATGTTAAAGAATTGATGAAACTGATGAAGGGACACTCGCAAAAAGAAATTCCCAGGCTAGGCTCAAACCTGGAACCTCCAGTGGCAAGATTGTGAGTCAACCACTCAATGCCATACCTAGTGGAGGCACAGTGGTTCGGTTCCAACTTTAAAACTGTAGGTCTGGCTCCAATTAGCCTATCTGTGTATAAAGTGGAGTTAAAATGTAAAAAAAAACTCACACCACTGAATGTTCTCAACCACTGAGGCAGCTGAAATAAAAAGGTATAAACATTAGTGAAGATCAAAAAGTAGTCACAGACACTTCTGCATTGTAACAATTCCACTGAAAGTAAATGGAGTGTTTACAACCTAGAAGTGTCTGTGACTGTACCAGGCATATTAGGAAAACAGAGTGACTTACGCATCAGAACCCTGGAGAATAACGGCAAGCAAATGGAGAAACATCTATTAGAATATATACATCACTGTTAGTATATACATGCTGTTTTCTTACATTTAAGTTCAGTGATTGTCCTCTATCGGCAAATGAGAAATATGGAAACCCTACAGATGCATTATGTGCATCTTAAAAGTTAAGGTCATATGAAATCAGCATCTTTGTGGAAACAACTTCTATAATGTCAAAATTACAATAAACGAGAAGACAAAACACACGTTTATGATTTTATAATCAAATCTGAATGTGCTTACCTCTTTGCAAAATATTTCCACTTCCTGGAGTATCTCCTTGATATTGCTGCAAAATTCATTGATTTTCAGTGACGTCCACGTTATTATAGTGAATCCAGGCTGAATACTCTTATCGAGCTTGTAGTACTGGGATCTCATCAGTGGAAGAAGCAGATCTGGAATGGAGTTTCTGAGTTTGTTGAGCCTCTGTACGAGAGCTTTTATATTCTCATATGCATTCAAAATTTTATCCTTGCAAAACGTTACAATCTGAGCTACAGCGGGAACTTCCAATTGTAGAGTCCACATCTTCTCCACTTCTTCAATGAGTTCAAATACATAAATATCAAAATTGACAATAGGAACTTGCGTTACTTTGTGCTTTACCAGCACTGGAGCTTGAAGACTTCGCTGTATTCTATATACTTGTTTGCACCAAGCATTGTAGTATAACAACTCATAATGCACGAGAACCTCGGCCAGGTTATTATATACTCTTACAACACGTCTTGCTTCTTTAACTGTAATAACATCTTCACGTTCCTGTAAATAAAATGCAACATCTCAGTCAATAATAATATCCCACTAACAACTGTTCAATTATTACATCAATCTGTGGAAGATACACATAACTGATGGTGGTTAATGTAAATTCCTTTTCATGCAATGATTCTATGAATTAAGAAATACCCATAAAATGCAACTAAGGATGGGCAGATCTGAATCATATTCAGGTATTGAATCCTAATGCGTTCAGCATTCAAAAATCAAATAATCAACATTGGATTTGAGAATCATGTAATAAATACTCACCTCACAAATTGGGCAACAAATACTGGATACAATTGTAACGAGTGCACTCACGGTCCCCGAAATGACGTGTCAATCATACCCCGGCACGGGGCCAAACGTCGTTATGTGTACGGGAAACCGGTCGTGACTCACGGTCCAGTTATCAAGTTCGGTACTGAGACGGTCGTTTATTGTCATACTATTGCGAGGCGGAGATTAATACCTTGAAATGTTACACTGTTTTGTTTACCTTTGATATGTAGATTCGAACATTCATAAAACACTAATAGCATAATATCTGGTACCTGAAAAACGTCAAATAACAACACTGACGAACGGTAAAAAGTGAATATATATTGTAACAACAAAAAAATATTGCAATCAACAACTGTTTACAAAGCCTCCTCACTCTCACAACATTCACTCTATCTCTCTTTCACACACATGAGGTATTTTTACATGTGAAGTATGGATACAAATCATGGATCTCATTAACATATCATTCCTTTTAATTTTTAAACCTTTATGTGAATTTAGGGCATTTGTCTGCCAGCTCCTGTGCTCTTTTAAATTAACTTAAGTGCCAACCCTCGGAAAGCGGTTAACTAAGACAATTGGGTCGGCGTGGTTAAATCTTTCGTTCGAATGAACGTATGCATCGAGTCGTAAGCACGACATTATGCAAGTTTCTCGGACGGGGGTATTACACACAAGCCTCTCTCGTCCAATGGGAACAACTACTCAATTACATAGTGATGCAAAAACTTAATTGGCTCCAGCTGCCGGAAATACACAAATCAATCGTCGGCGCGAGCAAAAATTACATCAAAAACCACTATGCAACAAATAATACTACTTCATGCGCACGACCTTGCAATAAAATTTACGCCTTCCACAATTAAAAAGGACTCATCAGTCAACTATTGACAAATTAAATGGCGCGACGGGGCGGTCGGTTACACAAGAAATGGAGCACACTTTGACAATTTATACTAAATATTAAAGAAATGAAATGGAGCTTCTAACCCTGAATGCAGACAATTAAATTAGAACATCTGAACATGAAATTACCCTTTTTTATAACAATACCAAAACAATTTTTAGACGCGGAAGTTAGGTTTGGGTTTTCCTGAGTAACTTTGCGAATAAGTGAGACTTCGGCGTTAACAGTACGGTGTTGATACGAACAATGCGCGTTTACATTGACATAGACCCCCTGAAGTATACTCTACCGGACTCTGCTACCTGGCGTGCGGGCATCAATTGGACGTCGATCTGCAATCATCTCTCTCTGGAAACGTCCTTCGGGCTTTGGTTGGGATGTCGATCTGAAAGCATCCTTCGGGCTTTGGGCAGTGTTTGGTTTTGGCATCGTCTGACTGGCTTCGGCGTCGTTGCAGGCGTCAGGGGAGTCGACGGACTCCCTTCTCTATCTTCTTTAGCCCTCCATCCTTATGTAGTCCACGCTTGGCAAAAACAAATCACCGCGTAATCTTCACCAAAATAAGGCGCACACTGGTAACTCTCTATCTGCAAGTCGCTCACAGTACGTAAGGAAACAAAGTTCACGGACACAAAGCAATGATCACGCGAGAGTGTAGCGCGGAGATGCTCTCTCTATGAAATCCGGGTAAAAACTGTGTCTGGGGTGGTAGCACCGCATATATATAAGAGATTCAAATTCGTCCGTTGAAACCCACGCTAAGGTGGCTTCGCTTCGCTTTCTCAGGGGATGGAAATGACCTCTGTCCATTGTCTTGAAAGGCGCGGTCGGCGACGCGTCCTGGATCCTTGCAGGCTTGGGCTCCAGCTGGTTTTCCTGGTCATCTGTGAACATGGGTTCGAACGCCTGCTGCGACTCAAGCCCGGTAGCGGCGAAAATAATCTTTCCTTATCTCCGCGTTGGTGCAAATATGTCCTGTTCTAAGCGGCGGCTGTCACTCAAGAAAAACTCGTCCCCAACTCCCGACGTCTGGCTCGGATACAAGTTTATTCACAAAATAAATCAAACCTCACACTTTCATGTTTGTGCATAAAATGAATCAATATATAAAAAATAATTTATATCGAACTGCGTTTCACATGTCACTAGATACCGTGACACAATAATCATATAACGAATCCTGCATTTGAAAATCTAGTATCAAATACAGTCAGCTCTCGAAAAGTTGAAAAATTGAAGGAAATCGGCCGAAAAATATGTTTGTTGCTCCCATTTTATTCACACTCATTCCCCTTCACTAGCGCTCTACCACTTGCAAGTGGGTCTAATCTAAAAATAGACACCACCACACCACGCTTGAATAATATCCAATAGTACATGACCTCTGCCCTCCCCTCCCCAAGTGCACCAATGTTACCCCACATGTGATGCCCGCTACCCAACGTGCCAGGCTTGTTTTGCCATTGTGATTTTGCTTGCTCTAGGATATGCGAGAAGATCGAATGTGCTTGGATGTTATTTTAAATTGCCCTTGACTTGTCTCCTTGTCCTAAGAGCTCTCTCATCGATGAACGCACCACCTTGAAAATATTCACTGGTGTCACATGAGAAAAGCGAGATAAGATCGCAGGAATGTTCCAAAATACAGACGCATGGCACCTGGAAGTCTCGCCCATCTGTTCAGCTCTGACCTAGAGTTCAGCAGGTTCGCCGTGAGTGAGCAACTCTTGGCCTTGTAACCGACAACTTCCGGTAACCGCTTTCAATCAAACCGTGTTCTTTGTTCCGTGTAACACTTCATAAAAAAGCAAAACTGTTAGAGATAATCCAAGCCAAAATTTACTTCGATTTTACGTGCATCATAACTGCCTCTTTTCCTGTCTGCAAACGTGAGGGGTGGGGAGGGGGGCAAGCCGATTGTCTCTGCCACGATTTTCTTGTGTATGCACAAGGGCTGATTACAGGCGAGGATGGAAGTGGACCCATCCTCCTTTCCTTTGACGTCTAAAATGGAGCAACCAGTTCTGGATACATTCTTGAAAGCGAACAAAAAACATAGGACAAGTAAAAAAAGTGACCCACCCCCTCCTTTCCCAGTTCATTCTCTGCCACTGGTGTGCACGACTATGTCATAATTGCAGAATTCAGGTCTTTTATTTTTATGCTGTTGTGTGCATAGGAAATATTGCCCGTATTATCGTCTGTTGCATGGTAAAATGTAAAGCAACGATCATTTCTTTCTTCTTCACACTGCTGATAAAAGTTCCGTCTCCGACAGTTGTGTTATATTTTAAATGACGAGGATTTTCTCTTCGGCCACCTTCGCTTGAACTTCCAGCTGGTCTCCTTGTTTTTACGCTGCAGCCTGCTGCTGGCGCCAGTGTCTCATCTAGTGTCTGCAAAGCTGTCGCTTTCTGATAACAGCAATGACTCATCCAGTGTGAAGGAAAAAGTCTTTGTTTTGAATCTCGCAAAGCTGTTTTGATTTGAAGATAACAAAATTCAATCTCCAGAAAGAAAAACAAGAGTTAAAACAACTTCATGTTCTGCACCTTCTGATAAGCAAAACTGTAACTTTTTTTTTTGCACCTGACAGAAAACAGTAAACTTTTTGAACAATCAGAGCAGAGTTGGAAGGAAATGCACACAATATAATCGCTGCTTTTCTTCAGTACCAGTCATGTGGAAAAAAATGCTCAATGTAGAAATGGATGCTGAGATCGATTAAAAATAAAACATTATTCAAGGGCAAAACTTTTGGCAGAGCGGGTGTTTAACATCGAGAATACTCCTAAATCCAACATTAAATCATCGATTAACATGAGAGTAAATAACGATCTCTGATATCTGAAAATGTGCAGGTTTCATAAAGCTTGTTTTGAGTTCACTTTATGCTGATGGGCTAATCGAGACTAAATATACAGTTTAAAGTGAAATCTAATTCCAAACCCGAATGATTCCAGTGTGACGCTGTTCAATGTGTCCTAGGATACACATTTGGTGCAAACAGATTGCAAGTTGCGTGTTTCCTTCTTCAGGGTGGGTAAATGCAGGTCAACGAAGAGTTTGGACTGCTCCCTCGAATTCGGGAGAGGGGTGGGGATGAATATGAAGTTGGCTGAAGCAAAGAAAATGTGACTTTTTTACGATGTGTTTTACACAGCCAAACCAGATCAAAATTTACAACCCTGCTTTTTTTCTCTGGTGCCTAGAAACTTTGTGTTGTCTCTCCCGAGAGATCTTATCTTACCAGTTAATCCCGTAACGGACAATGCTCTAGTAGACCCTTATAAAATCCAACATTCATTCTGCCCAATTATTTCCAGACTTTAGATGGCGCCAGTGTGACTGGTGTCAACATTCTTCGAGTTTCGCTTGCAATAAACAAGAGATTGTTTCCCTTTCCGTGGGTCTTAATGCAAACGGGTTTCTCATGAACTATAAGTGTAAGAATTTCGTGGAAGAACAAGGATTGTGCACAATTAGAAGAAAATAATAATATTTTAAATCCTTTTCTGTGAAAACTTTTTCATGTTCTATTTTTCTTCTCACAACATATATCCTGTGCATAACAGGTTGTATAACTATGCAGGATAAATGGTGTTACAGTGTCCTAGAAATCTTTGTGTTCGTTTGAGCTCCATTTAAGCTCAAAATTGGTGCATCCAATAACGACTCCTTCGAAATAACGGCCCTTTTCCCGGGAACTGTGAAAGGACGTTGTATCGAGAGTTGACTGTACTTGATATGAGGATCAGGTAACAAGTACTGGATTCAAGAATTGGACAATGAATGCTAGATTTGAGAATTGGGTAATGAATTGTGAATTTGAGATTCGGACCACAACAGATGGTATTTTCCCTTATCTTATATTGATATTGTTTTGCATTTTTACCTGTTTAGGCTAACGGCAATGATAAGAATGAATGATGGTTAGATGAAATAATGGACACTCAAAAAGGAACATGAAGCCCAACACTCAAACCTGGATCTACAACTCAACATGCTCCGTCAAACACCCCCAAAGACAAACTAAACTTTATCTGTCCAGTATTTCAGTGTTACTTCAACCTAATCTTACCTTTAAAAGCATCATTGGCTCTTCAATCCTACTATAGAGTGCCCTAGCCCACATGATACGTCCAGCAACAGGTGGTGCATCAAAATGAAGATTAGGATTAGATTTGTTCTCATTATAACGAGTCCTAACACTCATTAGCTCTTCATAAAACTTTTCGTACAGTTCTATATACTTTTGGGTAATGTTCAGGCAGGGAACATGCAACTTTTCAAACCTGTAAGAAGTATTTTCTATTATTGCAAATTTAATTGTCTTACCACTTTATAGAAAGGTGCTATGAAATTTAACTATGGTATTAGGATTGAGTCAATATTAATGCAATAGATTATATTTACAGTGAAACCCAATTTTAAGTTCAGGAATTTTTCCCCAATCATACACATTGTTTTAAATTTCAAAACACCAAAATGTAAAATTTACCAGAATTTAAATATCTCTGCATTTTAAGTTTCTTATCTTCTAGAGCTCTGAAAAACAATCGAGGTTCCATTGTATTAATATTGTGAATGTAAAAACAATCACACATCAACATCGTACAGCAAGATTTACAATTATGATCTTGATGAAGCTTAACACCTTTTCCATTTCACATGCAAATTATAGTATATTTCCAAATGTTGTCATCTTTATTTTCCTTTCCAACACTGTGCATCACACCAATGCCTTTCAATGCCCTTCTCTCTCTTTGGAAGCTTATCATGAGAGTGACTGAGACTAACAGGTTGCATATATATATAACAGGATAATAGTGTTTACATCTTGTTAAGAGCTCTATACCTAAAGTCGGAATCACGAACTTTACGACCTTCTGTAAACAAACCATCTCACTTCGAGTAATGTATCACTCCACGTCAGCTGTTCGTGAATGCCATGGCCATCATATGCTGTTTACTGGCACTTCACTCAACCTTTAATTTTACATAACATGGAAAAACGTATTCCTATTTTAACTGATAGATCTACACATTGAAGTATAAGAAATTTTAAAGAAGTGATTAAATACGTGTTCTTGTTCAAGAATGAACATACATATTTTTCTACGCCAAAAGTTCCATTTATCTGACACTGGGTTACGACACATCCTTCCCCCTCCTCTCTCAGTACAACAGCGCCAAAGTAAAACTTGCAAGAGAATGAGAGAATCATTTCGGTAAATTCAAGCCTTTTGGTTTTGTTGCTGCCCCTTCCATCAAAATATTGTCCAACATTGTTGACATACAGAGCATTGTTTGCTCATTTGTGCAACAAATATACCGCCAGTTTAGCGAAAGCTAAACAAAGATAAGTCGAGGAATAAAAAGAGATTGTTTATATTTCTTTCTCTTTCTCATGCACTGCAAAACAAAAAGACGATAATAATTACATTATTTACCCACGTCTCATGCAAGTAATGTATTTTCTTACCTTGATTCAGCAGTTCCTTTTTGAACTGGAGGCATTTTCGGTGCTAGACAACGATATGGTCCCTGTCAGTGAGTGCCGTCTATCAAATTTGCTTCCCCAAAACGAACTCAACGTGCCACAAGATGAGATTTAACGTCAAACAGGGAGATTGTCATTATCACTATTAACATTCGCCAATATCTTCCCCACAGTGGGCAGCTTTTTGATTGAAAAAATACGAATGCACCTTGAGCCGTATTGCGCTTATCTCAAAATCGGTGTACTTGTTTATACGAGTAACAACGTGTTTCTTCACGGGGCACAACTTGGCCGGTCGTTTTCCTTTCTTTCACCACACTGAAAACACAAGACGCAGACACACAACTACACTCGGACACTAACTTCACTGCTTTCTCAAGATACCACCGACACAACGTCATATAAATGTTAAGATCAACCTGCTTGTCGCCACTTTCCAAACGGCTGTATTTTCGAAAAAAAACTATGAGAACACTGAGACCTTCCTGCATGCATGGAAGTTGCCATGTTCAAAACTGGTGCTATTTTCTTGCTGCTCACATGATCGGTTGTAATTTACACAATCATCACGTATTTTATTAGTATAAAGAGAAACCTTTAATGACAATATATTTTAAAATGTATATCTCACTGTAATTTACATGTTTTTCTTGCATTAGAGTACTTTTGTAGAACAGATTACATGCTGTGGAAGAAATTCGTTATTAGGCTGTTGCCAACCTCAATACTTCTCACTAAGTACAAAAACGGGAGTGGTATGTTGAATGTCGGCGTATGATAGTGTGATTTCACATTGTCAGTGAGGATGATGCTGCAGGTTGGGAAGGAGCCAATCTATAATCCAGAGGTGTTCACACACTGGAATATCTTTGCAGGTGAGGAGGGCGAGTCCTGACGATGAGGGTGAGGGCAGACCATCAGGGTGGGGAAGGTTGAATTAAAAGGAACACCTCTCAACAAGGGAGAGGAAAAAGTGACAATATTTAAGAATTCACCCCCAAATGTGCATTTTATTTTGTATGTAGAGTACAAGAAAATGTGATGCCTCAAAATATTGGTGTATCCTACCGTCGCCTTTCCACACTTTTTTTGTCAGGGACAATGCTTCACTAAGTTGCCGTTTTAGTTTCCCTTGGTGTTTTTGCTGCATAAACCAGCATTTTCGAACAGGGTGACAAAAACATACAAGTGTGTTTTTGGATGATGTAACTTTAGAGACGTTGAGGTATACTCTGGAGGATACTGTCACGTGTGGCATTGAGATGTAGATCGACCACGTTGTGACATGCACATTTGTCATTAGTTGTATTTTGTATTTGATTTTTGTTATTTAGGGTTGCTATTCTTCCATTTTTGGGTAATCACAACATTGAGGATGAGTGATCGTCAGATGAAATTGATGAAGGGACACTCACAAATAACACCCACGTTGGGATTCGAACCAGGGAACTTCGGTGGCAAGTCCGAAAGTTGGCCACCAGGCAAGATATACATTTTGAGTTTTCATTTTTTACATACGTACATTTAACTCCCAACAGATCATCAGTGAAACACTGCTTATTCCGCGTCGTTTGACAAATGGAAGGTCTTTGCACCTTGTGGCTTGAGGCTATGTGGAGTATTTTATTTTCATAAGTTGGCAACACTGTTAAGGTACATGTGCTTTTGTTTTCAGAAGGTCTTAAGTTCTATGATTCCCACTTTAGAGGCATGCATAATATTTCGTTTTTGATGAAAACACGAAATGTTCAATAACTCATTTTAATGTTTTAATTTCTCATGTTTCTGAAAGTTGTGAGGTCCATTTTCCTACCCTGTTTCTTTCACGAAATAATGCAAAATGAACTGCAAAATATGAAATAGACTCTTAAACACGAAATTTAGAGTTTATTTACCGATGCGACACTTTCTGAAGTTTCAATTATGCTGTGAGTTATGCAATTCATGGAAAATTAATGAATTCTGCTGTAAATATTTGAGAATTGAATATGGACACCTTTATACAGGAATACACTTACTACTCTGGTAACTACTTAAATGTGCTATTAGAAGGGATACGTTTATTTTGTGTAATAAGTGCAGTTTTTAAATCAAATTTAGGATTATATTCACAATTTTTAAACCAAAATGTCATTTTATGTACTGCATTTGAACCGATTTTTCACTGCTCTATCACCAAAATCTTATTTTATTTACCGGTTTCGAGCCCGAATTTGGCTCTACTTTTGTACCAAAATTTTGCTTTTTTATTTACCAAAAATATGTTCCTCTATCTATACCTGAATGAGCTGCTTACACTACACTTTTAGTTATTTACCTCTCAATACACTTTATGGCTTCAAGTGTCTCTTGAGAAAGTTTTATACGTCTGTCAGTAAATTGCCGAAAATCAGTCTCAATTTCTGCAAGGGAACGCCTAAACTCCTCATAATCTTTATCGAAATGGTCCCTTCGGTGATCAAGAGTATCATAAGGTTTTGATGAAATGACTTTAACTATAGCTGAGATCCTGTTAGCAAATGCTTCAATACCTTCTATTTGTGAAGTTCGAAGAACAGAATATGTAGCAACAGTGGAGAAAACATCAATAAGCTGAAAAAATAATTCAAATAATTATTTTCCATATACAATCATTTTCTTTTTTTTAAAACTGGATGTTTTCAACACAACCTATACAACACTACATCCTTCTGGCATAGCTCTACAAGACTTTGTCCTGATCAAATTTACAAAAAAGAGACATTTATTAGGTTAAGAAAGATTTACCAATTACATAAATTAAGAAAATTTACAGACAAAACTGTGTGTTATATAAAAGAAATCTTGCACTGCTGGAATTTTACTTCAATTAACTGTTTAGAAACTTGATGCAAACAAGGGTCAACGGAAGAAAAATAAAATTCAAGTATATATTAATAGCTACAGTCTGCTCCATAGACAACATAGCAGTAAAAAACACACCGTAAGATCAATCTAAGCTTTGTACTACAACCAATGCAAATGAATTGCAAAATTTATTTAATCAAGTTACTGCTGTTGAAACACAAACCTTCTCTAATCTCTTTCTGAATGTTTCAAATTTCCCAAAGATAAACATATCAGAGCATTCAAATGGTTTCTCATCAGGCGTTTCCAAAACCTTCTTCTTTGTAGCTCGGAAACAATCTGAATAGTACGCATACAAGTCCAAACATTCCTGAAAGAATTAAATTATCACTTCACAATGATGTGTGGTTGTCTGGTAAAAATGGTTGGTATGCAAAGAAGGAAATAATTTTCTATTTCCATAATGATTTTATTCAAGAACTTAATAATTATGAAGGTCCATTACCTTCTTCAATTTATTTGAACACAATGAAGGCAATGGATGTTAAATTAAGAGGTTCTTGAATAAAACAGAACAGATTTGGAGAATTGTTTCCATCTTGTAACTTACTGGCAACGATTATTAACTGCAAAATTTCTGTAACAGTTGGTGTTAGTTGTATAGGTAATAGAAAGAACTTGTGTTCAAATCTAATCACATTTCCCCATTTCCCCCTCATCAGGAAAAACAATACCTAGCATGTTGGGCCAGTCCAAGTGACAACTGGTGTATCTCAGCCCCAAGTCTTGGAATGGTCATTTCTAGGTAAAAAGCAGCCCTTATTACTATGAGTAACGTCAACAAAACACCCCTCTTGTTATTATGTGGGCTGGAGTCACCAGTCACCTCCCACCTAGCCTCCCAGAAGTCCTGACATAACAATGTGCCGCAATTGGTTGTGATCCTTCGTAAAGGAAAAGATTAGTGGAACTGATATGAACTCAGTTGATGATTTGAAAGGAGAAATTACTCCTGAAGTGCTGAGACTGGAAAGCTGATACACGACGGTGAATCCAGTTGTGCATCAAGAATGATTGTCAATATACAGAGAAGTTCAACCGATGAGAGTTGCACTGACATTAACCTTACAGGTATTTTTGTCATATTTCACTCTTAATGTATCTTATTCCGTTTGATAGTTTCTGTATTGATTATTACACTTTCTTTCACAATAAAAATATTATATTGATATATGATCATGACTTTTGGCTCACCCCGTACATGTAGTTAGTAAACATCTGGGTAACACCAGTTGAGAATTAACTTATTTTAGTTAAGGAAAGAGAAGGAAAATTAAAAATGTTTTGCTTTTCCAATGCAATTTAGTAAATATTTATACTTTATTCGACAAATATCATAGACATTGTTTTTAACTACTATAACACTACTTACCCTCACATTGTTTTTAACTACTACATCACTACTTACACTCATCTTTCTTATCATGATGTGTTTCGGTTGATCAAAAACTCGTATTTTTCCATTGTTGGTCAAGTATCCTCTGCAGGCTTTCACCATCTGATTAGTAACCTATGAGAGATAATCAAAATTAATTATCTTTCTCCATGCATTTAAATTTCATTACAATTAAGTTTTTGTACATTTATGGAGTAAAAACAAAGTCTAAAGATTCATATTTTCCCTATTTTATTTCACTGTCCCACAGACAAAGGAACACACATCCCAGAATGTGAATCCCATACCTTCAGTGATGAGATCATGAATAGATTACTGAACACATTCAGCCACAAAGATGGTTCCAAAGTAACTAAAAATTTATATAAAAATCACTTTTTATTTATTTATTTATTTATTTATTTAATAGAAGATTCCAAATACAGCGTTCACCATTTTACATTGAAACGTACTAGCAACAGAAAATAACAACAAAAATAATAGTATAAAATAAGAAAAAATAACATGAACTAAACTTATATACATTTGTTGAAGAGAGACACATACTTCTAGTCAACAGTCTTCTAAAATGTGCCAGATTATCAAATATGTCTATTTGGCTTGTCAGATTATTATATTGGCTGGGCAGTCTATGGAACAGAGAACGCTGGATGAGAGACAATCTCGGCTTCTGAGAAGCGAAAAGTTGAGTGCTTCTTGTTGAGCGGGGCGGCACTCGAAAGGAAATTTCCTGAAGAAGGCAGTCACTTCTGATGTTACCATTCACTATTTTATGCAAGAATATGTGGTTGGCCAGTCTATGTCTCTCGTGAGGAGTTTGGATATTTAACATCTTCAGAAGATCGGGCTTTTGCAAGTGTTTTGTGGATGGAATTCGGTGACGAACAATGCCAAGGAAGAAATTTAGGATGGAATTAAGTCTATCTAAATTTGAGGGGCATGCAATAGACCATATCGGAGAGCAGTATTCAACTTTTGGTGAAACAAAACATTTGTAAAAAGTGCTGAGAGCAGTCAGGTTGTTTATATCGGTGAAACAATAGAGTAGACCCAGCATACGCATGGAACCCTTAGTGACTACAGAGATGTGGTCAGAAAAGGAGAGTTTCTCATCAAATATAATGCCCAGGTCGTTCTGTGCAGCAACTCTTTGAACACAATTATTTTTTATGAAATATTTAGTATTTAATGTGTTTTTCTTTAAGGAGAAGGTCATCGTGGTACATTTTTGAGGGTTGAGTTTTAAGTTCCATAATTCACACCACTTTATTGGAGAATCCAAATTCTTTTGCAGAAGTGCCATGTCACTGAAATTTGAAATTTTACTATGTATTTTGCAATCATCAGCGAACAAGAGAAGGTTTTTACATAAGTCGGAAAGATATTCTGCAAGGTCATCGAGGTACAGGATGAAGAGGAGAGGTCCATGAACGCTGCCTTGGGGTACACCAAAAGATACAGCTTGATAAGAAGAGCAGATTCCAGAAAGAACAACTTTTTGTTGTCTATTTTGGAGGTAGTGTTTGATCAGAGAGAAATTTTCCATGAATGTTGAATCGATGAGATAATTTATGTAGCACGTAATTGTGGTTTATGGAGTCAAAAGTTCTCGAAAAATATATATATATATATATATTACATCCAGTTGGGAGTTTTCAGATACGGAGTGGATAGCGTCAGATAGTAAATTGCTCAAGTTAGTTAAGCAGGAACTGCCTGGTAAGAAGCCATGCTGTGTTGTATTTATGTATGGAGAGGTAAATTTGTAGAGTCGGTCCTTTATTATCTTTTCACATGCGATGGAAAGTGGTGAAAGAAGAGAAATGGATGGACTGGAACTATTGTTTAAAGTGTGATCCAAACCACTATGTGCCTCCACCAGGATTGAACCTGGTTTCCCTTTATTATCAGATGACAGCATTACCACTTTGTCATTAGGAAGGCACCAACTAAAAATCAGGATGAACTAATAGGAAATTTTTTACCAATACTGAAAGTTAAAAAAATGTCCAGATATTGATACCCAATATCCTATAAACCAATTATAAAATTGCAAGTGAAGTCACACTCCATGTGCAAAGATTATAACTTATACATATATATACCTATATATTAACTTCCACCACTGTATGCCTGTCTAGAATCTTGATGTGCTATGTACATGTCTCAGGTATACAGATCTATTGTAGTTTTACTTTACACCATTCTTCTGCCTCTTCATGGTAATCATAACAATGAGAATGAATGATGATTAAATTGATGAAGGGACACTTGCAAAGAAGCACCTAGACCCAGGTAGGAACTCAAACAAGGAGCCTTCAATGGAAAGACTGAGTTGACCACCCATCAATCTCAGCCACTGTGGTGGCTCCACATGCCTGAATAGTGCATTAGGGACACCTTTGTATTTGTAGGTGCGCTGTTGTTGCCTATCTGCCTGCATCCGTGTCTGCTATTCACCGTTGTTAATTGCTGCAGATGGGGAATCCATGTGTGGTGTGCTTGTCCACTATTGATGTTCAGTTAAGGTTGGAAAATACTTTAGTGTCTATGAGTGTGTGCGCTTTGTGCTTGTAAGTAGTAGCACTGCGAGCGGGGCAAGGAAGAAAATTTTTAGAACTATTTATTTCCTTGCAACAGGATAATACATATTATTCAAGCACTTTCACTACATTTTCAATTCAGTGTCCTGCGACGTTCACTCTTTACAATTGCGTTTGCTTCTTCGGTGCCCTCTTTACCTTAGCACTCTCTCCCTGCCCCACGATAAAGACTGATGCCATATACGTATATGACATTGTCCCCTCCTGACCAAGTTACAGCTCTTTGTCTCTCTCACACAGTCACTCTCTCTACAGACAGTTGATAACACAGCACTACAGGGCCCTGGATTTTTTTAAAAAAATTCGCATGTTTTCAAATCAATAGGTGATTCTGAAGTATTTTGAATTATGATCACAGAAATGCCATCTATTTTTCCCCATCACATCACGATTTTTCACAATTTCACAATCAAAATTCTCATATTCGTCATTACGTCATTTCCTACCTAAAGCAACAAAAGAAATTTATGCAAGGGAAATTTTCGTTTTTTTCCAAATCAACAAGTGATTCTGAAAATAGTTTGAATGCTGATCACGCACATGACATCTTTTTCCCTTATCACGTCAGGATTTTTCATAATTTCATAATCAAAATTCTCATATTCGCCTTTTACAGAACTCAATAAAATTAATTTATGCAAGTGAAATTTCGGTTGTTTACAAACCAATAGGTTATTCTGGAAGTATTTTGAATGGTGATCACTAGGGGGCGGATTTTTGCATATTTGCATGTTTATTTTTCCTTAACCTTTTGCTGCCCAAGCGTCTCTAACGAGATACCCAAAAGTAACCCTCAGGGGACCAAGTGTCTCGATCGAGACGCTGTGTCAAGGTCGTAGTTTTTACGTTATAACTTTTCTATTTTTGGCTAGAATTTCGATTTTATTTTTTTTATATTGTTCCTAACACATGTATTTAACAGAAATGGTTTTTTGCATTTTTTTTTGTCTTCATGAAAATGGAGGGGGAAAGGCAGGAAAAGGGACTTCTCTTTTGTGTCTCTTTTCAAGGTCAATTTTTTGCCGACAAAGGAAGACCGGCTTTGTTGTTCTAAAGCAATGCTTTTCACTCCCTCCTGCTAAGTGCATTTGAAGGAAGCTTGTTTATCAGTATCGGATGTCAAAATGAAAGTTTTGCGTGAGCGCGCAAGCAGGGGGAGGGGGGAAGACTGGTTGTTGAGTCTGCATTGTGAGAATGGAATTTCGAAGCGCGCTGAAGGAAACCTTTGTTTTTTTAGCACAAGTGGCAACAGGGGTTACCCAGCATTGTCTAAAAATAGAATTTCAAGCAGAATTGGCACCATTTGTCACTACGTTCTAGCTTTTCGTCCGTGAATGTTGTGCGTAGGTGTCGTTTTGTGCCCAAGTGCGAGGACATTTTTTGGGTGAAGTGACAATTTTTTAAAATAATTTTTGGGGATTTTATCCCTTCCCCCTCCATATATACACCAAATTTGCATAAATTTTGCATTTTGTGCTTTTTGACATTTTTTTTAGGGTGGGGGAAACACCATTTTTTTTTAAGAAAAGTATTTTTGAGGGGATTTCCCCCCTTTTCCCCTCCATATGTACGCCGAATGTGCATAAATTATATATCGTCTGAATCTGTGATTCATTCTGTGATTCATTTGGGATGTTAGAGCATATTTTAGCTTAATGTGCATATAATTTGCATATATTGGAAGTAATTTTTGTTTCATTATTCGTTTTGTGTTTGTCTGTTTCATTTTCCCCGTCAGCATTTAAAAACAGCCTACTTCATCTGGTCATGGGCACTAGTTGGGTCAGGCATTTAGAGTAGTTTTTGGCAGTTTAAATGCAAATTTACCATGCTCACACAAAGCTTTCAATTCTTTTTGGGGGGAAAGGGGGCAACAGAAAACATTTGTTGCCTGCGTAGGCCTGGACACTGTGATTTTTATAAAGATATGTTATTTTTTTCAAACAATGCTGCTGTATAAACTAGTGAAGGATCATTCTGTTTTTAGTATAAAATAAGAAGATGGTAGAAACTAAGGGAATGATGGTCAGATGAAGATATGCACTGTGAGTGCATTTTATTTTTAAATTAGACATAATAAAAATACAATAACTTTTTTGCGATTATTTATGTCTGTCGATGGATGGCAGATAAATATTCCAACAACACACTGTTCGGATTAAAAATGATTTTCTCCACGAAAGTAGTAGCGATTTGAAGTGCTAATATTAGTATTAAAGTAATTGGAAGGATTGATTGCTTGATTTGTTATTTTAAGTCCACTTTATGCACAGGCAAGCTAATCGGGACTGAACCTACAGTTTAAAGTGAAATCCGAACCACTGTGCTATGTGCCTCCACCGGGTATCGAACCCGGGACCCCATGATTACAAGGCGACAACGTAATTTAAAGGAGAAAGATGGCAGTCCTATATATACTGAGATAGCGTCCGTGGGATTTGTGTACTTATTGATATATTTAATGCCGTTTTTATGAGCCTCTAGTACAGTCCCTGTTTTTGATAAGTAAAATGGTCACAATTATATCTCGTATATAACCTGCAACACAATTTAGGTTTTAAAAAAATATGCTTTTATTATTCTTTGGTCTATCGTTGTGCATTATTTTCCATTAAATCTCGCTGGACAAATAGTGTTTGACTCCCACGTAATGGTAGGTGCGGGGGAACCACAAATTCATACCTGCCTATAATACATTTATCTCTGTGTAAACTCTATCGCCACCAGAACAGCACATTAAATGTAGCAATTCAGCATTGTTTCATTTGAATTGACGGTTAAGGTGATGGATTCACATTCAGAGTGTTGAATCACCGCATTAGGCCATCCAGACCATCGTTGTATGTCTGTAGTTGTACCACGTGCAATTTATGATTGTGTTGTTAATATGAATAAAAATGCAGTTAATTTGAATTTTAAATGAAGTATTAAAAATATGGTAAAATTTCGTTGATAGTTTTGAACAGACAAAGATTAGATTTTTTTCTTTCTTTGCCCATCCAATCTCTTTTTACATCAGGATATCAACACAAGAAATGAAACAAACAAATACTGTCCAGTGGCATCTTGGGAAATTGAAAGAACATTTTCAAAATGCAAAGACTTATTTTCTGACAATCGCAATAGTCTGCTACCTGAAAACATTGATAAATAACGTCTAGTATATTGAAATGCTAATGTAAAAGAATAAGATAATGATTAATGCAACAAAAATAGCATAGTGTTTTCAACAAGATATGTATATTATTACAATTGCAATATTGCAGTTTTTAGAGCAAGCCTCCAGACAAAGGAATGCATGTAATATAATCATTTTGTTATGTGAAACTAAAAAAAAATGTAAATTAGTATTTTTTGGTGATACTAAATAGCACAATTTATCACACTTTCATTTCTATAATTGCGTTCAGTGATTTACTGATACATTTACTTCCCATGTAAGGCATACAGAGCCTTAAAATGGGTTGTTTTGAAAATTTTTAGTGCATATCTTGGCATTTTTAGTGCAATATGCATGCATATTGTGGCTTTTTTCATGCATATAAATCCGCTCCATAGTGATCACGCACATGACATGTTTTTTTCTCCATAACGTCAGGATTTTTCACAATATCACAATCAAAATTCTCGTATTCGACATTCTATAACGCCTAGTACAGAACGCTTTTTCATTGATTGATTGAGTTGGTGTTTTAAGTCCACTTTATGTACAGTAAGGCTAATTGGGACTGGACATGCAGTTGAAACTGGAATCCATACCACTATGTGCCTGCACCGAGTATCAAACCTGAGACCCCTTGATTGTAAAGTGTCGACGCCAATCCTGCATCATCGGGGAGGCCGATCACAGAACACAACAAAATATTTTTTTACACATGAAATTTTGGTTGTTTACAAACCAATAGGTGATTCTGGAAGTATTTTGAATGCTCATCACGGAAATGACATAAATTTCTTCCCATCATGTTAGGATTTTTCTACACGTCACAAAATTCAATCAACGAACCATGCTATAACATTGAGTTTTGGACATTTTGTGAAGGAAATTTTTATGAGAGATTTCGAAAATAAATTTAAGTAATCAAAGTCCATACAATTTTCATGCCAATGTATCTTGTGAAGATAGAAGGTGGATTAAATGCTTACTATTCTACATGCATTTACAGTTCAAAAATTGTAAGATTTGTATGTTAGAAAACCAATATTTTACCACTATCTAAACAGAGCCATCTATGGGGGTAATGATGGAACTACACATTTTATTGTGAAATTAAGGCAGTTAATATATTGCTGTTTTCTGAAAAAACTAGACGTGATGGGTAAAATTGTGTTTCATTTTTGGAATCATCATGCTGAAATTATTCAGAGACAAAAGTCATCTGCGAGACATCAAAACCCATGCAGACCAGCGTAATCATTGCAGATATGATGTGTTTTGCACTGCATAGGGAGCGAGCAAGCAATTTTTAGTTATTTCTTTGCAAACCGATAATACACATTATCTTATTCATTAAACAGTGCGCCAATATTTTCATTTTAGTGTCTAGGACACACACACACAGAGAGACATTCTCTCTCTCTCTCTCTCACTCTCTCTCTCTCTCTCTCTGCCCGTGTGTGTGTATTGCCAATTCAGGAACTGTGGCAAAGGTTGCCAACTCAGGAACTGTGGCGATGGTTCCAACTCAGGAACCATGGCAAAGTTTGCCAATTCAGGAACCTTGGTGAAGGTTGCCAATTCAGGAACCATGACAAAGATTGCCAATTCAGGGACCATGGCAAAGGTTGCCAACTCGGGAACAGTGGTGAAGGTCTTCTTATATTTTCTAATCCATGTCTAAATCACGATATAGAGATTGAGATTAAGAAACGAAACACTCGGCAAATTTTGTAGCATCGCATAGACTACAGTTTGGCCATAAATACTTTTAAATATAGTACGTGTTTTAAATACAACTTTACACACAGGAGCTTAACAAAACTTGATCTATAGCCAAGATTTTCACAAGAAATGTAACAGAAAATCAAAGGAATGTACGTGTTTTAAATACAACTTTATACACAAGGGCTTAACAAAACTTAATCTATAGCCAAGATTTTCGCAAGAAATGTCACAGAAAATCTCAGGAATGTGAATGTGATTAGGTTTTCACAAAATGAAATGCAGAATATATGACATGTTAATAATATACGCCTACTTAAGAATCAATCGTTGCTGTGAAAACGACAGATGATTGATGTAAAAGAATATTGTGTTACCATCAACTGCAGATTTTTCTTTCCTCGTAGAAACTTGCTACAGTTATGTGCCATTCCAAACACATCTCGCCCCCTTGGCAGAATGGTTAGCACATCGCGCTACGATGCCAGGGGTCCTGGGTTCGAATCCTGGCCTGGGCATGGATGTTTGCGAGTGTCCATTCATAAATTTCATCATATCATAACTCATTACCATCTTCGCAAATTAGCCAAAAGTGGCATAAAAAGCGAAGTAAAATAAAACAAATCAATCAATCATATTTATGGGGCATGTATTTACAAAGTTTCCTCAATTATTCCCCAATCAAAATAAAACTCAATATTGTTTTAACAGTATTTTGAGTGATGTAAAAAAATGTTTGGTGCAAAAAAAATTATGTTGCTCCGAAAGCCGTACGGTAGTGTTACTCACCCCTCGTAACTTTACATATCTTTAAATGAACAGTCCATCAGTTTCCCCCAACTAACAATAAATAGTCCATGAACATAAGAATAAATGCCGACAACTCTCTCTGATGTCTAAAACCTAACAAACTAAAGAATAGGTCAACGCTTCCCCCCTTCCCTCGATTTAAGTTAATTTCTCCGCCCCTAGCCTCAAAAGAACCAATATGTCTTTTGAACAGAAAAAAATGCAAACAAAAAAGAGAGAAGTTACACTTACCAGTGTAATGTCAGGCAACAGACTTCATTCAAATGATCTTCTTGCGTGACGTCGCTTTCGGCAAATCAATGTCTTCTATTTATAATGGATGCAAACAAAACTATTCTCTCGCGTTTCCTGATTCAGAAATACAACTGCCCGAATGCCAGGAACTTGAAATTCCAAGAATTATGCCTGACATGTTCAGCTTTCCGAATGGCCAATTACCATTTTGTCTGCGAGGGTCCTCAAAGAGGGATTAGTCCACAAAGAGTGAAGAAAATCTTGAATAGGAACATGCCACTCCTTGGCTAATGTGAGCAATGTGTAAGAATGCCGAATGCGGATTCACGTGTTGCCTTGGCTCAGGGGATGCACTTGGTCTAGCAGCTGGAGAATTCCTTAAGTCGAACGGGTGCGCTAGATAGATACAGGTTTAAGAAGTGATGTTCCACATTTTTCAAATTTTTTAAATTCGTCTTTCGAAGTAGCGACGAATTTGACTAGTAATAAATCACTGATCGGACCCCCCCCCCCCCACTCTTGTATGTGTGGGGTGGTCTGGATGATACCTGGGGAGGTTAGGATCCCCCCCCTGCTAGTTGCACCTATGCTTCCAACCCAAACTGAACATCGATAGTCGACAAGCACACCACGCGTGGATTCCCCTTCTGCAGCAACTAATACTGGTGAACGACAGACAACACAGACACAGGCAGATAAATGAACAGAGCATCTAGTGGCAATCGAGGAACAAAAACAACAGAAATGCACCAAGCAACAATGCAACAAGTTCCAACAAGAATGGTAGCAGTGACCACAGAGATTAATAGAACTAAAAACAAAAAACAGCTTTGTAGAATATGAGTACTAAGGTTCTCAGAAATTACTTACTACCGCATCTCATTTCGCAAAATATGAATTAATATGCAAGTTTTTCACTACAGTTATATGCGTCAATCTTCCCCAGCTTTGCTTTCAAATACTCAAGAATTATATTGGAATAATAAAATAGCCATCATTTATTCACAAAAACAAATTTTCACACAATACTAGTAGAAAGTAAATATAAATTTCAAATTTTGCATAAATTTACACAATAAGTACATTCGAAGAACCTGTGTACAGTATTGCATTTTTACAGACCCCACAAAATAACCCAATGCTGGTCAAGTATCAGCCAGTATTGGTGAATAAATTCCAACCAATAATTTCAGATAATTATATTTCCCTTTGTCTTATATTGAGTTGCTTTTCTACCAGTTTTGACTACTCATGATAATGAGAATGAAAGATGCTTAGATGAAACTAATCAATAGCAACGGTTACTCGCAAAGCAACAACCAAGTCAAGGTGAAGACTAAAACTTGCAACATTTGGAGGCAAGATCATGAGTTGCTCGCTCAACTTGCTTGGCCACCAACAGAGAATTAAAAGAGAAACAACACAATAAATACATCTTACCTTCACAAAGATAGCAGTCAACCTTTCATTGGTGTTGTAGTACCTTGATGTATTAAATATCATTCTTATGGTGTACAAAAGACTGGGAATGTAATCTTTCATCTTAGGAGGTTCGCAGCGATACAATGGCTCACAAAACTTCTCCAGCGAGTAAAGATATTTCACATTATCCCTTGCTTCGTTACACGCATCTGTGATCCTATTATCCATAAGCTTCCATTTCTATTATATGAAGAAAATATTTAATATATTCCAATTAATAAAGGCACGACAGAATAACAAACTTTTACAGGAATGCCTTCATCTAATGCAAAGTTACTGAAAATTAAGGATAACTGTTATATTTAAATATGTTGGTTTGGCAGATATGTGGAAGCTATTCTACATAAGTTACTTATTGCTCCACATGGAACTTTTATGTTTTATGTTTTGAATTTGAATTTAAAATTTTGGGTGCGTCAGCACTTAGGCTATTTTGCACCCTTTACATTATATGGGGGCCAGCCCCTTATCATTACAAATAACAACTCTAATGTTGCATAACTAAAAATCTTAAAATCTTCTGACTTCTGTTAAAAGCTGAGGCTGTAAACGGGCACTCAGCACACACAAGGACAAAAACAGGACAACACAAAAAATTATACTGGCCATAGTGCCAGTCGCCAGAGCCTCGTTAGTCTTCAGTCCAGGGTGTACTATGTGGAAGTGAGGTTGACTTTTGGTCACCTATGTGGAAGGTACCCCTTATGTTTTATATTGTCCAACCTCCTGAAAAAGAGATGAAGTAAGGGTACATACCAAAAACGGTGTACATTACAAGTATGGAAAAAAATTATATAATGATTTCATTCAAACAATATAAGAGACAAATAAAAAGTCATTAATGTGGATGTGAACAAATAGTACATTTAATAAACATTACAGCTATAATTCAGAACGATATTAGATATAAGAGTACAACCACAACCCAAGGCCTGGATAATGCCACATAACTTTCTGAACCAAAAACAATTTCCAACTTTCCCTCCTTCTCCTAACACACAGACACACCCTACAAATCACAAATTTCAACAAAAATTGTGAGAGACCAATATTTCCATGCCAACTGTATCTTTGTTCTGGACCTGGCAACCTTGCAGATTCAACATTCAACTTCCATTATATGTTTCGTTCATCTGAAGATGAGGTCCATGGCCATAAATAAGGATGGGACAAACACACTGATACATCCCTGCTCTCATCAGGGTTTGAACCTGGGATCCCAGGTTTCGTAGTGCATTACACTGACCACTGTGCCACAGAGGCTGGCATATATATAACAATCAAACTTGCTGCTGTGATTCTTGCAACTACTACTTTTCTTGCCACCAAAATAATATTTACACAATGTAAATGTTAAACTATCTTACCTTTAATACTTTTGATTTTGCATTGATTAAGCACTGTACAGCATTCTTACTCTCATCTGTCTTAATGAACTCAATTATAGATGTGAACTTTGCAAGTAATCTTCTCCAGTGCTCAAGTTCAGCAAATGGGCCAACGTCATCAGCCTCACTGCGTATCTGCTGACTCTGAGTTAACACCTGCAAAATAAACATTATAATCAGCAAGTGCAAAAGAAAGATAAAATGAAGTTAAAAATTGGCACAACTGTTTTCTTCTTCATTTTCTGTGTTAAATTAATTTGGTAGCCACCATCACCATCTTCTCAGGAATATGTTGTACTACTGCTGGATGACTGCTGCTGTGTATTGTTTTGCAGTATATAGCTAGGTGCACTGCTGTCTCCTGCTTATGTTGCATTTTTTGCTGTTTCTTGGTAGCAGCTGATGCAGTACTCCAAATCTGGGAGTTTGCCTACCTTATCACTGTAAATAAAATTTCACTCAGAGGATGCTCAAAACATGCAATGTATTGAACTGTTAACCATTGTCTTCTGCTTCTACTTATCTAACACTGCATTTTTTGAATATTTGAATTTGAATAAAAAAATTTTGGGTGCATCAGCATTGAGGCTATTTTGCACCCATCAAACTATATGGGGTCCAGCCCCTTATCATAATAAAAATAAAAGCGTGTCTGAAAACTAAAATTTCCTTACCTTGGTTAAAAGCTTAGGAGTAGTGCTAATTGATTGTTTCAACGCAACACTTTGTAGGTATCCTCTTTTTTTATCAATTGAACATCACTTTTTGACATATTTTGACAATTTTTTGTCGACGTTTTAGCGTTTAGCGATGTTTTTAGTACAATTTTCACTGCAAAACTTTTTTTCCCACCTCACACTTGGTAGGTATATCACGATCTTACGTGATATAACTTAACCTATCTATTTTATTCGTGCTAAACTACAAGAGAGCCTCTAGTAGGTGGAACCGTACGTTCTGGAGCTACCCTTTGACCTACTTTTTATTTTACGACGTTTTACGCACTAAACTAACCTACAATGAGAGAAAAATGGACAGAAAAAGCTCTGGCATCACTTTTTAAGCTATTTTTTACCTCCTGCAAATCTTGCTCTTATGCTACCTCGCCCTTTGACCTACTTTTGAAATGACTTACGACATTTTCCTATAAGGAGGCTGTCTCCTCTCACTGTAAGGTCCCTTAGTGTAATCTACTACGACCTGCTAATATAGGCTTCTGCTCTCAGTGTAATCCGTTTTAAGGACTAAACTAACCTACAA
The DNA here is from genome assembly GCF_977018435.1 of Lepisma saccharinum. NCBI lineage: Eukaryota > Metazoa > Arthropoda > Insecta > Zygentoma > Lepismatidae > Lepisma > Lepisma saccharinum. The sequence goes on from NC_139253.1 coordinate 20,713,452, forward strand.
TGAGAGAAAAGTGGACAGAAGAGAAGCTCTGGCATCATTTTTTTAGCTATTTTTTTACCTCCTGCAAATTTTGCTCTTATGCTAACTCGTCCTTTGACCTACATTTTTGAAATGACTTAAGACATTTTCCTATAAGGCTGCTGTCTCCTCTTACTGTAAGGTTCCTCAGTGTAACCTACCACGACCTTTGCTCTCAGCGTAATCTGCCCACGATGTGTTTTTTTTTTTTTTTAACTCTCATGTGTGATCTTCTACAATGTGTGCCCTCCCCCTGCTACGACCTAAACCGGGACACCTCTCTCCTACGATGTTTTTGCCCCCCCCCCCTGCTACGATATTTTCCTCCTCATGATGCAAAAAAAAATTGTATTGTAGCAGTATTTGAAATCGACTGTGCCGCGTGAAGGGCACATGTTCAGTGAACAATAGGAGAGAGCTTGGGAGAGTACAAGCAAGCGCTGCCCCCTCAATTTTTTTTTTCAAGAAATTCTATTTGATCCTAAAAAACTCTGCAACCCTATTGGAGTGCTTTGGGTGTTTTTTTTTTGTTTTTTTTTTAGATTAAAAAACATGTTGAAACGTTTACCGGAACGTTGAAACGTTTATACAGAAAGGTTGAAACGTATCGTCACGAATAGTCGAACGTGTTGTGAAAGGCAAAATAAAAATAAAAAATCTCAAATTCAAAATCGGTTAAACAAGACAGAACAAGATAAAAGTGGAATCTTCGGGCTCGCGTTTTTTTTTTAACCGACCTACTCCTGGAAGTGCTATATAAAATTTTCAAGAATTGTATTGGACGAAGATGATGATATCCATTTGAGTGATCGATATTGCTGAAATTTATCCGGTGTTCTCTATATGATCATGAAAAAAAAACTATATTTATAAAATTACAGGGAGAAAAAGTGATAATCTAGAAGTCGCGAATGTAATAACAGGAGAGATGGAAGCGATTCTGGATGAAAACGACAAGGAGAAGAAGAAACGTAAGGAGACTAATCGACGCGAGCAAGACAAAAGATGATCTGATGTAATAATACTACAGCATTTTAAGTGCCATGCATTTCTTCTTCGTTCGTAATGAAATCAACAAGTTATTCGAATTACGGAACTTGTCATTTGACCTCCCTAGCTAAGCATGTTCTAAAAAATAAAAAAAAACATCGGAAGTTTTAATTTCGCAAGCCACGATGAACTTAGGAGGCACAGGCTTGTATGCATTCCGTCTTTCGTTCGGAGGGACAAACGTAACCAACCATTCAATGATGGGGCCTCCCCCATGGCGCAGTGGTAGCATCGTTGCCTTGTAATCAAGGGGTCCAGGGTTCGATACCCGGTGGAGGCACAAGTGGTTCGGATCCCACTTTTAAAACTGTAGGTCCAGGCTCGATTAGCCATACTGTGCATAAAGTGGACTTAAAAACACGAACTCAACAACAACAACAACATTCAATGATGATAATGTTTATGAATTTTGTTCGGATTGAGAAAATAAAAATTATCATGGAAGAGCCACCTTCCTTTGAATATCCCCTTTCCTCTGTTAATACTTTCCTTCCTTGATTTCTATTATGTTTCCCGCTCGTCAGTCAAGCTTTTTTTTTCACAGCTCTTCGTTTCCATTTTTCTCTCAACGTACAAATTCATGTTATCACGTCATGGAAATTCTTCTTCTTTTTGCATTGCATAATTGAAGATTTTGAAATAACACAGGATGATGAAAATGCTATTGGCAAAATTTACGAGGATAATGAAATTGTAAGAATTCCCTTGTCAATATGAATATCATATTACTAACTTTGTTTTTTGTTTAATACGTGAAACCATATTACATTGAATATTAACTAATTAATTAATTCTCTACCTTTCTTGAACCCGAAAGTTCATGCTTGCAGTTCGATTTGTCCTTATCCTGAGCAAGATCTATTTATATATTTTTTATTTTTTTTTTAGTTCCTTTGATATGAAACGAGGAGACAGAGAAAAGTAACACGAATTATTGTCGGGACGCGCTAGCAAGCGGCGTGGGACCACCCACTCTGGTAGCGACGCGCTGTTGCCGGATTTACCTACTTCAGGATTCTCGCGAGCCCACAGAAACATGAGGAAGGCTGAACTACTGCAGCTCCTTATGTTACACAAACCCCAGTTCCCCATATATCGAATAGACAAGCTTGCAGAAGAAGCGGGACATACGGTGGTCCGTCTCCCGCCTTATCATTGTATGTACAATGCAATCGAACTTATTTGGGCACAGGTCAAAGGGCTGGTAGCACAGAGGAACACTTTGCCACCTTTTACACCGTCTAAAATTTTGCAATTGACAGAACGGGCTATCGGGGATGTGACAGCAGATAGGTGGCGTTCGGCTATAGAACACACAAGGAAGATTATTTCCGAAGCATGGGAAAAGGAGGGAGTTGAAGAGCAGCAAATGGAGGATTTTGTAATTTCACTTGGGCGGGAAGACAACAGTGACAGTAGTAGCTCAGATGAAGATGTTCCTTTACCAACCAACAATGAAGATGATCTTGGGATAGCGCCACTGCAATGGTAGCCGGTAAGCAAAAACAACTGATTCTTTAACTACTACTTCTGTTCTTTCATTCATTTTTTTATGTTTTTACATACAGGTAGCTCAAAGCATTATAACACATGTACCAAATGTATCATTAATGTTAAGGAAATCGAGCAATTGCCAAGCGTTTCGTTGTAATTTATTGAACTCTGCATTGCCAGAGCCTGTATTCTCATATAGCTCCCAAATTATCTCACTTCACACACCCACATGTGCCTCCCCGATGGCACAGTGGTAGGGTAAGTGTTGTCGCCTTGTAATCAATTGATTGATTTTTGATTGATTTAGTTTATTTTACTTCGCGTTTTGTGCCTCTAGGCTAATTTGCAAAGATGGGGATGAGTGATGAAATGATGAATGGACATTCACAAACAACCAAGCCTGACCGGAATTCGAACCCGGGACCCTTGGCGTCGCAGCGCGATGTGCTAACCACTCGGCCACAGGGTCGGGCACCTTGTAATCAAGTAGTCCTGGGTTTGATATCCTGTCGAGGCACATAGTGGTTCGGATCCAACTTCCAACTGTAGGTCCATTCCAGATTAGCCGTAGTGTGCATAAAGTGGACTTTAAAACACCAACTCAATCAATCAATTCACACACAATTGATTTGTTCTTGATAAATTCTTCTCCGTAATACAGTAACTCAGTTCTGTAAAATTCTGTTTTGGAGGTGAATTTTTGTAGGTTCCTCAAAATATAATTTAAAAACGTGTTAACGAACCGAAGTTGTACGTAATTTGTTTATACGTAATTTGCCCTAATTTTCAAGAAATACATTTCATTTGTACGTTCTGAAGCTTCAACAATCGCGGCGTGATAAAGAAGGCAAAGAGAGGCGGCATGAAATCAAAGGAGAACGATTTGCCACAATGTTGTTCATAACACAAGACGCATTTTCTTTTATTGGTAATTGTGATACGATACAACATAAGTAAAAAGATGCCGGTAGCTGATGCTTGCAATGTACCTTAATAAAAACACAACAAAGGTTCTTTCAGTGAAGGTTTTCGGTTGCTGTGTAGAGCAGGAATATAAAATGTTTCATGCTTGCCAGAATGCCCGAGCTTGCCAACAGCTGACTAGCCTGTCCGTGTGTTTGTGCGAACGTGGCAACGTAGAAATCCCCCAGCCACATGGCAGCCAACGAGGAGACAGAATTTGGTCACGTTCTGCCGTTCTGCGTTCTGATTGCACGCCGCTTCTTATCGCGTCCGTACAGTAAGCCTTCTTTCATTTCCTCTTTAATGTCATTTTCATTTGTTAGTATTACTCCGAAGTATTTTGGATTTGGAAAAACTGGTTCAAACAAGTTGTTATCACTTGGTTTCGGCCTGTAAGCACATATCTTTAGATTTCACATTGCTAACTTCTAAAACCTATCTCTCTTTAGCTGCTTTGAAAAAGAATATTTTAGCATTATTCTTAATTTGTATTTACATCATTCCCCAGTAAGTCTACATCATCTGCATATGCTAAAACTACTTCGTTAGTTTCTTTTAGCTTCCTAAAAAGCATATTCTAAGGCAAAAATTAAAAAAAGCAATGGAGATAATGCATCTTTTTTTTTAATCCATCATGAATTGTACATTTGTCAGACATATTAACAAGTTTCTTCTCGACTAATTTATCTCTTTGGCATCTTTGACTTCAATCAAGTTAGATTCTGCTGTGCGTACTTAATTTATTTCTGATTTATCTCCTACATGAACTTTTTAAAACGTCATTAAAGTAGTTCTTCCATCTATTTAAAATAGTCAGTCATTTTATATCAAGTTTACTTTAGGTTGCCACCCCTTTCTCAAATTCATTTGCACCTCTACTACTTTTATTTCAATTTCGTTAATTTTACTTTTCAAGTAATCTTCTAAAACATGCTGTTGTTCTTTAACCGTCTAAGTCTTTTTTTCTATTAGTGCCTCTCAGATGGCGCAGTAGTAGCGTCGTCGCCTTGCAATCAAGGTATCCCGGGTTCGATCCCTGGTGACACTCACCTTTCAGAGCCTTTTTTTCCGCTCTTTTAGTTCGTCACTGCAATAAAACAGCCGCGAAACATAAAAAAAGAGTTAGTAATAGGTCGTAGTAGATTACACTGAGGGCCCATTGACAGACGATCTCTGCCTTAGAGGAAAACATCGTAAGAGGAGACAGCCTTATAGGAAAATGTCGTAAGTCATTTCAAAAGTAGGTCAAAGGGCTGCGCCAAAAACGAAGCATCCCACCTGTCGGGTTTAGTGTGTCGGTGTCCTCTGTCCTCCCATACCAAAATAAACATAGGTCGTCATGGAACCAATTTTTCATCAATCGAAAATTTTCCAAGTCCAGCGTTAAATTGCAAATATCTCGAAAATGGTAGGAGTTATCGAAAAAATATATTGAAAAACACCCCCATCCTGGTATCGTTAGATACCCCCCCTGTCGATTTTGGAGGTGTAGAATACGTGTACCAAGTTTTGGTGGTCCTGGGGTCAAGGGGTAAGAAGTTAGCCCACCTCCAAAAAAACTTGGATCACTCGTAACTTTTGAACAAATAGTCGTAGAAAGATCGGGTTTAGTGCGTCGGTCGAGTCTCGGTGTCCTTTTTGATCTTCTAACAAAAAAAAAACATAGGTTGTCATGGAACCAAATTTGACCCCTCTGTCGAAAAATTTTCCAAGTCCACAGCGTTCAATTGCAAATGTCTCGAAAAACAGTGAGAGAAAGAGATAGCGCAAAAATCCTCCCGTTGACCCTTTTGTCGATATTGGTGATGCAGAGTACGTGTACAAAGTTTTTAGAGGTCCTCGGTCAAGGGTGGGCCAATTGCCAAAATATTTTTCGTAACTTTCGAAAGGATGATCATAGAGAGCTGGAATTTCTTGCGTTAGCATCGTCTAGGTGTCCTCTGTCCTCCCATACCAAAATAAACATAGGTCGTCATGGAACCAATTTTTCATCAATCGAAAATTTTCCAAGTCCAGCGTTAAATTGCAAATATCTCGAAAATGGTAGGAGTTATCGAAAAAATATATTGAAAAACACCCCCATACGGCATCGTTAGATGGCTCCCTTTGATTTTGGAGGTGTAGAATACGTATACCAAGTTTTGGTGGTCCTGGGGTCAAGGGGTAAGAAGTTACCCCACCCCCCTCCCAAAACTTTGATCACTCGTAACTTTTGAACGAATAGTCGTAGAAAGATCGGGTTTAGTGCGTCGGTCGAGTCTCGGTGTCCTCTGTCCTCCCATACCAAAATTGGCATAGGTCGTCATGGAACCAATTTTTCATCAATCGAAAATTTTCCAAGTCCACAGCGTTAAAAAATCTTAAATTGCAAATATCTCGAATTTTTGACAAACAGGGTCATAGAACCCTCCAATTCATGACTTGGGAAAAATATGTTTGCTGATTCATCATGTACACCTATACGTGAGAAAAAGTATGAATAGAACCTATGTTCGGAAATCCAAAATGGCGACCGGAAGTGGGGTTATCTTGGAAACAGTAAGACTTAGCAAGAATCTGTTTGCGGATTCATCACGTACGCCTATATGTGAGTAAAATATGAATACAACCTATGTTCGGAAATCCAAAATGGCGACCGGAAGTGGGGTTATCTTGGAAACGGTAAGACTTAGGAAAAATCTGTTTACGGATTCATCACGTACACCTATACGTGAGAAAAAGTATGAATAGAACCTATGTTCGGAAATCGAAAATGGCGACCGGAAGTGGGGTTATCTTGGAAACGGTAAGACTTGTTAAAAATCTGTTTACGGATTCGTCATGTACACCTATACGTGAGAAAAAGTATGAATAGAACCTATGTTCGGAAATCGAAAATGGCGACCGGAAGTGGGGTTATCTTGGAAACGGTAAGACTTGTTAAAAATCTGTTTACGGATTCGTCATGTACACCTATACGTGAGAAAAAGTATGAATAGAACCTATGTTCGGAAATCGAAAATGGCGACCGGAAGTGGGGTTATCTTGGAAACGGTAAGACTTGTTAAAAATCTGTTTACGGATTCGTCATGTACACCAATACGTGAGAAAAAGTATGAATAGAACCTATGTTCGGAAATCGAAAATGGCGACCGGAAGTGGGGTTATCTTGGAAACGGTAAGACGTGGACGTAGGCGACGGGTTCGTTCATCCTCACAGAGCGGACCTCTACCTTCAATTCGACGTGGTGAAGAAAGAAAGCGGAGACGCGTTTCCCGCAGCAGCAAATTTGATACTCGTCGACAACTTCGTGCCTCACCTGTTCTCGCAGGTGGAGGTAAGGAAACACGGTACCGTCATCGACAGAATAGATTATCCAGGCATCACGTCGACGGCAGTGGGAACATTGAAATTATCCAAAACGGACGCGGCATACTACCAGGCGGGAGGATTCGAAGCGGGGACCAAAATATCGACGAGAAGTCACACGGTGCTCTTTCCCATGCGTCTGCTTCCGGGATTCTTCTCGGACTACAAGGAGATCATGTGGAAGGGAGGACTGAGGATCACGTTTCGAAGAGCGGCCAACGACAACGACGCACTGATGCGATACGCTACTTTGGGTCCGGACGGCACCACGCCGATAGCCAACACTTTACCCGAAGCAGCCAAATGCGTCATCCGGAGCATGGAGTTGAGAATGCCGGTGGTGGAATACGAAACGAACTACGCCCTCAAGTACAAAGCGGAGATCTTGAAGAGTCCGCAGGTACCGATTCACTTTCACGGTTACCAGTACGTGCAGAAGTTGGCGTCGGGAAGTCACATGGAATTCGACGTGACGACGCAGTTCAACAACATACAGTTCGACATGCCAGATTTCGTCGTAGTGCTCTTTCAGACCGGGAGGGACAAGAATCAGGAAAAAGATTCCAGCAAATTCGACGACTGCAAGATCAAGAACGTTTATCTCAAGAATGGGAGGAACGAAGTGTTCCCGCGCGAGAATTACAACCTCGACATGACCAAAGATGATTACCTCAAACTTTACGAAGCTTACACGGCTTACAAACGCGTGACCGAGGGAAGCGTGGACATGTATTACACGCCCAGCGAATTCAAAACCCACAGACCGATGTCCGTCATCAATACCACGAAGCGGAAGCAGGTGGTGGTCAACGATCGAACCAACATCAAGATCGTTTGCGAGTTCCACGACGCGCTGCCTGCCGATAATCTGTGCAGCGTCATCCTGGTCGCAGAGAAGTCCTTCGTCCACGACGTGAAGAACGAGAGGGTGACGGAACAGTTTTAAATATATCGCCAACAAGCAATAATAGTTTTTTCTACAACCCCTACAATTACAAAATTTTTAATCTAAAAAAAAAACAAAAAAAAAACACCCAAAGCACTCCAATAGGGTTGCAGAGTTTTTTAGGATCAAATAGAATTTCTTGAAAAAAAAAATTGAGGGGGCAGCGCTTGCTTGTACTCTCCCAAGCTCTCTCCTATTGTTCACTGAACATGTGCCCTTCACGCGGCACAGTCGATTTCAAATACCGCTACAATACCATTTTTTTTTGCATCATGAGGAGGAAAATATCGTAGCAGGGGGGGGGGGCAAAAACATCATAGGAGAGAGGTGTCCCGGTTTAGGTCGTAGCAGGGGGAGGGCACACATTGTAGAAGATCACACATGAGAGTTAAAAAAAAAAAAAAAAAAACACATCGTGGGCAGATTACGCTGAGAGCAAAGGTCGTGGTAGGTTACACTGAGGAACCTTACAGTAAGAGGAGACAGCAGCCTTATAGGAAAATGTCTTAAGTCATTTCAAAAATGTAGGTCAAAGGACGAGTTAGCATAAGAGCAAAATTTGCAGGAGGTAAAAAAATAGCTAAAAAAATGATGCCAGAGCTTCTCTTCTGTCCACTTTTCTCTCATTGTAGGTTAGTTTAATCCGTAAAACGGATTACACTGAGAGCAGAAGCCTATATTAGCAGGTCGTAGTAGATTACACTAAGGGACCTTACAGTGAGAGGAGACAGCCTCCTTATAGGAAAATGTCGTAAGTCATTTCAAAAGTAGGTCAAAGGGCGAGGTAGCATAAGAGCAAGATTTGCAGGAGGTAAAAAATAGCTTAAAAAGTGATGCCAGAGCTTTTTCTGTCCATTTTTCTCTCATTGTAGGTTAGTTTAGTGCGTAAAACGTCGTAAAATAAAAAGTAGGTCAAAGGGTAGCTCCAGAACGTACGGTTCCACCTACTAGAGGCTCTCGTGTAGTTTAGCACGAATAAAATAGATAGGTTAAGTTATATCACGTAAGATCGTGATATACCTACCAAGTGTGAGGTGGGAAAAAAAGTTTTGCAGTGAAAATTGTACTAAAAACATCGCTAAACGCTAAAACGTCGACAAAAAATTGTCAAAATATGTCAAAAAGTGATGTTCAATTGATAAAAAAAGAGGATACCTACAAAGTGTTGCGTTGAAACAATCAATTAGCACTACTCTTAGGCTAAAAAGGGTGCTCAGCACAAATAAGGACAACACAGAATTATACTGGCCATGGGGCCAGTCGCCTGAGCCTTGTTAGTCTGCAGTCCAGGGAGTACTACGTGGAAGGAGCACCCCTTACACCCCAACACTGCATTTTGAGAACAGCATTTTGTCATGGGTTCAATCCCCACCACCGGCAAAACAAAGAAATTTGTTTACCTGAAGATGGATAATGTCCAAATAACAATACACGCTAATAAAGAACCAAGTCACTAACTTTCAGAGACGGTTGTGATAGTCCAATAGAAAAAATATTTATTAAATAAATGGGAAAGCAGGTAACATCAATTAACAAGCCATATTACCACTCTACAGAGTAAGTTCATGTCAGTTTTGAATATATCCAACAATGCTACCCTATTTATGCTTAGCTGGTGGTTATACTGCTTACAAGTCTTTTATATCCCTGTTAACAGATTTTCTTCATTTTAACATTTTTAACTAGATCCAATGTTTCCACTAAAAATCACATACACAGGAATCAGCTAAATACCTGAATCAGAATTACCAGCTAGTAAATTGAAATCAGTAAATTTCCTGCTTTGTTATAACACCATGTATGTGTATTTGGTCATTGAAATGAAATGTAAACCAATTATATTACAGTGTTCCTGACTTTTACAGGTTTTACAAGCAATTTTAAATACATTTTCAGATCATACTGTGGTGCTTTAACATACTAATAAGAATAATCAAGTTTAAGTGTTGAATTGCATTTTATTTGTGACAATAAAGTGTATTCAACATTGTTAAAAATAAAAGAACAAAAATAAATTACAGAACAAATTTTTATATTTCTTATCAAGAAACTGGTCCAAGAAATAATGTAATTTATTTTTATTCCTAAATCCTGGCAAGTACATATAATACTTGATTTTCTCAACATTTCCAGATCTTGGATGTATTTTCAAAATTCCATGACTTCTTACTCATAGGTTGGTTTGCCTGACTTTCCCAGGATTCCCTGGCCAGTGATAATCAATTGTTTAGTAGCATATTACCTTTGCAAGAATATTAATTCAACATCTCTTAGTGATATCATGGGCATACATGAACATTATGAAGCCATGAATAGTCATGGAGCTAGCTCCACTTTTGTGTGCACTGAAATGTACCCGCAGTTTTACGTCACAGGCTTTTTTTTAATAGGTGGTCCTAGTATGTAGAAAAAATTGGTCTTGATATTTGATCGCTTAGCCGCCATATTGGATTTAAGATGGCAGAATTAGAATTTTTAAATCACTTGTTTCTCGGCTATTTCTCAACAGATTTAAAGTTTTATTTTTCTTTTGAATCCTCTAAATCAGCGGTTCTTGAACTTTCCTAGACTGCGGACCCCCTTCAGACATCACTCGCCCTCGCGAACCCCCAAGAATTAACTCAAAGTTTAAAAGTCCGGATCATACATATTTATTTCTAGTGTTTCATCACTGATTTTAACCATTCAAGAAAGGGAAAATTAAATGAACGCACACATTTTATTTTTATTTGCATTTTATTGTAATGTTAATTGTAGCAATTACATTCAATTAATCAAAAGTATATAAAATACAATTTTTGTATTAATAATGAATACTAACAAGAGATAACACTACTTGTTAATATCATTTCCTGTGAGGGGGATGATGCTGCATTTCACTGACAAGTAGTGATATATCGGGCTTTATGGTAGAAACCTGAATCCTAAGTTCTGATTCTACATTTTCCAAACGGTTCCTGTACTTGTTTCAAAGATAGATGAGAGCAGAGAATGATCTTTCACATAAGTATAGGGTTACCAGATCGCTGTAAGGGAAATGTAGGACATGCTGTCCCAAAATGTAGGACATTAAGTCAAAATGTAGGACGCAACACATTCTCGATAAATAATACGTATTTCTATAGAACACGTTAGGAAGTAGTTGAAAAATGACACCTTTCAGTTTTAAAAAAATATTTCCCAACGAATGTTTAAATGCAAAATATCAAAACTTGCAGTCATACTAATCAATGCACTTCTTACTGCTTGATATAAGTGGTACTTCTCAGAGGAGACAATTTTTATCAAAATATCAGGTTTATTCAAACTATATATTGATGTTAGAGTGGACAGTAAAACTCGTTGAAATTATAGGGACCAATACGAAACATTTTACAGACTTTATAAAAAAATAATTCTCTCGTGAGTCTGTTGTGCTGATGGTAATGAAAGTACTCTCTCAACATTTGAATTATGACCTGTAATGGCAAACAAATATTCAGCAATTGCTGTAATTTAAAATGGTTTCATCTTGGGTAGTTTTTAGTTCAATAACAGGGTGTCTCCAAAATGATACATCCAGAAATCTTGACTTTTTTCTGGACTTTTCTAGATCCTACTTAGGTAAAGTTGGAAATTAGTAATTAAGAAAATAAATATTTATTTAATGAAAATCCCTACCAAAGGGCATGAAAACTGAAGCTGAATTTAAGAAGAGAATTAGATCTGCTATTTCGTATTAATGCATCCTGAACTGTGTTTGGCAGACAAGCGAGGCTTTGGCGTCTGGACTCATAGCCAGTATAATCTTATGTGGGGTTTGTGTCTGTTGTCCCTATATGTTTATGACTATCCATTCATCCATCTTATCTTACCATCATTCATCCTCATTTTCGCGATTAGCCATAGGGACAGAAAAAAGTGAAGTAAAATAAACTAAATCATCTAAATTGACCACAAGAATAATTTATTGCCTTTTTAGTAACTTCTTGACCTACTCGTTGATTTTTTACATTTTCTTGACTTCCATGACTTTCTTGACTGGCAGACATACTGAATAACTTTATTCTCTATACCCCTGATCTACAATCAAATTATATTGAATAAGAATGGGCAACACCTTGTTCCATCAGTATAAACCCTAAGCCAATAAATTCTGCTCAGGCATTGAACAGTGGCGTTATCAGAAAGTGGTCCCAAGACTTTGTTCATTAATTACTTCCGTTTTTCCGTTTGTTTAATGGCAGGACAAACTTTATTCTTTTTGTGCAATGACTGAATCAAAATAAATTTCACTATTGAGTTTGGAAGCGCAGTCCATAGACTTGTAATTTGCATGACTATTTTCTGTTATGTATTTTCCTAATTAATATTATGTGACGCTCAAAATGTAGGACATTTATGATATTTTTCAAATTCCTCCCGGACGCCTGACATAAGGATAAAATGTAGGACATGTCCGGGAAAATCCGGACGTCTGGTAACCCTACATAAGTAGCCCTTCTACTCCATGCACGCTAACTGAAAATGGATCCCTGATCCAATTTGTGCTTGTATCCGGCACAGGAAAATATTCTCTGAACGACTGCTGCAAGTGTTTCAAACGTTGCGTGAAGAGTGACTTGTCATTCTCTGACAACTCTTCTTCCGTGGAATGAAGAAAATTTGAGAAGTTTGGAATAGTCTCCTCATATCTTGCATTCAGAATACGCTGACGCCACAACTCGAACTTTTTGATCATTGCTTCGATCTTGTCTTCAACTAAAAAGACGGTTACTTTTTCTCCTTGAAGACTTAAGTTCAGATTATTTAAGTGGATGAAGATATCTGATAAGTATGCTAACTTGACTAACCAGGAAAAATCATTCAAACCATCGCTGAGATGAAATTGCTTATCCAAGAGAAATATTCTTATTTCGTCTCTCAATTCCCAGAATTGAGGCGAAACTTTACCTCGTGACAGCCAGCGAACTTCACAGTGAAGCAAAAGTTGATGATATTCACTGTCCATTTCTTTGCAGGACTGCTTAAAATGTCTTGAATTCAGTGACTTGCTTTTTATGAAATTGACAATTTTCACTGATTCATTTAAGGTCTGTTGAAGCTCTTCTGGTGTCTTCTTGGCCACTAGTGCATCCTAGTGCAACTTATATTGCCGATGGGGCGATTTCTTTTATTTGTTATGATCAATAAAAGATTGGGCATACATGCCCATACACAAATACCCATAGGCCCAACCTAAGTGCAAGGGCCATTAGGTTAATATCAGAAAAGGCTTGTGAGAGCTATTTCCCAATAGCTTATACTTTTCCCCAATTAGCATCATGGGTAATGTTTACATACCATTTTCCACACCCATGGAATGGAAAAAAAATGCTTTATAAGACGTAAGCGAGTTACTAAAGGTATATCCGCAGAGGCCACCGAAATTATAAGAACATTTACAAGTAAGTTTCGCAGATATACATTTAGTAACTCGCTTACATCTTATATTATCAACCGCATTGTTTATTCCCCTCAACATGAAAAAAAAATGCTTTGTTTATTAAGAAATAACAATTTTTAGGCAGCTAGTAGCCATCTTGAATACAAAAAAAACATGTGCTAAATCCCTCATCTTTTATTAAAAATAAAAGATAACATTTGTGCATAGGTAAAATAATGCCTATTTTATGAAAAGTAAACTCATTTTTAGTTATCTGGCATAAATAAGCTAGAAAATGTGAAAAAACGTTTTTGTTTACATTTTTCAATCAATTGATAACTGCCATCTGGAGGTAGGAATTGGAACCTCCACATACAAGGAAAAGTCTCAGATGACTCCAGTTGGCCAATGAGAGGCCTTAAAGGCTGTGACGTCACATAATAGACTCCCAGATGGCCTATTATGTTTTGAGCTTGCCATTCAAGCTCATTTGTGTTCTGGAATGGCCTGAGAGCAGGTCATGTGTTGTTTTGCTGGCCAAATCTAGTGTGTTCATGGCCGCGTGGGAAACAAAGGAAAGTACACTGGAAATAGGAATCCAACTCCCATATCAGTTAAATATAGAACCAAGGGAGGGCTACTACACTGGGAATAGTACCCAAGACCTTTTTTAAAGCCCATACTGTGTTTTTCGCCCATGTGCAGAAATCTGTGTCCAAAGTGGAAACCCAGACCACATGGTTGGGACAAAGAGCTATAGGAACATCCATGAGGCATCCATGTTTGTATCCAGCCATCCTTCAAAGAATAACCTGTAAAGTGCTTCAATCAGTCCCAAAAGCCTCTATTACATCAAAAACTCCCATGAAAATACCCACTCCTTTGTTTTGTGTGCCCCTTAAGACCCAGGTATTGGGATGTGGTGTGTGGTTAGGAAAAGTGTGTGGTCCCTAGGTAAAAAAGAAAAGTGTATCTTTCGAGTTTAGCTGATATGTAAGTACAGAATCTTATGTATATTTATTTTGTGTGTTCTTTGTGTCAGTGAAATGCCCATGTTTGGTGGTGGCCATGCCACAGGTGAATAAATGTGCCGTTTAAATGAGATCGACTTGATGTCATTGATGTGATAGTAAGACTACCAAAGCTTCCTCTTCCTACCGTATTAGTATTTAGGCTAAAGTCTGTCTGTTGGTTAACAGGTCTCCCATAACACCTGTTATGATCCACGGGACACCACACGTAGCATAGGGTCTGCGTGTGGCAGCGTAAAGCGTTGCTCTTCTCTCTCTCTTATTGTGAATAAGTAATTCAAAATAGGATAAAGCATTATGAAAGTACATCACCCTTTATATCATGCTGCAAGTCCAGTAACCCTTCTCGACATTGCTCATGCTGCATCTGTGCTAACTCCAACGCATTTCAACCAGTCCATATTATGAGATATTATAAATGCATTTAAGCTGGCAAATACTTCTTCAGCTGTAGTGTGCGTCAAATAGGAGATGAAGAATAAGTCCTCATAAACACTTTTGATATGTTCATACCTAACGTAGTACATCAGCATTGCTTTGTACATAATGTCTGTGCTTTCATCCAGTTGCAAAGCAAAATAGGGGGACATGCAGTTTCAGACAAACTGACGATTTGACAACTGTATCAAAGAGAGATCTTTGGCAGCTTTGTCACTGATCAATGCAGAAACCATGATTTTTGCAGCTGGTAATACAAGTTCTTCAGCAATTGTGTGAGGTTTTCCAGTTTTTGCTATCATGTGAGAAACTTCAAATGATGCCCTCACGGTATTCTCATTGTTGCACCCACTTGTAGACCTTTCCACAATTTTCTTGCTTTCGCGAAGCTCCTGCTCCTTACTTCTAGAAAAGTCAATGCTCTTTGTGATGTGTTCTTCGTGTTTAGTTTCAAGATGTCTTCACAGTTTCGATGGTTTCATGGCTTCACTGGACAACACGTCATAACATACACCCTGTGGAAGTTGCTTGTCTTCTGGGTCTGAACACATGAAACCCATGGACAGATATTCCTTGCTATATCTTTCTAAGAAGACGGGTAGGTTCACATTGCTTCGAACTCGATGCACCCTCACCATCAGAATCTGAACTTTTAGTTTCAAATTCAGCCAGCGGTCCATCTTAGGTCAGAAGTCACAAGCATAAAATTCACCGTGGAAATATCAAGAAGTAACTTTACCGTTACCAGAGAATATGCAAAGGCCCGAACAGAAACAACTCGCGATTACTGAGAAGTCTTCGCTAACAATTGTAGACTGGCTCAGATGCGAAAGCCACAATCCTTTTATATGCGGCTTTCTTCAAGAACATACTCCAAAGGATGAGAAAAATTCTTAGAAGTAATAAAAGACTTTCCAAGGACACAAACATCAAAAGATTCTGAACAGCCGCGAAGGCAGCTTTTGTTTGTTCCCGCTGTGGAGCAGTCACGGGCGAAGCAATCCGAGCCAAACAATCAAGTGCCCCCCTTTCCTACACAACCACCAGCCCAGGCAGTTCTCAGCCAAAACATGCTTGTTGTTGCTGTGAGAACTGGCGATGCTTAGTCATGTTTACATTTTTGGCTTATCTACTTCAATTTCTTTTACCTCAGTAAATAGACACCGTGAATTTGTATAATTTTCATTCTCTCATAATTCATTTTTAGCATTAAAGAGTAAATGCTCTTGTCTTAGTATTTTTTCGAACCTTTGTGGAACAATGGGAGGGTTTCGCGGACCCCCCCTTGAGGAACCCTGGGGGTTATGGAAGAAGGTTCTCACTTATAATAGCCGACAAGAATAGATTGACGTGTACGGAGTGGGTTGTTGCATTGTGGTTTAGGATGCAGTATTCTTGTGGGGATGGTGGTTGGGAGTTACTTGGTGAAGGTGCAGGTGGAGGGAGAGCCTGGTAGATTGGAGGCATTACCCTGATTTCTACCATAGAATCTGGGTTGATTTGCTTTATCATTGTGTATTTGCTTTGCGAGTTCAATGGTGTTTTGGCATAGTGCCATTATTGGGTGCGATAAGTTAGTTGTGTTATGTCTGATGTTAAGGCATCGATTTGGTTAGTTTGACAGCTGGTAGTGCTTTGTGCTGGCTCCAGGCATGGATTTTGCTGAGTATTGCTAGGGTGTTGCTGAACTGGCATCATATCTTGTGCGTGTGTGAATTATTCACTTAGTAGAATATTAAGTATTTAAAAAATATTTAAAAATACCAAAAAATAGTTTACTTATGGTTTGTGAGTATGTACAGTATGCCAAACTACGTTTTTGGAGTCAACTGCTCCCTTCCTTACGTTATCTCCTTGGCTAGCAGAATTGCTTCATAGCCACATCAAATAGAAGTAAAACAAGGAGTAAGGTGATGGGTGTTGCTATGGTAAAAAAGGAAGGTTTCCTAACAACTTGCCCATTTTTAATAAAACAGCCAAACCATATTCCTTTCTTTGTAAAGTTTCGAAAGCGTAAAAAGTCAAAGATAAAAAACTTTAAAACTTGAAACGTTAAAAAACATATGCACGACGCCACACTCGCCATCTGTTTGCCTTCGTGCAGAATGCAGGAAGTTTCCCGGTTCCAAACTCTGCCCACCATTTCCCCCCCTTCCCCTCCTGAACTGCGCAGATTATGCCCGGTGTGACATGAAAACCATTTTTTTTTTATATTCACTTACTTCCCACCTTTTGAACATCCTAATCCACATTTCATCCACGTTTCCATCATCTAACTAACTAACTCCCTAGCCTTCTTGAACCCGAAAGTTCATGGCTGCAGCAACAAAGGCCCTCCATCTTTCCCTATCTTGAGCAAGTTCTATATACTCTTTTCCATCCCTACCAATTTCCCTTAGGTCCATCTCAACGTTGTCCCTCCATCTTCGTCTTCACCTTCCTACAGGTCTCTTACCATCAGGTTTCCCGGTTCCAAACTCTGCCCACCATTTCCCCCCTCCCCCTCCTGAACTGCGCAGATTACGCCCGGTGTGACATGAAAACCATTTTTTTTTATATTCACTTACTTCCCACCTTTTGAACATCCTAATCCACATTTCATCCACGTTTCCATCATCTAACTAACTAACTCCCTAGCCTTCTTGAACCCGAAAGTTCATGGCTGCAGCAACAAAGGCCTTCCATCTTTCCCTATCTTGAGCAAGTTCTATATACTCTTTTCCATCCCTACCAATTTCCCTTAGGTCCATCTCAACGTTGTCCCTCCATCTTCGTCTTCGCCTTCCTACAGGTCTCTTACCATCAGGTTTCCCAACAAGAATCCTGTAAACTCCTCTTTCCTCTCCCATTCCTGCCACATGGCCTGCCCACCTAAGTCTTCTTGATTTAATTATTCTAATAATATCTGGACATCAATACAAATTATGTAGTTCTAAATTATGTAACCTTCTCCACTCACCTGTCTCCTCATCCCTTTTAGGTCCAAAGATTTTCCTAAGGATCTTATTTTCAAATACTCTCAATTTATGTTCCTCTTTCAATGTAAGGGACCAAGTTTCACATCCATATAATACTACAGGCAAAATTACGGTTTTGTATATTTTAACTTTTAGTTTCTTAGATATTAAACGAGAAGACAAAAGTTTATGAAGAGAGAAGTAACATGCATTTCCTTAATTATTTCCTCTTTAATATAATTTTCATTTGTTAATATTACTCCTAAGTATTTGAATTTGGAAACTGGTTCAAACGAGTTGTTATCAATAATTAGATTTTGATTATTACCTAACACTTGGTTTTGACCTGTAAGCATATATTTAGTTTTCTCTTTGTTAACTTCCAAACCTATCTCTTTAGCAGTTTTGAAAAATATTTTAACATTATTCTTAATTGTATTCACATCATCCCCCAGTAAGCCTACATCATCTGCATATGCTAACAACTGAGTCACACCATTTAATTTTAGTCCTTCTTTAGTTTCTTTTACCTTCCTAACAGCATATTCTAAGGCAAAATTAAAAAGCAATGGAGATAATGCATCTCCTTGTTTTAACCCATCATGAATTGTAAATTTATCAGACATATTAATACCCACACGAATTTTACTTTCTGTTTCACTGGTGCATATTTTTATCATACTAACAAGCTTCTTAGGTATTCCAAACTCTACTAATATATTATATAATTTATCTCTTTTGACCGAATCATATGTTTTTTTGAAATCAATGAATAGTTGATGGACATTTTGATTATATTCCCACTTTTTTTCAAGTGTCTGTCTGATGTGAAAAATTTGATCTGTAGTTGATCTGTTACGTTTAAATCCACATAGACGTTTCCATCATCTCTATTTTAATTTACTGTTCCCGTCCTTGCATATATTCGCAGCCTCATACACGTTTCTGTTTATTTGTTTGCTTTCATTACTAACTACCTCCTTTTTCTTAATTGTATGTTGCTCTTCAATAATGTGTGAACTGGCATGTGTGCATTATTGTGGTAGGAGAGGAAGGAAGTTACTTGTTGCATGTTTGGAGGAGTTTGCTGCGATAACGGCTGAGTTGTAGTCTTTGTTCCTATATATAAATATATATATGCTTGTTAATCTATTACAGAATATCGAAGTTTCTATGTAAGAAAGTACTATTGAAAGCATTATGATTTTTCAACTCATTACCTTTTCAATTTTAGTAGCCCACAAATTAACTGCACCTTCCACTGAAACCAAAGTTGTAGGATTCGAAATTATCTTTTCAACATCGTCTCGGTTTGCCAACATTCTTACTATATTACTGGGGATACTGAAATCAACACGACCCTGCAAATCCAATTTGGTATCTGGAAAACAAAAACATTTTGGAAGGTTTAGTTCTGACAATGAAACCATTGTCTCCAATATAAATGCTCAATATAGTTTTTGAAAAGTATTTTAATTCTGTAGTGTTCACAATATACATAGTATCTCCTCTATGGAACACAAGGAGCCCAACAAGAGGGATTCTACTCAGCTTTGTGTTGGATGGAAGCTAGTATTTTACATAGGTGCTTATGGAAATATTACTTTTTTAAGCTTTATAAAAATATGTTACTTAATATAACCAGACAAAGCACATGAATGAAACATTGAAAACCCCGCCTTTATGAAAGAAGTCAAAATATTCCCATTACTGAAAAATTAAGTTGAAGAGATAGTGTTTTCATGCTCCAAAAGAAACAGATGGAGGTTGAAACACAATGATTAATGATATTTTTAGTGAACTCCATCTACAGGGTGGCCACTCTAGGACCATGATAATATTCTTCAAGTATAATTCACAGTTTTCAAGGTTAACTTTCTAAAAATTCAAGGGTACATGCAGATGTTTTCTCTATTTCAACTTTACATATTACCGCCTCTCACCACCCACACACGTACACAAACACAAATAGTAACAATACACAGGGTCTCTGTGATTTCAACGTATCCAAAAGTTCTAATTCAATTCAATTAAAGGGTATATACAATTAAAATATTTGATTCAAGGTGAGGAATTTACATACTCAGACTCGAAATACATCTACAAACACAAGTCACAAATGTTATTGGATATATTAATCTGAGAAAAAATTTAATTGTATGAGAATTGCAAACTCTAATTCTCCTAATCAACTTCAAGATATCTTGAATAATCTTCCGCCTGTCAGATAGATTGTTCTGCAAAGGATACTAACAAAGTAAATGGACTGAGAGAATTCTGTTTTATTTTCCACACAGCTTTCTTCTCCTTCCTTGATAAAAATAAATGCTAAGCTATGAAAAACTTTGTCTCAGGGCACTCATAAATATGTATAAATTCAATGGGATTTGAACTTATAAAAGTTGCAATTTTGTATATCTACAGAGAAAAATTCACACAGAATTCCCAGAGCCAATAATTTACGCATAGTTCCCAGAATTCAAGGAATTCCTGGTGAGTAGCCACCCTGATCTAGCTTAATCACCACCTTAAGCATTAGCTTACAACTGTAACAAGAGGGGAAATACATAACTTGGGAATCTGACTTGCTTTCCGGTAGTCTAATGTATTTTGACAGAACTGAAATAAATGTGTAGCTTCTATGAAACTGGACCTCATCGCCTTAAATACTTTATTTCTATTTTATAGATCAATAGAAAATAAGTTCACAGAAAGAAATTATACAGCATGTAATAAATATTCTAGACATTAGTTCATTTATTCCTTTAGAAGGCAACAAACAAAAACTAATGATGAAAATGAATAATCAGTATTTTACCATACATTAATTATTAAAGGGGCATCCCCAGAAATAATCTCACCTTGTAATCAGAGGGTACCAGATTTGATACCCAGTGGAGGCACATCCCACTTTGAACTGTATGTCCAGTCATGATTAGCCTATCTGTGATTAAAGTGAACTTAAGGCCGGTTTTTCAATGTCCAGTTATTCTTTCTGTTAACTATCTGCCAGTTGGAGATAATCGCCACTCTTAACCAGCACTGAGTTTCTCAATGTGAAAGTAACTGGCAGTTAGCAAATTCTAACTTTGTACTCCAAAATAGTACGTTGGTAATGCTGAAGCGCTGAAAAATAGGGAATCGATCTGCGCATCATCTATTAGTATAGTTTCAAACTGCATCGACTGGCACACAGCCTGGTGTTTAAATATACAACTACAAGCATGCCCTGCTCGAAAGCATGTTATTGCATAGGAAACGATTGAAACAATGGCTGCGTATCCATTCTGTATGCTTACGAAATAAATTAACAAAAGCAAGCACTATAGATTTGGCCTTCTAATCAAGGTCCAATTCAATTCCATGTTGGGGAAATGCTGTTATGAGGCGCAGGCACATATACTTTCTTGTAGAAGAACTCGAAAGTCGAAACATTAATAATACCGGTCTGTTGATATAAACACTATTAATATGTAAAAATAATTTTAAAATTTACTGTAATATTTCTCCGAGAAGATCATTCAACAATAACACATAAATTGAAGGCAACACACGTAATAAATAATTGACAAGGAAAAAAAAAAGATCCGTGACCAGAACTCGAACTCGTATTACAAAACACAACAAGCTCCAAATGGTGGTGCCGCTAACCACTGCACCAAATTACCATTTGGATATTGTCCCGCCTGGTAGACTGAATATCCTGGTCACAAATTCTCCAACACAACCTTGCCAAGCGAATTCTAGCAACTACGCTGCTTAATTTCCATACTTCCATGGACATTGGTAAGCTCTGCCAAACAAAACAAGTCTTCTTCTGTACCAATTTAACAGTTTTATGGATTATATCTTGTTTAATCTGACAGTGAAGTTGCGAGTGTGGAACTTTGATAGCTGCATGAGGCAGCCATGTTGCTTTGTAACTTCCAGTTAGGCTGGTAACTGCAAGAAGAAGTTGCAGTAAAGATAACTGTCACCAGAGTTCCAGTTACGAGCTAACTGCACACTGAAAAACCAAAATTTTCACAAACTTCCAGTTACGTGCTAACATGAACCTTAATTGTACATTGAAAAACCAGCTCTTAACATGAAATAATTGACTGTCATGAAAAAAATGCCTCCTCAAAGTTCACACATTATATCTCAGAACTGGTATGTGAAACAGGAAAATGTAGGGGCAGAAGTTTGCAAATTTATATCGCCACCATCTGATACTGATAAATAAGAACCCAAAAGTGTTACTTACTTGAGAGAAAGTTGAGAAAGAAAGAAAAACTGTCCAGGAAATCCTGTTTATCCTTTCTTCCCTGTTCACTCTTGCTTAATTCGCCCCAATTAGCAAAAACGCTGAGAACCGGCATATGAATCCTTTTCAGGTAGTTGTAAGATACTGACACTGGGTTGGTGTCAATTTCTCCCAATGTGACAGCAACATCAAATGTAGCAAAAAATACTTCCTGGAATTATAATTTATGAGGTTATTTCATTCTCCTAAGCAGTGGTGTTTAAATTGAAGGGGGGTGTAAGGGAAGGTAAAGATCCCCATGTATATAGCACCGTGCCATGAGGGCACATTTAGGGGATGTGGGGATAGGGCCACACATTCTCCATCTTGGCAATTTTGGAGGTAATGTGATCAGCACCATACCCTCCTCCCCCCCCCCCATGTACTCATTGATTTGAGGCTGGATGAGCTACAGAGCCACTTTATGGAGGGGCAAGGCTGGAAAAATTCCAACCTTTGATGGTTTACCCTGACAGTAAAATCTTGGTCTCCCATGTAGCAGTCAGATGCCCTACTGATGACCAAGGGAATTCTCTCCTCTCTACATTCTGTATCTTTAATTTGCTTCCAACAGAAAGAATTTTCCTCCTTCCATATTATTTTTCACTTTTGTTATTATTAATGAAGTAATAATTTCTTTAAATTTCAAGTTGATAGTTTGCAAAGACATTTAGTAATTGTTACTTGCTTTGCTCACTACCTAATTTCTTTGTGTCACATCAAGTTCATACCTGAAAGTATTGATACTGTTGTTGGTGTGCACATGTGATTAGAAAAGATTTTACTATCAAGGTTGTCTCCATCAAAAAGAAATATAAAGTTCTGAAATGTCCCTCGCATCTATATTTCCTTCAATTCAAACACTGCTATCAAGGTATTAACAACAGGGTGGCTCCTCTAAGACTGACACAAAATTCAAGTAAAATTCCAAGTTTTCAAAGCAAATTTGCCAAAAATTCAAGGCTAAAAGAATTATTTTATAATTAAAATGAATTGGTAACATTTTATGGTACATATTTACGAACCATTTGGTGTACATCTTAAAAAGTATATAAATAATTTATGGATGTGAAAAATAGCACAAATGTATGTCACAGTAAGATCAAGAAACCACTGTTTGCATAATTCTTCTAGGATGTACGCTTCCATTGCATAATCTTTATTTTAATTTGCAGTTGTTATGGGCAATTCAACACTTGTTTGCAGATATGAAAACAAAAAAAATACTGACTTCACTGATTATTTTACACACCTTTGTACTTTATATATAAAATATATCATCACATTATACACTACTCACCTCATGAATATTTCTGACGTTAATGTTGATATTACTGTTTAATCTGAAACATATGACACAGGCTCCCGAATATGGAATATCACTTCCATCTGTCACCATGACTCGGCGAGTTATCCCCTCTGGTTTGGGTGCACCTGGCAAATATCTCCCAGAGTCTGCATAAGGAAGGAAGGAAATTGAGTATAATTATCAGGCTGGTTTTAAACTGTTACTAAAAATTAGGGTTGAACTGCTACCGATGCCTAACAGTGGTATTTGTTGGAATTTAATATTTGATATCAGCCAATACTTTACTGGAGACTGACTTTCAAGGTCTGTAAAAATGTCATACAACACTTTTGCAGCATCCCAGTACTGCCATAACACAGTTCAAAAAATGTTATATGTTGCAGGAGATAACTTGAGCTCTGAAAGTTGAAATGGGGGCAGGTGGTTGTTGCAGCCAGAGACCAATGTTGCCACCTACATTTGGACACAATTATACTGGGCACTCAGCATGTAGTTGTGTACATGTGATATGGAGGTTTTGGTGTATAGTATTGTGAAAAAGTTTTATGCATTGCAAAGCCAGGCAAGAAATGTAATCCACAATGTGCTATATTTCATGGAACAAGAATCACAGACATCAACTCCCAACAATTCCTTTGAAGCAAGTTCAGAAGAAGGTAAATTATGCTGCACAGGTGCCCTTGGTCACAGAAAGTGGAGTTGGTATAAAACTTACAGAAAAAAGAGAGTTTAGAAATTGGGCAGTTGCATGTTGTCCAAAAAAAAAATCAACAAAGACCACTTTGATAAAGCTATCACTACAGCACTTGTAAAAGTTTTTGTTAGATTGTGGTAAATTACACACACCAAGTGGAATGCAATTCTAAAGAATTTGCTAAAAAAAAAAGGAATGATTTTTTTCTTTGGAACATTTAAGAAAAATCTGCGTGAACAGTATAAAAAGACCAACCCAATAGGAAGGTTTTGACAGAAAAGGCAGTTAATATTGTGTTATAAGCAGAGGCGCAACCACAAATTTTTGTCTAGGGGGGCAAGTACCAGGATAAACATACCAATAATAATTATTTTAATAATAATAATGTTAATAATAATAATAGTAGTAGTTACTAATAATGTTATTATAACATTACTATTATTGTTATTATTGATTTGCTTCATTTTAATTCGCTTCTTGTGCCACTTTTGGCTAATTTGCGAAGATGAGGATGAGTGATAGCATGATGAAAATGATGAATGGATACTCGCAAACATCCATGCCCAAGCTGGGATTCGAACCCAAGACCAACATTATTATTAATATTAGTATTGGTAGTATCAAAGACGTTATTATCCTCGTAAATTACGCAAAAAGGCGGTAGAATTTTGTGCTAAAGCATTTGTGTTCGAACAAACGATTTGAATTATTTTTTTAACATGTTCAATTTCACATTAATAACGGAAAACAAGCACATAAATTATTTTTAAAAGACAGAAAATGCTTGATAAATGCATTTCAAATATAATTCTTTTTTACATTAACATAATTTTCATGCACGATATACGTTTCACATATACGCAACGTGGAGTGACGTGGACACTAAATTGTGTACATATTCAAAGTTTCTTTAATAAATATTATATACAGCACATATTATTTAAATACATTACACAACCAATTCATCAATCCCTTAATAAACCAACAGCAAAAATTACATAAATTGTCTCTCAAATATGCACACTCCCTTTCCTCAAAACAATTGTTCATGCATTTAAAACAAAATCAATTAAGACTAGTCTTATTTCTCTGCCTAGTGATTTACAATGCATTACAGCGAAGAAACAAAAATTGCGAGCGAAGTGAGCAAGAAAATTTTTGGATCCAATATCAATCTGAAATCAATATTAATTTAATAGTGTGAAAATAATTTCACGGAACGCCATGGCATCTATATCATTTACAACTTTTGTACCTCCCCGATGGTGTAGTGGTGACATCGTTGCCTTGTGATCAAGGGGTCCTGGGTTCGATAACCGGTGGAGGCACATAGTAATTCGGAACCCACTTCAACCTATAGGCCCAGTCTCAATTAGCCTTTCTGTGCTTAAAGTAGAATTAAAAAAAAAACAATCAATTTTATAACTTATTTTCATTTAGATTGTTTGTCACCCAGGGCTGTGTTCCACTGTCCCCTAGCAACAGTTCTGAATTTGATAAGACTAAGAAAAGCTGGGAATGCGAGCGAAGCGAGCAAGCAAATTTTACGAAATGTATTTTTATTTGCATAAAATTTGAAGTTGTGGGCGGTAATTGCCCTCTGCAGGTTCACTTGGCCGTCAATGTTTGACCCCCTTGAACTGATTTCCGACCAAGGTTGGGGGGCAATGCCCCCCCTGCGGTTGCGCCAAAAATTCTTAAGCAAAATTTCTGATTTTAAGAGCTGTATATTATGTAGATGGAAGAGGTCGACATCGTCTCCTTCCTAAAACATCCATGATGTTAACTGGAATAGAACCCAAATTCCAAATTTACACACACACAACCAAAAAATCTAATCTTAAGGTCATTATGTTATTGCATGCATATTCGAAACATTACGCTATTGCATTATAAGTTGCAAACACTGCTTTTGAAAGGAGCAGAACCCTCATAAAAAAGACCCTAAATAATTGCATAAGATCTCTGCCACATATTCCACCATGATACGATATTACGGGAATTAGGGATGGGACAGATTAATCGGTACTTATGGAATTGGCTGATATAGGCATATCGGTAAAATTACTGACACAATATATCTATAAATATCTAATAATTTAGTGCAAATATTCTGCAATTTTGTTAAAATTTTTATCGATACAAACATATAATCTCAATGTTATACTTTTTTTTCAAAGTAAGTACCTAAATATGCAGCTCCTTTGTATTGCAGTCATACATTTATTAAAGAGATCAATGAACCATCAGGGTTCTTCAAGGACCATTTGGAATTTTATATTGAATCGGTAGAATACCGGTTACCAATAATGGTAAATTTTATATCAGTACCTTATTGTATTGGTATTGGCCAATATTCCAAAATAAGAATTATACACCTATAAAAACTTACCTACACCAGGAACATCATACTCCATGAAATAAAACATTATGGCCTGCCTTCCACCTTCAACAAGAAGACTATTCATAATCTTTATGTGTCTGTCACTATCCAAGACACCTTCTTCCATTGTCTTTAGTTCAACATTCAGAAAAGATGCAGCTAATTCCATCATAAAATACAGATCACCAGTCAGCTGCATCTGCCGATCTTCCCTGGCCTCTCTTGCTTTGGCCTTATTGGAAAAAAGAAAATAACATTAAATGACACAGTTGCCATTGACATTTATTTTGTCAGAAAATAAAATCTTTGCACAGTAAAACCTGCTACAAACAGATGCTCCATTAAACATAAATATTGCTTGAATGGAAATATTTCCCAGTCCTATGAATTTGGAGATGAAAAACGTTAAATTTCCTGGATTAAATGGAAAACGTCAACCATGGAAATGGAAAACAAAAGCAGCCTTTATATGGAAAATTCCTCGTGTTCCAGAATGCATTCTTCAGAAAAAATGTTGTCTGTTCTCCCCAGTTTCCAAGTTCCTGACCTGTCAATTACCTTTGGAATTCAGGTCAGGTGTCTCCCATGTTGCACTAGATGTGTATTGAGCAGTCAGTTGCACCTGTGTTGAAATTCAATTGTTTTCCCCTTCCAGAAATTCTACTCAAAAAGGGGTCTAGGTGAATACTTTAGTCTGGCAGTTGTCATCATGGCTACAAAGAGAAGAGTTGTGCTTGATCTTAACATGAGAGTAAAAGTATTTCATGTGAGTAGGGAGATTATCTGCTAAGTAGATCATGAAGATGTTCAATGGCAGTAAAACATAAGCGAATGATCTTTCTAAAGAAGAAAACTGAAATTCTGAAGCTCTGGGGAAACTGTACTAATAGAAAAATAAAAAGAGAACTTTGAAAACAGCAAACAAAGACATTAATGAAATAGTGTGGGAGTGCCAGTGAAAAATCACGTGTCAGGTTCTATATTACAGGGATATACTAAAAAGATAGCTCAAAAACTGGCGAACAGTGAATTCAAAGCATCTAACAGGTGATTGGAGATTTTTCGCAAAAGCGTACTATACATATTTAACACATGTGGTATTGTGTATCTAAATCTTTATGCATTACAACTGCATTAAACAGAAAAAAGGTAAAGTGCTCCCCTGTGCTTAGCACCACGCCATGAAGGCGTATAGGGGGTGTGGGGGTAACGCCCCACACTTTCTTGATCCGGTCGTGAGTGGGGGTGATGTGATCAGCATCACGCCCCTGACCGCCTTTACCCCCCAGGGTTTCCCCCAGGTACCCATGTTATTCGACGCTGGGTGGGCGCCGGGGCCGCTTCCATCCTTAGAAAAGTTCCCGGATTTGAACCGGCCGGGGATCGAACCCGGGACCTTTAGCATGGTAGTCAGACGCGTTACCGACTGAGCCACCGCGGCCAGAAACAGAAACCTGGCTTTAGCGGAAAAATGTCCTGGTCCCTTCCTATTCCATTTAAAGCAGGTTTCGCTGTACATTGCAGACAGGTTGTGTGTAGACTTCCACCTCTAGACAAAACTTATGAAGTCTTTCCTTAATGGAAACACACTATGTAATACGTGTCCACTGGGTTTGGCCAATATCTGCCTCTTGGCTACTACATCATGTAATTCTTTTTTTTTTTTAACTAATTGCAAAATGTCACTACAAACATGTAAATTCATAACAGTAACTTCAAGTGAAATAGGTAAGCTGAAATGGGTAAAAAGCCAAAATTTCCAATTTTTCCCCCGAAAAAGCCAGCTGCTTTGCAACTCTGCTTATAGACCTTGAACTATAAAAGTTATGTTGTACCACTTAGTTTATTATGTCCTTCAAAATGCAAACAATACTCCTCACAAAAAGTTTGGAATATTGTTACATTAGACAATAGGTGATAGACATGGCCTTGGAATGCAACAACACATGGTATCTGTCTGGCGGACGTTCTCGTCTTTTCACCGACATATGCCAACGTGCCTATCACCTATTGCCTAATATAATAAGATTCCAAACTTGTTGTGCCTAATATAACAAGGAGTGAGGAGTGTCCCTAGCTTAAAGATTTACAGAAGTATGTAAATTTGCTTGCAACACTTGTTTGTGTCACTAAATGAAGATATTTTCAAGTGCTTCAAACAACTCTGCATACTCTACAGGAAAAGTCAAAGCAATACAGTAAAAAGTGGTAATGCAAAAAAAATATGGCATGCACAACTATACAGGGTGATTCTAAAGGTATAGTACAAACGAAAACCACAGATACCTCCCATGAAATAGACGAAAGTTCCCCTTCCACTTTGCCGAGAGATGCCTCCGTGAGGAGCTAGACAACGCCGAAAACGTGTGAAAATGAACTTCACACCTCTGTACAGCCAGTACCAGTGAAGATAGAAAGGCGGAACAAACGAAGTCAAAAAGAACACCAAAGTCGCCCATCCGAAAAACACTAGGCGGCAGCTGCGCAACGGATGTGCATGGGGTTCCACAAAGGAAATAGGAGTGTCCCGCAAGACAAGTGAAGGGAAAGGGTAGCGATCGAGAACGGTAGGGACAAAGGAAGCAATGAAGCATGAAGTAACAATTGCACAGCGGGAAACAAACACATGCAGCACGTGGGGAGTCCCCAAACACAGTGGGGAGACACCGCAGCAAGAACAAAGCACGGTTCAACAAAAGAGAAAGAGGACCGGACGGGGAATGGTACCTGTCAAGGAGACAACAAATGCGGGACGAGGGATTCGCCGTAGCAGCACCGAGGGGATGTCACACAGAGGTCGTGCACCAGCAGGACAAACACAGCAACTACGGGCACTGGAGGTTTATTGCCACGCAAAGATGCACTTACAGATAGGAATAGTACGTAGTACGTAGTCATACCCCGGACTGACGTTGTTACAAAAGTTGCTCAAATTGACGACCACCACATTCAATGCAGGCATTGCAGCGTCACAGGAAATTCTGGCGAACCCTATCAAAAATCCCTGGCATGGTACACACCTCGGCCGATGCTGCAAGTATCCGCGCTACCAATGTTTCCTTGTCAGGCACCGGGGTCTCGTAGACGAGTGTTTTCACATGGCCCCACAAGAAGAAATCCATTGGTGTGAGGTCAGGCGAACAGGCGGGCCAGGGGACGGGGCCCTCTCTGCCGATCCAACGCTGTGGGTAGGTATGGTGCAAAAGGGTTCGCACTGTGCCATCAAAATGTGCAGGCGCTCCATCCAATTGAAACCACATACGATGTCGCACGTTGAGGGGTACATCTTCTAGCAGCTCTGGAAGGACTGATGCAAGAAAGGTGCGATAGAGGCGGCCATTTAAACGTGGTGGCAGCAGGTATGGACCGATAATCTGTTCATCGATGATACCTGCCCAGATATTCACTGCAAACTGGGTCTGATGGTGCACCTCGACTGCTGCATGTGGATTTTCATAATCCCACACATGGCTGTTTCGGCAATTGAAGATTGCCTCGTCCGTGAAAAGCACATGGCGCAAACAACGGGGATTGTCGGTACAAAACTGCAACAGTCGTTGACAGAATTCCACACGTCGTGGGTAATCCCCAACCTGCAACGGGTGGACTCGCTGTGGATTATAGGGATACAGCAGATCATCATGAAAGACACGCCACACTGTCGACTGTGATACTCCCACTGCACGTGCAATGCTACGGGTGCTAGTGGACGGTGTTCATCCACGCGAGCAAGTACGTCCTCCTCGACCGCCGCGGTGCGCACATGTCTTGGGTGACCGACATGATGGCCTGCACGTAACACACCCGATTCACCAAGGGTACGGTGCACGTTCGAAAACAACCTGCTGTCGGGTTGTCGCCTCTCCGGATACCGTCCGCGATAAAGGCGTGCAGCTGCTCGGCCATTGCCATCTGCAAGGCCGTAGACAAAATGCATTTCCCTCAGTTCTACAAATGTGTAGCGTTCCATGGTACGGTGAGGATAGTGCCAATTATGGAATACTGTACTGCAGTGCACAGGTGGCATACACACACACACTGGTCACAACGGCTTCGAAACAACGTACTCAATTGTCGTACGTCAAGCACACCACCACCGCACCGGCTCTTTCACTGACACGCTCCCTGACGCTGCACTTCCAATCAGCCCACACGTCCGCACGGCGCTGTGGTACAATCAGCTGACGTTCCTGAGCCACCCGTGCCTGTGCTCTTCACTACCTGACCACTGCCGTCAGGTGGGTCCATGTACTCTGGGGCCTTGTCATCGTGGAACACATGTAGCGTCCTTCATTCTTGCCCCATTCACCCACAACACGTACTTCGTCCGTCTTGCTCGAACCGACGGGGAGCACTACGTACGATCGTGTGGTGTTTGTGTACACCAATGTGGGGTAACCCAGCAGTTGAACAGACGTGCATACCCCCACGTAGCTTCATTACACGATTGTCCCACGCAGTATATCTGTCCAGCCTTGCTCGGCCCGGTCTCACACCCACGCGGCAGTGTGCGGCTGCGGTGGTGTGAGGCCACACTTGGTTTCGGAGCGGAAGGCTGCGGCCGAGGAGGGACTCTAGTTGTTCGGCTGGGGTTGCACTCGGAAGCAAGCAGCCGCGTCAGGTCTGGGAACGGTGGACCTGGTGATCGGGATGGAAACATTCCGACCTCGTCCATTAGTGTCGTCCACCGTACGGAGTGGTGGGGTCCGTACGACACTCCAGCAGCCTTTCGCCCGCTCCCACCCAGCGATGTGCCTCCGGCTTCATTTCTAAGAGGCTGATTGGGCCCCATCACGACGTTTGTTACAACGTCAGTACGGGGTACGTGGTCCTATCTGTACGTGCACCTTCCATTAGCAATAACCTCCTGTGCCCGTAGTTGCTGTGTCTGTCCTGCTGGCGCACGACCTCTGTGTGACATCCCCTCGGTGCTGCTACGGGGAATCCCTCGTCCCGCATTTGTTGTCTCCTTGGCAGGTACCATTCCCCGTCCGGTCCTCTTTCTCTTTTGTTGCACCGTGCTTTGATCTTGATGCGGTGTCTCCCCACTGTGTTTTGGGGACTCCCCTTGCGCTGCACCGCCATTTCTGCCCCGAACCATGTATGCGTTTGTTGCCTATCGAGTGTCACGGACCACTTTGCTTGCATTCTCGGTGTGTTTTTACATCCT
This sequence comes from Lepisma saccharinum, assembly GCF_977018435.1. Classification (NCBI taxonomy): domain Eukaryota; kingdom Metazoa; phylum Arthropoda; class Insecta; order Zygentoma; family Lepismatidae; genus Lepisma; species Lepisma saccharinum. The sequence goes on from NC_139253.1 coordinate 20,744,943, forward strand.
ACGTCGTCCTCCCGTGGTTCTGCAACCCCGCACTACTTTTCTCGACTGCACTGCTTCAGTCATGGTGTTTGTTTCCCGCTGTGCAATTGTTACTTCATGCTTCATAGCTTCTTTTCTCCCTACCATTGTCGATCGCTACCCTTTCCCTTCACTTGTCTTGCGGGACACTCCTATTTCCTTTGTGGAACCCCATGCGCATGCGTTGCGCAGCTGCTGCCTAGTGTTTTTCGGATGGGCGACTTTGGTGTTCCTTTTGACTTCGTTTGTTCCGCCTTTCTATCTTCACTGGTACTGGCTGTACAGAGGTGTGAAGTTCATTTTCACACGTTTTCGGCGTTGTCTAGCTCCTCACGGAGGCATTTCTCGGCAAAGTGGAAGGGGAACTTTCGTCTCTATTTCATGGGAGGTATCTGTGGTTTTCGTTTGTACTATACCTTTAGAATCACCCTGTAGATGTGCCAAAGGGTGGTGAAATTCATAAGAAACACCCATGGTCAAATTTTCATTATTTTGCAACTTACTATAAATAAAAAAAATTTCAGCACACCACTTTAACTATTTATAGTCTTTTTCTTGCAACAATAGGAATTTTGTAGTAATATGGTAAATGAGAAAAGTTAATTTTCCTAACAAGAACTAAAATGAAATAAAGTACCACAAATGTGAAAAAGATTTTCTGATGCTGATAAGTGACTCCCAAATTTGTTCAATTAGTAAAAGCAGTAATAAATATTGCATATTGGGTGGGGATAGGGTTGCTATACATTCGATTTTCTGGGACAGTCCCAGAATATTATCATTTGTCCCGGTGTCCCGAAAAGTTTCTTTGGGATGCGCTAATATCCTGAAATTGGGTGGTAGAGCAGAAATAATAAAGACTAAGGACCAAGTTCCTTTTGTTTTATTGCAATTTCATCATGCTATGAATGCAATTTTTACATGGTTGGATTTAGATTTACTGCTGTTAACACATACTGCGGAGTTCTAGCGATAACTTACGATTTTGTTCAATATATCCTTTCGTGATTAGGTTAGGCAGGTCAGGTTTGGTTCTGTTAGCATTAAAATAAAGTCCCTAAATGCATTCTACTATGGTTCTGATTTACTTCTACATTCATTCCTACTAGTCTATGATACTTACTGTCAGTTGTCAACAGAGAATACCTTGTCCATGGAAAGCACGCATGCTTGCGTAAAGTTGTTTTTTTAAAAAACTTTTCTTTTTTAATCCAAACAGTGCTCATTACTTTAAGAAAGATTCAAATTTCGTGTGACAATGATTTCCAAAATTCTACGATAATTAGTCTTTCTGCTAGGAGAATTTGAAAAAAATCATAAAACAATCGGAACTGTTACCGTGATTTCCTCAAAATTATTTTTGAAACCTTGAATCTTTGTGGCTTATGTTGCATAAACTAGTCTTCTAAAATTAGGCTACAAGGTGATGATGTTTTCCTTTTCCTCTGGGACCTTGAAAATTGTTTCTGAAATAGCTTAACATATTTGGAACCCTATGGCAGGTTTTGTGCATAGTCCATAATAATTGATATACAAACATACTACTTTGTCGGGTCCAGCCCCCACCCTTCAACAGGCTTCCGGTCAGCGGTCATCCCAGATTTTCATTTATGAAATATATTAATCCTAGGTGGGGTGTACAGTAGGATGTACAAGTATTTCTTGGCAAATTGTCCATGCCCATTTTCATTCATTTTTCTCTTGCAACCTACGCATATATGAGGAATATATTTTTAAGTATGCTGGTGCAGAGGTCGTCAAGAGCTTCTCTCATGTTCTGGTTCAAATCTTGATCCTCTTGTTGCTTAAAACAAAGAAAGTAAACATGGTGATGGACAATTTGCTTCGTAATACTTGTGTATCCTACTGTACAGCACTATTAAGAAAAACACACACATATCAGTTAACACAAATGTGTTAGCTATCTCTAACCTGCTTCTCCCGTAAGTTTTCCATCATCATTTGGTAGCCACCGGACTTGACCTTACGGGAAACAATTGACTTTTTCCTATCAGCATCCATTTTGGTGTTATATGATGTTCAAATCATCTGCAATAAATTAGATGGAATTAACAAAAATGAATACAAATGTTTGGTAACAAGTAACAGTTTCATACATCGGAGACACATTTCTTCAATTTTACACAAGAAACTACTTACAGAAATGAGTTTCTCCAAGGTTTACATTTGTCGAGGTATTTTCTTTCATCGTGGAATATATTTGACCGGGAAATCTTGTATTTTTCAAGAGAAATATCTCACCCACGCACAATTGCCATTGTTTTCATTTGCTTGCCCTACAACAACCGGATGCTGCATACGTTTGATGACGTAAGCCCCTGTCAGTGTTTCAAACACATTTTTTTTTCTACTATGCTTGCCTAAGGTAACCAAACCTAACCTTATCGAAAATGGTTTGTGGGGCTATTGGTCAGCTACCCGTGCATAATGTATAATTTCCACCAATGACGAACACGATAGTAGGTATTTTTTGGTGAAGAAGGTTGAAACACTGCATACCCACAACGTGAGTCAAGATGTGCCCGCTATATTCTGTGTTCCGGAAGTGAAAAAAGGAATAAACAAAGCACTCAGAATGTGAAAAATTGAGTTTGTTTTCGTGTAAAAAGCATAATGGCACTTTGAACTATGGTAAGTACGAACCATGCGAAACACAAAATTTGCGATTGTAATGTGTCTCCGATCTATGAAACTGGTACCCAAATGTTTTGCTTATTCATATTTGATTAGGTGTTGTCATGAACATAATTATTGAACTATGATTGTGTTAGAAAATGGGCAATTTTGGGGTCAGATCGAGTTTCCAATTTTGTAATTCAAATATCATCACGATACAAAGCTCTTTCTGCACGATTCAAATTCTTCTATACATGTTCGTAAGAATGTGCTGGAAAGGTTCCTTAATTTCCGTGCAAAACGATTGTTATATCCAACTAACTAAATGCAACTGAAATTTCATATTGCAATCCTGTATACATATATTCTCAGCATATTGTATCCCCCGGAATGTAATTAAAATAAAAAATAAATATCATACTTTCATCGGTAGAAATTACATAGTTCCCAATGTCTCTACTTTTTCTACTTTATTTGAGGCAAGCCTTTTTTCTTCAAAGATTGTAATAAAATAGCTTGATATACGTGCCGAATGTACAGTCTTGATGTAAGAAACCTAGATTGAAATTTGACATGGATAAATGGCATAATTTAGCTTTCAATTCTTACCTCGCAAAAGTAATACATGTGCACTCTTCGATTCAATTATAAATTATGCATATGTTCCTACACTTCCTTACTAGTTGCAGTTATCATGCAGATACAAAGCAATTTGATTTTTGAGTAGGTATTTTTGTTAGTTTTTTCATTTTTTCTCAACACACGAATAATAAACAAGTGACCATGGAAATTATACTATTATAAATCAATCAATACTATTCGCCTAAAATTCCCATCAATCAACCAGAAGCTCTACGCACTTTGACAATTCGCGAATCAATTCAAATTACCGCCGCAGATTGGCTACCATCTTGCATAAAATATATACAGCACGCAAGGAATCGCATCAAAGAGAATTGCAAAAACAAGAAAAGAAATAGGTACTGTCTGCTGCCACGTTCTTTTTCTGCTGTAACCTCAAAAGAGACATGCGCGTGGCAGCATGCAATTACGTCTGTAAGACATACTGTGAAGTTTTAGCGATTACTTACACAAAAATGTTTTAAGATTAGGAGCCTTAGCATTCTTCTAATAATAAACCTAAATGCTCTCGTAGTTAGGTTCTATTAGCATTAAAATAATATCGCTAAATACTTTCTAAAAAAGAAAGGTTCTAAATTACCTGTACATTCATTCCCCTAGTCATAAACTTGAATTTTGCTCGTCTTTATTTGTTCTTAAGATTTGTAACATCCTCTTAGCAGACGAATTACGTGGCAGGAGCAAATTTGACGCTTATTCTTACTGCTGACACGCGCGTGGCAGCAGACGGAAATTGACACGCAGAACTGTTATTTCCTGCTGGCCCCTTCAGGGAGGAGGGATTCTAAACATAGGCACAGTTAGGAAGGGGCTAGGGGGGACTTAGCCCTCCTAGAACCGGATATAAGCTTTCACAACGCATGCAACATCTGCACAAAATATAAAATAATTAAGGGGAGAGAAACTGCACAAAAACTAGAATATTCACCACGAAACTTTCATATGTTACTCTTGTAGCGTGCCAGTCACAGTTAAGGAAAGAAGTCCAAATTATGTTTGTACAGAATTCAACGGAAGATAGGATCAGGATGCGATTTGTATGGGAAGGCGGATTTCCACCACATACCCTCTGTCTTGAGCCGTTCCACTCTCTGGTTATGTGGTCATGAATCAGGGACATTGGAACTTATTTTGGAGTGGGAGGGGCAGGTTTTCAAATACATAAACCAGATTATACAATACCCCATCCCCCCCCCACACACACAAGGAAAACATGAAACAGGCATGCAACCATTCAAAACTGGGAGGGGCAAGGACAGTTTACTTTCCCTTGGTAGATAAGGTTTATATTAATTATTTTGTTTATTAGATTTTTATGCGGGGCAAAAATAGCAAATAGTTGGGGCCAGGGCCGTATCAAGGTTTGTTGAGGCCCCTGGGCAAAATGTTTGGTCGGTGGCCCCCCATTTTTTTTATTATTTTTTACTAGGATCCTTATTAGCTCAATATGTTAACCAACAATTTTCAGCACTTGAAACGGTAGACCTGATTTTAGAATCAGTAGTCATTCACAATCGAACATATCGCAGATAAGTTTGCAGGGAGAATAGCGCATTAAAATAAAGTTACAGGACGAAAATTGTAGCGCTATAGCAGCAGTAAAATTCTGCGTTTAAATGTCTATAGTATATTAAGAGTGAACACCGTAACTACAATATATGGTAAATACCAAAGGGGTTCAGAAGGAAACAGAGAACTGAGCAGTAGACTGTACTTACGTACATAATTTATTATAAATGATATTATTTACAATGAAGAGTAAACATGTCACGGTCCATCTACTGAACAATTACCGACAGGTTCATCGTGGAAATTATAGTAACTACACTTTCTTCAAGAAAATTCCCAAAGTAAGTCTTATAGCAGACACGCTTTTCTTTCCTTTTTCGCCGAAAATTCATCTCCTATATCATCGAAGTCCAATTCACGAAGAAGTTCATGTTCAATGTTTAATAACAAAGATTGGATAAGCGATCCTGTCCCATGGTAGCACGAAGTCTGTTTTTTCATTAATTTCATTTTTGAGAAAGATCTTTCTTCGCTGCAGTTTGTTACCATTAAGACCAAATAAATTCTAAATAGAATTTCGACATTGGGAAATGTACTGCGGAACGGGTCCTTACATATAATAGTATACATAGACAGTTCCATTGGGATGTCTTCTTGATGTTTGACATTGCCACTGCTTACTAGGTGTGCAAACTGTATCAGCTCATTCTCTAGCGAGGGTTCCAGATCCTCCTCGTAGATGCTCGCGAGCTGCAGATGTAATTTGTGATCAGGGGCGCCGACTTGTCAAAATTATTGGGGGGGGGCTCTGATCACTGAAATAAATTAATGAATGACTCACTCTCTCCCTTTTTTAAGTTTTGATCTCAGTGTTCGGAATCACGTAAAAGCCCATGAATTCCTCAAAAATATCAAAATTTTTATTCACAGTTCTAATGCAGAATATTAATATTGTCCACGAATGGATATTTCACAAGTTTCGTCAACCACAATAGCAAAATATTCCCGACTTTTAATATCTGCTACCACGGAGCGCAAAACAGATCTCCCTAATATATCAATGATCTCGTTCTGAATGTCATGTTAGAGCCACTTGTAGCCCAAAAGTCTCATCCACTACCCTAGTTCACATCGTCTTTTGAAACTCATTTTAGTAAAAATTTTAACAATACTCATAATTACATACTTAGTATATAGTAATAAGTCATGTGTTTTGCTGTGTCTGGTCATAGCCCCCCCCCCCCAAACTTGATGGTTTAGCGGTCTCAGCCCCCCAAATTGATGGTCTAGAACATTTCAAATGTGTATTTAAAGTTAAGTTCATGTGGCACAATTCTGAGTAAACTTTACAAGAGAAGCAAAATAATACATTAGATCCTCTAAAGCAAAATTATTTGGGGGCTCTGCCCCCACATCGTTAACATTGAGAGGGCTCGAGCGCCCACAAGCCCCATGGAGTCGGCGCCTAGGTTTGTGATGGAGTTGCCACTGCAAGTTCATTTAGAATACTGAACCTCTTTGCGACAGTTTTATGGGGAAAAATCTTGTCTGTGAGTGATGAGGTGATTTGATCAATCACTGGTAGAAAACTTTGCACTCTGAAATGTTCACTAGGCGAGAGGTAGATTTGAGGTTCATTTTGATAGTCAAGAGGATTCAGTGGGACGTTTCTCACCCGTTGACGTGAGTGTTCCTTATTGTACTCTTCTGTGCCACTTCTTCTTCTGGCTATCTCCTTATGTTCAGAAAACGAGTTCCTTTTTGATTCTACGAACTTCTTTAAAGATTTCAAAATGTCAATGGCAGACTGAAGAACTCACCTTGGATCCTGGAGTATTTTGCTCGCAGCATCAAATCTCTCTAAAATGTCATTCCAGAAGACGGCTAACAATGCTATTTCGGGGATGACATCTGCCGTGACAGCTCATTCGCTTCACTTCTTACAATACCCTTCTCTTCTTTGTCATTGCCTATTTCGACAAGAGCGTCCGTAAATTTTTCGTAACCTTGGACTATGGCTTTGGCATTTGGCAGTATTTCACTTCTGCTTGTCTTAACTTATCCAATGTTTGATAACGGTGAGGTGATGCTGTGAAGAACACATAGAGCCGTTGTACAAAATCGAAGAAATGAACAGCTGCAGGACTAGTGTTGCCCACGAGACGAGACTTTGACCTGTCTCGTCTCGTGGAGTCTCGTGGAAATGCTGTCTCGTCTCGAAAATATTCGTTTGTCTTATGACACATGGTCAATCTCGTCTCGTCTCGAATTTTTAAAAGCCTGTCCCGTCTCGTCCCGTGGGCAACACTATGCAGGACATGCATTAGCCGCTGCTTTCCCTACCCGATTCAAAGAGTAGGCACAACATGGTACCAGGCACGTATCCAGAAATTCCTTTCTGGGGGCTAAACATCATTTTTTTTTACAGGGATATAGATATAACCTCGCAAGGTTTAAGGTCGATGGTGGCGATCCACTTCCAAAATGGGGGGGGGAAGAAAAGTTTACTTTCTCTTGGTAGACAAAGGTTAGCATTAAAAAGCCATACTGCGGGGCCAAAAATGGGGAGCAACTGTCTCCTAAATCTGCCACCGAAACGATCTCAGTATGTGTATGTGTGTCCGTTTCATGAAGCTGTTATGCAATGGACAATCCATTCGAATGTGTTCTCCCAGGTTTAGATATGATCCTTTATGGTGTTGTCGCCTACCTTCGAAACGTAACCTTAACAAAATCCTAATTTTCCATCCTTGTGACTTGGATCTTCAAGATTTAGGAAGAATTCAGACCGAAGGCACACATGTCGCTTGCAATGACCCAATCAACAGAAACTTTTCACACCGTAGCGGCTTGTAGCTTCGTTGTGAAACCTCCCTCGGTGGGTCAATCTCATTGTCACTAGCTCGTGTTGACCACGGAAGAAAAATATCTCTTTAACCGGTGGGAATGTCACTTAGTTTTATTCTATCTCCTTTTTCTGTGCTTGTTAATTAAACAGGCAACATCTTACGGTTGGGCATACACAAGAGATGTTCTATGCAGAAATTTTAGCGAAAAATTCAGGGTCCAACAGGCATACTGTGCCATTGCTCTACAGTGGCAGCAAAACATCAAGCGAAGCCAAGGGTTTCTCGGTAGCTCACTTGGTAGAACAAAGAATGGCATGGCATGGATTATGACAGAGACCCTGGTTTTGGGGTTATGGTCGAGCTTGCTTTTTCCGCTAAAATTTCCACATATGCAATATCTTCTTGCTTTCTCTTCTCGACATTCATAAAATTTTCGCCATTCATGGCTGCCCCTTTGTGGTAGTTAGTGTTTGTGTGTGTTTCCAAAACAGTTGACTTAAAAGTCCTTTTTAACCCATGAAACTCTGACTGCATACACGAAACTTGATCCGGTCACTAATAAATCGTCACTCAAACCTTAGATTTTCAGTCAATCTGTGCAGCTTAATCCTTATTTTTAAAAAATGATGCTCCAATGCCCATTACTGCTGAAATATTCACTTTACATACCTTCGATCTCTTCGACTCATGACCCGAAACTAGCACTACACTGAGGCTCCACTGCCGGCAATGTCTTCAGTTTTGGACCCGAAATGGTACTAGTAGTAGACTCCAGCATTTTCCAGAAAAATGTGTCACTAGTCCTCATCCCCCCCCCCCCCGAATCTCTACATCTTATAAAACTGTCAATGGGCACTGACTGATCACTACTCGACTGCCACACTTACTCCTGAAGTCTTATTGAATGATTCTGTTGTACAGACCAACCGTGAAATTGAATCCACGTATTTATATCCATATTACAATTCTGGAATGTTCCGCACATAAAATGTTTTGTTAATACTGCCAGTAGTTCGACTCCACGTCAGTGGTTGGTGTCGCGTGCGGTTCACATGCGGGTGTTCACAATATTTTTTTTATACTAATTGGAGATTTAATACTCTCCCTTGTAACTTCATATTCAATATTGAACAAGTAAGAATAACAGTTCAACTTATTTTCAACGATTTCCCCACAAAATCATGCTATATCTGAAGTAATAGGTACAATACTTTTTTTTATTCATTTAACACCCTTTTAATTACGTTATTTACAATTAGTGAGGCTAGTGCAAACTAATTAGTATAATATGCAATCTGAGGTATGTACAACGCAAGATTATCATACTTCGCAATATACTTTGTATTACACGGACCATATGTTAACCAACCACATTCATTCAGCATTGAAAGCATGTGCATCGTTAGCGGGACAGAGAGGAGGACGCGTCCAATCCAGAAAAAAAATTGTATATATAAGATATTTGGGTATTGTACAGGATGTCCCCTCGTCCCGCCCACAATAACTAGGTTGTGATTCTGTGATTGATGCATCAGTCAATGTGACATTGCTTGTATTCCTTCTTTCCTAGTGTTTCGTATTTTCCCTCCTAGCCATGGTTCAGAGAGGGTCTCCCCGATGGCGCAGTGGTAACGTCTTCGCCTTGTAATCAAGGGGTCCCGGGTTCGATACCCGGTGGATGCACAAGTGGTTCGGATCCCACTTTAAACTGTAGGTCCAGTCCCGATTAGCCTTACTGTGCATAAAGTGGACTTAAAATAACAAATCAAAATTTAAAAAATCAAATTCAGAGAGAGATTGATTTTCGACCATTTAAAGCAAGGGTTCCCAAACTTGTTTGCTTCACGGCTCCCTTAGTTTTTTCAAGACTTTACCACGGCGCCCAGAATGTAGCCCTCTCCAACACTTGCAACGCTCAGTTACTTGTAAGACTGCTTGTCTTAAGTTAAAAATTCAACACGTATTTCAAATTCAGAAACATTTTATATGTAAAAAAAAGTAATAAATAAGCAGATATTTGAAACATTCATAGTATTGACTAACGATTCAGTGAAAATATTGGAACATTTCGTAGCGCCCCTGTAAGCTAATCACGGTGCCCCAGGGCGCCGCGGCACACACTTTGGGAACCACCGATTTAAAGCGTATAGTAACATCTGCTCGTCGTCGTCATTAACATATTTACCCGTCGTCGCCTTGTAATCGAGAGTTCCCGAGTTCGAAACCCGGTGGAGGCACACAGTCACACACACAGTGGTTCAGATTAGGGATGACCAAACGGATCCGGATCCGAAAAATCCGGATCCATTCGGATCCGAAAGTTCCGGATCCGAAAATCCGGATCCGGATCCGAGAGTTTCGCATCTCAATCCCATTACCTATAATATTACCACACCTTAAAAGGTATTATGATCTTCGATTACAAAGAAATTTTTCATTAGTTAGTCCTACAATAATTTTTTTCAAGTGTTGTTCCTAAAATAATTTGCTACGCATCGGCTAACACACTCGTGCACAAAAATAATCTTACTTGTTTAACATAAAATGTCAGAGGTGATTTTGTAAATGCCATTGAAACGAATATGTATTCATTCGAATGTATTGGAAATGGAAACACACATAAATGTGAGACATTCCATTCCAATATGAAACCTTTAACACATAGAACAAGATAGAAATGTTTATACAAAAATTATGCAATTTTTCTACAGTTACAGTTTTTCAAATTAAAATAAAACATTATAATATATGCAGTGTTATATAATTACAAAGTGTAAGACTAACAAGGGAGGTTATCTAAGTGTCCTCCGATTTCCATGAAACTTGGCAGGTGTATAGTGGACCCAATGGAAGAAATACGTGTTTTTTTGTTTCAGTTAAAAAACTGTTTTAGGGGGCAAAACCCCCTCAAATATCAAGATGAGGACAAACTGAAGTCAGGATCTGACCCCTGTTTCCCCCTCCGATTTCCATGATACTTGGCAGATGTGTGTATAAACGGGCCCAAAGGAAGAAATATGTGTTTTTTTTGTTTCGGCTAAAAACTGTTTTAGGGGGCAACCCCCTCAAATGTCAATATGAGGACAAATTTAAGTGGGTATTTGACCTCTGTGTCCCCCTCCGATTTCCATGAAACTTGGCAGGTGTATAGTGGGGCCCAAAGGAAGAAATACTTGTTTTTTTGTTTCAGCTAAAAAAAACTGTTTTACGCGGCAAAATTCACTCAAATGTCAAGATGAGAACAAATTGAAGTGGGGATCTGACCTCTGTGTTCCCCTCCGATTTCCATGAAACTTGGCAGATTTATAGAGGGGCCCAAAGGAAGAAATACGTGTTTTTTTGTTTCGGCTAAAAATCTGTTCTGGGGGGGCAACCTCCCCTCAAATGTCAAGATGAGGACAAATTGAAGTAAGGATCTGACCCCTGTGTTCCCCTCCGATTTTCATGAAACTTCGCAGGTGTATAGATTGTCCCAAAGGAAGAAATACGTGTTTTTTTTTCGGCTAAAAAAATGTTTTAGGAGGCAAAAACCGCCTCAAATGTCAATGTGAGGACAAATTGACGTGGGGATCATCTGACCCCTGTGTTCCCCTCCGATTTCCATGAAATTTGGCAGGTGTATAGAGAGGCCCTATGCCCCCTGTTTCTTCCTATGCCATATTTACGTGGTTTCGGGGTCGGATCCCCACTTCAATTTCTCCTCATCTTGACATTTGAGGGGGGGGGGTTCCCGCTAAAACCGTTTTTTAGCTGAAACACAAAAGCACGTATTTCTTCCTTTGCGCCCCTCCATACACCTGCCAAGTTTCATGGAAATCGGAGGGGGAGACTTAGACCTCCCTTGTAAGTGTATTAATTAATTACAAATCGCGCACGCGCGCACACACTATATATATGTGTGTATGTATGTATATTATATATATATGTGTGTGTATATTAGCAGGTAACAATGTGTTATAAACACATTCTTACTTTCCAAAGAAGCGAATGTGGGATGGCAAAACGGATCCGGATTCAAAAATTCCGGATCCGGATCCGAAAGTACTGGATCCGGATCCGAAAGTTTTGGATCCGAAAGTTCTGGATCCGGATCCGAAAGTACCGGATCCGGATCTGAAAATTCCGGATCCGAAAAATTTTAGGATCCGGATCCTTAGGATCCGGAACCAAACGAATCCGGATTTCGGATCCGCTAGGATCCGGATCTGGCCATCCCTAGTTCAGATCCCACTTAAAACTGTAGGTCCAGTCCCGAATACCCTTACTCATGGCCGTATTTAGAGGGGGGGTTTCTAGGGTTCAAACCCCCCCCGAAACTTCTGACATGTTGGATTAATGGATGTTCAGAAACCAAAATCTAACAAATTTTCAATTTTTTTTTCCAAGCATCACAAAAGTACAAGGAGACAATGTTGAAACGATCGAGCTAGAATTTTCATACATTTGGAATTCTGAAAGTTGAGTGAAACAGGATTTATTCTCGGAATCGCAGCCCACCCGCGGCCCCTCCATTATCACTTCTGCTGTCATCTTTCCAGTGTTGTTCCTGCGTCACAAGGAATATAGACTGAAGATTCCCTTATGATTGTCCCAAAATTCCCTTTCCAGCTTTTAAATTCCCCGTCCCATAAAGTCGAAAATAAATCCCCCTTGATAGGAGTTCAAACCTAGGATCTCCAGATTCGTAGCGCGTTACGTTCGCGATTGAGGTTACAATCCATGCACCAGGCTAAGCTTTTAAAGAGAATAACTGGTTCCACACTTTTCAAAATTCCAAAAATTTAATTTTAAAGTCGAACAACAAAAACTTTATGACTAAAATTTCCATCTAACTTTTAAAGTTTTTTCTTGAAGGTATCTAAAGTTTAATGACGAAGTAAAATAATTGTGCATTTCAGTACACACTGTATGAAACCTAAAAAAAACAAAAAGAAACTAATGCTGGATATTCACTCATCTGCTGGATTGAGTAAGCCCCCTCAAGGATATAACAATAATGTAATAATAATTATTATTAGTATTATTATTATGGAATAAAATTGTTTTATTATTATGAAATTTTAATTATTATTATTATTTCTATTATTCAAATTTCTGGCGACGTCCTGGGAACAATCATGAATGAACCCCCCCCGAAATTTTTTCCTGCCTACGGCCATGTGCATAAAGTGGACTTTAAGCAACAAATCAATCAATCAAACATATTTACCATCCTTGATCTTATAAATTGCACAAGACGAATCGTTCCAATTCAGATGCAGTTTCTTTCTAAGCGAGTCGCATGTGCAAATGGTAACAAACACCCAGGATGCGTCCTGTGTTTGTCCATGAATGGCCGCCTCCAAACAATAAACAAGGAAAACAAAATTGCGCGTTCACAACGTTGCACCCACATAACCAATTGTACTTCGTGTATCAGTAATTTTTTGAATGTTCTTTTAATAACGCATTTGGGAGTACTTACCTCTTGTACAATGTAGAGGTCCAGCTGGTGAGGGCCCATCCTTTTTACTTGAATTCGTTCTGCTTCGCTCAATCGCGAAAATGACTTTTCTTTCAAACAACTAACAGTATTCACAAAACACAACACTACACCACACAGGCACACACACACACGAACGTCTGAAAGCCAGTACTGCACATAAATTCACCCAACCGCTTGTCAATATATATCTTGCTCTCGACATCGACACTAACCGCCATTTACCCGTTGCCGCCAAAGAGCATAGGCTTTTTTGTTGCCCCGAAAAACTAACGGTACTTGATCTTTCCAAAACAAACGTGCCCCCTTACAGATCTTCCACAGCAGCAGTGTTGCCAACAATTGAAACGCAGAAGTTGCTAAATCTTCAACATGCGCTAACTAAAAATCGCTGAATCATATTTGCTGGTGAAAAAAATGCAAAATGTATTTTTAAAAAAATGCTGTGAGGAACAACTTACACCAGGTTTATTCAAAGTATGTGCGTTTATATGCACATTAAAAATGCATTTAATTTCAATTGTGATAATTGAAATGCATATATTATTTCAACCTTCTAACTTCAAAAAAGAAAATATATACAGGGTGTTGCAAAATACCTGTTACAACGCTTGGGAGGTGATTCGACAAGTAAAAACAAGGAAAAATGCCATGTGAAAAAATGTCGAAATCGGCACCGTTTTCGAGTGACAGGCGTGCGAAAATCGCCTCACACCATGTTTATGGCACAATAAATCAAGAAGGAAGAAAGATATCAATGTCGGAATAAAATAATACAAACAAAATCGTACCTGGCGAATACAATGGTGCATCAATTGAGGCCCAGTGTAAATTGCGCAAGAGGACTCTCAAAGAAAGTGGGGAATCCTCTGATGGAAAATACAAGAAATTTACTACTATCTTCTACATAATGTTGAGATGTGAATGTAGCCAATAAAAAATGGCGACGTATGTCCACATGTCCCACTACTGCTGGGACACCGTCCCACACCCGGGAAATAGAAAAATAACTGCAAATCTCCTGTTGTACACGGTTCACATTGCGGTACGAAGAAGAAAAGAAACCAATTTGTCGCATGTCTCACTACTGCTGGGACACCATCCCAAATGGAAAAAAATACGGGAAAATCATAAAAAAACGTTTTCAATCCCTTAATGTTGACACACTTCTTTGCAGTACGAAAAACAAAAGTTAAACAATGGCCACATGTCGTCAGGCTGTGCATATACTACAACAGAGCTCCCCAAAGAAAGTGGGTAATCCTCGAAGGAATGAAGAGGGAGAATGGCGAGAAAACGCACAGAATGGCATGTAACATTTCCAGGCACAGCACATCTGGAAGGGATTCCACTGAGAAGCGCACAACCTCCGCACATGCAGATCGACGGTATGAAGTACAGCGATATCCAGCATCTTCACTCGCACCTTTCACTAAAGGCCACTATGCGGTGCTGATAGGGGCTCACAAACACCGGTATACTCAGAAACGTTGTTGAAAATGTCCACCATTGACTTCAAGACAAAGATGGCATCGGCGAAGCACTGATTGTCTGGTACGCGCAAATACCTCTGGCATGTCACCAATTGACCCAGCAGCGGCACTAACACGAGCAACGAGATCCTCAGCACTTGATCCTCAGCGGCACTTGGTTGAACCAACCGTTCAACGCGGGTGCAATTAAAATCTTCGCCCTGGCCATAAAACTTCTACCGGCGATCAGGTCATTCTGGGGATTCTCCAAAACAAAGAATTTCTCTCGGACCCGTTCACCATATAAAGTTACATTGAAAAAAACGTGTCCCACTGTTGTTGTTTTCCCTTCAGCTAAATGTACATTCAGCTTGCTATGACGTAATTTCGCCCCCCTTTCTTCCAATTTCCGAAATAAAGACAAACTCATGCAGGATATTAGCGCCGGTATCCATACACATTTGGATCTGTATGCCATTTATTTCTCCAAAAACGAAAGATTCCTGAATTTTACTATTTGACATCTTTACTTTTGTCGAATTACAGGCGCGTCTCACTGTCGCGCCCTGTCCATGACGTTCTTTTGACTCTGAAACATTATCTTTCCTTGCAGCTTTGTGAAAACTTGCTAGATGTGCAGTTGATTGACAAACGTAACACTTGCGTTCTTTGCCAGACATTCCTGGGTGGTCAGTAGTCGCTTTTGTCTCCCTCGAAACAGCAGGGGGTTCCTTCCCTAACCTAGAATATTTCGCAGGGTCCAGAACATGTAATAGATCCTCCCCCGCGGCGCTACTCACCCCTCTAACGGCCACCAGTCCCTCGGACTGAGGAGGTGTGGCGCCTCTCAAGGCAAAGTTAATGATTTCCTGTTCTGTCTCATACTGACGAAACGTAGCGTTTTCCAACATCTCTCCCTGTAACTTCAAAGCATACTCGAGAAGATCTTTCATGCTGTTGAAATTCTCACATCTTAATCTCTCGCGATACACAGGGTTACATTTACGCCGAATAAAATTAACCTTCTCTTCGACTGTAGCGGTGGATTTTGCCCTCTCGAACCATCTATCTATCTTGCGAATATAGACTGCCAATGACTCGCTCTTTATCTGAAAGCGAGAATCCAAGAATCGCTCTAATTCTCGTTCGTGATCCAACCCATGAAAATTCTTGAGCAACAAATCCCTGAATTGCACATATCCTTCAAACGGGCTTGCAAAGTGAAAGAATTCCTTCGCCTCTCCTTTCAACGCTAACGGAAGATGATAAAGCAATAATTCTTCTTCATTTATGCCCAAAAGATCCCTGTATGCATCCAGTTCATCCAAAAAGCTATAAACTTCCATCCCTTTTGTTTCCCCATTAAAAGTCGGTAACTGTACTCTAATGTCGTCTGGAAGAATCCTCGGCCTGTTTGTTACTGTAGCATTATTTTCTGTACCCATTGTTCGCGTCGAACTTGTTTCCCCAATAGCGGACGACAATGTAGACTGAGCCCTTGTCAGCATTTCAACCCTTTTACAGCAACCGTTATTCAGTTTCTCTTTCTTTGCCTGTGTCCTTTCACACAAAAATTCCAAGGACGAGCCCCCAATAATTCTCTGTTCCGCAACACTCCACCCTTACCGGGCCGCGTCTGGCAGGAAAACCCCAATAAACAACTAAATAGGCTCGTTAGTCCTGGATTCCCATCCCGTTCCTCACCAGAGCGCTCGGGACCAAAGAATCAATCACAGGCAAGAACTTACTGAATTAATGTTGCAGGGTGATTGCTGAAAACTCGCAGAACTGGGCTTTATACATTTATTTACAATTTAACAAAACAAGGCTCGGATTCTTCCAATAATTCTCTAATTTACATTATTTACATTCCTCTAACTTGAGCCCCACGGCAGAACTGCCAAGTGGAAGCTGAGCATCGGCAGAACTGCCTCGGGATGCTTTTTCTCAAGGAGGCCACTGGAGCCCGAAGATCGCTCTCCCTTCTGCTATCCAGTTCAAAAACACACTCTTCCCGTCCTCTGACAGAGGCCATATTTATACTTCCTCCCGCGTCGCATGGGGGAGAGCTGAAAGTTCAAACCTTATTGGCTCTTTTAAACTACACAGAACCATGGAAGAAACCCAAGCATACAAATTCATACACAATCACAAAAAAGAAACAAAAAACAAATACTGTTTGTAACAGTGGATGGAACCGCGGCTGCCGTCAAAGCACCGGTGTCTAAAGGGCAACGTGTAATTATTGTACATGCTGCCGGTTAATGTTCAAATCTGGAAAATCTTTTGGCGATTACCACCATGATATGAATGCCCAAAATTTCGATTTTTTTTATTTGATATATTTTATTTTACTTCGCGATTTGTGCATCTTGGCTAATTTGCGAAGATGGAGATGAGTGATGAAATTATGAAATTGATGAATGGACATTTACAAACAACCATGACCGAGCGGGATTCGAACTCGGGACCCTTGGCGTCGCAGCGCGATGTGCTAACCACTCAGCCACAGGGTCCGGTGAGACGTTGATCCCAAATTTGACACGAAACAGTGTGGTTGTTGTTGACAACGTCTCATGCCATAACGTACAAATAAATCCTGCGCCTTCTTCCTCCTCCCTAAAAGACATTATGATTCAGTGGCTCGTTCAAAACAACACCCCCTTTGACGCACACATGTTCAAACCAGAATTGTATTCATTGGACAAACCCCGTTTGAAGATGTTCAAAATTGATTCCATCTTAGCAGAACACGGTCATTCCGTTGTATGTTTATCGCCATACCACTCAGATCTTCTCAAGGAATATAGAGATTAGGTAAAGCCATCCGAAGATTGCCGATCTTGCACGAACGCGTGACGTCGCCGGAGAAGCAGTGAGCTCGGCTGAAGCAGACGGCCCCTAGCATTTATATGGGAGATTCAGAAAGCGAAAGTATATTATTACTTTTAGGAGGGGAAAAATAATAATTGTCATCCTCCAAGATGGTATTGAGGCATCCTTTTAATGATTAGTAACATAATTGAAAACGCGCTACTTTTAAAAGGGGGCAAAGTACATGTGAAAAAATGTATTTTGAAAATCCATATTCCTGAAACTTTCTGACCGATGCGCTACAAAGAAATTTGCGTGTTCTCCTTTAGAATTCCGTCATTTTACAAATCGTAATATAATTTTAACAAAAACGTGGCATGCTAAAGAAGAATTAAAGAGTTTAAAAAAAATGATTAATAGACTTAATTTATTTTACTTCGCTTATCTGTTACATATGGCTAATCGCAAAGATGAGGATGCGTGATGATATGATGCAATTGAAGAAAGGAAAGTAGACCCATGGCCGGGCGGGGATTCGAACCTGGGGGCCCTTGGCATCGTAAAGCGTTGTGCTAACCACTTCGCCACGGAGGTCAGCATTACAAGGAAATAAACAGAAATTGGCATCTATGTTTTAATATGCGAGAAACATTTGCGAGGAGGTTATTGAGTTTCAAATAATTATTACAAGACGTTGTGATGAAAATTTTTAATATATCTGAAATATCGAGAGTTGACCTTGCAGTCTCTAAATGTACTTTTAGGGTTACGCCAAACCTTTACTCAAAAATTGCTAGTGTAAATTTATAAGCTATTAAAATTTAAAACTTATTCCTGTTCGAAAAGAGGAACTGCCAAGTCAAATTAATATTTCGTAGAAATACATATATTTGTCTTTCATGAGGCCAAGAGAGTATTTGGAGGGGACGCTGGCTTGGGAAGGCTATAGCCCCGGATCTCGATCTGCAAAGGGGCTTCCAGTGGGAAAACATACCTATGAAATAGTCCAGAAGAAGGGGCGAAATGATTTTTTTTAAATGGCTCAAGAATACAAAGATATAAGTGGATATTTGACAAGCTTAGTCTAAAACTTACAACTGAAGTCGTACGTGTGTGTGTGTGTGAGGGGGGGGGGGGCTGGCTACGTGAGGTAACACAGTGGAATATGATTCACAATACTAAAATTAAAATAAATATGTGGGAACAATAGAAATCAAAATATGTTGTAGCTAGTGACAGCGCAATAGTAAAGATGGAGGGGTAAATCATATTTTCCCGGGGCAATCATTTTTATTATTCCGTCGTTTTACTGGGGGCAGATAAGAGAGAGAGAGAAATTGTCGAACGAGAATTGGGGGGCGTTCCTCCCAACCCCCCCCCCTAAGTGTGGTCACTGCCTATGGCTATGCTGGAGAAGAATGCACCAATTAATACGCTATTAAGTAAAATAGATACTTTTAAAACTTTTAATCAAATTATTTGTGAACTATGATTTAAATTTAGAGAGAGCACATACCTGTTAAATTTAATTTGGATGAGTTAACTTCTGAAGCCTGCCATTTCCGAGCCTTCTTCCGGTGTAACTACACTGCCCTTTGAGCCGTAGCTGCTGCGTTCAGGTGGCGGAACGAGCAGAATACTAATTAAAACAAATATGTGACAAATATATATATAAAAAAACAACGTGTTGAAGCTATTGACGGCGCCAAAGAAAAGACAGAAGAAGAAGAACGGAGAGTTCAGTGATATTTTACGGGAAGCAGCAGGCACGTATCCAGGAATTCCTTTCGGGGCGGCGGCTGAACACCATTTTTTAAAGGGGTATCACAATTCTATGTTTAAGGCCAGTGGTGGCAATTGGGTTCCAAAATGTGGGGGCGAGGGTGGACTAGGAGACAAGCATTAAGAGGCCATAGTGTGATAGTGTGGAGGCAAAAGAATGGGGAGCAACTATCTCCTAAATCGTCGCCACTGTTTAAGGCTGTCTTTGTTTGTTTGTTTTATTTTACTTCGCGTTTTGTGCCTCTTGGCTAAGTTGCGAAGATGGGGATGAGGGATGAAATTATGAAATTGATGAATCGACATTTACAAACAACCATGCCCGAGCGGGATTCAAACCCGGGACCCCCAGCGTCGCAGCGCGATGTGCTAACCACTCGGCCACGGGGTGCGGCGTTTAAGGCTGTCATTTTAATCAGAACGTGAAATTGTGACATTTTCTACCACTCAACTCCTCTGTTTCCATGCATTAACATTGTGTGCCAGAACCATCTCAGTGTGTGTGTTTGTCCATTTCTGCTCATCAGGCATCAAAACATCTATGTACCAGAAGTATTTTTACGAAGGTATTACACATGCACGGAATGCACAATCCACTTCGCAACGCAAGATTCAAACTGTGTGCTGGGAACTGGAATCAGACAGTTCACGAATATTTATCTCTCATTCGAGCCTGAACACCACTAATGTGTCTTGTCCTCCCATGTTTGCACCTCTTATAAAAGCCGAAACCCACCAAATTGTTCATATTCATGCCTAAGCACTCGCAAGTGTCCAAAATTGCCTGTTGACTGTGTGTCGAACCCAGTAGCCTTAAACAAAAGTATTTTTTTATGCCATGAAATTCTCGGACTGCATACACAAAATTTGGTCCAAATCATCACTCAAAACTTTGATTTTCAGTTGATCTGTGCAGCTTATTTCTTTTTTAATAAATCGCTCCAATGCCCAGCCCGATACTGCCGAAATATTCACTTTAGAGAGAGAGAGACCTTCGATCTCTTCGTCTTTCGACCCGAACTACTCGTAGCACTACTCGAAGTTCCACTGTCGTCAATGTCTTTAGCTTTGGGACCGAACTGGAACTAGTGGTAGACTTCGTTACTTTACGGTATTTAGTCCATTTCATTTTCGAATCACTAGATCTTATAAAGCAACCAATGGACACTGACTGATCACTAATCGACTGTATGAATTGTCGCACTTACCTCTGAAGTCTCCACCTATTCTGTTGTACAGATCAACCGGGAAATTGAAGCCGCGTATTAATATCTTCATTATATTCTAGAACGTTTCGCAGATATCACGATTCGTAAATATTGCCAGTAGTTCGACTCCTCTTTTTCAAGAACGTTCCCTCTCGCGCTTTCCAGAGATTAAAAAATTACAATGAATCCGAATCGCCCTACCTGCGGCGCTACCTTTGTTGTGCAGCTTCCAAATGCTGACAAGTCTCTTCTACATAGTGTTCCAGTTCGCTACGACAACACCGAAAGCGTAAGAAAAGTTTACGTGCAATATTATCAACAACAGGGTTATAGAACATTCTCCGTCTTGCCTTGATAATTATTCCTCTCCTTAAATTACCGTCACATTATTCAAGAAGTCAAAAACCTAATTTTATCAGTGTAAACTGAAAAATTTCCTTGTGGAGCGAAGGGGGGGCCTCGAACCACCTGATCCCTACCTTGGATACGCGCTATTAACAATAACAGGCTTATAGAACATTCTCCGTCTTGCCTAGATAATTATCTCTCTCAAATTATCACCATATTATTCAAGAAGCCAAAAACTTAATTTTATCTAGCGTAAACTGAAAATTTTCTGAAAGGGGGCTTGAGCCCCCTGATTCCCACCTTGGATACGAGCTGTTACCAATAACAGGGTTATAGAATTTTCTCCGTCTTGCCTCGATAATTATTTCTCTCCTTAAATTAACGTCACATTATTTTATTTGACACCCCAAGAAACAAAAAATCTCATTTTATCTAATGTAAACCAAAAACATTTGGGGGGCTCGAGCCCCCTAAGCCCCCCCTTGGATACGTGCCTGGGAAGCAGTCACGTTTATTACACCCTTACATTTACATACAATATTATAAAGTTCTACTTTTAGATCTCGCACAATGCCTTTTTCACAAAAATGGGCAATCTCGCATTTGTTATATCAATCAAGCTGTGATATTTTAGATTTCTTCCGTTAGTTTTCTAATAATAGTTTTCACAGCTTTCTATAGCATTTAGGCATGATTTCAGTTGACAAGAACAAAATAATATTATTTCGAAACATAGAGCAAAGAGAAATCCAACGCGCTTAAGTTAAAACTCCCTTACATTGGAAGCCTGGAGAGAACAAAACAGGGGCTCCTTCGTAACACGATTTCTTGAAAACTATTTTACACATTTGAATCAACTTTGTGATAAATTGATTAGAAAGGATGAATCTTAACAGTAAAAGTTGTAACTTTTCCCTTGCTACTATATTTTAGAAGATATTCGTTGTCAAATTTCTCAATATTTGCATAAGGAACCAGCCTTTTCCGTGCCGATGTTTCGATGGTGACGTCATGCATCCACGGACAACTGCGCACACGATCTGCGCCGCCGAACGAGCACCCCCTGAGATCTTCTTGCTTAGTTTTCTTGTGTTCTCGTTCTGCGTAGACATTTGACCCATATGCACTGCCAACCCTGTTTCTGTGCGTCCTTCCCCTACGTATTGCTTGGGCGTGAGGCCGCGAGGAGTTTCTTGTGTTACCTATTCTACTGTAATACCTTGAAAGTAGCTGAAATGTTTGCTCCACTACGAGGAAGAACAAGTAGGTGGAAAATAAACCGTTTATCAACAATGCAAAAAAGAATAACATAACTCACATTAAGCTATAGGCAATTATCAAAAACCACGAACAGACCGCTTGAAGAAACAAAGAAGGAAAAAATTATAACAACAATGTTGACGAAAAAAATAACCGCCGCTGATCTTAATATAGAGGTTGCCGCCAGTACAGAAAAGTATTAGAGGTTGCCGCCAGTACAGAAAAGTATGAATATCGTCATCTCTTTTAGTGCTTGCCTGTTGCATACAATAATAACGGCTTACTTCAGTACCTAACATTCGGTGCTCAATATGACATGGCATAATATGACACTCTAAGGGTTAGTGATTTCAGTTTAATGTAGGGGGTGCGGAAGAAAATTAAGGGGCGCGCAAGCACCCCCCTGGCGCCGCACCTGGCTGATTGCCCGGGTATTTATTTATCCCAATCTTCTATTAGACAGGAAAATAATGAATTGTAACTATAGTGTAAAATTAACTTGGAGTTGAACGCCGTTGTAAGTGTCACTATTCATCTTAGTGACCCCAAAACTATGGATTCCACACTAATATCGGTCGTTTTCGATTATTTTACCCACCCCCACCGGGTGCCAGGAGTGCCTTACCCCACAGTATTTCTTTCCAGATTGTAAGTCATATGTGTTGAAATTGCTAGAGTCGTTTTCACGTTCAGAAGACACAATGGGCTCTTGGTTGGTTGATTTGGTGTTTTAAGTCCACTTTATGCACAGTAAGGCTAATCGGGACTGGACCTACAATTTTAAGTGGGATCCGAACCACTTGTGCCTCCACCAGGTATCGAACCCGGGACCCCTTGATTACAAGGCGATGATGCTACCACTGCGCCATCGACAATGGGCTCTTATGGGCAATGCTTTTCTTATGGGAAATACGAGCGCGCTGTTGTGAAATTTCTGGATTTACAAATTTAGCTTAAGTAAAATCGGTTCCTGCAGTTTTTCAGGAAATTTTGTAGAGAATACGATGGTGAACACAAAAAACTGGTAACTTGCTTACATAATTTTAAATAAATTAAAAACGCAAATTTTCTGTGAAAACACAATTTTTACATTGTTTTCATTCCTAACGTTGAAACATGCCGTAAAATTGAAGCATTCATTATTAAAAAATTGACACTGTTTTTTAATTGTCATAGGTGATGGTGGTACTCAGAATTTATCAATACTTTAAAGCATATTTGCATTAAAAAATATTCAAATAAAGTATGTGGATATTTTTTATATTCGTGAAGTAGAAAATGTCGTCGCTGGCCATTTCTTGTTCTGTAATTCCAAGTAAAAACTTCCAGCGACAAAGTTGTGGAGAAAATAATGAAATTATTTTTTATAACCACTCAAAGGTTCCCAGAAATATTACTTCCATGCATTTGGAGTTTCTTTTTAACCCGAACCGCGCGCGAAGTAAGGAGACGTTGTCTGGCCATCTTGAGCTGGCTCACCGCAGCATTCCGGCTAATCACCACCACGTTTTCGAGTTGTCATTTTATTTCCATTCAGTAAAAATATGAACTTCATGCAGTTTGTTATAATAGAATTGAAATTACTTAAATTTAATAATTGACAATTATTTCCAATGCTGCTGTTGTGAGCAACATTAGTGCTGTCGCAAATACACGTTGTTTTTGTTTACATTACTGTCGACATTAATACTGAAATGAAGATCACCTTTCAGTTTCCAACGTACACATAAATTCATAGACACCTTATTAACCTTTGAAAGGCTTTCCAACACGTGACAAAATATGGGGCTTCAAGATAGAAATATGACATGCCTTGCTTGAGTCATTCACGTCTTATCAGTTCACGTGGGCCAAAACTCATTTGTTTCTTTGGGTTGCAACTTAATCTAACCCATGTGCCAGGTTTCCCTTACTTGAGTGAGAGATCTGCTTTGGTATGTTTAGACTTTTTCCCTCTCTCGAAAAAGTGTTTTCAGTTGTGTGATCGCTCTGTGATTTTTACTTTTTAAAGTGATTTCTGAAGTGTCATATTCGTGCATTACACTCGCGTGTGTAGTGATCGCAATGGATCATAGTAAAAAGAATAACTGTAACGTTCACAGTATAATATTAATATTAATAATTACATAAAATTATCATTATATATACAAAATATGTAACACCTTCATTGTGAAGGAAGGTCATCATTTCCCGGCGACATGAGCTAGCGCTGTATTGGCAACACTGTGCGGTTTCTCCATAAGCGCCGTTGTGTCTTCTGAACGTGAAAACGACTTTAGAGGATAGCAATATCTCACCTTCTGTGTAGGCAACCAACTTCGCCGTGCTGTGTTGCAGGAAGCATAACTTGCAGGATATGACACGAAAATAAGATAAGATGAGATAAGATTTATTTCCATCCAGGGGTGCCCACAAGGGGATTTTATGGCGCAGGCTGCGCCACACTGTGGGATAAAATTCGAAAAAGGTGGTCATCATCAAATAACTCGAGACAGAATTGAAAAATCGTGACAATAATCGTTACTCGGGGGTTTTTGGGGTCGCTGATTACGAATCTGACAATATTTTTACCAAAAACAAAATAACGGATCCAATATGGCGGCCAAAAATTCACAAATGTTGATAAATATTAATGAAAATCGTTACCCGGGGGTTTTCGGGACCGCTGATTACGAATCTGACAATATTTTCCCCAAAAACAAAATGGCGGATCCAATATGGCGGCCAAAAATTCACAAATGTTGATAAATATTAATGAAAATCGTTACCCGGGGGTTTTCGGGACCGCTGATTACGAATCTGACAATATTTTTACCAAAAACAAAATGGCGGCCAAAAATTCACAAATGTTGATAAATATTAATGAAAATCGTTACCCGGGGGTTTTCGGGACCGCTGATTACGAATCTGACAATATTTTCCCCAAAAACAAAATGGCGGATCCAATATGGCGGCCAAAAATTCACAAATGTTGATAAATATTAATGAAAATCGTTACCCGGGGGTTTTCGGGACCGCTGATTACGAATCTGACAATATTTTTACCAAAAACAAAATGGCGGCCAAAAATTCACAAATGTTGATAAATATTAATGAAAATCGTTACCCGAGGGTTTTCGGGACCGCTGATTACGAATCTGACAATATTTTCATTGCATGGGTTTTAAAAGTGTATAAATTTAAAAATAATTTTTTAAAAACAATTTTTATTGCAGTATACAGTTTCTACCGTGAAAATTTATTTAAGCGAAAGGTTTTATTACATATATATATATATAATTTTAAAATGACAAAGGAATGTTTTTTTAATTTTTTTTACTAAATGATTTAAAGTAAAGAAATTATTAATACATTTAATCGTAATTGCTGCCATCTCCAACATCTGATGACTCTACTTCACTTTCGGTGTCGGTATCGGTATCATTAATTATCATTTGACGTGCTTCTAGTGACAGTGATCTTTTATTTTTTGGGAGGATTTTCCGAACACTTGAAACATATGGATCGGAGCTAAGTAATAATCGATTAAATAAATCGCTCATTGTCGCTTCTCGGCTATGTTTTCTGGAGAAATCTTGTCTATATTTTTTTATTAGCTTATTACTCGCTTCTTGCGCTTCCTCAGACATCTGACCAATTGGCAACAAAGCTGAAGCGATGATTGAGGATCCATGAATCAACAGCTTGTGAACTGATGTTGGCATTGGATACCATGGATACAAATGGACGAATAGCTCGGCGGTTTCGTAGGAGTATTTACTGAATTTACTGATGTCGATGTCATGGTTTGATGAGATTAATTGTAAAATCACATGCAATCTTTCAATTAAACGTAAATCGACATTTGTAATTTATCAATATTTGTGAATTTTTGGCCGCCATATTGGATCCGCCATTTTGTTTTTCGGAAAAATATTGTCAGATGCGTAATCAGCGGTCCCGAAAACCCCCGGGTAACAATTTTCGTTAATATTTATCAACATTTGTGAATTTTTGGCCGCCACATTGGATCCACCATTTTGTTTTTGGGAAAAATATTGTCAGATTCGTAATCAGCGACCTCAAAAACCCCCGAGTATCCATTTTCAACAACATTCATTAATATCTAACCGATTTTCCACCCACGTACGTTCTCTTTATATTTTGTTTATGACTGCACATTGTTTAAACAGTTAGTCTTAATACTAGGGTAGCAGGTTGTAGCAGCCAATTCTTTGAAATATCGGAAGTTAAGGGTTCAACAAACATTTTCCAGTGAGAATCATCGATCGAGTGAAGTCGAGTGGTTAACTTTTTGCTCAATGTTTATAAAAATGTTCTCAATAAAATGAAAAAAACATGAGTGTCTTTAATTATTAATAACTAATTTACAGTTAATTATGAATAAACTTGGATTTAATTATCGTATTACACATACCTTGCAGAAAAGAATCGGAAACAATTTATACTAATATCATATATTATGCCGATAATAGCGCACTATTTCTCCGGCACTTTATATACACGCTGTATTTTTGTTAGACGCGTCCGCTTGCACGTTGAACTTTGAAATGACCTGACTCACTACTGAGTGGCATCAAACACTTGAAAACCGGTTTTCCTTGTGTTTTGGGGTTCCAACTAACGGTCGGTACACAAGGCAACGTTAAACTGGGACTTTCGATTTTTCCCCAATGGCCAGCTTTTTTCGATTCTATCCCACTGTGCGCCATCGAGATTTTTTGGGGGGATTTTTTCCCTTCAAATAATATAAAATTCAACATTTATACCTTTTCCAAAATATATATAAAAATTTTACACCTTAAATGCACCATATTTAATCCATTAGATGAAGAAATGAAAGTGTTTAGGGCATTATCGAAAGGGGGGGGATATCGAACTCCTATATATTAGGCCTTAATTGACACGTGGGTCCTGAGGGGGATTCTGAATTAAACTTTGGGGGGAACAGTATCCAACTCTAGGTCTTAGATTATGGCGAGTACTTTAGTTAGAGGAGACAATATCCACTCTTCAATATTAACAGTTGCAGTAAGACTAAAATTGGCATGAAAATTTTGGTGGTATAGGATTGAGTATGAAATTTAAAGGGGGAGATTTCTCTTGATAAAGTGTTAAATCTTAGATTGTCAAGGGACTTCTGTAGTAGAGAGAGAGTTCGAACATAACATTTTGGAGACTGTATTTAGTAATAAGGCATCCACACGTTTTCGACCCCAAATGTGCCAAAGGAAAAGCTGGAAAGGGAAAGGACTAAATAACTCGGGATCTTAAGAAAGTATTGACACCCCATGGATGTAAAAATTTTCTTGCTCGCTTCGTTCGCAATAATTTGTTGCTACTTTGTATGTTTGACGCTTTAATGAGATGAATATGAAGTTTTTATACTAAATCTGCGTTACAAGACAAGCGATATTCTCGATTGATCGTTTGATTTGGTGTTTGAAGTTCACTTTATGCACTCCAAGGCTAATCGGGACTGAACCTACAGTTTAAAGTGGGATCCACGCGATATTCTCAATTTAAAAAAAGTGCTCCCCTGTGCTTATCACCACGCCATGAAGGCGTATAGGGGGTGTGGGGGTAACGCCCCACACTTTCTAGATCCGGTCGTGAGTGGGGGTGATGTGATCAGCATCACGCCCCTGACCGCCTTTACCCCCCCCACCCAGGGTTTCCCCCAGGTATCCATGTCATTCGACGCTGGGTGGGCGCCGGGGCCACTTCCGTTAGAAAAGTTCCCGGATTTGAACCGGCCAGGGATCGAACCCGGGACCTTGAGCATGGTAGTGAGACGCATTACCGACTGAACCACCGTGGCTGATATTCTCAATTATGATGAACGATTTTATGGGTGGTCTTGAGTGATGGCACCCCTGTTTAGGGAGGAGGCGCAGATCAATTATAATGTTCAGTAAAGCTAAGGAAAAAGTTACTTTCGGTAGACACGCTGTCGTAATAAAATATTTTGTGGGGATTACGATGTGGTTTAAGGGCGCGAATGATATGAATTGGTGGGATGCGCCATTGGCCTTGGGGGGGATGAGCACCCCTGTATCCATCTAATTGATCATATGAGTACAAATAGCACTAATGATATGGGATATGTCAATTACATGTATAATTTTGAGTACAAAGGAATGAACACATACTTAAGCATATTAAAAAGTATAAAAGAATATAAAATAAAATTACATGTATAATTTTGAGTACAAAGGAATTAACACATACTTAAGCACATTAGAAAGTATAAAGGAGTATAAAAAAATTATATGTATAATTTTGAGTACAAAGGAATTAACACATACTTAAGCATATTAAAAAGTATAAAAGAGTATAAAATAGCATAACATAAAAAATAGAGGAAAATCAAAGGTTATGTCTATTAATGAGAAGAAAAATCAAAGGTTATGTCTATTAACGAAAAATATGATCTAAGTACTCCTCTGTGCTGTAAAGCAAATACTTTATTAGCAAGCTCTTTACTGTCATTTTTAATTTAGTTGGATTGAATTTCTCTGGCAGTTTGTTATAAAGTTTTACACCTTGAAATCCTAGACTATTATGTGTTTTGGATGTGCAGACAGTAGAAAGGTGGAGGGAGTTATGCATATGAGTGCTGTATTTGTGTATGTCTAGATTTTTTGAGAAGATTTCAGAATTTGTATGAATAAAGCACAATGTTTCTAATATGTACAAACATGGAAGAGGTAATATTTGTAATTCATTGAAAATTTGTTTCGTTGGGCTTTTCATAATTTTTAATATCCATTTTTGCCAAATAAAATTTTCTGCAATTTGGGTGAACTGCCCCAGAAAGAGATACCATAAACAGGGTGCTTGGAAATTCCCCTTACAAACTCCTAGGGCTAGTAGAGGGGACTGAGTAGACAATATTTGGAATAGGAACCATGTCCGGAAACGTTCCGTTTCCGTGCTACAACCATGACAATGTGTCGGATGTAGCTGTGTTGGTATGCAACCAGGTAGGCAGTACGTGACTTCTGAAGATCACCTAATGATCTAAAGTGTAATCATTTATTACAACCATGTCAAATGAGGTGTTACGTAAGGTACAGAATTGAATGATGTGTGACAGTACATAATACAAACAAATTTATTTGGTAACAATTCCAAGGGAACAACTAAGAAACGTACTATTCATTGATCACAATAACACTTGTGTCGACAGTGGAACGCACCAATTTGTTTCTGTCTTATGCACTGGATGTGTCACATACGGTACTGCTCAACTACAACAGTGGCTCGATATGACGACCACCAACGTCGTTGCATACATTCTACCGACGAAACATTTTCCGGTACACTCGCTCCATCACACCGGTGTCCCGTTTGTTTCTTGTGCAGCGACCAGAACTCGTGCCAGCAGATCTTCCTCTGTCTCTACATGAGTCTCGTACACCATACTCTTCATACAACCCCACAAGAAATAGTACAATGGCGTTAAATCCGGCGATCGTGGGGACCACGTGGTTGGATCACCTCGGCCTATCCATCTTTGCCCGAATCTTCAGTTAAGATGTGTCCGAACGTCATGTGTAAAGTGAGGCGGTGCGCCATCGTGCTGAAACCACAGTTCCTGATGGACGTTCAATGGCACAGCATCCAAGAACAGGGCCAATACTTCCTGTAGGAAGATCAAGTACGCGGCACCCGTTAGCCTGGCTGGATAACGTGGCAGGGTAGACGTCACGTGCCATCAAGTGATCTTCTGACGTCATGTACTGCCTACCCGGTTGCATACCAACACAGGCACATCCGACACATTGTCATGGTTGTAGCACGGAAACGGTACATTTCCGGACATGGGTTCCTATTCCAAATATTGTCTACTCAGTCCCCTCTACTAGCCTTAGGAGTTTGTAAGGGGAATTTCCGAGCACCCTGTATAAGTACAGGTTGAATATGTCCAAAATATACTGTCCTTAAATCATTTAAAGATAAAACATTTCTCAGGATTCTCATCATGTAGCAGAGCCTGCTTAACTTTTGTGTTAAAATAGTAATTTGCATGTCCCAAGACAGGTTTGTGTCTATCCATACTCCTAAGAATTTTATTGCATTGCTTTTTTTGACTACTTCATTGTTAATAAGTACATTTAAGTTTTTTGTTTGTTTTACAGGATTAAAATTTATTAGAACTGTTTTATTAACATTCAGGGAAAGCTTGTTGTTGTTTAGCCAGGTGTTTAGTTGTGTCGTTGTCAAAACGGAATTCTTTTGAAGTTGTTCCTGTTCCAGGCTTCTTGCTATGATGTTTGTATCATCCACAAAAAGTATTGTTTGAGACTCAGATAAAGTTTCTGGAAGATCATTTATGTATAGTAAAAATAAAACTGCTCCTAGAATTGAACCTTGCGGTACACCTGTTTTGAGGAACAATTTGTTTGATTTTATTTTATTAATATCTACACTGACATCTGTCTTTTAAATAGGAAGTGAACCATTTTTTTTTGCTAAACCCCCGATTCCAAAATGGTCCATTTTATCTAGTAAAATGTCATGCTGTACCAAATCAAATGCTTTGGTAAAATCTAAAAATAATCCATACACATGCATTTTTTTTGTCTGTCGATTGTAGTATGTTATTTGTAAATTCGAAAATAACTTCTGATATTGATTTACTTTTTTGGTATCCAAATTGATGTTTGGATAGAATTTTATATTTTTCTAAGAAAGTTACTAATATATTTAGCATAATTTTCTCTATTACTTTAGAGAAAACCGACAAAAGAGAGATTGGCCTATAGTTTGAGCATTCCTCTTTGTCGCCTTTCTTGAATAATGGTCTCACTTTTGCTATTTTGTACTCACTAGAAAAAATACCTGTTTCTAAAGATGTGTTGCAAATACTTACTAGTGGTTGTAATATACTATTTGCACATTTTTTTGAGTAGAGAACTTGAAAATTCGTCTGGCTCTGATGAATACTCATTTTTTAAATTTATAATTACTTTTTCGACTTCTCTCTCAGTTACTGGATTGTGAAACATAGTGTTTGTGTTTCTGGGACTGCTTAAATATGTTCTTAATGTAGATGTAGAGATTACTGCATTTTTATTTAATGTATTGGGAATGTTCACAAAATATGTATTAAAAATTTGTGCTACATCAAGGGGATTGTTTATTCTTTCTCCATCAGACATTATTTCTATTTTTTCGTTCACGTTCTTTTTTTCCCTACCAGTTTCATCATTAACAATTCCCCATAGTTTATTTGAGTTATTTGCAGATTTGGTTATTTTATCTGCAATGGCTAATTTCTTCGCATTGTTTATTACCTTCCTGAGGATATTTACATATTTCTTGTAGTGGTCTTTAAGTATAAGATTCTTGTTTTTCTGGATTTCTTTATATAATTTTCTTTTTGTTTCACAGGATTTTTTTATCCCTTTGGTTATACAGGAAGTTGAGTTGGTTTGATTAAGGGGTTGTTTGTATGTTTTGTATGGAAATGCTACTTCAAAATGATATTTTATTGTCTTTGTGAATAGGCTTACTTTTGTATTTAAATTTTCCTCTGCCACGCACCAGAATGGTATTTTATGTCCCCTTTACACCCACACCCCTAGGGGTGTCGGGGGTGTCTTACCTCCAAAGTATTTCTTTCGAGATTGCAAGTGATATGTGTTGCAACTGAACACAATCAGTTCACACGTTTCAAGATGGTAAAAGAAAGCCCGATTTTCTCTACCTGGCCAGAGCTCCAAATTCTACTCATTTTGTCTAGACCACACTACATTCTAGTGGAAGAAGAAATGGAAATCTGAGAAAATGTTATTGCATCATTCGAGCTATAAGCTTTTAATTAAAACATTATAGGCTGGGGGAGGGGCTAACAACGTCCCTGAGCAGATAGTTAATTGACCTCCAAAGAATGCATCTGGCATCATAGGGCATACTACACAAAAGCAGCCTGTGGCAAATGGAAGATAACACGTCATGAGCATCTGATGCTATCCAATCTATTTTGGGAAATAACAAGACTGCATTACTTTTGTCAAAGGTTTGAACATCCACCACGAGTTTTCTAAGAAAATCCAGGTCAGATATGCCAAATATGGATCATACAGGCAAATATGGGAAAAAAGTTTCATGCAGTTCAGCTCAACACATGATGCAAATAGCTAAAGCTCGTGAATATGACATGCAGGAACTCTTTAGATATGATTTATGTGATAACTCTTCAAGGATTACTGACAAACTCACAAAAAAGTTGATTGTTGAAAGAGATGAGAACATTTTGTAATGATGATAACATGTTTCAGGACATTGAAGTTACCATAATTCGTTTAACGCGTTAAACTCATGCAACTTTCGGAATGAGCCCATTAAGTGAAAGTATTTATGGATCTTTTTATGTGAAATAAAACTAGGAAAACAATAAACAAAAGACAAAACTTTTCGCAAATAATTTTCATTCACCTTCTAAATAGAAATTAGAGCATACTGACTCAATTTCCATCAAAATCGGTCAAGTATTAACAGATATGAGCAGTTTTGTGATCGAGTGCCTGCCATCTTTGATGATGTCATAGCGGAAAAATTTACCAGGTGGCGGATGTCCACCAAAGTCAAAAAAACTTCTTTAGACATCTACTAAGCATTGACGCAAAAAAAAAATCTCTATACTCAAACTTTCCTACAGAACCATAGCTAGGGACAGGACTATAGTCTTTAAATAATAGCGACTGCACAAACACAATATATCACATCGTAAGTTTAGATGCTAATAACTGCATTGAAGAATCAGAAAAATAATGTCTTCTCTAACAAAGAATAACATTTTCACTTGAATAATGCAGCAGTTAAACTGTAGCAGTGAATATAAACATATAACAAATTTTATTTCAAGTTCATATGACACTTTACAGACACACTAGTACCAGGTGTGCCGGTTAATAATTATTAATTTCGTCGCTGGATGATCCTGGAAGCAAGGGTTGGTACACAGTCTCAACTGTCATGTCAATGTGTTGCCAGGACAGTACCTGTCAAAATGCCGTGGATGTGCAACCGAGTGCGAGTGATTGTGATATTGGGTTTGTGTGGGAAACATGTTGACCTTTAAACCAAATAAGGAGCATGTGTGGCACGTCCTGCTTTTCTTGTTCAATCAAAAGAAAAATGCGAGTGAAAGCCATCGTATCCTTGTGGAAACGTACGGTGACAATGTCCTAACGCAAGATGCATGTGGGCGTTGGTTTCGTCGATTCAAAAGTGGTGATTTCGACTTGAAAGACCGGGCCAGCTGAAAAAATTCTAAGATGCCGAATTGCAAGCACTGTTGGACGAAGACGATACGCAAACGAAACAACTGGCAGAGAAGTTAAATGTTGGTCGCCAAACCATATCTGATCGTCTTCATGCCATAGAAAAGATCCAGAAGGCAGGAAATTGGTCCCACATCATCTGAACGACGGACAAATGGAAATGGGAAAAACGGTGTGTGAAGTGTTGCTTTCTCGGCATGTAAAAAAGTCTTACTTGCATCGGATAGTGACTGGGGACAAAAAATGGATCTACTTCAAGAACCCAAAATGCAAAAAGTCATGGGTTGACCCAGGACAACCTTCAACATCGACCGCAAAACCGAATTGCTTCGGAAGGAAGACAATGCTGTGCATTTGGTGGGATCAGAAGGGTGTGGTGTACCATGAGCTTCTGAAACCAGGTGAAACAGTGAATGCCGTTTGCTACCATCAACAACTCATCAATTTGA
Organism: Lepisma saccharinum; assembly: GCF_977018435.1. Classification (NCBI taxonomy): domain Eukaryota; kingdom Metazoa; phylum Arthropoda; class Insecta; order Zygentoma; family Lepismatidae; genus Lepisma; species Lepisma saccharinum. The sequence continues at coordinate 20,778,704 of NC_139253.1, forward strand.
ACCATGCATTAATCGAAAAGTGCCCAGATTGGGCAACAAGACACGGAAAAGTGATTTTGCATCACGACAACGCCTCATCACACACAACGAATGGCATCAGAGACACCATTTCTGCACTTGGCTGGGATTTCTTGCCCCACCCGCCACACTCACCAGACTTAGCCCCTTCGGACTACCACTTGTTTTCATGGATGTCTCACTCACTTTCCCAGCAACACTTCAACAATTACGAAGATGTTGAACAATGGCTTGCTGACTGGATCACCTCAAAATGTGAACGATTTTTCTGGAAGGGCATCCACAATTTGATGGACAGATGGGCACAATGTATAGCTAGCGATGACACATACTTTGAATAAAGCATTTGTTATTTTTCTCCCCAGATACACTTGTTTTCTTTCGGATCAATTAAGAATTATTAACCAGCACACCTGGTACAAAGTTGCATTACCTGCATGTGTTGCTCGTGTAATGAATCCCTTCTCCAAACGGTTTTGAAACTTACTCCCCAATACAAACCAGTGAAATAAACTTCACAATATTCAAAATACGAAAACTGTAGTGTTTACATTAAGTTTATCATATTTACTATTTACATTAATAACAATAACATGTGGTGCAACAGCCTGTAAGGCCCAAGGCCTATTCACCGACTGCTGACCTCACCAGAGGTGGTTGATCATCCAACCAGTTACATGTGGTCAACACGACAAACCTGCAGTCATTGTTGTAGGTTTCATGGTTATTCTACTCATTCGTAGCTCCTCAATTTCCTCACGATGGTGGGCAGCAACTGGTACAGGGCTGAAAAAAAAACTGCATTCCGGTTCGTGAATATCTGGAACCTTCCCATTCCATCTCGTCAATGGCAATGGACCGTTCTGGTTCATTTATTTATTTATTTTTACATATTTCACTACATTTTGCTTTTCAGTGTGAATTAAATTGTTAATGTTCTTTAATAGTACTTATTACAGCATTAATATAAGTTTCTCCTCTACACGGAGACGAGTTGTTGCTGCGAGGGTACTTAGAAAAGTATGATGGCATCTACGTTGCCTTCATCTTTTGTGCTTTCTGGTTCACTTGCTAATTATTAATATCTGCCGTGTCGTGTCTTGTGTGTTTGATTGTTATATCCTCCTGCACAAGATCTTCACACAAATTCGGGTTCTCCTTTTATGGTCACTTATTTATCTTAAGTTTGTCTGATATATTGTTGACTTTCTGAAGAATAAATCCAATACTTGATCATACACAAAATAACATTTGCCCAAATTGATTATTTTAATAAGTATTATTAAAAAGAAAGACAACACCATGTTAATGAAGGTAAAGCATTCCATCTTGTGAAAGGTTCCATTTCAAGCCCTGCACCAGTGCCATACACTGGCCCAGGCCTGTAGGTAGCGGTGTTGAACCCTAGGATGTCATTCAAAGCTTTATTTTAAAAAAAAGTCAACGAAGTCTCAATATACATGTATGACAGAGAAATTTAAACTTTGCAGAGATACATGTAGTCTGGCAACACACTGCTGTTTTCCAAAGTAGTAGAAATAGTATGTTTTTAAAGATTTTCTTCAGACACCAAGATATAACTGAAATATTCTTAAATATGTTAAACTTTTTTAAAATCAGAAATGCAAACCATGAATCTTTAAATATAACCTATGTTATTCATATTTTGGGAAAATTAACCTATATTATTTTTTAATCATTTTTTCTTGTTTCCTCATTCCCAAATTTGTAGGATGTGTCACAAACCATGGCATGAGAAGAAAATACCAAAGGATGCACCTAAAATGTTGGTGGGTCGGCGGGGTAGCGTACTAAACCCCCACTTACACCCCCCCCCCCCCCCCCGCGCAGACTCGAACGTCACATAGCCAGAGCTCAAAGCCTGGCACCTTAGATTGCGGAACACTATTTACATTACATTGACATTTCTTAGGTCAAAAAATACTTATTGAGAGATCTACTTCAAAAGCCATGAAGCAGTATTTACAATTCACAATTTCAAAACACATCACCAAATATCATTACACCACCACACATTTATTTTCTGCAGTGCCACACACAGCACAGTTTATGTGTTACAGCAAAGCCAATGTAATGAGAATGTTCAGTTCAACCTATTTGTATGCTTTTGTGAAAATAAAATATCAATATCGCAGTAGGAAATTTAGACTTGTGGACTATTTATCCTGTATAAAACAATAATAATTAGCAGACTCTTGATTCAAGAAATAAAATGTTCCCATTGGTCATTTATATAGTTGTAAAAAAAAACTGCTTTGAAATAAATCAAACATCTATTGCACTGCTTCTTATCCCTACTTCAGTTGGCCAGTATGTTCCTCAGTTCTGATTGGTAGAGCATTACCTCACTAGCCAAGTGGTTAAGGCAGTGGACATTGAATATAATTAAGAGAATAGCGTGACTGATAATTCTGTGGAGAATTGGAGACATGAAAGCCCTCACATGATCTTCAAGTAAGGAAGCTGGAAGTCAATCTGGAAGTGAGGACAGTCCTACCATGCGACACTGGCTTTAGTTCCTTAAGTCACTCACATAGTATGTAGATCAGTCCTAGATTAAGGATAAATCTACAGCTTCTTTAATTCAGAATCGTGTGAGAGCTTTCATGTCAGAAACAAATAGAAACTGTCTTTCGTATAAAGTCTAACCTGTTCCTTAATATTGAGTACTTCTGTCTGTATTCACAGTTCAGCAAGATAGCAAAGACCTCACATGATCTTTAAAATCGCAATATTGAAAATAGTGACTGCAAGAACACGATATATCACTTCACGAATTTAAGATACAAATAATGTTTTCTCCAACAAAGAATAACAGAATAATAATTGGACTCTGGAAAAATGTACCATATGTAGACCATAACAGTGAAAGTAATTTTAAAAAATTATATTTATTTATTGTATTAACATGTATGTAGCAAAACAAGGTCACTTCTATTTCTTACTTCCTAGGATTCCTTATCCAAAGCTTTGAAATGGCTGATCCACACAGATGAACATACCTCTATAGTGGGTAGTCATCTCTTACCTGCTTAGGGCCTCCCTGATGGCGTAGTGGTAACATTGCTGCATTGTAATCAAGGGGTCCCAGGTTCGATTTCCGGCAGAGGCACATTGCAGAGTGTTTCAGATCCCACTTTAAACTGTAGGTCCAGTCCCGATTAGTCCATATGTGCATTAAGTGGACAAACAATAACTCAACCAACCAACTCTTACCTGCTCATTTCATATGGTATAGAAAAAGGTAATTTCTGCAATCACAGCTTCCAAGTTGCAAAGAAACATACTGCTGTACATGGTTGAAAGAGTAAAGGTCTGGCTGGTGCTTATACAAATTTATTAAAGATGTGAACAAATCAATTAGGCTGAACTAAATGCTCGCCGGAAGCTATATCATTTTATATTGTATTGATTCATCAGTTATCTGTATCAGTAAACGTTACATTGCCACTCCATCAAATTAAAAACATATTATTACTAAATAACTTAGTCTTTACAAGCAAGGAGTTTCTGTAATGCAGTTATACCTAAATTACTTTTCCCATTTTGGTGACTGAAGACTTTTGTCTCACATTGCAGAATTACAGTGTCCTTTGTATTAAATTACACCATTTCACCAGCTCATGACATTTGTGCAGGGGCAATGTATTAAAGAGATCCTATATGGACAACCAGCATCTTAGAAAGGTAAGTCAAAGACCATTTCTTTCTTGTAGATTCTTTCAGAAAATAGACAGACAAATGTGGCTGGTCCATACTCTCGAGACCATGTGCTCATTTCCAAATAACCAGTGCTTGAAAAATTTTCTTTAAAGCTAGGTGCCAGCTCTGAAAATCCCGTGCCAGGAAACTACCTACTAGCAATTGTGCATACTACAGTGTGTTTCAAAAATCGTATTACTAAAACTTTGAAAATGTTTATCATGAAAAACATAAGAGGTATTTACACCAGGTTTTCTGCACTAAACTAATCATGTACACTATCACTGGGTTAATAAATTTATGTTAGCATGTATTCAAATAAAAGCAACTACATTTTTTAAATAAATATTGTTAATTTGCTGAAAACATCTGAGAATTGATTTTCAACAATATATACCAACGTAGAAATTTTCAGCGAAAAATGCACGTTCTACCAGGACTCGAACACGGGTCTCTGATATACCGTACCATTGCTCTAACCACTGAGCTACTGAGCCAGCCTGGCCTCGCCAGATTTTTTGCTGTTGCCATTTTACCTGCACGGAATCTTCTCTGACAGTGCTACTGCAATGGGATCTGTTGACTTTGAAATACAGTAGTGGTTCCTCCAAGGGTAGAGATGCTAATTATTGAAGATCAGGTACTACGTTGAAATTTTCAGCGAAAAATGCATTAACATCTTTAAGCTGCGAGATACCAGGCAATGTCGAAGTCTACTGTGTTTCAAAGGCAACAGATCCTGTTGCGGTAGCTCTGGCAGAGACAATTCCACACAGGTAAAACAGCGACAGCGAGAAATCAGGCGAGGCCAGGCCGGCTAAGTAGCTCAGTGGTTAGAGAAATCGTGCAGTATGCCAGAGACCCAGGTTCGAGTCCTGGTCGAGCCTGCATTTTTCGCTGAAAATTTCTACATAGTACATCTCCTGCGTGTGCCTAATCTTCAATAATAATACCAACTCTTAACAATTTGTGAGATCATTTGTTGGTGTTTGACTAGTCGTAAAACACTTGCTTTGTGAGGTACAACAGAAGCAGGGGATTTTTCTTGGAAAACCTCTTGCACATGAGTGTAAGAATGAGTAGTAAAATACTCTTCAGCAATGCACACGCACTGCTCCAAAGAATACACCATGCTGAATTAATTAAAAGAACGGGCATTGTAGCGTTGAAAGTGAGCGAAGAGAATTCAGTGTAACCAGAGGCAGACTAGGATTCTCTCAAGAGTCCAATTTTGGCACAAAATCTTGGTTTATGATTTTTCACGTAAATGTATAGCCAATACTTAGGCACATGTGGCGTGCGTCTGTTGACAATATTTCGACCTGCTAGCATTGCCATACATGTCCCAAAAAAAACTACGAAAAGTAGTACGAAACACTAGAAGAGATAGGATTAGAAATACCACCATTAGAGACCAGTTAAAGCAAAAACCACTATTGGAAACAATAGAGAGAAAGGCACTGCAATGGTTTGGACATGTTACAAGAATGGAGGAGGATCGCAAGCCTAGACAAGTGCTGGAAGGCAAGAGGGGAAGAGGACGACCAAGGGTTCAATGGGAAGAGTGTGTGGAAAAGATAGGAAAGAAGAAAGGGAAAACAATGCCAGAAGTCCGAAAACTAGCCTTGGACCGAAAAGTGTACAGGAAGTGGATGATGGAACCCAACGCTTAATGGCAGAAGGGGATGGAAAAGAAGAAGAAGAAGTAGTAGTCCCAAAAATGGCACTTTTTCACTCAACCCATAAAATCGTCAATAAAAAATCCATCAAATGTTGCACATGACCAATATTGGTCGCAAATGACAGACTGACATGGCATTAGTCATCAGATATCTAATTATGACCCTTCGATAATTTCTTACATATTTTTCTCATTCAAAAGTGCATTTCTGGAAAAATTTTAAAGCTGCCTTCCGCCAGTTATTAATCTATCTAAATTTTCTGTATGGAGAAAACTGATAATTTTAAGCATTGAAAAATATCTCAATGGATGAGACTTTATAATGCAGAAAACTCAGTGTAAATATCTCCTACAGTTTTCATGATATACATTTTCAAAGTTTGGGTTGTGCAACTTTTGAAACACTCTGTATATGAAGCTGAGCATCACGGTATTCAAAACATCGCTAAATCATTTGAGAAAAAAAAATGGGGTGTTGGGGGACAAAGAGTAAGAAATTATTACTGACATTCTGGAATGTTCACAACGTTGATTTAAAAAAAAAAAAAAAAATCATTTGCTAACTTACGCTGTACTGCAATTTGAACTTAGAATCATCAAAATTTCGTACATATTACAGCATAAGATCACAGTCGCCAGGCTGAAATTTTTAGTCGCCATGATGACCTGGCGACCGATATTTTTCGAGCCCTGCAAATAACAGAAGTTATACTTTCTGATAATGAACCTACTTTCAAGTATCTGGAATTCCAAGAATTCTGTCTGAAATAGAGCATTCCTCATTTCACTTTTTTGTTGTAGTATGGCCCTAGCATCAGGCTTAGGGAGAGATACATACAAACAGTGAAGCCTAGTTTAGCCCCTTAGGTGGGTGTTTCGGTTTTTTAAATTGAGTTACAAGCAGGTTACCTGAGCTGTGTTCGGGGTTGCAATGTGTAACGTTAAGCAGGTTGCAGGAAAGTTTATTCCAACTTCAGATTGGGTAACGCAAATTGTTCTTGGGTATTTGTTGTGTACACTATGCAGAATCCGATGTGCAGTTGTTTTTGTAGATGGCAGCACGGTATTATTAACTGAGCGGGAATAGCTTGCGTTTCTCTCATTGTGAGAGAATGGCTGAGGATTCCAGTTGTGATGAAAGTTCGGAATTTGAAATTAGTGATTCTGAAGGAGATACGAACTATGATATTTCATCAGAGGAGAGTGGAAGTGAAGAAGTTGAAGGTGAACAACAAGAAGAAGAATATGAAGCTTGGACATATTATGCCTCAGTGTCAAAGATCAGAGATTCCTTTCACAGGTGACTCTGGTATAAAGGTAAACTTTACAAATCCTTCTAATCCATTGAATTTTTTCGGATTTCTTGTAAATGATGAACTGCTGTCTATAATAGAATGTGAGACAAATAGATATGCAGAACAGTTCATTGCAGTGAATAAAGAAAAGTTGAAAAACACTCTCGTGTGAACATGTGGAAACCAACAAACAAAGACAAACTCATGGTTTTGTTTGGATTGTTGTATGCTCAGGGGTTGGTAGTGAAGCCAGATCAGAAAATGTATTTTGCAAGATATGACATAGTAGATACAATATTTTTCTATAAGACAATGAGTGAATATAGATTTTCTTTGTTGTTAAAATTTTTACACTTTACCGACAACACTCGATACAGCGCAGATAGTGGTATTCCAGCGAAACTGTACAAACTGAAACCAGTGTTTGATCACTTTCTTACAAAGTTTGAAGAGGCTTATATTCCAGAGAGGGACATTTCAGTTGATGAGTCTCTTCTTTTGTGGAAGGAAAGGCTTTCAACCAAACAGTACATTCCAACTAAGAAATCGCGTTTTGGAATAAAGTATTACTCGCTCGGTGAATCTGGTACTGGTTATCTTTATAACACCATTGTGTACACTGGAAAGGACACTGAGCTAGATTCTGAATTTGCACACATGACGCGTCCATCACACATTGAGCTTATATTGGTTAAGCAATTCCTACACAAAGGCTACATAGTGCATACAGACAATTATTACAGTAGCACTGAATTATTTCGGTTTCTGGTAGTAGCACATAACGCAGATTGCTTGGGGACAGTGAGGAAAAAAAGAAAAGGACTCCCTACAGAAATAAAAACTGGCAAATTGGTAAAGGGGGAAATGAAAGCATATTTTAGTGGCAAGCTAATGACCATAAGGTGGAAGGATAAGATGGATGTGTACATGCTTTCAAGTGTACATGACAATGCGTTTGTGGAAACAGGTTCCAGATCTAAGAAAAACCTCAAACCATTAGTAGTGGCTAAATATAATGAGAAAATGGGTGGTGTGGACTTGTGCGATCAACAGTTGGTTAACTATACAATCTCCAGGAAGCGAATGAAAAGATATTACATGAAACAGTTCAGACATTTGATGGACATTGTTGTTTTGAATTCTTACGTGTTGTACAGCAAATTAGGTGGTACTATGAACAGGTTGCAGTTTCGACTACGACTCGTGGAAAGATTGATGCAGGAATATTCACCAAAGATTGAACATCCATATGTCAGAAGTGGAAGACCAGGCTTGACGTCAAAAACCATCTCGTCTAACTGAAAGACATTTTCCAAAATACTTTCCTCCAACAACAAAAAAAGCTGCCCCAACAAAACAGTGCAAAATATGTTGTATGGCAAGAGATGAAAGAGGCAAGAAAGTCAGAAGTGAGACCAGGATTTACTGCAAGGAGTGTGATGTTGGCTTCTGTGCCATGCTTTGTTTTGAGAAGTTTCATACTGAAACTGTTTTAGATACTAATACTAATATATATATATTCCTTGAAAATTCGGAAATTATTATATTCACAATAACAATTTTTAATTAAAATAATAAGTTAAAGGAATAAATATATACATAAATTCCAAGATGAGATTGTATTATCCAATGCTACTATTCAAAATGTTGAATAATATTTGACGATATTTCTGTTTTGTCAATTTGCAAAATAATTAGTAAAAGGAATAAATATGTACATAAATTCTAAAAATTACTTCTGTTGTGTCAATTTGTAAAATAATAACTCAAAGGAATAAATACATACATATTTTCCGTTTTTGAAAACTTTGAACAATATTCAATGGAAGTTTAGTTATGTTAATAACTAATAAGTTAAAAGAATAAATATATACATATATTCCTAAATGAAAATGTATTTTCCATGGTATTATTCAAAACGTTGAACAATATTTGAAGTTTTTTCTGTTTTGTGTGTCCGCTAATTTCTCTGTCTCACTACATTGTCAAGGGGGAAGGGGGGGAGGGAGAGGGAGAGGGAGAGAGAGAGAGAGAGAGAGAGAGAGAGAGAGAGAGAGAGAGATAGAGAGAGAGAGAGATAGAGAGAGAGAGTGATAGAGAGAGAGAGTGATAGAGAGAGAGAGAGAGATAGAGATAGTGATAGAGATAGAGAGAGAGAGAGAGAGAGAGAGAGAGAGAGAGATTAACAAACCTAAATTGGAATTGAAACTACTGCTAATTTCTCTGTCTCCTTACATTGTCAAGGAGAGGGAGGGAGAGAGAGAGAGTGAGTGAGTGAGCGAGAATGTGTGTGTAACTTAAACCTAAATGGCTAAATGGGAATTCAAACTACTGCACATATAATTTAAAGTAAATCGTATGTTGAATCATAGACCCCAGTTCAGCGAGCCCCCAGTCCGCCCCTGTCCCAGAGGGCACATGGCTCTGGACAACATTATAATATTATGAGTATATGTCTTGTAAATGAGAGAAAGGTGAATGAACACACAAACATTCAAGCAAACTGTACAAAACAAAATTTATCTATATTACTACTGTATATCAATTTAAAGAAAATAATTCCCCACTACGGGAACATTGACTGGATCTGAAATGCACAAAAAGCCGCCAAATTCAAATGCCCGAACACAACTCGGGCTCCCCGCTTAAGGGGTTAAGCAAACTATTGCACCCTGGAATTAGGTGCAGGAATAGCAAACCTGCTGTACATTCTACACAATTCTCATCTCAAAGAACAGGAAAGTTTAACTTCCGCATCAGTATTGAAGTAATACCCTCTATTTGGTGAGAAGAAGAATCCATAAGTAAGTCTGACAGACTTACAGTATGAATATAATATTACCATTCAAAACACCATAATTCACATGAGAGGAAAAGGGTCATCTTCAATAAATCATCAATACCAAGTAGATAAAACTGTATGGGTCCAACTCCCCAAATACAGAACATCTACTCACATTACTGGAGCAATTATCTGTGTCAGGTAACAGAGTACTCCTTGAAGTAAGTAGGACAGAAGTTGTGCATCCAAAGTGGTCATACTGAGTGCAGATGCTTCGGACAACGAACTGAGACACAAGATCAATACAGGACTGAAATTCTTTCAAGTGGCTCTTCTACATCATATACAATCTCTAGATCTCCTGTCAGCCTCGAAGGCACTTAAATACTGAGTTTTATTATTACCACAGAGTTGGAACAAATTAATATTATTTATTGTTACACAAAAACATAAATTGCAAACAATTTTCTTTTGCCGAATTCTTTGTACACATTTTTTTAATAAAATTCGTTTTTGCAATGTTCTCAACGGAAACCAAAACCGTTATTACATAAAAGGAACAAAATGAATCTGAAACTACCAAATGTTTATAAATGTTCAAAGTTTGCAATTTTTTTACAAAATTTTTCAAACAAAAAATTCTTCTTTTTCAACACAGAATCCAAATATGTAAAACGAATAGGGGGGGTGTTCCATTTGAAGTTTCAAATTTACCCCCCCTAAGGGGGGGGGGGTGGGCGGCAACGAAATTTTTGCAGCAATGACTTACCCCCTCAATAGTATCAAACTTTTATTCTGTGCAATTTTTCGATTGGATGCATTCTGCATGCGATATTCCATACTATCATTATAAATGGACCACCCGGTATATGGAGAGGTAAATTTGTAGAGTCGGTCCTTTATTATCTTTTCACAGGTGATAGGAAGTGGTGAAAGAAGGGCAATAGGCCTATAAGAAGAAACAGCACACTTGTCTCCAGATTTATATAATGGTACCACGTTAGCATTTTTCCATGAATCTGGAAATGTACCCTCATTGAAGCATCTGTTTAATAAAATAGAGAAGGGAATAGCGAGAGAAGAAGCAGCGTTTTTTAGGAAAATAGAAGGGATTTCGTCAGGACCATTGGCGCAATTTTGAGGCATTCAAGATAGGATGTATTGCACTTCTTCTGGAGACGTCGAAAAAGACGTTAGAGAGTGACAGCAAACTGGACGGAGGTTGGGAAGGGATGAAGCCGGTGTATACGAGGTTGTATTTATGGAGAGAAAAAAAAAAAAAAGAGTTAAAAAGATTAGCTTTGTCAGGGCCGTCTGCGCATACTAAGTCATGTTTTACTTTCAAAGGTATTCGAGAATTTTGCCTCCTTGAGTTGATTAGTGACCAAAAACAATTTGGGATTTGATTTGATATTGTTTGTGATAGCACCGATGTATTCCTTGTATTTGGTCTTCTGCAGTTGTTTAGAGGGAGGTCGTAAGTCGGTGAAAGTTTTCCGCGTGTATTCATTAGGAAAATGTTTCTAGAGATCCCAGGCCTTTTTTCGGTTTCCAAGGGCAAGCAAGAGCTCAGAGTCGAACCAGGAAGGGTATTTGTTTGATTTCTTTTTTTTGAGTGGCACATAATCCTTCATCACTGCATGAATCACATCAGTCAGCACGTCATACACTTCGTCGACACTTCCACTCTCCAGGATTGTCCAGGGAATGGAATTCAGCACCGAATGGATGTCACCCCAGGGTGCTTTGCACCAAACAAGGTATTGGCGTCGAGGGGTGGGAGGTCGTTGACTCTTCAGGTGGTCCGGGAGCGAGAATACAGCATCCAGCGATTCGTGGTCCAAAGGGATGAGGTTTCTCGAAGGGGCGATGTGCGCTGAAGGGAGTGATGAGAGAATGTAGTCCAGGTTATTGTCTTTTCGTGTATTGAACATATTGTGCTGTTGAAGTCTGAAGCCATGATGAAGTGATCCACGAAGTACGTGTCGTTCTTGTCTCTTGTAAAGCCATGCGTGGAGTCTGTCCATGTAATTGAGAGATTGAAGTCTCCGAAAAGAATTACGTCGCCCATAGAGGATGCCGACAGCACAGAATCGTAGCAAGCCTCCAGAACTGCTACGGGGCAAGTTTTGTGTGGCCTGTAAAAACAACCGATGAAAAGTTTGTTTTTCTTGCCGAGAAGCACCTCAACCCACAGAATTTCACAGTCGCGATCCAAGTCCCTTTGCACCACACTTTTCCATTTGTTATTTATGCAAAGCATCACTCCCCCGCCCCTCGAGCCTCGGTCTTTCCTGTACATAGTGAAATGTTTTGAAAAAGGCAGTTCGGAATCCAGTACATTCTCGTTGAGCCACGTTTCGGTCATTGCAATACAGTCCTGCTCCATAAATTCTCCCAATTCCGAAGTGCAGTCAGAAAGTTTATTTTTTATGCTCTGGGCATTATGGTAGTATGAATTTGTTTTCCATTGGCCTGGAACCTGGGTTTAACTTAATGTCTCCACACAACAGCACAAGAAAAAGAAAGTTCAAGAACCGGTGAGGCAGGGGCTTACCTTGGCCGCTGTCCGTTGCACGTGTCTCCCTCGAAGAAGTTTCATCTTGATGAACTCACAGAAACCCTGCCGTGTTTTTAAACAAGGGTGACTGAAAAAAGGCCTCTTATGACCAGACCTTCAAGAGCGGGGGAAAAGTGGTCGAAGGACCTTGGATTCACAGACCTGCTGCAATGACCTGGGCTGCCTGACACCATTGCACTCAACAGAAAACGTAGCAGGATGGTTGGGCATGAGGGGGTGTTAGAACTGGGCTCTCCTTTCGATGTGTTAAACATAGCGGATCTCTTGCGTATATCTAGATGTGAAATTTCACTCAAATATGTGAATATTCTGACTTATTTTTTACTTCTCTAAAATATTTTAAAAGCAATATTTTTATTATTTTGCTTTGTCATTGCTGCATTTCCCGATGACCGAACACCTTGCCTCTGGCTCTGTTACTTCAAAAAGTAACATTTTGAAGACTGCAACTTATCATCACATACAACTACTATTATCTTTGATTCATAATAGGTAATAAAACTATTAATGTATTTTAGAAAAGCATTTTATTGAGATGATAAAATGTATAAGTACATCGCAATTTAACACAAAAACTGAACATTTTTGGGAGATGTTAGGTCTCCACTATTAAAAAATCAGGCACTGTCTTAGAGGAAACGCAGACCTGTTATGTCTTTATGCTCTTGTTCTGAAAGCAAAATTCATGCCAGCCTAAATCTATGCCAATTACTTTTCTTTGTGACAGATCAATAAATTATCTTTCCTTTACAAACATTATACTGTATGCAATATACTATATAATAAAAATGGGAACAATCCAATTATTCTCTTCAACATTTTGTTAACAAGTAACAGATTATAAGCAATCTTTTTTGGTTATATTTTCATATTAGAATATTGACTTTTCAAAAGAATAAATAGTTTATACAAATTTTTATCTAAATTCATTAGTAATTTAGAACCGTAAAATGCTACAAAATTTGAAACACAATAAGGATAAAAAAAATGTATGTACAAAATATAAATTGTAATCAGTAATAATGATATTATTCCAAAAGGTCTGATCAGATCATTAAAGAATAGTGCCATCCTTATGTTCACATACATGGACAATTATATATAAACAGGGAAATAGAAGAAAATTTTAGTCTTTAGCAAAGCTTTCATTCTTTGACCTAAAGCATAAGCTTTACAAACTTGAAGATTAATTTTATTGGGGCAAAGCATCTTGGTAATGACTAATTTGAAACCAACATCCTACGTACCCACATACTCTTGCCAAGATAAATGACATCAATACTCTCCTTATACTGGATATCATCCACCCAGAAAGTAAATCACAAGTGCTCAACTGTACTAAATGGTGAATTTGGGAAGAATATATTAGCACACATTCAATGTATCCACACATTACAGATCATACACCACCATAGAAAAATCGACTTTTGTGCAGCAAATTTAGCCAGGCTGGCAACATATCACAAGCAACTCACTATGCAAGTTAGAGATTCAAATCAGCCTATTAGTGATTGATTACCTCTTATATCAGGACATATTTTATTATTATTTCATTGCTGGATTTATTACTCAGTGTATCTTCAACACATTATGCAATTTTTAAAAAAAATCATATCCCACCATGGCCTTTATCCACATATCAAAACTCCATGGTCCCTTTGATCAGAACATAGTGATGCATCACTCACACAACTCATGACATAAATCTTCCTATTTAAACACTTCACGAACATATATGTTGCTAGAAGCTCTAATAATAATTGCACTATCACAGAGAAATGTTTCCAATTCATTTTTTCTACTTTAAATGATAGAGAAAAGGAGACATACAAAGGAGATACTTTTGGTGAATGTATCAATGAATTGTATAAAATATGAAATTATGTGCATTCATAATGCCCATGAATACTTTTGAGTGTCAAATTTAATGGCACACTCCCCCCACTCCTTCTGCATGATAATATGTAAAAATACTTTTAATGGTAAAGGCAGAACTGCAATGATATGCGGCAACATAACACACATTTTCACGGCAAACTGATGATTTCTGATGCTGAAACTATGTTGCAAATGAGGTTAACTGACCAAAATGACTTTCCTGTTTCTTTGTTTTGTTTTCCTTTCAACGCTTTGCTTCCTGGTGAGCTATTAATTTGCCAATTCAATGCAATGCAATGCCCACAAAATAGAGTATAGTACAAAACTGCCAGTTACTTTAATATTCCTTGCAGTTCCAGCATATTTGGATCGGTTAAAGCTGCCACGAATAACTACGTTTTGCTTCTTCTCCAATATCTTCTGTCATCATGAGATTCTTGAAGGCATTCTCTGAAAGGAAGATATTCATTAAAAAAACGATTTTCAAATATGTAAATGGTAATAGCATTCGGTTTAACTTCAAAATCATTCACAAAATATTAAGCTGTATGTTCAATTTACACTTAGAATGAAAAAGCTATGGGAACTTGTCCCACAGTTTATACGGAATCTGGACTAAACCCAGAATCACTGCATTGCAAGACACCCTCAAATTGTTCATTTGAGAATGTGTGAATACAGTTGGCCACCACTATGAACAACTTTTGTAACACAGGTTAGTACTCGTTATGCAATAAAAATATAATTGTCTGCATGCTAAAGATATGTGTGTAAAAATAAGTGGAACATTACAAATCGAAAATGCCAGGCAGCATCTGCACCATGCCTCGCCATCTGCAGTCACATGCTTTCTTGGCCCCGAGCCAAACTGCACGCACTGTAGTAATATCTGGAGCTGTGTGTGATTGATTGATTTAGTTTATTTTACTTTGCTTTTGTGCCACTTTTGAATTGCGAAGATGGAGATGAGTGATGATATGATTAAATTGATGAGTGGACACTTACAAACACCCATGCCCAGGATGGGATTGGAACCTGGGACACTGGAGGGGTTTTGTGTGATTTTGAAATTTGCAAGCTGAACTTCGGGAGATTTCAGTACTGGCTGATTTTGGAAAAATCTTCCCCTGATTTTTGGGACACTAGATTGTCTGAAATTGGAAATCTTAACAGTAGAAATTCTGAAAAATTTCTTATTGCCAGTCTCCTTCAAAGAATTAACATTCCTTCATCCAAAGTGCCACATATCAAGTTGTGTTTCTTTACAGTCTTCTAATGTAAAATTTTTATTACATGCAAGTTTGCATATGCAAGCATGCATGCAGCATTATTTTGTCTTCATATTAATTTCTTTTATGGATAAAAATGTAGTAGCCAAAGAAGCCAGTTAATTGATAAATAAATCAGCCTTTCCACATATAATTAAAGTGAAAAGATAAAAAAAAGTTCTAAATCTGATTTTAAATTTATGTACAGAGTGTAACTAGGATGGAACCTCCAGTGTTATGTATAATCTGAACGAGTGACATGGCACTTACCAGATATTGTATCTAGGATCTTTACTCTAGTAAGGCTATCAGAGAGAACCTACTATACAATTAAAGAGTACTCATGTTCATGTACATAAGTTTCACTGCTGGTTTTGTTGTATGTTTCAATCTATTACAACAACTAAAACATCCAATAACAAAGTACATTGAAAAACATAGGTGCACTATTTACAACTCATTATATCACTGTAGAGACAACAATGAATTGCAAAATGAAATTTCCTTTTATTAGAGAAATCAATTATCATCAAAATTCAATTACATCATGTATATACAGTTTCTATATTTTAATCAAGGGAGATTATTATGAAATACTTGCACCTAACCAAAAATTCTATACACTGAAAGCACAATAAATGGTACATTAATAACACATGCAAGCAAGTAGAAGCTTTTTTCACAAAATCCACATGCTCTATAAGACAAAACATTTTAAGAAAACCACTGACAAGTAATACGTCAGTGAATTCAACAATTGTAATTTAACTTTGCAAGTAAATGCATTCATGCAAAAATATGGGCTATACAATAGATAGGAAAGTTACAGCCACGTTAGAGGTTCAACTCTTGCGGAACCAATACAAGAGTTGTTACTTGGGTTTCATTTGAGTCAAGAACATAAATCTCACAGAATAAAAATGGTGGTTCAATGTATCGATCCTTAAAGTCTAGAAATTTAAGCACCACTAGAAGTAGATCCATTACTTAAAAGTACAGGATATGTGGATATGCACAGGGAGTGTCTTTATTCACTCGTAATCTATTTATATAGTCACAAAAATTAAAAATGCAGAGGCTGATTGGAATGTTCTGAAGGTCTTATCAAATGACCTAAACTATTTATTCCACTGTATTTTGACACTGAATTAAAAAATGAGTCATTCCATGTCAGATCAACCAGGGCCTCCAGGTCATGGTTATTTGATTTCGATGAAATTTGGCATGAAGGTTCAATCATGTCTGGAAGGCTTGTATTCCAAATATTCCTATCTTGAAAGGTAGGTCCTGTCACACTTTTTTATCTGTGGTACTTGAATATTTTATTATCCATTCCTTTTCCGAAATCAAAAGGGTGTCCTATGATAGTCAATTCACTCTCTGTATGTCTAAAGAACTGTAAATAATAGTCTACTTCTTTTCTAGTGATTTTTTGAGAGGTGAAAGCCAAATTTTGTGGTTGTTACAAAAAAGTAGTCATCTGTTCCAATACATGTTTTTAAACAATAAACGCTGAGACGTGAAATACATCACATTTGTTTTTTTCGACTTTTGGAGCATACTGAGATTCAAGAGCCTTAAGCATCCTATTAGTATTTAGTAAATTCCAATTTGATTCCGAATATATTTGGGGAAGGGGGGGGATGCAATTTGCCCCCGAAAAAATTTACTGTTTTTACATTAAAAATTATATTTTTTCTCCGAAAGTATCAGAAGCAAGTCAGAAATTCTTCCCACGAGAACGAAACACATATCCGGAAATATGCAGGTTCAGTTTTAAACAATAACGTTCCAGCGTTGCCTACCTGGGGGCCTGATGAAATTTAAATTTCGTAAAAATATAGTTTTATTTAACTTTCATCTTCTTCTTCTACTTGATAAATGAAAATTAAGTTTATTCGATCATGTCATATTGTATGAAAGAAAAGGAGATATAAGTTTTAACTCTAGGATTCATAGTTTCAGAGATAATAATTTTTGGAATTTTGAATTTCCCATTAAAAAGCATGGCTTATATATTAGAAAATATTTTTCTACGAAAATGTCATCAGTAAGTGCACAATTCTTGCTACGAGAATGAAATACATATTAGGCAATATGCAGGAACTGTTTTGAACCCTTATGTCCTGGCGTTGCCTATGTGGGGGGCCAACGAAATTGAAATTTTGTAAAGACAAAATAAGATTATTAACTTTCGTCTTCTTCTTCTTCTATTTGGTTAGTGCAAATTGGATCTTTTCAACAATAGGCGTGTAGCTGAGACTGTACTGAAAGAAACAAGCTATAATTTGTAACTAGGGCATTCGTAGTTACGGAGATATAAAGCTTCATTTAAAACCTTGCACAATTCTAAACTTCCCTCTGAAAACACGCTGGGTGTTTAAGGGTTTACCGTTACTATGCACTAGGGCCTTTCAATAACAAGTTGAAATTTTGACACACATTAGAGGAAGATTTAATTATGTAGTGTATGCAACTTGGCTTGGATAGCTCTTGTCCCTTCTATGCTACACCATTTCCTAAATCCACCATTTTCCGGTGATTTTTCAATTTCTTGCATATTCAACCACATATAATATGGATTGGGTGATATATATGGAGACAACATAATGTATGCATACTGAGCTCACATCAGGGTACTAGAAAAATTAATGCCACCTTCCTGGTTGGATTACAATTGTAACAGCAGACACACAAAAAAAGCATTTTTTGACGTGTAAGGCTTTTTAAGGCATATTTTGGAGTATTTTATTTGCTAATGTAAACAAGCTGAGGGTATTTTGATGCAATACATGTGTTCCTTGGTGAGAGGATTGTTTGGTGTGTAAATATCACTAGGCTGTGATCAATAGTTCCAAAGTTATTGAGTCATGATGATAGCTCTTAGACTCATTTCCCAGATTTGGATCACATTTTCTGTTGAGCACCACCTTCTTCCACAGGCTATAACTCTAGAACAATTTCTCGGAGGAACCTAATATTTGGAATACAAGCCTTCCAAACATGATTGAACCTTCATCCCAAATTTCATCCAAATCAAAAATCCATGACCTGGAAACGTTTCTGAAATTGGTCGATTTGACATGGAATGACCCAAATGTAAGCAAATCTGGATTTTAATTCATAGGACCATGTTAAGCAAGTGCCCTGTAGAATCAATCTAACAGTAAGCATAATGAAAGCACATTTGCACATTCTAGATTTCTGACTACACTATCGGAAAATGTTCATGACCAAAAATACAAAAAAAGTTTGATAATTAAATCTTTTATTTTGTTAAAAGTAAAGGATATATTCCTCTCCAATTTTGATAACTGGAGACAGAGAACTTCACAAGTGATGCGAAAGAACACATAAGCAATTAATTTTATTGTACATTATACATTATGTTATTCACACAAACATGCCAGTTGAGTTTAAGATCTCGGTGGCTTGAAGATTTTTCTGTTGATTGCGCCAACAATAGCAAAGGTTATTTCCAGCTCAATTTATGAAAAGAAACACTAATCAACACTTGGTGCACAGTTGCAAGTTTAAACAGAACTCAAAAAATGTTCCCCACTTGAAATCAAGCACGAAACCCTTTGATTACAATGCTACAGCCTTTGCTACTACAGTTATCATGGAGAGCCATGCTACAGTGTAAAAATCCACATTCAACACAACAATTTTAATTCCTCTTTATGATTCTCCATGCACCACTCTCTCAAAGCAAAACTCACTGATTAGCAATCTCCCTTGCAACTCTTCTCAAAAAAATGTCTTTCAGTTTATGAACTAAATGTTTGCCTTTCATATTGGACCACTGTGGTATCAGTGCCAGTAATATTTATGCACTGATACATCCATAGCTAGGTAATATGTAACACATACTATGTGCCAATAATTATGTATGGAGCAGAGACTTGGACAATGACAGAGAGACAAAAGAAAGATCCAATCAGTGAAGATGAAATTTTTAAGGAATATATTGGGGAAGCTTAGAAGGGATAGAATAAGGAATGAGGAGATCCGACAGACAGTGGGGGTGCTGAAGCTTTAGGACAGGATAGATCAGGCACAGATGAGATGGTTCGGACACATGAAGTGGATGGATGCAGGAAGACTACCAGTAAGAGCTTACCATGCACAAGGAGTGGGAATAAGGCCAAGGGGGATACCAAGATGTCTGTAGAAAGAGCAGATAGCGGAGAGTGTTAGGAGAAGAGGACAAGATTGGAACACCGTAGAAAGAGAGGAGTGGTGGAAGACCAGGAAAAAATGGAGAGGCTTGACTTCTATGCCGATCCAGCCAGAAGCAGGAAATGGCGAAGGATGATGATGACATCCATAGCGTATATAATTATAATTTGGACCGAGCCAATACCAATGCCATTGTATCGGTGTTGGTTTGATTTCATTTACTGATACCGGTAGATACCTTTCTGGCATACAATCTGACAAGATTATTTGTTGGGGCTGCAAAAATGTTATCCTGGATGTCATGCAAAATTCGAAGTTTCCATTGATTGTGTACCAATATTATGTGAAAAAAACTATTTTGTGGTTTCTTAAGAAGTATTTTTAAATTCTGATATAATTTTTTAATATTTTAAAGCATAAATCTGGTAAACTGATGCTTATAATTGGAGCGGACTACTAACCCACTAACACCAATTAATATTTTGAACAACTTTTAATTATTAAAATTTTTAAACATCAGTATTGGTGGGAATCTGTTAAGAGTATAGGTTCAGCTCTAATTGTAATGCCTAAAATAAATTATGTTGACATGTATATTGTAGATCTTATTGATAAAACAATAATTATTTATGAAATGCACTACAAATCTAACATCTTACCAGCAGGAAACGCAATACAATAAACAAGAAAAAGATCAATGGAAAAGGAATTGCACACAAACTCATCAAGAATAAACAATGCTCTATGAACACACAACAAAACGTATAATCATTATACCATTCAAAAAAGTGATGATGAGGAAATGCATGGTTGTGAGCAAGACACATAAAAGTCATAATCCATGTTAATATTTGTGCTCGAATCATAGAGGTAACTTCATGGAATCAACTACAAGCACCTACTATGTTTATTTCTTGAAATGGGATAGACATAATGGCCTACACAACTGAGAAGATAAACAGTGTGAACATGGGGTGCCATTATCAGAACATGCTAGGAAAACAATGTCCAATACAAAATTACAGCTTACCTATTCACTCAATACAGGCAGTAGGGACCAAGAATGGGAGAAAAATATTCATTAATATAACTGGCTGTGTACAACTGTAATATTTTGTAACATAAAATTTTCTCTAAAAGAGAAACATTCACCTGTGTAAGATATTCAATGAATATTTGTTTCTTGTTGAAATCCTAAGAAAATTAATTTATTATAGTTTTCAAAATTATGTCATGGTTATTGGGTTTAACTTTCTTAATACTAATTGTATTTACTAATAAACTTCAGGTGAATGTGTCTTGTCTGTTTAGAAGCAGAAGTATCAAATGTTGAAATCTGAAAATTATCTATTAAATTACCAACAATTCAAATTTTATACAAAGATAACTGCACTTTAGTAAAAGGAATGATGTACATCCACTCTATATCTAATTTTTCCTTGCTATATTTTGTCTTGCTTAATCAATGAATAAGAAATACATAAACAAGAATGTGTATATTATAAACTGCACAATACTTCAATGAAATTAAATACAATTATAATTCAGGTCACATAGATAATTTAATGCAGATAAGCTGACCAGTAAATATAGTAAAGAGGAATAAAATATGTACATAAAAAGTAGAGATTGGGCAGATTAATTGGTATTGGATTGGAATCAGCTGATACCGATATATTCGTAAAATTACCAACATTTTTATCAATCCAATATTTCTATAAATAGTCTGTAATTTGGTGCAAAATTCTTTGCCACTTTGTTATTTTCTTAATGAACATAAAGCTGTAGCTCATGCAGCCTGCTTTTGTAAAGTAGATTTCTAAATATGCAGTCACCTAGTTAATATATTTATTAAGGAGGTAAATGAATCATTCAGGTTTTTAATGAAACATTCGTAATTTTATGTCAGATTAGTCAGTATCAGCAAACATTCCATATCCATCTATCCCTATTAAAAAATCTTGACTGTTTTTCAAAACTGAGTTCTTGTTTTAAAATCATTGGCAGGCACCCTAATAACATTACACAACATAACATTATAGAGAATGCCTAAAAGTGCAAAACATAATACATAATTTAGGGTTTCTTTTGACGTCTTTTACATCATATAGAAACTATTTGGGGAAGAGATCTTATTTTCCAAAACCAACTGAGATAATGGAAGTTGCTAGTGCTTTACTAGCTCATCACAATAGTTAGAATAGTCAATGGATTGGGAAATAAACAAGGATGTAAGCACGAATATTTATGCTTTACCCACAACATGAAGTACGACTCCTAGCTTTGCATTATGTTACACTAACTGCTGCCATGAAAGCCACCTGAAGAATTATAAAAATTAGGCAAAATTTTAGTCCACTTTATGCTCAGATAGCTTAATTTGAACTAAACTTACAGTTGTAAAGTGGAATCCAGGTCAGTGCAATGTTCCTCCCCTGGGAAGCAAACATTGAACCCATTGATTACAAGGCAACAGTGTTAGGCACTATGGTATCAGGGAGGTTCCTTGTTTTTTATTTCAAGTGCTTGAAATAATTCACAATTGTTTCACAACAATGGCTTTCGATTTTCACTGAATAACAATAGAACATTGCACAAGAGACCAGCCGAAAAAAACATAAGATAGGGTCAGTACTTGGGGGCAAGATGCACTCCTCACAACGGCATAAGTTGGTCACTGAGGCCTCCTTCTCATTTTATCTCCCCCTTTTCCTCTCAATTATCTAACTTTTGCTTGCACGTACTTACAAATAAATTTCAGACCATTCTGTCATCTTTGAATACCGTAACTCTGTTCATAGTATTTTTTGTTTTAGTGAAAACATGAAAGTAATGGCCCTGGTTGAAAGAAACATATTTTTAAATATTAATGTTACTTATAAACACTTGCTACATCAAATCAGTGTTTAGAAATATGTCAATAATCCATATTCACTGCAAGCACAACTATATATAATATTCCTTGACCTTTCCAGGTTCCTGAACATTTCTAAGAAGTTCCCTGGCTTCTCCATGACTTTCTTTTTTAATTACCTAGACCCAGGTCATGGAAACTCTGTCACTACTTATTCTTATGATAAGTTCAATCCTTCCATAATTTAATTATTATATATACTATATAAAAATTAGAATAAAGATAAATTTTAAAATACTTACAATTCAATGTTCTGAATAGTAGAACTAGGACACATCGATTCAACTTTTACATGACAATGTTTATGACACTTGAGTTGGCAGTCCCTGCATTCGTAGCCTTGTTTGCCTATTCTTCTGGCCACAGACTTTGTACACACTTGGCATGGTGTTCCACTACAACAAAACAAATAATATTATTATTGTGTTTCTCAGCCAAAGTTATGTTACATCAAATCATTTCATTAACTGCAATGATGCTTTATTACCTAAATATTTATGAAATACCAATGACTATAATCTTACTCCACATATTTTAAAATCAGGTTAAAAAAACATATTGACAGTATTGAATTAATAGATATCTCTTAAATATATATTATTTATATTATTAATTGATTTATGGGATAAATGGGGAAAAATGATAACTTCTCAAACTGTTCATTGAGGCTATGCTGATAAGGATGATACTGACTAATACACATTGCATGGAATGAATTTTCTATTTTAACACACATACACAACATGGTTCTTTCTCTCTCCATATATATAAAATAAGAAAGAAGTATTTCCATACATTCCGATGGGAAGAAAAATAACTTTGTCTTTACTATTAATGCATAGTTCAACTGGACAAGTAATATTTTCTATTAAGGGACAAGTAATGTTTTCTATTAAGTCCACTTTATGCCCAGTTAAGCTAATCGGGACAAAGTCTACAGTTTAAAGTGGGATCTGACCCACTGTGCAATGTGCCTCCACTGACGACTGAACCCAGGACCTCTTGATTACAAGTCATTGCCACTATGTCATTGGTCAAAGTATTTTGCAACAGTAAATTTTGAATTCTACGTGATGCACATAATTTTTTACTCAAATTCTAATTTACCATGTACAAACCAAAGGTTAAGTAACTATTTCAAAATATACCTGTGCATAGTTTTTTTTAGTTCTGAATGTTATTTTGAAAAATAATTCTGCTATCTTTCAATGCTTCTTTTTTATTATCTGCAATTATTCAAAGAAATTACAGATATTTATGCTGTTGCACAGCATTCTCTACAGTAAAGTGTCATGTTGCAAAAGTTTTAGATATACTGTCATTTAAACTCACCCAGACAAATGTTTTGCTATGAAGGTATGGTCATTATAAATATGAAGCTTTGTTCCTTTCTTCTTCCATTTACTCTTTTGAGCCACAGCCAGTGGAACAAGATAATGTCTGAAAAGAATATGGCAGATTTTGCAATCAGGTTGTTGCATACTTTATGAAGAATAAAGTTATTATTAAATAAGAAGAAATTATCACACACACAAAAAATTTGACTGGCACAAGACAGTTGCTTGCATAAAACTGTACTGACAAGTTAAGATTTACGTACTAGTTTTAAAAAGGTGTACATATGCAATAATGTTTAAAACACAAATTATTTTCTGAGAAAACTTTCCCATTTCCTTCAAAAATTAATTGTAACATTTTAAATTAAACTATGTATATATACATGGGTAACTTGTGTTATCCATGTATCTGTTATTATTATGATTATTTACTTACTTCTGGTTCTGCCACCATCTACTTTGGAACTTTGGTTTCACTGTTTGATGGGCATCTTGTCTGCAGTAAAGCACAAAGTTCCACCGAGGATGGTGCCACAGGCAACAGAAATTCATAAACGCCAAAATAACAGATTAACAGATAATGTAAGTACTGTTGGTCATGTATAAATATTCCATCTAATTTATCATTTCTCAAAGTATTAATGTATGTATCGTAATAACAAATTAGTACATGTAACAACGAGCAAATGTTGTTGAACATCACAGTTTCATTACTTTGTCGTCAGATGACAGTTTTTTTACTTCTCGCAAACACTATGAAGGTATTGTAGACTAGGCACACAGGAGATGTACTACGTAGAAATTTTCAGCAAAAAATGCAGGCTCGACCAGCAAAACCGGGTCTCTGGCATACCATGCCATTGCTCTATCCACTGAGCTACCGAGCCAGCCTGGCCTTGCCTGATCTTTCGCTATCGCCGTTTTACCTGTGTGGAATCATTTCTGCCAGTGCTACCGCAACGGGATCTGTTGCCTTTGAAACACAGTGGTTAGAGCAATGGCACGGTATGCCACAGACCCGGGTATGAGCCTGCATTTTTCACTGAAAACTTTTAAGTAGTACATCTCCTGTGTGTGCCTAATCTACAATAATTCACATCTCTACCAGGCAACGTCGAAGTCTACTGTGTTTCAAAGGCAACAGATCCCGTTGCGGTAGCACTGGCAGACACGAATCCACGCAGGTAAAATGGCGATAGCGAAAGATCAGGCGAGGCCAGGCCAATTTGGTAGCTCAGTGGTTAGAGCAATGGCACAGTATGCCATAGTATCTAAAAATAATGATCAGCTAAATTACATCAAGTTCCATTGCTGTTCAGAAGACTGGATATATTTTGTTCGTTTGCACCTCTTTAAGATTTCTGCATGAAATTTTACACACTGATTGTGGTTCTGGCTTTGTATTGGAACATTGTTTGCTACTATATATGGACAATAAAACTGTGCCAACACATATGAACAGGAGAGTGCATATTACATGTATGGATTATTGTATTTTGCACATTTGGTATTTTATAAATTTGAATATATATCCTCTGATGAAAACAGAGCAGTTGTTTCTTAATGGAGTCACATGAACTTTGAACTAGAGCCAATTATGAACTTCTGTGTTTTGACAACTACTTTCCTTCTATTCAGAGA
Source organism: Lepisma saccharinum (assembly GCF_977018435.1). Classification (NCBI taxonomy): domain Eukaryota; kingdom Metazoa; phylum Arthropoda; class Insecta; order Zygentoma; family Lepismatidae; genus Lepisma; species Lepisma saccharinum. The sequence continues at coordinate 20,804,004 of NC_139253.1, forward strand.
TGACGCATAGGATCTCCTTCATCAGACTTGGTTTTGGGCCAGCACCTCCACCTCTCCCCAGCTTTATCCTGCCTCTGTACACTCTCTGGTAACAGTTCTTTTTCAGGTTTCCCTGCGTCTTTCTTAGTTTTTCTTAGGGATTCCATTGTAATGCCTCTTTTGGGATGCTGTTCTTTCATTGATTTGTTGTTTAAAGTCCACTTTATCCACTGGACTTACAGTTTGTATAGTGGAATCCAAACCAATGTGCAATGTGCCTTCACCAGGTATCAAACCCAGGACCCCTTGGTTAGAACGCAACAACGTTACCACTACGCTATCAGGGAGGCCCTGCCGTTCTTTCGTCACAGAGATGTTATCTCCACCTTCATTTTATATGTTTTTCTGTTTTATCACATTCCATAAAGTTTTGTTTCTATTACTTCCAACCATCTAATTCCAATAATTCTTCTCAAGCATTTCTTTACAAAGATTTGTAATTCATCTGTTTATCTTTGCAAAACCAATTTCACATTTGCTTCAACATTCCTATTTTTCCTGCTTCTATCTCCAGAGCATCTTTCACAAGAAAGCTACAAGCAACAACCTGTTAGTGACATAGGAGTTTCACACCAAAATGACAAATGACATGACCACAAACTGAATGCACCAGAATAAGCATTATCTTCTTCAGTCTAACATAAAAAATCGCTGCGCATGTTTGATCAACAGACCAAGACAACACAATGAGAAAATGGGCCAGTCCGAGTGAACTGCAAGCCACAAGCAACATGTTCAGCTTGTTTTGCCACTCTGGTACTACATTTCTCTCTCAAGGTTAATTTCCAAGTGAGGAATGCTGCTTGTAGTTTGTTGCCAGTTGCTTGTCACTTTGTCTCCCTAAATGTTGTATTTTTTCTGCATGTCTTTATATGTGTGTGGGCCAATAAGAATAAACCGTGTGCAAAATATAGATTTCCTAGTCCCTTTGTTAGATTGCACTTTATGCCTCTTCCTTTTCCTTCAATTGCTTCCATGCTTAAGAAGAGTATAAATACCTTTTGGCATAAACACAATTTGAACTTGTTAGAAGTGCGAAGTGAGATGATTCATGAGAAAATGACCAATGTAGGACTTTGGCTGACCATTGTGTCTTTCATTTCTCATTAGTGTTTCATTGATTGATTGAATTTGTGTTTTAAGTCCACTTTGTGCATTGTAAGGTTAATCGGGACTGGACCTACAGTTTAAAGTTGGATCCGAACCACTATGTGCCTCCACCAGGTATTGAACCTGGAACCCCTTGATTACAAGGCATTTCTCATTAGAGGGTTGTAGTTTAATATGGTGATGATGTAACAGAAGCAATACTATTAGCAGATGTAGAATGCCCTCAACCATCAATCAGAAACTAATATGCCATAAAATTTATGACACGCCACAGAAATAATTCCCCTCCTTCCATCTGAAATTAACACTTTGTATGATTTTAATTTAAATTTTTACAGTTAAGTGCAATTACAAAGATTTTGAAGGCTCTAAGAGAGAGAGAGGAGTAGATGAAGAGATAGTGTGTAGAGTGCAGAGCACATACAAGGCTAACCAGAGCTCACCTATAGGAAGAACAGATTTGTTCAATATAAGTAATGGACTAAAACAGGGAAGTGCTCTTTCTCCACTGCTTTTCATAATTACAATGGATGCAATTAACGAAGAGATGGGGAAGAAGATAGGAGAGGAAGAGATGAAGGCCCTGTTGTTCACTGATGATTTAGTAATATGGGGAAACAGGGAAGTAGTAGTACAGAGACAGCTTCATAGTTAGAGTGAAGATATTAGAAGAGCAGAAATGAAATTCAGTACAGAAAAGAGTGAGGTGCTAATAACAACAAGAAACAGAGCCAGAAATGAACCAGAGTAAAGGTGGACACGGAATAGTTGAATAAAGGTGGACATGGAAGAGTTGATAGCAGTGGAGAGTTTCAAATATCTAGGAAGCATAATTGAGAGAAGTGGAAGAATAGATGAGGAGGTAAACAGAAGAGGTCAAATGGGTGGTGGACTCTATCAAAGGGTTCGAAAATTAATATGGAACAGGGATGTACCTATGAAATGCAAGAAGGTAATATATAACACATACAATGTGCCAATAATTATGTATGGAGCAGAGACTTGGACAATGACAGAGAGAAAAGAAAGATGCAGGCAGCAGAGATGAAATTTTTAAGGAGTATATTGGGGAAGACTAGAAGGGATAGAATAAGGAATGAGGAGATACGACAGACAATAGGGGTAGTAAAGCTTCATGACAGAATAGATCAGGCACAGATGAGATGGTTCAGACACATGAAGAGATGGGGGCAGAAAAACTGCCAGTAAGAGAATACAATGCACAAGGAGTGGGAGTAAGGCCAAAGGGGAGACCAAGATGCCTGCAGAAAGAGCAGATAGTGGAGAGTGTTAGGAGAAGAGGACAAGATTGGAACACCGTGGAAAGAGAAGAGTGGTGGAAGACCATAAGAAAATGGAGAGGCTTGACTTCTATGCCGATCCAGCCACAGCCAGGAAACAGCGAAGGATGATGATGATGATGATGAAGAAGTGCAATTACCACACAAGAATACTGTTGCAATAAAAAATAAAAGAAACATGTCATCTTTCAAGACTTGAAAAAAATAATCTACACTTACTTTTTAATATTATTTTCTATGGTTTCAAGCACCAGGGTTGATGCTTCGTTAACGTAAGTTCTTGTTGATGCACCGCTCACACCTGATGCTTCACTTAAGCTGGAGTGAATTGAGTTACCATCAAGACCCTTGCCGGGGACTGTCAGGTGCCCACCTTAAGAAAAGAAATGACTGTTACTTTATTGTTCCACACAAACAAAAACATCACTTTAAGAAATATATATTTTTCTCTAGCAGTACTGTAAATCACCCAGCCCAGAAATCAAACCCAGATCTCTTGAGTGGCAGTCAGATGCCCTACCAACTGAACCACTGTGGTTCCCTAAGTTCTCCTACCCACCATTTCTGATGTTTCACATTCTAACATGCATAACAAACCATCACTCACTCTACCTAAGATTCCAACAATGCCAGGGTGAGTGTTAATGGTTGCTCACCTTCTGCTATTCTCATCTGCAGCATCCATCACCAACTTTTGTTCTAATGTGACAATGCAGCAGTAGTTTCCACCAGTCAGTTCATTTTGGACCTCCTATATCTCTAAATTTTGATATTGTACACCCTTCTGGCTCATCTTACTTTCTTTTTATCATGTAATATGACACACACACACATGCATAAGTATACACATGCGTACGTACATACACACAGAGTGGAATCTATTTTACATTTTCTCACTTTATACACTTTCAGACCACAATAAAGAACCAAAATACAGCATGTCTCAAAATGATTATTGGGGTTTCAAGTAATTGGTATATTGCAACAGACAAAGGTGAATGTTTATATTCATTATGCATGTATGATATGAACGACTGTGGAAGTTTGCTACCCTGAGCTCTTACCATTTGTTTCCCATCAGTCACAGTGGTGTAGGTATATTACAAGATGCTGACTCTCATTGCAGAAGTCCTTTTGTGCCATTGAATTTGCAAGGTAAGGTTCTGCTGTTTCAGTTCAGCAAACTTTTCGACAGTGATTTGGAAGTGATCCTCTGTCGGATAATAACATTCGTCGATGGTTTAATAAGTTTCATACAGCTGGATGTGTCTGCAAAGGGAAGGATGCTGGATATCCAACTGTGTTGTATGGAAGCGTCGAGAAGCATTGGACTACCGGATAGATGTGTGCCATGTCATGAAAGAACATTTATAAGGTACACTATGCAAACTTGTTGAGTGGTTGTTTACTCCCATATAAACTTTGTCCTTTTACCCAACATACAAGGGAAATTAAACGACTATGAAATCCCGATAATCATTTTTGGGACATGTTGCATTTTAAAATTTTCCCGGATAATACATTTTCCTGCATTGTAAGTTCTTTACCACAGTAATCTGAAAAATATACAATTGAGGTACTGTATACACATATAAACATACTACTTGCAATTAGAAAAGCAACATGAATTTCAGCCACTTTCTGGTTTAATATTTTCCCCTATTCTGTTATGAATTGAACTACAAGTTCAGTTGATTTATTTCTTGTTGCACACTATTGTGGGCAAAATGATACCTGTGCTGGTACAAAAACTTCAAAATTTCACATTAATTTCCATATTTTTGGGGGGTTATTAAGTGAGCTGTTTACATTAACTATATAAGATTAATACAATTAGATCAGAGCCACCTAAACTATGGCTTGCAGGCCACTTCAAGCCAGTCAAAGTATTTATGTTGCCTGCCATTGTAGTTATAAACTTCAGGTTATATTTTTAGGCATTATCATTAATGTAAGCAAAATGCAATCTGGCCCATGACCACAAACAGGTCCCAATGGCCATGCATTTGAAAAAGTCTGGGTGCCTATGAATTAGATCACGTGCATAAAGAATCATGAATGATGACATCCCTTATTCATATTTTACAAACCACTTTAGTTAATTTCTACATGGTTAAGAGCACAAGCACAATCATATTAAAAGAAAGTTAACACTTACCATTAATATTAAGTGCCATGGAAGAGGACAAAAGAACAGGCATGTTAAGAGAAAGAAAGTGAAATATATTTTAGCATAGCGTAAAGCAATGTACAGAACTACTTGCAAAAGAAAGAAAAAGAGTGAACAAAGAGATTGTGATGAGTAATTTTGAGCAAGTAAACTTGCTGTGCAAGTGATATGATTTTTCACTCACACATGAAGAAATTAGTGTTTTTTTTATTAAATATGTTGCTACACAGAACCTAGTATAAAATATTTATGAACGCTAACAATTATATTACACTTGTTAGGATAACATAATTTTTAATCATTACAAAGTAGCACTAAATGAAGTTCCTATTAGCCAGGACTATTGGTTCTTTCAAGTAGATGCAAACTGATGTGCATACGGAAGCAAAATAGTAAAAATTTGTTTCAAAAGTAATTTCTGGCACATTAGTTTCATTAGCTAGTTGGACACATTTATTTCAATTGCACTTTCTAAAACAACAATTAAGGTAAACTGACATAATATCGGATACCATCAGTTCTCGGTTCGTGGATCCTGCCATCTGCAACAATCCACTGAACTACGTTCGTCGATTGCCGCCAATACTTAATTGTAAGTGGGAACGCTGTTGCATGCACGAGCGACGAAAACAGAAATTTTTCCGTTTCTGAGTTTTTGGACATAGAAAGATAGAATAATAGAGTATGTTGATATGCTGGTCCTATTCCGGTAAATGTCTTTGTTTGATATTAAGGTTATATTTCCCACGAGGTTGCGTTCGGCCTAATATCGGATAGGGAGGCCTGCCAAATATCGGATATCAAATTGGTCTAATTGACATTCCCCAATCCCAAATTGCGGCACAAAACATGTCAAGAGCAATCTGACTCAGAAGAATCTGACACTAGTTTGAAAATAAATAATAGGTTGCTTCTATCATGAGATGTAATTTTATTTCAAATATAATGTTAATATATATATTATATAATGTTAAATTCCTATCCGATATTAGGCATACCCACTATCCGATATTAGGATGGCTTTCTTCCATTCCTCAAATTTGCATGTTTTTTTAATTTGTACTGTACAACAAATAATTTAACAATAAGGGAGATAAACACATCACAAGGCAAAAGGTAAGGTACCAATAGTCCATATTACCAAAAACTATGCATTTCTGTTAAATTTTAGTGGGTTAATTATGGTGATTTCAAAAAGTATCCGATATTATGTTGGTTTACCCTACTACAGGAAGAAGCTGAGTTCACACTAGAAACTTTGTATTACATACACATACACACACACACACACACACACACACACACAGATAACATTTACTAGTACATTCATTTAGCAAGGCTCCAATATAACATTACTACATGGTTAAAAATACAGTCTTGCATTTGGATAAAAATGAAATAAACTTTTAGATAAAAAGTTAATGGATGCATTTACTTTTGATCAACGAAAATATAATTTCCATTCAAAATGATTTAATTAAACAGAAAATATTTGTCATCTGTAAAAATTTAAATAAGATGAGTAGTTTCCATCATGTAATGGCATACACAATAAGATTATTTCTACATATTAAAGATCATATTTCATGAATGCATAAAAGAAAACTATCTGAAATTAAGAATACTTTTATACTACAAACATGAAAATACAATGTGCAATAAACACTGGCTAAAAAAAGGGAACTTCCGTTATTTTCCAAGAAATTAAGATACATCAATTCAAAAATTAGTCTACAAGCAATGAAACACAAGCAATTTTACAACACTCAAAATGGTTTAAGTCTTTGAAACAGAGCAAGTAATATTGGTATGTTATGTACAAGAAATGTGACACAAAGAGCAATGAAGGAATCAATACAATAGATCAGGAATAATTTATTACAAAACAAAGAAATTTGAAGCCTCATCCAGAGAGTATATTTACAAAATGTGTTGATAATAGGCATCACAGGAAGGAAACTGTGCTATAAATATTATTTTCTTGATTTTACTCAAAGCAATTTTATGTTAAATTTTTCACAATACTGTGTAATCACAATTTGTTTCAAATATATTTTTAAAAAAAAGCCTTCAAACTGAGTAATCTACTTTGAGGGCAGGACACTAACTGGACATATATTTTACCAAAATTACTCTGTATTTGTTTACTACGCAATATTTACTCAGACTTACCTCCAGACTGAGAATCATCAGTGTGGTCTCTCGCTCTATCTGCAGATATGGACCTAGCATTGGATGCATCATGAGAAAGAGAGTCATCTCCTACACTAGGATCAACAGACTTAGAACGTGTCTTTGATCTACTCAGTCTTTTCTTTATGGTGCCAAAGAAATCTCGTTTTTTCTTTCTACTCCTTCCTCTGTCTGAAACCCAAAAGAACAATATATTCAATATATTAAAATTAAAATGTGTCACCAAATGAGAGGGCAAATTGGCAAGAGCAATGCAAAAATTTCATTTACATATGTTATGCCACATATTAACGAATAAATATTCAATACATTTTTTCTTCTTATATTTACTCAGTACCTAAAATTATGACTATTCATTCTCCAGGCAATTTTTAATTTTAAAAATGACTGCTGGCAGAAATTTCACTCCAATCATCACAAAAAATTGAAAGTTGGAAATTCAAAATTATCTTACAGATACAGGGTGGGACATATTGCTGGGATTCATTCTAATTTGTTATTTCAGAGAGGACTATTTTAACATTTTTCAAATTAAGTGTATTTGAAGATCTGAGTTTGGTAGTTAAAATTAATTCATCTTTCATTGTATTGTTCCAGTGAATTTAAGTGCTATGGACTCCTGTTGAAATTTGCTTATGTTGTACAGTGCGTTCGAAAAGTCCCCGCACTCATACTTTAAAAAGAAGCTACTAAGGCATTCATCTGGATGAGTTGGCAAGCTTGGTTTGACCTTTAGGAATGAGTTTATGTTATGTTTAGAGTCTCTCCTCGATATGAGACTTACAATCACAGTTTCTTACCTTTTAAGCACATTGCTCACTGAGACGTGGAGAAATGCGGCAACAGAACTTCTGTTGTCTGCTTCTATTGAAATCAAATGGTGTAACGCCCACTACAGGGAAACATGCGGAACCGAAGCACGGAATTTCTTACAGGTTTTCGCCCACCAAGATGCCAGAAATGTGTCAGTTGCGTTCAGTTGCCACGTTACTCCGCGTCTCAGTGGGTGTTAATCTTAACATGCACACAGCGAATCGCTATGTTGGAAGCATATTTTGAGTATCTCATATGAAAGATGTGTGGAGAAATGGAGAAATATATTTTCCAATGATCCAGCACCAGCTAAAACCTCAATGGATGATTGTTTCAAATTTAGTTTCAAATATTCTTTCTGTGTATTTCAACGTGCTAAAAGCCGGCCCCTATGGCCAAGTGGTTAGCACATTGTGCTACAACACCAGGGGTCCCGGGTTCGAATCCTGGCCTGTGTATGGATGTTTGTGAGTATCCATTCATCAATGTCATCATATCATCACTTGTCCTCATCTTTGCAAATTAGCTAAACGTAGCACAAAAGTAAAATAAAGCAAATCGAAATAAATCAAATCAATACACAGAAAGTGGTTTGCCATCTTGTCAGTGTGTTACTGACCTCAGAGATTGCAGTATTACTTACATTTAGTTTACGAATTATTTTTTGTGTATTTCAAGATATAGTTAACAAATGTATTTATTCATTACTTTGACAAGTTCAATAAATTATGAGCAAAAATTTCTCAAACTTTGAGTGCGGGGACTTTTCGAATGTACTGTAGAACTGTTCCACCTCATTACAGAATAAAGGCGATTCCAACAACATTTCAAGAAGCGCGAAGCCATAATGTGGTGCTGTTAAAAGCTTCCATGGATAGCTAATGCCAACAAACTTCCACTGGGTGACCTCAAACGCCTCATAGTGCAGAGAACATTGAATGTGTGGTGAATACAGTCCCAATATTTGCAGAATTTTGAAAAAGGACTTTGAACTGTATCGTTATAAGCTGCAGGTTGTGCAACAATAGCAACCGAGCGATAAGGTTCACAGAGCGACATTCTGTAATTGGTTTGTGAATAGAGACAATGACTTTTTTGAACATTTGATGGTGTCAGATGAAGCTCATTTCCACTTGTGTGGTTATGTTAATAAAATAAACTGCAGATTCTGGGCTAGACACAACCCACAAAGAAAGACAGTGCAGTGACCCATACTTGTGTAATGCTAATCACCTTTTTTCATTCCCAAAATTAGGTGGATCAGTCTTACACAAATGTGGATGCAACAAGATGGTGCCACTAGTGATACAGGGATTAGTGGCATTTTCCTGGGGGTCTCATATCAAAATTCAGTGATATCAATTGACCATGCAAGGGTGTACACCACGAGACCACAAATAATTGCTGAACTCGAGGAAAATATCTGGATATGTTTTCTCCGAGACGGTGCCCATCTATTGAATGTTATATTCAAACACTTGATCATGTGTGTGAATCACACATGAACAGTGCTCCTGTATGTGAAATGTGTCCCAGTTTGGTTATCAGTATCCTTAAATTTTACATTGGTACTTTATCGATATTAGCCAAAATTTCACATAAGTAATTTCCTGATACAAATATTAATTTGGTACAAACACCAGTAATTTTACCAATTAGCCAACATCCTACTTTTGGCTGATAATCACTATGGACTAATGAATCAGCTAAATCTGTAATTAGCTTCTTACCGTCAGAAGCAGCAGAAGGAACATTATCGCCAGCTGCAGCTTCTGAACCATCCTGCATAACCCCTTCTGGTTGAGTTGCTGCATTTTCTGGTGTTTTCTGAAATACACAAATACTAATATATCACATGAATTATATCTTCCTTGAAATCTTACTACATACAGAACTGTACAACACATAATAGAAAATATTCCAGCTATACTGATGGTTACAAAAAATGAAACTTTTTGTTTCCTTATTCTTACAAACACACACACACACACACCACACGAAAACATGAAGGATTTTAAATGAAACATATTGCATGCGAACACACAAACTGCAATTCTGTAATAATATATCTACCAGTACAAGCAGTTAATTGATAACCAATCTGTTGCGTTTCTTAATTAAACACTGGACTGATTATATACACTATTTAATGTACACTGACACTGGACTACATTGGAATGGAGTCTACCACCGTGTAGCAATGTCTCTCGTTGTTTTCTCGTACAGTGCGGGTATTTCCCGATAAGTACCACGCCCTGCACAGTCTCCGAAGCAGAGTCTGCACTGTCCTGCCACCTAGTGGCGACAAGTATAATGAATACTGAAGATACACAAATTGTCACACATTGATAACACAAATAATAATACATACACTAATCTATCCCAAACATAGTCCCCCCTCTTGATCGAGTCGATCAACAAAAGTACAACTAATGATCTACTGGAAGAGGCACTAGTTTGTTAACTGGACGTTTATAAGTTGAAGATGAAGTGCGAACAGTTGCAACACGTACTAGTCCATCCGCACCAGGATGCACTTGTTCAACTATAGCAAGTTTCCATGTAAGTGGAGGTAGGTGATCTTCCTTCACTAAGACCACTGTTCCTGGTTCCAAATTCTTCCTTTGGGTGTTCCACTTGGTCCTCTGCTGCAGGGAATGCAGGTAGTCCTTTGACCAACGGTCCCATAGTTGTTGGTACATCTGCTGCAATTTTGCCATCTGGATAAACTGGATTCTTTGATGTTAGTTAGACTAGGCTCAGGAAAACTAGTTAGGGGTGCACCAATAAGGAAATGGCCAGGGGTTATAAAACTGGGATCTGTAGGTCATGTGACAATACTGTGAGGGGCCTGGAGTTAAGACAGGCTTCGATTTGAACTAAGAGTGTTTCAAGTTCTTCGAAAGTGAGAGCAGAGTTCCCTACGATTCTCCTCAGGTGATGCTTCATGGACTTCACTCCTGCTTCACAAAGTCCAGCCATATTTGGGCTATTGGGTGGTAGAAAATGCCATTTGAATCCTTCCTGAGCTGCATGGTCTTCTAAAGACTTGCTGAAGTCTGATGATTGGAATAAATTCTTCAAGTCTTGTAACTCACGATTGGCACCGACGAAATTTCTTCCGTTGTCGCTGTACAAGTTCAAACATTTTCCTCTGCGTGCCGTAAATCTTCGCAAAGCAGCAATGAATGACTTGGTGCTGAGATCTCCGACCAATTCTAGGTGTATGGCCTTTGTGGCAAAGCATACAAATACTGCTACATATGCTTTCAGCCTTGATTTGCTTCTAGTGATTGACGGCTTGATGATAACTGGTCCAGCGTAATCAACTCCAGTGTTTAGAAATGGTCTAGTGGACTGTATTCTGGATGGTGGTAATTGTCCCATGAGTTGGTTGGAAATAGATGCTCTTAATTTGAAACAAATGAGGCACTTGTGCAGAATAGCTCTGACCACTTGTCTGGCTCTTGGTATCCAGTACTCCTGTCGTAATGAAGATATAAGGAGTTGCGGTCCTGCATGTAATAGCCTGTGGTGTTCTGAAAGAATGATCAATTCAGTTAAATGATGCTTCGGTGGCAATATGATTTGATGTTTGCTATCATATGGTAGCTGTGAGTGCCTAAGTCTTCCTCCAACTCTGAGTACTTGTTTGTCATCTAGGAAAGGATGCAAGTCTGAAAGTTTACTATCCTTTGACACCTGACTGTTAGAAGACAATTCTCGTATTTCCTTGCCATAAACTTCGTGTTGCACGCTTCTAATGCAAGTATGCAATGCTGATCTTAAGTCACTTGCTGACAATGATCCTATGTGTTTCTCTTGTTTGTTCCTCGCATTGTGTAGAAATCTCAAACAATATGCAATCACTCTTTGAAGTTTCAATAACGACGAAAATCTGCTGATAAATTCTATTGTTGGTGCATTTGTGACTAGACTTACTGTAGTTGTTCTTTGTTCTTCAAGTTCGTCGAGTTCGAAGTCATCATCCCTTGACGATGTTGGACTCGAAGACCATGCCGTTGTTGGAAGTGATAGCCAATCAGGGCCATGAAACCACATTTGAGAGGTGTGTAGTGAGTCTACATTTGTCCCTCTGCTGATTAAATCTGCGGGGTTCTGTGCTGACACTACATGTTTCCAGTACTGAGGCTTAGTACATTCTTGAATTTGTGAAGCTCTATTCGCTACAAAGGTTTTCCATCGTCTTGCAGGTGATGCAAGCCACGAAAGTACGATCTTCGAATCGGTCCATAGATTGATTCTACTGACTTCCAATTGTAGTAGTTGTAACACCTTGTGTGTTAGTTTCGCCAGCAACAAAGCAGCGCACAATTCAAGACGAGGAAGAGTGATCCTTCTTATAGGTGCCACACGCGAACGTGAACAAAGTAAATGTACAGTGGTTTCACCATTTTCATTTGTTGATCTAAGATACAAACAACAGCCATATGCAACTTGCGATGCATCTGAAAATCCGTGGAGTTGAATGTCAACCACTTTTCCTTGAACTAGCACAAATCTGTTAACTTGTATCTGATTAATGTTTGGTAACTGTTGAGACAAACGTTTCCACTCCATGTTGAGTTGCTCTGGTAACTTATCGTCCCATTCCATGTTATGGAACCATAATTGTTGTAGAAATATCTTGTAAGAAATTACTATTGGACTCACTAGTCCCAAAGGATCAAAGATTGATGCGACAATAGAAGCTACTTGTCGTTTAGTGATGTTGTCTTCATAACATGACACTATCTCCTTGTTATTTGCTTGCAATTTATCGGTGACTGGATCCCATGTGAGGCCTAAAGCTGTAACGTTTGCTCCCTTGTCAAACTGAAATGGTAGTTGCATTTCTCTATGAGTAGCTGGTACTGCTTCAAGAAGTTCTGGATGATTAGAACACCATTTCTTCAAAGTGAATCCTGCTGAATTCAGTAAATCGATTAGTTCTCCTTGCAATTGTCTAGCTTCTTCAATACTGTTAGCTCCAGTGAGGAGGTCATCAACGTAAACATCTCGTTGTAAAACTTTGGATGAATTCGGAAACTTGGTTGCTTCCTCTTCAGCTAACTGCTGCAATGTTTTGGTCGCCAAAAATGGTGATGATGCCAAACCAAATGTGACTCTTGTGAGCTCGAACGTTTGTACTGGCATATCTGTAGATTTTCTCCAAAGTATGCGTTGAAACTTAGTGTCATCTGGATGAATCAGGATTTGTCTGAACATCTTCTCGGCGTCTGCCGTAAATACAACCTTGTGCGTTCTGAAGCGAAGAGCTATAGACTGGAGATCGTCATGTGTGGTTGGACCGACCATCAGTATATCGTTTAATGAGACTCCATTTGTTGTTTTTGCTGATGCATCAAAAACAATTCTGGTCTTCGTACTGCTGCTGCTGCTAGGTTTGAATACTGGATGATGTGGTAAATAGTATGACACGTCATCAGCTTCATTTGGATCTGGTTGTACTGGCTTCATGTGTCCCAACATTTCATACTCCTCGAGTATTCTGCCATACTCCTCTTTCAACTCTGGTTGTTGTTGAAACCTCTTCTCTAACTGATGTAATCTGAATAATGCCTGGTTGTATGAATTTCCTAGCTCTGTATGATCTGAACGAAATGGGAGACGAACAATGAAACGCCCTGTTTCGTCTCTGGTGGTGTGTTGATCGAAGTGGTTTTCACAAGTTACTTCTTCAGCTGTTTTTGGTTTCGAGAACATTTCCTCCAACTCGAAAAAACGCCGTAATTGAGAATCCAAATTGTCTTCCATGCGTACAAAACATGCTACTGTGGGTGTACTAGGTTGTACAGGCTGTTCCATCCGACCAGCTAAAATCCAACCTAATTCAGTATTTTGAAGAACTGGATAGTTTTCATCTCTCGTTTGTCTTTCAGGAAGAAGTAAGTGCAAGTAAAGTTCCGATCCAATTAATAGATCTATCCCTTCTGGTTTGTAGAAATCTGGATCTGCTAACTCAATGTCGGTTGGTAGGTTCCAATGTTCATGACGAATAACTTGAGAAGGTACGTTCCCTGTGATGCGTGGGAGTATCAGACAAGTAAGTGAAGTCTGGAAGTCTGACACCTTTGAGCGCAGCTGAATGTCTACACTGTGCTTGGCTTCCGATGAAACATTATTGATTCCTCTGATTGGAATATGATTTTTCTGCTTTCGCAACTGTAGTCTCTGAACAAGATCTTCCTTGATGAAATTTGACTGAGACCCACTGTCCAGGAGAGCTCTACATGTATGTGGCTGTCCCCTAGAATCGATGACTTCTACTAAAGCTGTTGATAGCAGAACGTGTGATCTTGGTTTACTCTTAAATGTGCAGTATGAAGATTGTACTGAAGTTGTCCTTGCAGCTTCATTCCTCGTGTCTGGTGAGTCATTCCTTGGTTGGTCTTGCCTTAGAGGACCTCCTCGTTTACCGCCTTCCTCTGGATGCAACAGAGAATTGTGTTTCAATCCACAGCGTCTACAATTACCTGAAGTACAGTTCCTAAAATTATGATTCGATCTGAGACAATTATAACAAAGTTTGTTGTTGCGCACACACTCTTGTTTCTGCTTCAGACTTGCGCCTGCAAAAGACTTGCATGAATATAAGGAATGTGCTAATTTACAGAAATAGCATTGTGTATTTGTAGTTGTCAGGTAAGAATTTGACTGACGGATGTGTTTCTGTTTAGGGCTAACCTTGTGTTCATTAACATTTTTGTTTACGTGATCCGACTTCATTGATTCCAAAGCTTGACATTTTTGTTCTAGAAAGGTGAACAGTTCCTTTAGTGTAGGGAACGACTGATCGGTATGGCTTAATTCCCATTCCCTTCTTGTGTGAGAATCAAGTTGAGCCAAAAAATGATGTATCAAAATAACATCTTCTAACGGTGTTTGTAATTCAAGGGCTCGAAGAGCATTTAAGTTACTGGTGACATCATTGATGAACTGACGTAATTCTGTGGCATTTTCCTTGTTAATTGCGTTCACATGCAAGATGTTATTGACATGACTTGCTGCTATCAGTCGTTTATTCTCATACCTATCCTTCAACAACTGCCATGCAATATCGTAATTTGAATCAGTCATGGGCAAAGTATCTATAAGTGTTCTTGCTTCAGATTCCAATGATGAACGTAAGTAGTGGAATTTCTGTATTTTAGGAATATTGTCATTTGTGTGAACCATAGCCTGAAATGCATCTGAATATGCTAACCAATCCTGATAATTACCGTGAAACGTGGGTAAAGATACCGTGGGTAATTTAATGTGCTTGGTGCCTAATGATGAAGCATTGTTTACAACATCCGATCCATCTGTAGGTGCAGCTTGTGCTTGTTTATGTTTCTCTATAATGGATTCCATTTTACCCCATACCTTGTAGTAAATTTCTTCAAAATCCTCCCTGTGAGGTTCGTGATTCTCGATTATATCTTCTACTTCTAAACGTGTTTGAACATCATCATATTTTTCCCACAAAGGTGTTAAATTCTGTAAACGGACCCTTACTTCTTGAACTTCCCCCGTATCTTCAAAGGAATTAACAAATGCTTGTGTTCGTGTTAACTGGCCCCTAAATGCAGCTCTCTTGCGTATCAACACTCTTTTCTCTTCTTCATCCATCGCGAAGGAAAGAGGGCAAGATGTGTAGGAAATAGTACGTGAGGAAAGAGTAAACAAAATATGGTGCGAGCCTAGCTAACTACTGACCTTGATCTGAAGCTTCCCTGGGTGTTGGCGATGACGTCACTTCAGCCGACAGCAGGATACTGTAGTGGAGGCTTGAAACTGTCCAAATTTATGATACTCAGTCCCGTGATGAGTTATCGTAACAGATAACTTATTGTCCACTGAATACAACCGTGTATAATTCGGTCTTGTAACAAAACATTCGACGTACGCGCGATATAACAATACGGAATGTCTGTTCAAACCACACGCGTAACGGTTGTGATTGAAAATTACACGTAATACGTAATAAGTACTGTGACACAGAAAGTTCTACGATTGAGCACATAACATGCAACCATATATTGACGTAAGTACGAATGTCAGTACACATCTGTAACTGGAACACTGCATACAAAGTCACTTCGATACCGTGCGAAAGCACTCGTTCTTTCCATGGCGGGCGAGTTGAGACGTTTGTTCTGATGCGTAACACGTCATATCTCACAGAGATTGGTAAACTAATCCTGCCCGGAGATGACCATAAAATGTTGCGTTTCTTAATTAAACACTGGACTGATTATATACACTATTTAATGTACACTGACACTGGACTACATTGGAATGGAGTCTACCACCGTGTAGCAATGTCTCTCGTTGTTTTCTCGTACAGTGCGGGTATTTCCCGATAAGTACCACGCCCTGCACAGTCTCCGAAGCAGAGTCTGCACTGTCCTGCCACCTAGTGGCGACAAGTATAATGAATACTGAAGATACACAAATTGTCACACATTGATAACACAAATAATAATACATACACTAATCTATCCCAAACACAATCTATTATTAGTTAATGTATTATTACACTAAAAAAATTAGGCAGATTTTGTTATTTACAGAAGAGAGAGAGAATCATGCAAAAAATACTGAAATCAATGCCATATGATAGGAAGAAACAGTGGACCTATTTGACTTAAGCATCCATCTACTGCACTTTGCCCTTTTAATTTGATTGATTAATTTATTTATTTTGTGTTTTAAGTCCACTTTATGAACAGTAAGGCTAATCGGGACTGGACCTACAATTTAAAGTGGGATCCGAACCACTATGAACCTCCACCAGGTATCGAACCCGGGACCCCTTTACTACACTATGTTGCCATTCGTCACCGGACACCCCATACCAGTACGTTAATCCAGTCGCAGCACCACATCAGTATCGTGTAGGGCCACCTTTAGCCGCAATGATGTCCGCAACCCTTCAAAGAAGATGGGCCACATTGCGGGCTTTGATATGCAGCTTGTGAACTGCTGCGCGACCATGAAAACCAAGTGCGATGATCTCCCGGCAGACAGTACGATCACTTGCAGCACTACTGGAAGCCGATCGAAACTCCTGTGCCACCATCTGTAACGACGCCTTCTGGTTTGACTTCACCACATGTTTCAAGCATCTACGGTCATGATCTGTTAATATTTTCGGTTTATTGGGTCTGGGTCGGCATGTCATGACCTCCTCTCGCTTCCACTTCACGATAACATCACTCACTGTCGACCGGGGTATCTGAAATTTGTTTGAAATCTCACAGGTCGAATGCCCAAACCTGTGGGCTCCAATGATCATCCCTCGTTCTGCCTCACTCAGTTCGCATCGTCTGTCCATATTGACTGCTGTAACTGGTATTAGTGTATTCTCAACCGGCAATGCCTTTTATAGGTTGTATGATGTGTACAGACGATCCTAAGCACTTTTTGAGAGGTGTCCGGTGACGAATGGCAACACAGTGTACATTTAGCCTGTTAAAGTAGGCCAGTATGTGTACAATGCCATGGAATGTATAAATAACACACTCACCCACACATAGAATAAAATAACAGGAGCAAAATATTCAAACACAAACAAGATTAATGGCAATATAAGCAGTAGTTTCTTTCTCACTTAGCAAATGAACATCGCTCACTTTTGTTCAGAGAAAAAAAATGTTTCAATTTATTTTAGACTTAGTTCAACTTTGTAACATGAATGTAGACATGAGTGCATGCACACATGTACGCACACACACTCACGGAGGGAGGGAGGGAGGGAGGGAGGGAGGGAGGGAGGGAGAGAGAGAGAGAGAGAGAGAGAGAGAGAGAGAGAGTGAGAGAGAGAGAGAGAGAGAGAGAGAGAGAGAGAGAGAGAGAGAGAGAGAGAGAGAGAGAGAGAGAGAGTATATAGAAAAACAGTTGAAATAGAAAAATATATTCCACCTTATGATGCGGAGTATATTATTA
The DNA here is from genome assembly GCF_977018435.1 of Lepisma saccharinum. Lineage (NCBI taxonomy): Eukaryota > Metazoa > Arthropoda > Insecta > Zygentoma > Lepismatidae > Lepisma > Lepisma saccharinum. Next base: position 20,821,584 of record NC_139253.1, read on the forward strand.
GAGGAATGGAACACTAACAGTACAAATTAAGCTTGTACATCAGAGATGAACAGGAAGTTAATGGTTACAAACTACATTAAAATCTCCATTAGATGCTTGTAGCTACTCTTTTAAAAGGGTGGACATCCCTGATGTAAATGAAACAGTACTAAATTGCAAAGTACTATAAATGCAATCTCTGAAGTACTCAGCACATCTTCACATAATAGTAACAAGGCATCTTAGAATGCTGACATATCTATTCCTAGAAACAAAGCACATGCAAAATCCCACTTTTAACATAGTAATATACCAATACATTTTCAGCATATATAATTAAAATACACGAAATTACAGAACATGAAAATAATGGAAACATCAAAAGTTTAGAAAAGTTTATCGTTACTGATACAAAGCATATGCATGCACATAAAAGCAAGCTCATCACATGCAACTTACACACAGCAAAACAAAAAATATGATTAGTTTGAAATGATCAATAATAAACATGAAAATAAACTCATGCAACCGAACAACTTACCTACCCAATTATGCACATGACAATAATAATAAATTCTTCACCTAATGCCATGAAATGCAACACAGTGGCATGCTGTTGTATGCTGCACTTTTAAACGTTACGAATGTTAGTAAATGATGCCATAATGTGGTGCTGTGCATAGTTAGATTAACTGTGAAGTATATAATAATACCTGTTCTGAGACTTCATGCCACCGTCCTGTCTCTGTCTGTTCAACCTAAACATAGTACAAAATAAAATCAACAACACAAGGTTACAGATCTGAAGGCAAGGAAGTTAACAATATGAAAGAGGTCATGGCAGTTAGTTATAAAATATTACACAATGAGAGAATATAAATTCTAACTATGTTTTAAATTTAAGGTCAGAATCCTGTTGCATAAACAATAAGGTTTTCTTCCACAAAAATTTATGAAATCTGAAACAAAAAAAGCAGGAAAACAAATATTGCAACTAACATTAACTAAATAAAAAAGTTGGTGCCAAGTTAAATAAAATCACTTATGGAACATGGGTTTTAAAAAGAATTAAATGTTTAACTCAATTTAAATATTAGTGTCAGTCAAAAATTAGGATGTTTCCAGTCAGGGGTGCCCACAGGGTGGGGGGGGGGATAATGTTACAAGATGCAGCATCAAAATTTAGGGGGGTTCCTCAAAATAATATAAATATCAACATGTATAATACAGTTGGCACCATGCTGCAATATGTGTGTTGAGGCAGGAAAAGGGGAATATCAGAATCCTTAGTAATTCATTTACTTCAGCTAGTTTTAAGCTGCTTTTGCTACTAGGTGAACCAATTTTAATCCATTAAATGAAATTGAAGATGGGGGAGGGACAGATCAAGTAAAGTGTTAAAAAAAATGATGACTTTCAATAGGACATGCTGTCATAATTAAATACCTTACGGGGATTATGACACGATATGGGAGAGGAAAGGGGGATGTGTCATTGGCCTTGGGGAGAGGGGAACACATCTGTTTCCTGTAGTCTACCAGTGATTTCACATGATACTCCTCCTCCTACTCCAAAACAAGGGCAATAAACGTCACTACCAAATTGAGCATTAACCAGGATATAAAAATATGGTTGTCCTCTTTCCCAAGTGGTGATGATATTGATATATTACAGAAGAATGGGCAGTCTTAAGCACAAAAGAGATACGTACATTGACCTTTATATACCAAATATTAAAACTGCATGAAAAACTATCATTTTTGTAATATAATACCCAGAACACTGGCAAGAATACAGTTGGCAGACATATAAAACTTGGATATTTGGATAATCAAGTACTTTTTTGTCCTTACAAGTATCATTTGAATTTTGCAGATATGGGTCACTGTGTATATTCAAATAGTGATGAAATAAATTTTTTGGTACTTGTCAATCATATATGTACATGATCTTCATCTGTATATTCGGTTGTATATATTAGGACTATCTGGATATTGCATTTAATTACCTTTCAAGTAGAATATGAGGATACCACTCAACCCAATGTCAAAATATCCATTAGCTGATTATATGGATATTAGTAGAGCCATGCATATTTCATTTTGGATGGGAACATGAAATGTGAAATAACACACTGTAATGTTCATTTTCAATGTTTTCGAAAAGTGTGAGGCTACGAAATTAACTGCAAAATAGGAAATAAACTCTTAAACACAAAATTTAGTTTATTTAATGCCGCAACACTTTCTGAAGTCAGTAGAGTGGCCTGCATACGGTTCCACAATTAACTAATTGTTCAACATTGGAATTATCAACAATAAGTTCTGTACCAACAATAGTTATGTGAACTTTCCACAATAAATGTCTCAAGCTATTACAAATTATTTCATGAAATACGTGTAACGAAGTTGTAAACAAAAATCTGCTCTGGGGTCAATCGCTGACCTCTCTCTCCCATTCCCCATCGGTATGCACCTGTTAATGCTTCATATTTCTAATTCATCTATATATAATTATTAAAATGGAGATTTCAAGGTGAAAAGTTTGTTGTTCTTTGTATAACATTTAAAAAAAAAAGCACTTGCACTACTCTGGAATTGCTCAAAGGTTCAGTGATTCTTTATGCAACTAATTATCTCTTGATTAATGATATTAGATTTAAATATTACATTGCTACGTTAAATAAAGTCTATGTCAGAGGTAAGATTTAGTAATTAATTGTGATATTTTGTGCAGTTCTTTATAATGTATTTACCATGATTTTGTACATCATTCTGTTTATAAAATCAATGTTTAATGAAAATATAACTTTAGTCTAGTTGCAAATCAGTGTCTGACCTTAATATATTAGTTTCTACAAGGGAAAAATAGTAACAGAAAAATAAACAAATTACTTACAGTACCTTGTAAGAAGAAACTACAAAATAACGAGCTTAAAGAAAGGAAAACAAAAGAACCAATGAACTTACAGAACTGAGGACAAGTATTATAAGAGAAACTACTTTTCTATGCTATAGGGACTTTTGTAATTTTTATAAATTGATAATATACTTGAGTACAGCATAAGGAGCATATTAACCATACACAAAATGCACTTAATACATAGCATAACACACTTCATGAGGTATAGCAATGCAGACTTATTGCCGATTTTGAATCACTACTGGAAGTGTGATACAAATAGTTTGGTTCACACTTGCCAATTTCTTGAAGCATACATTGATATACCTATCAGAGCATTATACTCTAACCTTATAAAATAAGACGTGGCCAAGAAAGAAAATTAAGCTTAACAGAATACCATCTACAGAATTGAGAATCGATATATGTACGAGTACATAACAGGATTGCAAATGTACAACTAAAAGACAGTCACTTGTAAGTACAAAGGCTCTTTCACGTTTTTTATAAAATTACCTCCAGTGGCTGTGTGAACATTCAAGAAAGTATTGAAAAAAACTTTTCCCCATAACTTGTACTAAACCTACAGAGTTTTTTATAGTGATGAGCATCAGTATAACAAAGTGGGATTTCTTCACTTCTCCTTGTGAGTACAAGTATAATCTGAAACGAAGGCACTGACAGTCACCAAGATTTGTCTCCAAACCATTAGCAACAAAGAGGACAGAAAAATAACCAAGGAGAGTTGACAAATGCCACGCTTGCATAGCAGATAGCCCATAGGCCTCAGAAGAACACATTACAAAGAGAACAGAAGCATGTCAAAACAAGGTCTAACAACCTAAATACAACCTACCATCAACAGTGATTCTACCCATCTCTTATATCTACCACTCAGAGATTATTAATGTCCAAGTAGTGGTCACATGTTTCTTTTTACTGAAAAACAGTAGATATACGGGTACATACATAAGGATTTATAAAGATTAAAATATATCAATAAAGCAAGTAAAATACATTGTTTTTTTTAAATACTACCTCATCTCAACCCAGATAAGCTAAACTTTCAACCAAATATTTACCTTGATTAGGGTAATTTCAAAAAGCAGCTACCACTCCTCAGGTAAATGGAAATATTTTCAAATTAAGTAATATGAGTTATTTTTTGTAACTTTTATGCATTGCTGTGTTTATTGTGACAATGAGAATGAGATAAAGCAATTATATGTAATTATTTTCTTTCTTATTTTGCATTTATTTTCCACAACCTTTGGCAAATTACGATGATGAAGATGGGTTACATGAAATTAATGAGACACTAATATAGGAACACCTATGCCCATGTCAGAACTTGAACCTGGAACATTCAGCAGTGAGAACATGAGTGAAATATTCAACGTACTTGACCACTGATGTGGCTGATGAACTATACAAAAGAATGGGGAAACGGGGTTTAATAGATATATATGTATATATATATATATAGAAAGCTACCGTACTACTTCTAACTTAGAATCAAATAAATATTGCTTTTCATTTTCTTTTTACAAATTTCTTACAGTACAGAATATCAGAGCCAGATCAGGAATGGTGTTTATCAATTTTAAAGTAATACTTATTTTTTCAAAGCGTGTGAATTATAGGTATAATTTATTTGCCCTCCTTGTAAGGAGACAATTCATAATTCTGTTTTAACTTGTGAATCATTTTCCCCCCAAAATAAAACACTTCTATTTCACTTCTTCAACAACCTACAATTTATCACTCTCCTCAATTAGAAGTAGTTTTTGAATGTGGTCTAATCAAAACACAATGATGTTCTTTTCCTGTTTCATTGGTAAATTATAACATCCTATTACAAAAGGTTACAAAGAAAACAGGTATTAAGTGCTAGAAGTGCTCCTAGTGCTGGGAGAAGATTGTGTCATTGAGATCATTGGGAAATAAATTAAATGAACATATTACCAGGTATGAAAATACTGTGTAACAGATAGGCATACACCATTTTAGCATCAATGCTTCTGCAATCGCAAATACAGTTATTTGTTTCTTTTTACAGAACAGATGTAAATAATATTACTTAGGACTGGGTTTAAGTTGTATTTCCTAATTATAAATTTCTTGCATGGCAGTAAGCAAACTGTGAAAAGAAGGGAATGAATACTATCCAGAAATAATTCCAAAGTTCTACTAACTTTGTTGACTATACACATTAGCACTAGCTATATACCGACAATTTCTTATTCACCTTTCACCCTTTCTATATCATTAAATCTATGTGCTGTAAGTTTCAATTCAGTTTGGTTTTTAAGTCCACTTTAGGCAAAGAAAAGCTAATCAGGACTGAACCTACAGTTTAAAGTGGTATCTGAACCACTATGTGCCTCCAGCAGGTAATGAATCCGAGACCCCTTGATTACAAGGCAATGATGTTACCACTACGCCCTGTATTCTTTAACATCAGCATCAATTTGAAATGACTATTAACATAAAACTACAGTTATTAATGCTCCATGAAACAAAATTTCAAGTTGAAAGTATCTGTTCCTAAGATTTCTTGCTTTTACATTATGGTCATGTCCATTGCTACTCTTGTGACTGACTATCAGAGAATGGTTTTCACTTCTATTAAATCACTCTAAATAAATAATTTATAGAATAACGTACATAAGGATTTTGTAGATATCAGAAACACTTTTGGTGAAAGTACATTAATCTCGTAATCATTTAATGGTGATTATTAGGTTCTAAGATAGGAAAATAAAGGAAATAAAATATATGTACTGATGGTGTGAAGCTCATACGAAAGGAAATGTGAACACAGGATTTCTCTTGATTTAAAATTCAATACTTTTATGGGCATAAATAGCAAACATTTTGTGTAGAAAATATACAAAATACTTATTATGTTAAACCATAAATACTGTCAATATCATTAAACTGTAAATAAACATGGCAGCTGATATTATTCGAACTATCATTAAAAAAATCTCCAAAATTCAGGAACAAATACTACAAAAATATTTAAGTTAATATTTTAAGTTACAGTTATAGAGTACATCCAGAATGTTTTAGTTTCATTGGTTTAACAAACTCAACAAACATTTCCATAGTAGTTACAGTATCAGAAACAGAAAAATATGTTTACGTGTATTTTTTATTTGCTTTAATCAAACTGTTAAAATATTTTACAGGGCCATTTACTAGAAAAAGATTTTCTATAAAAAACATATATCTATGTGCATGGTGCCAAAAACTATACAAGCAATTTTAAGCATGTTTTTTTTTTAAAAAAAATGATTTAAATAAAAAAGTCCAATTTAAATTTTTAAAAATCAACAAATATTATTTTTCCAATACAAATCACGATTTTTATCCACCTTGGATGGCCATGAGAGTAACGATGGACATACCCTTCCTTAACATTTGTAAGATATTACTATGATTCTCACATTCATGTGCTCCTAATTATAAAATACAAATTAGATTAACTTAATATGCAAAAGAAAAACATACCTTAACCACTGGTCGCTGAGGTTGCTATACAAGCCAGGAATGCAGAGGAAAATAATACAAGATTAGTAATCAAACATTACTCACAGGGATATTATTTCACATGATACTTAGAAAAATAAAATCACACGCATGAAACAAATAAATGGAACATTTGCCTGTAATGGTGATTATCATACACCAATTTATTCCAGTTCATGGTACCTCAGATAATATGCAGACCAGGAATAGTTGTAATGCATGCAGGAGCTAATGCTATACTAAAGCCATCCAATTATTTGGTACTGAGCATAAAAAATCATAAAATGCACATCAAATTGCACGTAACAATGGTGTATTTGGTGTGCATTTATTCACTTATGGATCACATTATACTTTAAAGATAAAATAGTGAAACAATAAGATTTCAATCTTAAAAAGGCAAAACTTTTCTTTCAATTTGAGTTCAAGAGGACTGGAGCAGGGTGGGAGGCAGGCACTGAGGTAACTGATGACGTTATAATCAAATCAATATCACTAACAGTTCTCACAAACAAAGAAACAATGTCACAGCCAGAATAATGACTTTATGAGTTCACAAGCATGCAGATATTATTTTCACTAAGCATCAAATAACAATGCATTTTGAATAAGTTATTAAAACTTAGAATCTGGCAAATACAGCTTCAAAAAAGTAACATTTCATCTGGATTTACTTTGTTTCAACCTATCATAATCTTCATTCATGAACCTAATGTAAATATACTAACTACCTATACTTTTGGAAGCAGAGTTGTAAAACTTTTCTTGAGCAAGTTTCTTAACTGACAATAAATTCAGACATGATTCTAATTTTTATCTGTTTTAAAGTTCCACAATTATAAGCATATAATACTGCTTGTTATTTTTCAGGGATGGCTTACTATTGTTAGGACTGAGCGAGATATCATTACCAATATTAATACTATCACCGATCTTAAAAGTTCCTTCAAATTTGTTCAAAATAATGATTAATGTTAGTGTGCGAGTATTCTACTCCAATTATATGTATCAATTAACAACAACTTTTGCTTTAAAATATTTCAGAATTAGTCAGAATATTAAAATACATGTTACGTAATCACAAAATCCATTTTCTCAGCAAAACTGGTGCAAAATAAAAATAAACTTTGAATTTTGCATAATTTCAAGGATATTTAGACTCCATGATAGAGTCACATGGCTTTTTTGCAGACACCTTAAAAGACAAAAATGTCAAATACTCTCTGATACATCGGCATCCCCTCAGCCCTAATTACTATTATTATGAGGATGAGGTTGTACATAATAGGACTAAATGTCACATGAACCAAACTCAAACTAGAAAAAAGTCTGTTAGACACAAATAACAGAGATATGTATTCCAAGATCACACCCCTAACACATTATTGTTGACATTTGGCATGATCACACCCCTAACACACTAGCAATTATTGTTGACATTTGGCATTGAAGATGAAAAAAATTAACATATCTACACAATTTACCCTTGGCAACCATGCACCGTCCCTATCAGCATAGTTTATGTTATACTGAATGTGAAATTAGTGTTGACTACTGGACAGAAATATTTCATATTCGCCAACATGCATATCCGTGAATACTGTACTTCATACCATATCATTAGTAAATGAGATATTCAGTATAAATTAAACAGATAAACATTGGTTGGTTGATTTAGTGTTTTAAGTCCACTTTATGCACAGTAAGGCTAATCGGGACTGGACCTATAGTTTAAAGTGAAATCCGAACTATTATGTGCTTCCACCAGGTATTGAACCCGGGACCCCTTGAAACAGATAAACGTTAATGGACATTGGCACTAAGATAGATGCTTCCTTTCAGAAAACTTCTTTACAAATCAAACAGACTGAGAAATTTAAAGCAACCTACACTAGTTTCCAAGAATGACATTGTTTGAATTAAAGTAAAGGTATAGATTTATTTCATTTCTACAAGTACTGTAGACATTAGTTTCAAAGGTTTAGTTATATTGTTAAAAATATATTAAATCACTATGTTAATAAAAGTTAATAACACACTGAACATGCTAAATACTACATGCTACTACTACAACATTTTCCACCAATTTAATTCTACAATTACCCGCTGAACACTGTGAATTATAAGAGTGCTTTTGCTGGCATTTGGTTGACCTCCTTTGTTTCTCAGCTCTAATTCCTTCAGAGCTGAATCAGTCACAGGATCACCCCCATTTGCCATACTCTCTGAAAGGATAACAAACCATTAGTATTAATGCATTTGACATGCTTATCATAGATAAATAGTTCTATTTATTTATTTATTTGATTTGATTTGATTTGATTTAGTTTATTTTACTTCGCGTTTTGTGCCTCTTGGCTAATTTGCGAAGATGGGGATGAGTGATGAAATGATGAAATTGATGAAAGAACATTCACAAACAACCAAGCCCGACCGGGATTCGAACCCGGGACCCTTGGCGTCGCAGCACGATGTGCTAACCACTCGGCTCTATTTATTTATGTGTTGGTTATTTTGCACAACTTCTCTACCTCTCTATGTTAACTGCAACAATAAGGATGAACAAGTGATGGGACAAATACAATGGCACATGCACAGGTTTTGAACCAAGGACTCCTGTCTTCAAAGTATGTTATGCTACAGTGCCTTGAATATGTAGTGTGGAAAACGACCCAAGAAACTGGTTCCTGAGACAGATGACAACATAGATGGCAGTGCGATCAATGTCAGTGCTAATTTTCTTATGAAAGTAATGTGGCTTTGTTAGTTTTTGGAATATATTATGTAGATTTGTTTGTCTTGAAAGGCGGTACATGAATTGATGGAAACAGTTATATTTGTGGAATGATTGCAGTCACGAAATGGCATTAATTTGGAATGAAAAGTAAAAAAAAAAATAAAAAATAAATAGCATGCGTAACACAAGAAGAAACATCGCAATATGATTCCCAGCGTCAGGTGTTGGATTGTGTACTAGAGTTTATTTTTCTATGTTATTAGAATATAAATAGTATCCCGAGAGATATTTCATACAGAGGCAACAGCAGCCTTTCGAACAGTAGGGACACAAGCTCTGACTGCACAGTTTCCTCAAGGAGGTATTAGACCAAAGCGGCACGCGACAAACGATCTGGGGATTTCACACCAAAGTGACACGGGTCCTTCGGTCCAAGGCAGCTTTCAGACCAAAGGGACATGTTGCTTGGAAACGAGCCAATGAAGAGCAATGTTTCACACCATAGCAGCATGATGGGCAGCACAGGCCAGCGTTCGGTTGGTGAAATTCTCAAGCGATAAGTGTCGTGTGCCACTTACTCCCTAAAGTAAGACACCTAATGCAACGTGCATGCGCGAACAACAAACCACGGCAACACGTTGCAAGCTATTGAGAAAATATCCCAGTTTGAGCGACACGCTAGGGACAAAGCGACAAGTGCAGCTTATCGTGTCGCCTAGATCTGTTGTTCACACAATTAGCAGCAAACACTTTCTAATAGACTGAAGCATCATGTCGGCTGTTACTTCGTTGGGAACTCCACCTGTGGTGCATCGCTTCGGTCGTCTGAGTACCCTTCCATTAAGGAGCTTTCTGACCGAAGTAACAAGTAGCATGCAAATACGACATATGAACGTGTGCTGAACATGTCGCTTGCCGAATGGTTTGCTGTTTGACCCTCATGCACAATGAATGCTATTTTACAGTCTGTCACTAGTTACACTAGTCACATCAGTGTGAACATCTTGTGTCGCTTGTCCCATTAGTCTGAAAGTTTCCTTCCACTCATGTTGATGGCACTAAGAGAGTCTTGTGGGTTATCCTTAGTCGCGATTAGTTTCAAGCGGAAGAAAAGAGACAGTAAATATCAAAAATACAAATGCTTCAGTGTGTATTTCTTTAGTAGAAATGATGATGATAATAATATTAATGATAGCAATGAACCTAATTCATACACAAAAAATTAGTTACCAAGAACATTCCACGTGTATATATTCTCCCATATTATTAATGAAAGTCACAATAACAGGACGTGGTCAACTGTCTAGAATGTCCGTTAATATCTCCACATCCACTGTACCAAATATCATAGCAATTATGACATTCATAGAAATGCTTCATGTAAAAGAATCAGACGTTGCAGCGAAAACTTCATTTACTTCCATTATAAGCAGATGAATACCACGTAGAGGGAGTGACACTAGCACCTCTAGTGGATCATAATTCAGAAAAACCACCTGAGAGCACAGAACCGTCCCGGTTTTTTTTCCCCAAGGTGCTGTACTTATGCTAACCAACTTGCAGCAGAGAGCACATAGAATAACAGTTATTGGGCAGAGTGGTTAGCAGAGCACCATTAGGGATCCAAGGTTCGAATCCTGGCCTGGGCATGGATGTTCTTTTTGAGTGACCCTTTGTCAATGTTATCACATCGACACTCACCATCATCTTCATCATTAGTTAAAAGTGGTAGAAAAGAGAAGTAAAATAAACCAAATCAATCGTCGGCTTTGGATAATGTGAAAATAGGACTAAAACAGAACAAGCAAAAGAAAACAAGAAGTGTCTGACTGTTGAAAATACCTATATTCCTTCTTTCTTTTAAGCTGTAATTGTTACAAGCAGAAATGCAGCCTTTGTAAATTTCAGATTATGTGATACCTCAGCATGGCCTTTATTTCTGGTTTTCAAAATAAAGAGAGTGTGTGATCTCACAACATTACAAAATCTGTTTCTAAGTATTCAAAATAACAATAGTTCAATAGAAGTCATAGCAAACAAGCAACACATACATGCAGGGAAAATAATGCATTCTATTCCTTGCCATGAAAATATTACTTCCATACTTTGAAACTTAACCTTTTCTGTGTTCATACTTTTCTGCACCCTAACAGTAAGAGGCATTTCATTGATTAATTGATTGATTTGCTTTATTTTACTTTGCTTTTTGTGCCACTTTTGGCTAATTTGCGAAGATGGGGATGAGTGATGATATGATGAAATTGATTGATTGACACTCCCAAATATACATGCCCAGGCCAGGATTCGAACCCAGGACCCCATGAGTCATAGCACGATGTGGTAACCACTCCACCACAGGGGCCGACCCAAGAGACATTTGAAATGATCCAGTTTCATTACATTCCTCTTAATGCTTGCAGACATGTGTTCTCTGCCAGCAAATTGTATGAGACTCTGGATCAGTCTCTTACTATCATCAACAAATTCATTACATAAACTAGAGCTTACCTGTAGTACCAGGTTTCTGGAAAACAGTTTTTGTAGTAGTAATGACTGCACCAGTTGGTGAAAGGGTTTTTAAAGTCTCTTTTAATTTGTAAGGCCTGTCTTCTAATATCGGAATATCTGCCCCTTCAATAAATAAAAACTGGAAAAATGAAAAAAAACTTCAATGAGACAAACTGTAAACACAATCACACTCACACACGTTTTATATCACATTTCAAACATAAACATGAATATACGTATCACCATTTTTCACACACTGGTAAACCTTTCCTACAATACATAAAGAATTATAGAACACAAAATTTACATAGTTTATATACATTGCAATGCACAATTAAATGTAATGAATGTGATCTGGAGTACACAAATGTGTATTAGTTTTTGTTTTTTTTGAGAGCATCAGACAACTAGGATAAAGAGAATTAAAGAAACATGGCAGCAGATAATTAGAATTTGCAGCTTTTTATATATTTGTACTCATACAAATAGAAAAAAAATCATTTTATAAGCACTTTGAGTAATTTAAGAAGTGGTGATTTAAATCCCTTACCTATAGCGCAAGGATATTAACTAGATCACAAACTGAACTGTAATTTCAGAATTTTATAAAAGAAACAACATCAATTGAAAAAAGTAAATTTCACTCTTACCTCTACTGTAAGGGCACCTGATACTTCGTCTGCTTCATAGGGTCTAGACTGAAGTGATATGATCTGTCGCTGACTAGGATTTATAAGAAGCTCCTCGATCCCAACAATACCCAATCCAAGAAAATTATCTCCTTTATTAGCTTTGTCATATATTTCAAACAGAATTTCTGCTGTATTTGGACTTAGGTCACTTAAAAGATAAAATTAAATTGTTTACATAACATATAAAGTATTTTCATATTTACCGCAACTTCTTGAGCTTCACTGAAATATTTTAGGCAAAATAATGACAGTGTATACACATGGTTGTATTACCTGAACAACTAACTTCTGGTTTCAGTAACTTAATGACACCAAATATACATGCCTCCTTCAGACTTACTTTACTTAATAAGCAGCAAAAGAGGAAGCATTGATATACATAGTACATATTTACTCTGCACTTCTAATCCACCATGTTCTCAAAAAGAAACATTGCACTGAATTTAATTCTAAGACATCACATTGAATTCTTCAGATTGATGCATTATTATTTGGGCTGAGCCGATGCCAATATGTTGGCATCAACCGATACCCAGTGGTATCACTATCAGAAGTATTGGTTGGAATTTATTTACATATACCAGCCGATACATTTCCAGCATTTATTGTATTCATGGGGTCCATAAATATGCCGAATGGCACTTTTCTTTTGCAGTCTAATTATCCCAAAAATTATGCAAAATTTGAAGTTTCTCTTTAATTTGCATCAGTTTTTGATGTAATTTTTTAATATCCTGATGCAAATTCTGGTAAATTGATGCACATAATTAAAGTGTAAAACTTATGGACTAATATTAATCAAGATTTTGAACAACCTTTTATTATCACAATTTTTAAGCATGTTTTCGGTATCATTGGGAATCTGCAAGAATACCAACATCGATACGGGTATCCGTTCAAATTGGTATCGGTTCAGCGCTAATTAATATAAAATAACATTATCGAATGCATACTTACAACAGAAAATGTTCGTCCCAAAAAGGACTATTTGTATCTTTTTTAATAGTTGTTTGATGTCTCTGTGGAGGTTCATCCATTTCCACAATACAGTACGGTTCGGTGCAACCTGCAAATATATTAATGCATCACATTAATCTTCAAGATCAAATGGTTATCCAAGGTTTTCTTCAATTTATTAATAAACATTATATTGATTGAATTTAAAATTTTGAGTGCATCAGCACTTCGGCTATTTTGCACCCATCACATGATATGGGGTCTAGCCCCTTGCCTTATCTAAAATATAAGTAATAACACAAATGTAATGTCGGAGACTAAAAGTTTCTAACTTCAGTTAAAAGCTGAGGCTGTAAAGAGGCCATCATCACAAACAAGGACAACACACACACAGTCCCACGAAGATTACACTGGCCGTAGATCCAGATGCCAAAGCCTCGTTAGTCTGCAAAATGCAGTCCAGGGTGAACTATGTGGAAGTGAAGTTGACAATTGGATGTACCACGTGGAAGGGCCACCCCTTACACCCCAGTAAACATTATAGTTTGATGTTATCGTAATAAACATTATCCAATGTTTCAAACAAATGCCTGTTTCTTGCAGTGTTGGCTGGTGGTCTGGCTCTATGGGTGAGCACTTCAGCCTCACATCCAGAAGTGTTATCACCTCTCTCCAATACACCCATTTTTGCATACATAATGATGTTAAATGTATTGGCAACCCAAGTTCTGACCACCTTTCACTGATAATGAGGCTATGACAGAATTGTATTCCATGAAAAATTTTAAAAAAATGTTTGTTGTTTTTTACAAATTTGAAACATCTTGAGTCATTTTTCCATTGATCATAAGAAGAACGAAGTTATTGGGCTATAGATAATTCAGCATTCAATAACCTGACAAAATCACTCAAAATATAGAAATGGCAATCTTGTACAATATTAATATTATTGTTGATTTGCAAAATATTTAGTAAAATATTCTTCCCTCGCGCCACTGATTATAGCGAACAAGGAGATTAATAACATTTGCATACAACAAACAAAGAAGCTGATCGAAATGTAGAAAATCAATTGTAATCTATCTAGCAGTTGTTTATTTCTAATGACCGACTGACCAAACTATCAAGAATTAACAAAATCAAGTGGATTCAAGAGAATACATATAAATAACGTGGCCGCGGTGGCTCAGTCGGTAACGCGTCTGACTACCATGCTCAAGGTCCCGGGTTCGATCCCCCGGCCGGTTCAAATCCGGGAACTTTTCTAAGGTTGGAAGCGGCCCCGGCGCCCACCCAGCGTCGAATAACATGGGTACCTGGGGGAAACCCTGGGGGGTAAAGGCGGTCAGGGGCGTGATGCTGATCACATCACCCCCACTCACGACCGGATCAAGAAAGTGTGGGGCGTTACCCCCACACCCCCTATACGCCTTCATGGCGTGGTGCTATGCACAGGGGAGCACTTTACTTTTTTTTTTTTTTACTTTTTTTTACATATAAATAACATGACTCACTCAGTAAACACTGCCCTGCTTCATACTTCAGAATTTTTCTTTCCTTCCACCATAACCATATTATTGCTGCAGTCACAGCATGCTTTGTAGCTAACTTCCCTCCCTTGCTTCGTTGTCAAAAAAAATTCAATGTTAAATATTAAGTCTGTGCAACAGTGTTGAACAATTCTGCAACACATAAACAGGCGAACATGGTAACAGCTGATTCCCACGTCCATGCTCCCTCCATGCAGATTGATAATTTCACTGCAGCAGCACAGGAACATTTTATCTTGGTCAAGCTGTACTAAGCAATGCCAATGAACGGCATTGTTCAAAACACCACACCTTTCATTCTTGCCTCTACCATGCTCAAATCAGTGAGAGATTGTGAAGATACCATCGATTTTTCCCTTAAAAAAAAAAGAAATTCCCTCAAATTGCATTAATGTGTGGTTTGCTTGACTCTGTCACACGGTCTCCAATGGAATGACATTGTAACAGCATATTCCAGCACATGACTGCTGGTAGTAGCACATGTGCTGGCTGTGCAAATGAAGACCCTAATAATGCAAGCCAGAAGCCTCAATCGCTATTCTCTACACGCCTGCTGCAAACAGCGGCAGAGGTAACAGAATTCAAATTGTTACAGAGTGCCCCACAGTCTACGCGAGAGGTCAGGCAGATGGTGGTGAAGCGAAACAAATGGCAGGTGAAGCAGCATGAGAACATTTGATGTTTTGAAGGAGATGGTGTTCATTGAGTAAGTACAGGGTGGTCCAAAAGTTGCAGTACAGCCTATTATTTCAGAAGTTGTAAGGAAAATGAAACATTTGAATACACCAATGTAAATTGGGTATGAGGCCCCACCTTTTGGGGCATAACACAACAATGACCGCCATTTTGAATTGCCGTCCATTTTTTTAAATGGGAAGGGGGGTCATGTGGGATATCAAAACACATTGAAATTTTGCCAGGAATTCATTTCTGGAATCAGATTTCACATAACTGCTACGGTGTAGGCGTTATTGGCATCCAAAAGTCTGAAAACCTTATTCTGTTGCAGGTGACATATGATGGTGTTGATGAAGCAAGAGCGAATTGAGGTGATCCTGATGTCTGGGGAATGAAGCAGTCGAGTTGTTGCAGCAGATTTCAACAGGCAGCACCCAGAGAGACCACCGATTTCACATAACACTGTTGCATGTCTCCTATCCAAATTCAAGGAAACTAGAAATGTGTCCGACAGGCAACGTAGTGGTCGTCCCAAATCTTCCACTGACGAGATAACTTCGACGATGGTCTTGGCTGCCTTTGTGAAGAGCCCACAACGCAGCACTCGACGTCTTGCAAGTGAAATTTATGTTGGTTGTTCCTCCATTATGCGTATTCTTCATAGCAACAAATGGCACCCATTTAAGATCCAAATGCTGTAAGAACTTTCTGAGGATGACCCAGACAGACGTGTTGAGTTCTGTACGTGGGCATTACGTCAACATCAGAACAACCCTACACAGAGTATCCTATTCAGTGACGAGGCAATGTTTTATGTCAGTGGCGAAGTGAACCGGCAGAATCACCGATATTGGTGTGATGAAAATCCCCACTGGATTGACCCATCTAATGTTGTTGGAGATGTTAAAATCATGGTGTGGTGTGGGATATGGGGCACCCATGTGGTTGGACCAATCTTCATCTATGGAACCATTAAATCCGGGCGGTACTTGGACACGTTGAGAGACACTGTCTTTCCTTCCCTTTTAAATGAAGATGGTACATTCTCTTCGTTTTTCCAACAAGATGGTGCTCCGCCACACTATGGGCTAATTGTTCGTCAGTGGATCGATGTCGAGTTGCCTGTGTAATGGATTGGTCGGCGTGGCCCAGTGGAATGGCCACCAAAATCACCCAACCTCACAACTATGGACTTTTATTTGAAGCAATTCGTTTACACAGAGAAAATTCGTGATGTTCACCATCTGCAGTGAAATTGCACCAGAGTGCTTCTCCGAGTGACTGCTGACTAGAGTTATGCGTTCAACAAGACGGTCGGCATATTGAACACATCATTTAGCCGTCCAGTGTCAACTTTGGATGCCAATAACGCCTACACCGTAACAGTTATGTGAAATCTGATTCCAGAAATGAATTCCTGGCAAAATTTCAATGTGTTTTGATATCCCACATGACCCCCTTCCCATTTAAAAAAATGGACGGAAATTCAAAATGGCGGATTTAAAAATGGCGGCCATTGTTGTGTTATGCCCCACAAGGTGGGCCCTCATACCCAATTTACATTGGTGTATTCAAATGTTTCATTTTCCTTACAACTTCTGAAATAATAGGCTGTACTGTGACTTTTGGACCACCCTGTGTAATAAAAATTAATTGCATTACAAATGTACTTGGATGGGCATGAGTAAATAGGCAGAAGCTCCTACTGATTTCCTGCCAATTATATGCACAAGAGTTGTACAGCAAACAACAAACAGTTTTGTTACATTTAAATATATGCATTAACTAAGTTAATATTGGTACACTTGTATTCTTAAATATTTTATGTTCTCGTAAATGAAATTAGTGGCTGGTATCTTGTATTGGAAAGACAATGCAAAGTCAGGAACTGTGACAATGTTCATCATGCCATATTGCTTAGCCTAAGCATCAATCAGTGTGGTGACCTCAGCAGTTGGGGTGGTAACTGTGAGTAAATCATGAAAGCATTGCATATCCCCCCCCCCCCCCCAACACACACATGCACAATACAGACACAATGTTTCAATACAGACAAAAGAATTTAGCTATTTCAATGAAAGTGAGAAACTGGAAAAACCTGAATTATATATATCTGTATCAGTGTCTGCAAATACCTCTACAAAGTTTCACTTAAAAAATTAAACATGATTTGCATCTAACGTTATAGGAGATAGTACAAAAAATTAGTCCTAACTACCACAATTAGCGAAAAAAAAATTCTAACTAACCAAATACAAACTTTAGACACATATTTCAGCTGAATGAAAGTCACTTCAAGAAATCCCATGTAAAGTTAAAATTTTAAGGTATGTGTATTATTCAAGAATTAATATGTGCAACATAGTGCAAGAATGACAAGGCAAAAAGTAATACAAAATCATGTTCCACTTACCCTTTTTTGCACCTAACCCACTAGCTTTAATAACTTTAACCAACAGCCGTTTATCAGCTGCAGTTTTGGCTGGAATGGGCATTGGTCTTGGTTGGGCATCAACCTACAAAAACAAAAGCAATATTTCTCCCATAATGTAGGCGTAAAGTAAGAA
This sequence comes from Lepisma saccharinum, assembly GCF_977018435.1. NCBI lineage: Eukaryota > Metazoa > Arthropoda > Insecta > Zygentoma > Lepismatidae > Lepisma > Lepisma saccharinum. The sequence continues at coordinate 20,839,687 of NC_139253.1, forward strand.
ATCAACATGTATCTTTAGTTTATATTTTCAATTACAAACAGGTAATCACTTTATACTACAGATGAGTAGATTAACTATTTCTCTTTCAGCCTCAAATGACAATGCATTATTGATATATCAGTGTATTGATACTTTAATTTAATAGCTACAATATAAAGCACCCATTTGACTAACTTAATTCTGCATATGAATTTGAAAAATATCATTCTACGAGGGTCGTTCAAGGAAAAAGTTTCTCTTGTCTTTTGGGAGAAAGTACGAGCCCGCTAAATGAAATGAAACTAGCAATGTGATCTTTCGTCTTTCTTCTACATTTACACACAATGCAATGTTCGTGCGGGCTAACGCGCATGCGTGCACGTGATTAGCGTGAGTCATGTAGTGAGAAACGTGCCCTGGCCATAAGGAGTAGCAAGTCATGGTGGAAAAACGTGTTTTGGCGGTGAGGAGTAGAGAAGAGATTCGTTCTGTGATCCGGTATGAGTGGGCAAATGGTCTTGCTCCTATTGACATCCACAGGAAGCTGGTTGTTGTTTTTGGAGACTCTGTAATGCCAGTGGCAGTCAGGTTTCATCGCATTGGGTCCCACGACAACTCACTGCAGAACATCTCACGACGCGTATGACATGTTGCCTGGATTCTCTAACCCGGTACTACAATGAAGGGAACAACTTTCTCTGCCGTATTGTGACTCAGGATGAGAGCTTCGTTCATCACTACACTCCAGAATTCAAACAGACGTCGATGGAATGGAAACAGCCGTGAAAAGTGTTCTTCGTTGCCTGGACTCCGAATTTTTTGCAGATGGCTTTCAAAAACTTGTGCAACAATGGGACAAATGCTTGTGCCGCCTTGGAAATTATGTTGAAAAGTTAGAAAGGACCATACTACTTGGTGCAACTTGATTTTTGTCTGCAACTTAAGAAATACATTTTTTGCAACACAGGGAAACGTTTTCCTTGAACGACCCTCGTATATTATTTTGTACAATGTGTACAATTTTGTAAAAATGTGTTTTATTTTATAATCCAAAAGCCCTGATCACCACCTGGTTACTATTTATAGTGGTACATGTGTTCTATTTCCAATGTTTTCTTTACCAATTATAATATAAATGCTTGCAAATGTGACTAGAATTGAATGTGTGTCTGTACATCTTTGCCAACAATTTCAAACTGGAAAACTGTTTGTTATATTAAACTATTGCAATAAAATTATCAAACAACCTAAATCATCAGTTATTTTCTTATTTACTAATTTATTTGTTAATTGATTTAATTTATTTTAGTTCGATGTTTTGCCACTTTTGGCTAAGATGGTAATGAGTGATGATATGATGAAATACGTAGATGACTTAACACTCTCAAAGAATAGCCAAGCTCAGGCCGAGATTCGAACCTGGGATTTTCATTTCCTAAGGATTCCTGTTAAATATAGCTTGTTATTGCATACCCTTCTCGGACCTAAGTTCTAAAGTGCATAAAATATTTATTTTAAATTTAATCATTGGCGGGCATTTATTACAATTATACAATTATACAATATATTACAGTACCCAATCTTGACTTATTGACAAACTTTAAATGTAAGTTTTTATGATGCTGGTTTTTACTTTTAGCAAGACATGGAAGAGGTTTTGACAAGTAACACTCCCAACTTTTCTTCAGGCCATTGTGGACACCTTTAGGGGTTCATAAACCACAGGTTGAGAACTGCTAATCTAAATTACACTATCATTCTACTAATGTTACATTCAGAGTCCCAAAATACTTTTCCAATGTGAAATATGTAAGGAATATATTTAGCACTTACCAAACTATCGTAATGAACTGGTAATAATGGTTCTGCTGTAGCTATGTTTCTAGAAAATCGAGGGCAATTTGAAAACTTCCTTAAATTTAAATGTAGAAATGTATTTCGAATAGCAGTCACTACTATTTCTGTTAGCACATCTTGTAATTGCTGCTCATCTAGGTTATTTTTTAAAGTCCCAACAGGTGCTAAGGTAACTTTGATCTGAAAAGAAAATAAAGATAATAATTTTGTACATTACAAAATAATTACCAGGTTTTCTCTCAATACATTTAATTTAATATTTGTTCAGCTGATCAAATATTTAATTTCTGCCTATAATGAAGATTCCTGTTCACACCTTTTGTTAAATTGTCAAAAAAAAATTGTAGCATTTCATCTATAAATACATATTAGAAAAAGGTTTTTTTTTTTTTTCATTTTAATAAGTATAATATCATAACATTCACAATTCATGATTGATACCAATATTACTGAGGGGAAAATGAGGTGAAATACTAAAAAGAACAGATGTATTTCAAAGTTTGAAATTAATAACGTATTTCAAAGTTTGATATTAATAACTAACATATTTTTCAAGGGCAAAATTTTGTAGCAGGCCTCTACAGTTCCACCAACCAACTGAAAAAGGAAGCTTAGTACTTTAATGTATTTTAAAATGCAAATAAAAGTGATACCTAGGATATAATAAAAGTGATACCTTGGATATAATAAATGTCACTCCTCCTTTAAATTCATGATAAAGTAGATGAAACTACTTTGAAAATTTTCAAACACATGACCGAACCTTGATAAAACATGTTCATTTGTACCATGTATATGTTTTACTGGTTTCTTAATTTTGCAGTAATATGTTTGATTTACGTATTTGTTAGTTTCAATATTGTTGTTTGTGTTGATTTAAATTTTTATTTTTGGCTGTATATTTGTTACACGCAATATCGGAAGCGGAAGTCATTTCCGGTAGGAATGAGGAAAAATAATACTGTCCAATCCTTTGTTGATTCCGTTTCCAGAAAAACAGTGCATGAAAAGACGAAAAGTAAGTTGAGTTGCGTGAGATGATGTTAATTTGTGAAAATCATTGTTATAAAGAAAAAGCCGCAGCTTATTGAAATGTGATTGTATTTGTGAATATCGTTGTGTTATTTTGCAGTGATTGTTTAAAGGTAAAATGTGTTATTAAACTTGTAAAATGGCAAGAAGCTATTTCTTTTTCTAATCGTACGTCCTGAGAATGTTCAGTGTAGCATAACATTAAGGAGAGTCTCATAACTCTGCCCCACAGGGATATTGGGTAGCTACCGTGACGTAGTGATCCAGTGGCGAACACCAAAAAGGAACATTCCAAACTTTTATTTCAATTGCATGCATGCACACATACACACATTATACATACATCATGCATACACTAGGGTGGCCCAAAAATTCATTTCTAAATTAAAATCCAACCAATTCCCTAGCAAGATATATGTGTTAGGTTTGAAGTTCTGCCCTCCCAAAATAAAGTCAAGTGTATGCTAGTGTTTACAGCACATGCTACTGGTGTGGCTCAAAAGAAACAATAACCATAATAACAATTAATTTCTCACCTCTGGCCAACCATCAAATTTTACAGCGGCTAAGAGTCTCTCGGTGATGCAGGCAATATTCAGTCGTGCTCTCAACTTATTAATGTTTACTCTATAATGTGACACTTCTACTTTATCCCCTTTCTGGCGGAATGCTTTCAGCTGTACAGCAGCAGGATTTGCTTCGCAATCACAAGTAATTGTCTGTAAGAAAAGAACATTCCTTAAGTTAATACAAACAATATCATGGAACTACTAATTCTTGCATTATGTAAATAATACATACATACAACTTCTTCCTATTAACCTATGATCAATTCAGATTAACACCCTCCTCTCATGGGAAATGAAACTGTAACACGCTAGATTCCATGAAGGTTTATTGTTATATATTGTCCCAGGATAGTGATCCTTTAATTTTGCCAACAGAAATGGTGACCATTGTCACATTCTCTTATGTTAAGTGACAATTCATGGTTACTTTTAGATGGCCCAGAGGGTGACAGCTTATTAATTTTAGAAGACAGTGAAGAGGTGATTCCCTTTTTCATGTATATATGAAAGAGAGGTAGGCCATTTACTGTTTTGTTAACTGAAGATTTTTGTTGCTTTTGGTTGTCTTTAGGGGTGATCCTTAATTTTTGATGTTACGGAGCATTGTAAATGTTAAAGAACTGGACTCATTGACACTTGAGAGAATCTGTATAAATTACACATTTTCCAGAAATACTGCAACTATAAAAATAGAAGCTGATTGGCAGAAGTGTCTTTCAAATCCATCTAATCTACATCACATGGCCTACCACCATGTTCTTTACTATTATTTACTTAAGAAACTACTACAGACATAACGATGAAATTTGGTAGACTGAAATGCCTATTGAACATCAACTTATAGCCCATTGGTTCGTTAAACTCTATGGATAATAATAGATGGACCATGGCCTATCAGTATGTGGTGCCCAGAGGAGGGGCAAGTCCATGATGCATCATACAAATTTCAGTCATATTTACTTCTCACACAACTGTACAGCAGAAAATCCATCGTTTTCTTCAAATCAAAGAAAGAGGAGAGGGAGGAGAGAGGGATAAAAAGAGAGAGAGAGCACAAAACCTGAAGATTTATGAAACCGTCAAGCAATATAAAAAAAATCAACAGCACTTGATGTTCTTCATAAATTTCATGAGTTTAAAAGATCAAAAATCAAGTTATGTAAAATTATTCAATTGCTTTCAAAAGTACAACTACTTTGTTTTTGTACTTAATGAAAATTTCAAAGTTCTATTTTAACATCTAAAGTAACTTTATAGGTAATTTATTAAAAAAGAACGTATGGGCTATTTTCAAATAATCTTACGGTATTTCTTTTTTGGAATATTTGGTCGAAAACATCCAAGCCCTACTTATGATGTAAAATTTGAAATCGAAGAAGGGGTAACTGTCCCTGTGTGCCCCTTCGTGTGGACGCCCTTCTCTGTAATTAAACTAATGTGGGTTTAAATGTAAGTGTTGTACAATGACATAACTTGAAAGCAGTTATGTTTTCAGATACTGAATCAAATTCTCATGGGGGGAAAAAAGTGTCAAATCGAGAACCGATCACATTTATTAATGGGCCAAGGACGCCAGAAGTGCTAATTTGAAATATCTTTCAGCTGCCTCAGTGGCCGAGCGCAACGATTTATCCACACCTCATCAACAATCTTCTACCCCAAAATTTCCTCCGCATCGCCCCTTTTTAAAAATGGTCGATTTTTTTATGGCTCAATTTATGGTCATGTAGGCTCTAAATTCGGCCTTACACCCACCCCCTCCCCGATGGAAAATTCTGGATAATCCCCTGACAGAGGGAGTTGAGTGATGGACTCGCGATCTTGCCACCGAAGGTTCCATGTTCGAATCCTCGTCTGGGAACGTATATAAGTTATTTTTGAGTGTCCATTCATCAAATAAATCATCACCCTCATTTGCGAGTACCAAAAGCAACGTAAAATAAGAAAAATACAAAAGGTGGCACATAAATATTTCTGAAAGATTACAATATAGAGGAGGAAAGGTGCACCAACGTTAGCTTTAGCCAAGGTGCGAGCATTGGGATTGGATCACGCGTGTGCTTGAATATCAATCATAACACCAGATGGAGGAGGGCGACTGAGCGTCTTCCCTCTTAACAATAGAACAAGTAGAAAATTAATTGTATTTTTTTCGCTCAATTACAAATATATATATGACTGCTGAGAACACAATACGTCTGATTGGGCGTGTGTTCAAAAGACTGAATTTTTCTTCACTGTCGAGAACGAAATGCCGATGAGCATTCAGATATCGTGTACAAGACGATTCTGATTATTAAAATAAAACGGTGCCATTGTGTGCTTTTTAATTATTCTAACTATTTATTGGTAGTAAACAATAAATAATACATGCGTCCTACAGCCTAAGTCAAGAGGTAGTCATTACTATGTACACCAAACGCCTAAAGTAATAGTAGGCAAATTGTCCATCATGATTTTCATTCAGTCTATGGCCTCCCCGATGGCGCCTTGTAATAAAGGGGTCCCAGGTTCGATACCCGACCCAGTGGAGGCACATGGTGGTTCGATTTCCACTTTAAAACTGTAGGTCCAGTCCCGATTAGCCTTACTGTGCATAAAGTGGATTTAAAACACCAAATCAACAATCAACACAATCAGTCACTCTATGTTGGATAATGTGATGATCGCGAATTGAAATGAAAAAAAAAATGAGGAGAACCACATCTGCTTCGCATAATCAGAATTCCATTCCTTAAAACAACCCGGGAAGTAGAATAAAAGATAATGAAAATAGCTAGTATGTACAATCAGCCTACAATTATCTTTACCGTTGGCCGTACAGTCAAACCAGTATTTTCTCAAACCTATCCAGTCAATTTTACAAAATATTGGTGCATTTCAACATAGCCAATGTCATTATGCCTTTCGCTCACTGTTAACTGCTACAATGTGTGTTAGGTGAATATACTACAGTCTTGTTACTAGTTATTTATAAGCAACTAAGTTACCTCAACAAAAAAATCACGCTTCCAGCAGTTCCGAGTTGTTCCGCCGAATGCCGTTGGCTGTGAGGAAATACTCCAGCCCCTTTTAACATTTGGAAAACCTAAAATGGTGAAGTCTATTTCAGTTCAGCGCATGCTGCTTAACCGCGCCCTGCAAGGGTGCAACCCACTTCATAATCTTATTTTGCCTCCGCTTTTCCGTGCTATCTTTACCGCTGACACTTAAATATGTTGAACATGAATGAATGTAACGCTAACCATAACACTACGTTCATCTTAATGCAGCAAAACACAGCACCGAGTGCTTTTGAGCAATAATTCACGGCCACCACGCTAATCTTCAGATGTTTTCAAAAGGTTTAATATATGAATCTGTAGATATGAAGATAGTAAATAAGATGTAATACTGGAGTCCTTCCACAATACCCGACTTCTATCTTCAACTGCTCAATTTACAGCATCGTTGCATTTCGACATTTATTTATCTAAATTTAACAAAGGTTGGATTTTAAACTGCAATATAAAAACTGTGATATGAATATAAAACTAGTGCTCGAAGTGAAGTATGTGGTGTCCATCGGTTAGGAAAATTGACCCCGATGTCTTAACGTCATCATGTTAAGCTTGGGACTTGCCCCAAGGTTTGAGCAAACATCCTTCCAACTAACAATTTCCAATGCTGTGTAAAACGGTGAAACGACGCCAAAGTTCAAAAACCATAACTAACCCGAGATCTGGGCCACCTTAGTTAATAATTGGGGCTACATATTAATGAAGTCTAGTGTGCTAACCTTCTTCTCTCCCCACATCAGCAGTGTACGCGTGCGTTATAAACAACACATTTTTCTTGAGAATGAGAAATTCGACTACGAAAAGGTAAAGTACCCCGTGCATTTTGCACCATGCCATGAGGCATATATAGACGACATAGAGGGATGTGGGGTAGGACTCCACACATTCTTCGATCTCGGCCATTTTGGAGGTGATGTGATTAGCATCACGCTCAGGGCGCCTTTACCCCGCAGGTGACTATTAATTTGAGGCTGGGTTAGCCCCAGAGCTGCTTTATGTGGGGGACATGGCCGGAAACATTCCGATCTTAGATCACCCATCTCGGGAATCGAACCCGGGTCTCCCGTGTGACAGCCAGAAGCTCTACCGACTAGATCACCGCGGATCCTAAAATTCGAATAGGGCTCTTTATGCTGGTCACAGTATTGTTATGTATAATCCCTTGCGCCGAAAGAATAAAAAAATATATTGAAAGTTTATATCCTCCAAATTAAGTTGTGTAAATAGCTGGTATTCATATGAGAAACCATTAAGTTGTAGCTTGCAGGAAACGATTTACAGAAAAAAGAAAGAGGGTTATACTCATTTTTCGAGGCGAGGACATTTTAGGGCAGTCCCGCCCTTAAATAAATCACCGATAATCTGGTATTGACTACAAGTGTCGCTTTGTGTCATTTTCTTTTAAGGTATATAAAATTCGATGTCTGGTCCCGCGGGAAGTAAGCCGTTATATGACTTTGGAACTACACACCTATACTTCCGCTGGCTTAACAAGTGCTTCATTGTCCCAGCTTTCATTGTATGCATATTCCCCTGTTTAACTTATGACATCCGGAAACTCTTCTTAGCATGAAGGACAATAAAACACCTACGTCGACGTACAGTAGCAAAGGTTGACTTTTAACGCTGTGATACGAATATAAAACCTGTAGTCGAAGTGGAGGGGGAATGCGGGGAGAGGGTATCACAATTATGCGACGAAGGTGTTCTATGTTACAAAAACCAAGTTTCGCCAAGACTATGTTCGTGTTGCTGTGGAACAAGTCAAAAAGTCAAAACAAGACAGGTCAAAAAGTCAAAACAAGACAGAGAAGCATCTACACGAAAAATATCTAGGGCAAGCGTTGAAATTTAACCCCTTTTAGATAATTCGAGGGTTACCAGACCTCCGGTATTTCCCGGACATGTCCTACATTTTAGCTTTATGTCTGGCGTCCGGGCGGAATTTGAAAGAATATCATAAATGTCCTACATTTTGAGCGTCACAAAATATGAATTAGGAAAATACGTGTTTCAGTTGAATTAATGAAAAAATCATGCAAGTTACAAGTCTATGGACTACACTCCCAAACTTAATAGTGAAATTTATTTTGATTCAGTCATTGCCCAAAGAGAAAATAAAAGTTTATTCTGCTATAACAAAAACTAAAGCAATTTATGAATAAGTTTTGGGGCCACATTCTGATGATGTCACTGTTCGGTGCATGAGCAAAATTTCTTGCCTTGTGGTATATATCGATGGACTAAAGTCTGTAAAACGTTTGGCACTGGTTCGATGTAATTTCAAAGAGTTTGACAGTTCATCAGTCTCACAGAAATATACTTTGACTAAACCTGAAATTTTGAGAAAAAATAGCTCCTTTGAAAAGTTACCAGTTAAAATGTGTAGTAAGAAGTGTACTGTTTACTTTTGATTACAAGTTTAGAATTTTGAATTTAACAAATCATAAAGAAATCATATTTTTTTTAAAAAAAATGAAAAGTGCCAATTTTAAATGACTTTATAACTTGTTCTAGAAATCTGTATTATTTATTGTGTGTTTTGCGTCCTACATTTTGACAAAGTTCTACATTTTGGGACATTATGTCCTACATTTCGCTCATAGCGATCTGGTAACCCTATTTATTACGTTTCCCGTGTTAGTATTATTGTTTGTATTAACTCTTTAGGGGCCCTAAGATTATTTATAATTAAAAATAAAGCTTTACAACAACTACAACTATCTCGCAGAATTGAGCGTATACATACCTGTTGCTATATTTCATGAAAACACTAAAATTCCCTGTATATATTTGCTCGAAACATACATTAAATGTTTTCTTTCGTTACTCCTTTGCAAAATAAAAGTTGTATTTGTTCAACTTTTTAAATGTTACAGCAAATATAATGTAAAAAAACTAACTGCATATTACTGTACACAAACTGAACGGATAAAAAAACCATCGGTTTAATATGTAGTACAATAGTATTTCGTCACAGCAGATTATTTCGCTTTGCTTGGTACATAAGCTAATAGTTTATTCGCAGCGAAGTTTATTTCTTAATACTAGTATCTGAAAATTAATCTACAAGGATGGAACTTTACATGATAAGTATCAATTATTTCTTTTAAAGATGTGTACGAGCAGGTTTTATGCGTTTGTTTTCAATTGCACGTTCAGTTTTGTGCCACATATGACGTATTTCACCTCATAATTACATACATAAAAGTTATGACATGGCTCTGGGCTAATTTATTTACACAACCCAAACTTTTGTATTATTTCGTAATACGAGGCGCATCCAGAAAGTAAGTTTCCCTATTTTTTTCCCCGTGAAAGTAAACATAATGAGCCGTGTAAATTGCGCATGTGCAGCAGAGCTAAGACGTATCAATCATATGCCAGGCGGACAGATCCCGCCCGGCGCCAGTAGCGAGGCAGCAGTGGTCCGAAGTGGAAGCTCGTATTCCTTCTCCCGCCGCATGCCAGTAGCGAGGCAGCAGTGGTCCGAAATGGAAGCTCGTATTCCTTCTCCCGCCGCATGCGAGGTTCGGTCGGTGATAAAGTTCCTGAATGCACAAAGCATTGCGCCAATTGACATTCATCGTCAGCTCTGTGAGGTCTATGGGCCGAACATTATGAGTAAGCAGATGATGCGTCGCTGGTGTCGGCAGTTTTCGGAAGGTCGTCAAAGTGTCCATGATGAAGAGCGCAGTGGGCGTCCGTCCCTCATCACTGATGATCTGGTTGAGCTGGTGCGGCAGCGCATCGTAGAGAACCGTCGCTTCACGATTACGGAGTTGAGTAGGCTTTTCCCACAGATATCGCAATCCGTGTTGCATGAGATTGTCACGCAGCGCCTGCTGTTCAAAAAATTGTGTGCCAGGTGCGTGCCGAAAAACCTGACACCCGAACACAAAATGAAACGTTCAGGAGTAGCACTGACATTCCTGCAACGGTACCATGATGACGGCAATGATTTCCTCTACAGGATCGTCACGGGCGATGAGACGTGGATTTCGCACTTCACCCCGGAAACCAAGCAGCAGTCAATGCATTGGCGGCATAGTGGATCTCCGGTCAAGAAGAAATTCAAACAGACGCTGTCGGTACAGAAAGTGATGTGCACCGTGTTTTGGGACAGGAAGGGCATTATGCTCATTGACTTCCTCCCTAGAGGTGAAACTGTGAACGCTGACCATTACTGTGAAACACTAAGAAAATTGCGACGTGCCATTCAAAACAAGAGGCGTGGCATGCTTACTGCAGGTGTTGTGCTCCTCCATGACAATGCTAGTCCACATACGGCTCGGCGCACAGCAGCTGTTTTGACGGAATTTGGCTGGGAGTTGTTTGATCATACACCTTAGAGCCCTGATCTGGCTCCCAGCGATTTTCACGTTTTCTTGCACCTCAAGAAATTCCTGTCCTCCGGTGAGCGTTTTGGCAACGACGAAGAGCTGAAGACGTCTGTCACACGCTGGTTCCATTCACATGTGGCAGAGTTCTACGACAGTGTGATCCAAAAGTTGATACCACCATACGACAAGTGTCTCAATTCTGGTGGTTGCTATGTTGAAAAATAGCTGAACCTTTGCTGTACCTGTTGCCAATAAATGGTTTCCTGAAACTGTTTTTTTTTTTTTTTTTTTTTTTTTTTTTTTTTATAAATATAGGGAAACTTACTTTCTGGATGCGCTTTGTATATACGTTTGCTGCTTAATTCCTCTTTTGTTTTTCGTCAAGAGCGCGGTGTACATTCAATCTGAGAGATACTGTAGGTTAATAGAATTAATAGAAACTGCTCAGTGGCGGCCAGCAGTAAGGTTTACAATTCAGCTTTTTTTAAATGTTGTACATAAACAATAAATAAGTATGCGGTAACGATCAGTGGTAACAGGAGAGAGGAATAAAAATGTCCTCTTTCTCTTATTCCCCCACATGTAAACTTTGTAAACAATTTTACCCTTCCTATGCATTTAAAAGTGATATTTAGTAATAAGGTAGATGAGCCAAAGGTAGCCCGTGTTCCCAAAGTGGCCCACTGTACGAAAATCATATTAGTATTTAACTAGCTACCAAATGGCACTACATTAATATACCCAGTCCCCCCTCAGGTGCACCGTACAGAAAACTAACTGTCTCGGGCTGCCAACAGCCATTTTATGTAAGTTATTATGGACCCCTGGGTTCGTAGGGACTGTGCAGGCCAGTCCTCCACGGAGGTCGGCTATTCGTACTGTATATAATGCATGTCAACAATCAAAAGTTTGATACCAACAATTTCCTCTAATAAGATGTAGAAACGTGAATAAATATGTTTTCTTGAGCACAAGCGTTATTTTCTAAGCCAACTATAAGCCGTGGGCCACCTTGGGAATAGATGTAACGGTTTTGTAATTCTTTTATTTTTTTAAAAAAAAAGTTACAAGCAATGTTACAAAATACCTATTTGGTACAGTTGTTAATTAGTTGTAGGAGTTCTCTCTTTTAATTTCAGAAGCTTATCTGTCATGAGAGATTTATAAATTGAGCTAGAAGCTTAATTATGGCCATCTTTCGCTCACCTACCTTAATGTGGCTGTGATCTATAAAATATTACCGCCCCCTATGCCTTCCCATTCAATCGTTTCTCGTGTTTTTACTGGTGAATGCAAGCAGGCTCGTATCCAGGATTTTTAGAGGGGGGGGGGGGAGAGGCAGATCTAACATTGTGGAACAAAGAGAAGGTCCAAAATGCGTTGGATTGATTGAGTTACGTTATTCTAAGTAGTTTTTCTGAAATTTTTGGCCAATCACGACGATGAAAATGAGCGATGATAAGATAAAATTGATGAAAAATATTCACAAAGAGCGCCCAGGCCGGGATTAGAGTGCTAACCACTCCACCACGGAGGTCTGCGGAATGCTATATGTGACCACCAATGTTATGGTAGTATTCCAGCTAGATTTAAGCGTACACCCAACGGCAAAAGTAATAGTAGTTGAAGTGATCATTACTATTTTCGTTGTCTGTTTTCCACAGTTTAATGATCATGGATTGAAATAAAAAACCCACTAAAAGTCAACATCTGCTTCGTATAAACAGAATTCCCCGTTGGCTGTACAATTATAGATTTGCAATGTTATGGTCCAAAATAACGGGGGAAAATCAACTCATCCATAGTCTCCCCCCCCCCTCCCTCGCCCGCCAATGGTTATAAAACTAAAATTACTCAATCTTGCAGACTGCAGACTTCTGGCGCCTGTCTCTCTCCACAAACAACCTGTTCATTTATGAAAGGAGAAATTCGAAATTCTTGCACAATCTGAAAAATCGTATTTTCGCAGGTTTTTTATAGGTTCACATTATAATATTTCAGAGCTCGATAGGGGGTGGCTCCTTCCCTGGGTACAGGCCTGAATTCGAGTGACAGAAACTTGTTGTTACTAAAATCGTTACTATTGTTACTATAATCGGTTCTCAACGTAGAGCGAAGCTATTAATATAAAATTATACAAAACATGCACCGGACATACCGGTCACATTTCAAAGTTACCGGTGAAATTTAGCGACTTCTCGCACGGTGGCAGGAGCAGTTCAAAGTAATATATTTTCAGAGTAGGGCCTTGAATCCAATGTAGATGTTTTCAACATCTGCTCATTCAATGCTCACTTCTACATTTGCCGCCTTTATCAGTTACGGTAAAGTCTAAAACAGCTTGGAGCTGTGTTCTGTGAGTAATATAATTATTAATGGCCTGTTTCAAATGGCAGAAAGCTATCACCTTGAAGTAGGATTAGAGTATGGCGACTCGTCATCGATTCTCCGTGAGCAGACTGCAACATTCAACGTTGTTTCATGTTTCATGCACGTATATCTAGCGGTTCGAGTTCCTTAGATATCATTAAGACGTTGAATTGTCCCCAGCAACAAAAGCACGGAGCTTGCGCCAAAAATGTAACTGGTATTAGTCCGTAAGATACGCGCAAAGGAGCCACGGCCACTTGGGAAAATGCAATATTTTACACATAATTTCATCTCAGTCACAGTAATTTGTGGTGGTCATTTTCTACAAGACACTGATAATTACAAGACTGGAACAGGTCGTAACGGGAATGTGACAACTTCAAACTGAAGTAGTGTTTCGAGAAGGCAGCACGGTTTTGAGAGGAAAACATCTTTCTTGTACCCCCCTCAGAAATAAAACCTGCGGACGTCCATGAAAAAACTAATAGTTATTAGGTATTAATAACATTAAAACACGCATACAACTGGTTAAGAATCGATGCAGTACCGCATAGAGTTCATAATAAAAAAAAGTTTTTCCATACGAAATCTATCCTACCGATCAAACTACACAGTGAAAGACCAGAGGAACTATGTTCGACTGGAAAAGCACTTAAAAATGGCTAAAGGTTATCTTCTCTTCCACAGATATTTGTGCCTTGATGCATCTTGCTGTTAGATAAAGAGATGGTAAAAACAGACGGTGCCTTCTACACCAACCGAACTAAAGGTCAGAAAAGGGGACAGGGAGCAGGGATCCAAGCGATAGCATTGTCTGTGGAAAATCAATGTGCCTTATTGTTCGACTAACTTGTACTTACAATATCGTCGTTCGGCGAGCACTCGGAGAAGACATTGCTGAGGGATGGAGAATGCGTCTCTGGAAGGATACGGACGAATTCCACTCCGACGCCATGCTGGAATTAACAATAACAACAACATCAGTTACATATCAAATAATAGTACAAATGTCACCGTCTCAACATTTATTTTACTTGTGATTTTAGTTTTACACGTAATGTTAAATCTAGTAGTATACCAACTCATTTATAAGTGTAATACAGAGGTTTATATGAGTAGGTATACTGCTGGATTTATGTTTAAAATATTACTCCAAGTAAATATAGCACTGAATAGACCAATATTGGTCACTGAGGAGATTCAATAATATTGGACAGACACGTTGTGAAAAAAATACATGTTCCTCGGTATAAATTCATGCTCTGATGAATGCAGTAAAAGTAAGTCCAAAGATAAGATTCTTGCATCTCGTTTACACTAGTCTTATAGTCGGGGTTCGAAACTGGCCTTGACATTTTGGTACCATTTGGCATCAAATCTGTCTGTCGTCTAGGTGCCAAAACTTCACACTTAACAGCTCTCACAATCCAGAACAAATACCGAAAATGTGAATTGTGAAATGAGAATGGAGATGGTTATATCATTTTCACATTTAAGGATGGTATCGAGACGCGACTTGGCACTGTCTTGGTCTCGTATGTAGTGGTAAATGCCTCTCGTTCTGTCTCGAAAAGTGTAGTATAAACAACATACACAACGTGTCACTGCCAGCAGTGGCGCAACCACAGGAGGGGGTAGGGGGGGATTGCCTCCCCCAACCTTGGACTGAAATGAGTTCTGGGGAGGCAAACATTGACGGCCAAGGTTAATCGGGACTGGACCTACAGTTTAAGGTGGGATCCGAACCACTGTGTCATGTGTCTCCACCAGGCATCGAACCCGGGACCCCTTGATCACAAGGCGACGATGTTAACGATAGGGGAGGCACAAAAGTGGTAAAAGAGAGAATGCATTGGGGTCCCGTGAAATTATTTATGTTTTCTGTCTTTCAAAAATAGTTTGTGTGCTTGTTTTCCATTATTAATGTGAAATTGAATGTGTTGAAAAAAATATTCAAATCGTTTGTTCGAACACAAATGCTTTAGCACCAACTTCTAACCCCTTTTTGCATAATTTAAGAGAGTAATAACGTCTTTGATACTACCGCTAACACTACTACTACTACTAATAATAATAATAATAATGTTGGTCCCGGGTTCGAATACCGGCTTGGGCATGGATGCTTGTGAGTGTCCATTCATGAATTTCATCATATCATTACTCATCCCCCCCCCCATCTACGCAAATTAGTCAAAAGTGGCACAAGAAGCGAAGTGAAATAAAGTAAATTAATAATAATAATAATAATGTTATAATAATATTATTATTATTATTAAAATTACTATTATTATTATTAGTAGTAGTACGTTTATGCTGGTACTTGTCCCCCCAGACAAAAATTCCGTGGTTGCACCTCTGGCGTACAGAGAGCATTCAGGCACACAACTGTCCCTAATAAAGTTTTCTGTCTGACTTCTCGTTTCGGCGCAACAGGACGTCGAAAACTGAATATATATGCAAACACGCAGCACTAGCTCACAATTACCACTAACAGACTGACTTTGTCTCTTCATCATTCGCCGCCAGGAAAGCTTAAAAAAATTATTTGACTTTGTAATTACTGTAAACAAAATGTATGATTTATGTAAAATGACCAGGAATATACGTATACGCTAGTTATTCCTGAAGAAGGCGCAAAGTAAATAAATTTGGTTCCATTTAAGTTTTCACATAGTAATACCAAAGTCTCGAGTATCAAGTCAACCTCCTTGTCTCGATTTTACAAACATTCGAGACGAGACCAAGACTTGCCTCGTATCGATACCATCCCTATTCACATTCGTGCGCTATATCAGTTTTGCATCAGTCTCAAGTTCCCGCTTTTCAAATTTTCCTTAGCACACATTTTCCATGACTTCTTAATCGAGTCAGTGCCAGTGGCGTAACCACAGGGGCAGGGACGTCTTTAGGGAGGCCCGGGGGCGTTGGCCCCCGCAAACGCCCACCTGACCCCGGCAAACGTTTCTGTATTTTACTGGAAATTTTAATTTGATGGCAAATATTGCAAAATTGTACTTCAGTAAATTTTGCTTACAGTTTGAAAACACTGCTCTCAAATTTCCAGCGGCATGAATGCCAAAGTAAGACTTGTACTCATTTTTCTACTGATTGCCTGTCGAAAACAGATGCAACGCAGGAGCTGCCGCTAATGATTTTATAGGCCGCCCCGTTAAGGGAATTCGGAGGTCTTTTGAAAATGTACTTTTCCTCCCTGTCAGGTCAAAATTCTGGCCATTGACTGGTAAGCGGTAACAGATGTCCCTCGGGATCGACGTTACTCCTTCTGGAGCTCTTTGGAAGCAATTTTCATTCCTGTCTCAGATTACGGAGACAGTCATAGCGGTGCGTGTGATAGAAGTTGCAAGATAAAACTTCAGGGGGAGGGGGATTGCCGCTAACAAATGGCTATAATGAAGAATAAGCTACCCCTCATTTATGGAAGATAACGAGGTATGTACTAAATTATTAACAATGATCTACACGCCTTAAATACATTAACTTTTCAAATTCTAATGCGCTTTCTGTTATAATTTGTATAATTACTCAAGGGAGTTGGCGGAGTGGTTAGCACATCGCGCTACGACGTCACGGGTCCTGCGTTTGAATCCTGGCCTAAGCATGGATGTTTGTGAGTGTCCATTCATCAATTTCATCATATCATCACTCATCCTCATCTTCGCAAATTAGCCAAAAGTGGCACAAAAAGTGAAGTAAAATAAATTGGGCTTAAAACGCCAACTAAATCAAGCAAACCCCCATTAAAATTAGCACCGATTATTATTTTTTTCTTAGTACAATTTTAACCCTCTAGAGTTTATTATCCACTTTTACAATTCTACTCCCCCCCCAGAAAAACATCCTGCGTACTATGGTGAGTGACGTGCGTGTGTATATGAGAGTTGATTTTAATTTAACAACGTCTGTCTGTCTCTCATTCTCTCTCTCTCTATATATATATATATATATATAATATATATATATACACACACACACATATACATACATACATACATATACGACCCACATACATACATACATAATGTTGGTTGTTGTTAAATTTCTTAATGATTTGATCGAGAAATTTCTGACATTTGGGCCCCCCAAACTGATCAACACGTCCCTGCACAGGGGGGCATTGCACCCCCCTCAACCTTCGACGGAAGTGAATTTTATGGGGGGGCAAACGTTGACGGATAAGGGTACAGAGATCCAATTGCCCCCCTCCATTTGAAATTTTATGCAAATAAAAATAATTTCGTGAAATTTTCTTGCTCGCTTCGCTCGCAATACCCGGATTTTCTGTCTCGTCAAGTTCAGAGCCGGAGTCGGCCATGGACGCCGAGCGTTCTAAATTTTAAAAGTTGTAAAAGAGAGAATGCTATGGCGCCACGTGTTTAAATCAATTATTTTCAGTTTGGAAAAATTGGATCTAAAATTCTTCTTGCTCGCTTAGCTCGCAATATTTTCGTTTTCTGTAATGTATTTAAATAATATGTGTTGTGTATATATACGTAGTGAATAAACTTTTAATACGTACACAATTTAGTGTTAGCATGTTGCATATGTATAAAACATATCTTGTACATGAAAGTTATACATGTTATATGTACAAAATAATTATCTTCGGAATGCATTTATCATTCATTTTCTGCCATTCAATACAGTTTGTGTGCTTGTTTTCCATTATTAGCTAATGTGAAATTGAGCGTGTTTGAAAAGATATTTCAAATTGTTTGTTCCAAACAAATGCTTTAGCATATTATTATTACGTTTATCCTGGTACTTGCAAACCTCCAGACAAAAGTTAGTGGTTGCGCCTCTGGTCTATGCTATCTTGCTTCATAATGTGTTTGATGTGCATGCATGCTTAATTCCTATAAGGTCGTCATTGCGGCAACTGCACAATCTTTATACGCGCGATTGGACTGTACAAAAATGTACACGTGGCCTTGGATCTAAGCTTATGCAGGTATGTTATTGGCTAATAAGTAAAGCCCGGATTTTTATGTAATATCAACCCCTAAAATATGTACATAAATATGTAATAAAAATGTCTGAAATATGTAAAAAATATGTAAATTCATAATGAAATATGTACTATAAATATTTATTCCAAACGTTACTTCCTATTTTTGTTACATTTTTTCCTCACAAAGGGATATGTTTATTTCAAAAAGACTTACAAAAATTGAAGTTACAATATTACAATCCTTACATTAAGTATTTTTTATGTTCTTATAGAGCAAAAATATTAACCACAATTTGAATATATTCAATATTTAATATACAATGTCACCAGGTACCATTCAAAATGTTCAGTAGTAAATTTTCGTTGCCCAAATTTTTCACTCAAAAAGCACTTACAAAAATTCAGGTTACCTTTGATCTTGGGGCAGGCACTGTATTTAATTATTTAACTTACTATATGTTACCAGGTACATTTCCAAATGTTCAGAAGTAAATGTTTGTCGCCGATCACATAATATGTTCTTGTACGCAGAGAAACTTCTCTCCACGTCACAAGAAGTAACCGGAGCGTACTTCAGGAGGTGAATGTGGTCGGGAGAAATATCATTGGGAGGGTTAAGTGTTTCACCATTGAGAATGTGGCTCACTGTAAATAAGCTGACGTAACCTGGGTTTCTTTCAGTCACTGCGTCAAATTTTCTTCGAGCTTTCTCTCCCACATCTCCTCCAACAGCAGACAGTTTCTTTCTTGCATCCTCATATATATCCATGGCTTCCAGGAGAGGAAGCCCAACAGTTTCAAGTTTTTTTATGCTTGTATCAATCCAACCAAAATTGCTGTTTATGTATGCCATATCGCAAGCAAGTTTGGTGTCCTTGAAGAGATTTTGAACAGTGCGTACCGATACAGCTGAGTCCGCCGAAAATGAGTCAAGCACAGATTTCACTTCTTCAAAATGTTCGTTGTAAAACTTACTTGCCCGGATCCAAGTGCCCCATCTAGTAAGAATAGGTTCCGGAGGAAGTGGTACACCTGGCAATTGTTCCTTGTAAACTTGCACACGTTGTGGTGCCTTCAGAAACACCTTTTTCGTGGAAGAAATAAGTTGGTTAACTTCCGGGAAATTGCCTCTCACCTCCTCAGCAATGCGTTGGAGAGCATGTGCCAAGCAAGTAAAGTAGATCAAGTTAGGATAAAACACTTTAAGTGCCGTAGCAGCTTTTAACATGTATGACGCACTGTCTGTGAACATGAGAAGAACTCTCTCTTCTTGTACGCCATCCGGATACAACAATTTAAGACTGTCATTCACAAATCGTGCTATGGTGGAATGATTAGTACGCTCTAGAACTTTGCATGCAATGAGATGTGGTGTAGATGGAGAATCAGCAATCAGCGTTCCAACAATGAAATTACTTACATACCGTCCCAAAGCATCAGTTGTTTCGTCGATGGAAATCCACACATAGGAACTGCCTACTTCTGCCCTAATTGATTCTAAAGTTTCTTTGTAGGAATGTGGAAGATATCGCTTTCGAAGGGTTGAGTCGTCAGGAAGTTTACGGCCACAATATTTTTCCAGAAAATCCCGGAACTTCGGTACTTGAATTTTATACAAAGGGATGTTTGCTGCAATCATTGCTTCGCACATTTCCTTGTAAAACACACTGAATGAAGAATCCTCTTGCATCTGGGTTAGTAAAACTTGCTTCTTTTCACTCCGTAGTTGTTTGTTTTTCACATGAAGTGAAGTGCGAACATGTTGATCTAATTGAGACTTCATAGTGCACCCAACTTTTTTATCGCACACTCGACAAAAAATAACTTTACCATCCGTAGTAAATGCATCATCGACTGCTATCCAAGATCGCAACTTTTGAGATAACGAGGAGGTAGGCGGAGCCATTCCAGCTTTCTACACCTAAAACACTGTTTAAATACTGAGGCAAGCTCTTCTTAAAACTCCAATGGTTAAAATGAAAAGGCGACGAAATATATATACGAAATTCTACGGTTGAGTTAACAATACTTCATTCAAGATTTGTCGCCGCCGGCTGCAAAAATCAAAACGATCACAACAATGTACGGATGAAAGGTAAGTGCCTCTCAGCGTTGTACTTGCCGCCTTCCATTGTTGGTTCTCTTCGTTCGCTGTGTGTTGCTTGCCGCTCCATGTTACAAACTGGAAACTGAAACACTGTCGAATCTTGATGTAATTGTTACGATGCGGCGAACCAACGAACTGCTATGTACGTACAACGAAGGCAAATCGCACTTTTAAGTTACTCTATTTTTTTAGACCTGGAAATGGGGAGGGGAAGTGAGAAGATACTTTTTTAACTAGTAAGACAAAAGTTCATTGGATTTTCCTCTTAAGGACTGTTTTATGTAAAAAATATTTCATATCTTAGGAATATGTAACATTTAGTAAAATATGTAAAAATATGTAATATAAAACTTCACTGTGACATCTCTACTGACGTAATTCGTCAATATATTTTAATTCCACGCTTGTACATATAAAGGAAAAAATATGTAATTACATAGAAATCCGGGCTTTACGTAATAAGCAACTTCATTTATTTCTGATTGTCAAATCGTTTTGTGCCGCTTACGCGGAACCCTTCTTTGCGCTATCGAATACTATGTGGGTTAATGAAGGATGACGCCGACTGTAAATGTCCTTTTGTTTCACTTTCCAATACACACAGCAAATCGAAAGCGAAGA
The DNA here is from genome assembly GCF_977018435.1 of Lepisma saccharinum. Lineage (NCBI taxonomy): Eukaryota > Metazoa > Arthropoda > Insecta > Zygentoma > Lepismatidae > Lepisma > Lepisma saccharinum. Next base: position 20,860,593 of record NC_139253.1, read on the forward strand.
AATGTTTTAGTGCAACTTACTTTTCCTTTATGTTTTCCAGTGGCGTAGCATGGACATTTAGGGTGGGAACGCCAAGTCCGAAGGAAGAGTCGGCCCTTTCTTGCTTAATAATTTACTTATGGTATTAGTCGCCACAGGTATTATTTGCCTGAAGTAAGCTGGGTTTTCAATAAAACATCATCATTGCATGTTTTAGCTAGAAAATTAGATGCCTCACTATGCCACAGATGTTTTGAACTCTGGTGTTCTATACCTTTTTTTATATCTTTCTGCATGACGCAAGTCATTAAAAACCTACCTGAATCACAAGCGCCTCTGCACAACAGTTGACGTCATTGTTGTGGGCGATCCAACTACTGATTGATTTGGTTTATTTTACTTAGCTTTTCTACCACTTTTGGTTAATTTAGAATATGAATATGAGTGATGATATTGATGAAGGGACACTGACAAAGAACACCCGTGCTCACGCCGGGATTCGAACCAGGGATCTCTGTCGTCTTGGCGCACTGTGAAAAGCAGAGTGGATGATCCAAATATCGTACACTCTACTGACGTAACAGTGCCGATTAGTAATTCAGACCACTGTTTATTACATCTTGAGAATGCTGATAAACATTTTAAAATAATTATCTCCAGAGACCATTCGATGTTAAGAGTTTTCAAATGAATGCTAAACATTTCCATTCACACAATATTAAGTAGTTAGATAATAACGAAAAAATACAATAAAAAAATAATAGTTTTGCGGGTTAAGTGGTAGAGCAGCCACAGGCTGAATTTCTATCACGAGGACTTCACCAACTTATTTGACAAAAACTGCGTTGATCTTTTAGTTTCTAATACACATCGCTGTTCGTGCGATAAATTATACAATGCAGTGGCCATTAAGAAGCAGTATATTTGAGATTGGTAAAGTTACGTCAGTCAATATTGCGTATTGTAGCATCACATAGCACGAGTTCCATGAGCGCGAAGAGCGAAGAACCGGGTAGGAATTCTGCCGCTGTCGTCTGCTTCAGAAGGCAGGAAGGGTCACATGAACCAATCACGGTAAACCTCTCGTACGCTGGCGTAAGAGAGCCCATTTACGCGCGTGCTGTAGAAATGGAAGCTTTCCCTCCATAAAGGCAGCAAGGAATATAGGAGTCCTGTACGCCGAACCTGTTCGGCGTCCGGCCGGGAAAGGCATTGAAAAGAGATGCTAGAACGAGTGTTGAGAGTGGAGCGTTGCAAGCGGATCGCGAAAAATAGCCATTATAATGCCATGAAGGTCAAACATATCTGAAATTAGTCACGTTTTACTTTATAATCACAGCATTTAAGCATTTTTGAAATTTTAAATCTGGGAACGCCGGGCGTACTATAACGCTACGCCACTGATGTTTTCCTAAATGTGCTCTGAACTAAAGTATAGTCAGACGACCTCCTGGACTAAAAACTCAGTTTCTACTATTGGATGCGATTTATACAGGGTGTCCAAAAAAAGTTACGCAACCGAAACTTTCAACGTACGTAACTTTTGTACAAAAAGCGATAGACATGAAACTTACACTGAGTATTAACTTTCTATGACAGTCGCGGCTGGAGATGTCTTTATCACACAGGTTGCATGCATGTACCATATCTTTAGTACATTCTCAGGGACTTACACAAGCGGTTGGTGTTACTGATTATCATTTGGAAGTCACGACCAAAAAGCACTAATCCCTCCACTGAAACGTGTTATAAGGTACGTATTTGCTTGTAAGTTGATGTCGCAAAGGCTACAAGCAGACAAGCAACACTATGAAAAAATGACCAAATTTTAATTCAACTTTCTTTTTGTAAAAATACCGGAAATATATATTTGGCTATCTCTAATTCGGGACTTTTCATTAATAATGAGTATGAAAAAGCGCATTATTTATACGAATTTATTAAAATTACTTTACAAGATTTTTCCTATGCTGTCTGCTACTTTGGAATATGGTTCATACAAAAAAGAGCCTCTGGGTACAGTCTGGATAAATCTCTATGCCTCTGATCTGATCTGATTTGAACATCATTTATGAATTATGACTATCACACGCAACTTTTACCATAGGCCCAGTTTGTAGTGTTGTTTATTGTTATACTTGGGTTGTAAATTTAAAAGTGGCAACAGTGGTGAGGTGATAACACCGTGCATGTTCTACCAGGCAGTGAGCATTGTCAGTTGGGGTCCATGTCGATGTGTGGAGTGCCAAAAGTGGTCGGTGCAGCGAGTGCTGTTGTGTGTGTGCGTGGTTGAAGTGAACACCATTTTGTGGACTGCACTAAAGCATGTTTACAAAGGTAGAACAGCGATTGTGGATCCAAATACAGGTTGCCCGTGGCGAAAATGTCATCAAGACTTGCATGAAGCCTGCAGCAACAATACCTAGCCGTATCTGATGGTTGCACAATGGGTAAGTGCATTCCTTGAGGAGGTTGGGATGTGTCGGTAAGAAGATGAGGAAAATTGCATCATGTTGAGTTCCCTATATTGTCACCATTGTCCAACCATCAGATACGGCTAGGTATTGTTGCTGCAGGCTTAATGCAAGTCTTGATGACATTTTCGTGCATTTTTGCCATGGGCCACCTGTATTTGGATCCACAATCGCTGTTCTATCTTTGTAAACATGCTTTAGGGGTTCACTTCAACCACGCACACACACAACAGCACTCGCTGCACCGACCGTGTTGCTACTTTTAAATTTACAACCCATGTAGTTTGGGTCATGGGTGGTAACAATACAACTGCTGATGAGCCTATCAGTGGCGTCTCCAAGGAAGGGGTTGATAAGTGTTATACCAACTCCCCTTAGCTCAGCATCTCCAAAGAAATAACTTTAAATGCATGAAAATGTGACAAACTATTAGACAGACTATTAAAACTAAGACATAACACCCGCCCCTCCTTTCCGAAAATTCTGGAGCGTATCTACTAAAAACAATATATTAGGAACCAGTGGACATGGACATAGTGAAGGATAAGGGAAGAGGTGAACAGGGTTGGTTAAGCCCTTGAAAACTGATGCAGAATAACCCAAGTTGGCTCGAAAAATTCAATGTAAAATGCAGAAACCAGGTCAAAATTTTGTTTTCATATTCCATCACTTAATCCAAAGTGGTGGAATTTCAAAGATTTTCCTTGAACGAGGTGGATAGGCCCTAAATGTTACAACAAACAGAAGAAAATAACATGATTTCTGTGCATTAATGACTTGAAATCTGGAAGGAAAAGAAGAAAATCAGCTATGCCAGATATTAAGTCAGCTGGCGTAGAGAATATAATAAATGATATAATAAAAATCAAGATAATTTTTTGCAGTGGTCGATAGTAATAATAATTTTTACTTATCAATTTTATGTGATTTTGTATTCTTTTAAATAACGTCGCTTTTCTATCACTTTAGGCTAATCTCAACGATGAGTATGAATAATTGATGAAGAGACATTCCCAAAGAAACACCAACGTCAGTGACTATTCAATTTTATATCAATGGCCTGCGATTCACTACAAAAATCCATGCCCATGGCAGAGAAATATTTGAAACTGATATAGTTCATTAAACATTCCTAAACAGAAATGTCAATATACCTAAGGTCCGATTGTAATATAATCGTAACGTATGTGGACTGGAAACAAGTCCATTGGTAATACTTAGAGCTTCGAGTAATTGAAATGGTAGATATGCTAACGACATTGGCAGAACTGTTTACGATTTGCGAATTGGTACTTTGCTCAATATTTCTCTACAAGTCTACGTAGATGAATAAACTTGTATTAGAGTATGCAATGTCTGATTTACCTGTACGTGAGGAGTGCATTTGTCGCAAGAAACAAACATGGTTAGCTGTTTCTGTTTACAAAAGCACAGGGTTCATTTACACTGACTTAATTCTTACCGTAGAACAAATAAATAAGGATTCCATCCCAACAATTACATCAGTAAATTAAAAAAAGAAGTCTGATACACGGATGACCACGTGCCCCTTACTTTTCTTTGCTTAATTACACTTTAATTTCTCTCTTCAAACTTTCTCTGCGTACAGTGGCGAATGCATTCACGCACACCGGATGCCGACAATTACGTAGAAAGTATGGTATATTCACAAGCTGGGCATGATGACATAGTAACTACACAGAATCTTTTCTTCGGTTACAGTCAAGAGAAACGCGATCTCAGCACCAAATATAAAGATTGAGTTGCACAGGAAAGGAGAGAAAAAAGGCCTGGATTTCGTGAAAGTGTTCCTGCTGGGGAAATGGAACCTGCTTAACATGCCAAGCTGCAGATTTTACACCTGTCATCTCTCCTTCCCCCCTCGAGCTTCTCTGTCCAGTCGGGAGTCAATAGCCCTTCTCGATCGATATCTCTGCATTCAGCGATTTCTCATGTGCTTCGTGTTTATCCGCTTCTATGCGGTCCTGAAACCACGTGAGTCTACAAGATTTCCGCAAGATTCTAACGATTACACACACACACACACAGAGGCAAGTTTTCCTCAAAGTTCTGACTAACCTCTTTCTTGTGGATCTAAATATAATTCGCTACAAAAAATATTGTCAAGAAGAAATACGGATCTAAAGAAAAATTATAATCAATATATATATTGAATCAAATTATTTCTTACGTACCAGCCATGTAATGCGAACCTTGCAGCTTTTTTTAAACAGTACAACTGCAAATCTTGGCGTACCTAAGGATTTCTTAGAGGAAACTATGATTTATCTTCGCTCATTCTGAAGCATGGGTGTTCGCTATGAAAAGCTCTTATATTTTCGTTTAAAAAGGAAATGAGTTTTAGCTCATGCTCCCTGTAAAGAAACTGATTTCAATATTCATGACTGGTTCCATGGCGGAGTGGTCAAAGTAAGACACTAGAAACACTATCATCGTGTTTGTCCCAAAATCCATCTTATTCATCCTTATTTTTGAGATTAATCCATGAGGCAGAAACGCGACGTAAAATAAACAAAATACACTGCAACGTTTAAGCTTCAGATCTTCCAAGATTGAAGAACACGTACCATTTAAAAATATGTAAAGGGTATGCTATTTTATGTAAAAAGTTCGTTTGTCATATAATGTATTCAAAACAAAACAAATGCACCTAACTACGTAAACTTTACACAAATTAACAACACACTAACAACAGGTAAGTGAAGTGTAATTGGATTTCCGCGCTGTCAAATCTAAATTGTTTTCAAGCGAATTAGTCGACTACTATTTTCAAACTAAAATAAAAGGAACGTAAAAGTAACTTATATATAGTGTCTCTGTTCGTGTACTAAACTTCTTCCCAGGTATCTGTGCAGCGACGCATAATGGCAGACAAGGGGAGAAAGTTAAGTGAGCGGAGCAAAACAGTGGCCCTGCTGCAAACTGCTGGTAGCTACAGTCGCGTTGTCCCTTCCATGCAATCCTTTTCCCTTTCACGCGTTCATTGGTCGAGCACTCTTGAGTCACAACTTGCGCAAAATACCTTTTTTCTAAATCCGTTTGCTCCACAGGCTCCTGAAACAGAGAATAGGTTCGTTGTTTCGTTCACCTCATATGTTATTCCCGAGATCTGTCTCCTTATGCTCCTACATGCTAAACCCCCGCATTAGCTTTTATCCTAGTCAGAAAAAGAACCGTGGCTTTTAGCTTCCGCCCCCCCCCAAAAAAAGTTCTTAAAACAATTTTATTTCTACAGATCGTTTCCCAGTTTGAAAACTTGGCACAGGTGCCCATATGTAGGCGGCTGTGCGAGTAAACGCACTTTTTAAAAAAGCTTTAGAGTAAAAATGAACCCGGTTTTCTACATTTGTTTATTTTTATCAGTTTCTAGTAAAGCTCGGGTACTCAACCCTGTTTGTTCACTTTTGCACAGAAGTATTCTGCTCAAGGACAGAAAGTCCTCCAAAGAAAGAAATCCGAGAAGAATGAAAGCATTCACTCAATGCTTGACGTGTTATAACAATAAATGCTGATGACAGCTGACTATCTGGCACAATAGAAAAGGTCTAGGGCAGTTGGCACAAGCACACTTGCCAGCTGAAATTTGTGTTGGCGCAACTCAGGAATCAGGATGGTCCCAAATGCCAAATTCCTGATGACGCGCTGCGGTATTCCTCTTTGGTGGCGCGTGTCTACTGGCAAGGAACGGATCTGCTGCACGTTGGCTCATGGTTGCGTTTCCGGGAAAGCCATTTCTCTTTTGGTTCACCTCGGCAAGCTACTTAACTAAGACCGGTTCCTTATGTTAATTGCTGCTCTACTTCCGGTCATTAGGGCACCTGAAGTTTGCCGCAAGTTTCAGTGTGGTAGCAATATTCGCCTAAAAGTTTTAGCACACCGCAGTCTCGCCTCATACTCCCAGGCATGACGTATGCAAATTTAGAACAAAAAAGCTTTGAAACAACCCTTCCATCTAAGAAACTTTTGACACAAGCATCAGTTTTTTTTAAAAAAAAGAATAAAGTTTACAATTGAAATAACCACATTTTCCCTTTGCTAATATACAACTGTACTTTGTACAGCAAGCAGTTGCATACAAAAAGAATCACGAATAGCAATTAGCCATATAGGGAATACAATACCGTTTTAAAATTTATATGCATATTATGCTCTGGAATTCAATCAATGTGGCATTCATGTTACACATATTTACATTTTCTCATCTTTGTTTATTAATTCCACCATTCACTTGCACTGCAAAAATCAACTATCAGAAATTCACAAATTGAATATTACAAATCCATTAATAATTTCTGGCGCCAGAAGAAAATATGTCATTACTGTGCATCACATAGGGGATATGTGGGTTGCATATCATTACGGCGACAATGCTACGTCCTATTTATTTTTCTAATTTCCAAATATAATACGCACATTGGCAGTTTGACCGTCGTCATATTCATTCACAATTATCTACGTAATGAGAAGTTCCATAATTGAAAGAAAAGGGTCAAACAAGTCGTTAATAACATCCTCATCAGCATGAATGCAAATTTTATGTAATCTCACAACCTGTGGTGATGGGTTAATCAGTGCTCGAAGTGGAAATTCCTAGCTGGGCAGATGGCTGGTTGAGTTTGGGAATATGAGGGGGATACTTGTATGAATCAATATGGAGACACTGCACTGTAAATTATCCTAACTGGGGATGTTTTATAATATTTTTCTTAACTGGGGGATAGAATCACCCAACCCTCAATTCGAGCACTGCAGGTTAAAAATAAAATTAAAGCACAGGTTTACGATCAATTTTGGAGTTTTCACAGATTACATATAAAGACGCAGGTTGAAAACCAAGTATTCAGAAGTAATTGACTGATTGATTTGGTTTATTTTACTTCGCTTTTCTGCCTCTTTTGGCTAATCGCGAATATAAGAATGAGTGTGATGAATTTGATGAAGGGACACTAGAACACCCACACAAGAGCCGGAATTCGAACCCGGGACCCCTGGCGATGTAGTTCTAACCATTCCGCCACGGAGGTCGGCAAATAATCAGAAGTAATTAAGTTCATAGGAAACGTGAACCGGAACTATAGGGTTACTAGTGTCCAAAATGAAAGCAACAAACAGAAATCCTTTCCTCGTGTGATTTTTTTGTTGATAAATCCTGGCACATTAAGGTTAGTTCATTTTCTATCTAAAACCAGTTGTCTCTGAGATCATAAATATTATTATCACCTGATCGTATTATGTGGTCAAATGGACACAAGGGAAAGAATTTCAGTTTGTTGCTTTAATTTTGGACATTAGTGTAGTTGCATGTAGAACGGAAGTAACTTTCAATTCTTTTTATCTTTAGAAATCCTTCCAAGTCTGAAAACTATCGTTCCTTTTTGAAAACAATCGATCAGAATAGAACAATTCTGCAAAAACTATACCGGAATTGATGATCGAATAGGTTTACTTATGATTTAGTTGCAGTCTTCATCGGCCAATCTTGGTTTAATGCTAACAAGTAAATAGGCAAGATATGCTTGTCAGTGGGTGAAATGAGGTCGCACTCGCGTAACAATGTACCATGCGCAAAACTTAAACTTTTTCATGTTTTTTGTCCAGTGCAACAAAAATGCATTTTGTTCCAAATGTTTAAAAAGTTGCCTTCTTGTCTCACACGCAAAATCCGACGCCTTCATTTGATCTGGCTCCTTTACATGACATTTATCGATTTTACATACTGTCCAAGCTTCCTCGAAAAGCTCCATCATCCTGTGAGTGGGCAATCCCTATGTAAATGTCAGGCTTCCATAGACAAGGACATGGTTTCGTTTGCTTTCGTCTCCAGAGAAACTTTTACTTCAAGGCTAGTTGCTCAATAACAAACACACACAATGCTTGAAGTACAGAATATTATATAACTAGTCTTCCGGGGAAGCTGAAACAATTACTCGGGTTGGATTTTAAAGTTTCAAGGAAAGAATATTGATGGTCGCCACCGTTAGCTGAGTGGTCGCACAAAATCAGTACCATGACAGAACTACATAAAATATTTTAAGGTTTCAAAACAATTAAATGTTTTTTTTATGCAAGTCAAGTGGCAAACACCTAAACATTCATAACATGTTCCAAACAAAAAAAATTGCAAAAGCACAAAGAAATCAAATGGGTGTAGTAACAACAATTATTTTAATTTTCTTGTAGAAGAAACAAAAGTAAACTCTTATACTGCAATTGAAATTTAACACCTGCAATTAAATGGTTCACACGGTAACAAAAAGCTAAGATTATTTAAGGTGAAGTGCCAAATTTGGGTGGTCCACACGTTAACTGACAACTTTTCCCTTACAAAAAACGCCTATGTATTGCTCGTTACTGGACATATAGTTGTCCGGGAAAGAACCAGTGAAAAACAAAGCAACATACTTCTGAAAGTACTACATTTATTGCCATGAAGTTCACACAATCAAAGAAAGAAACTCTAAAAAAAAGTTATTTTGCATACACTGGAAACGAACCTGAAATATTCGCGTGGCAAGGTAAAGAGCAGAAAATATGAATACGGGTGCTTCACATACCGAATCCCAATGCGAGAGGGGGATGGCCCCCACAAGAGGAGGTATAGTACGTTTTGTGACTGCCTGAAATGAAGTCAGTCAAGTAACTGTAATGTTTTCAGAAGGAACGAGGAAGAACTCCTCCTCACTCCCAACAGCCTCCGGCATTGGGGAAATTTCATCATGCTGCAATTTCGGGAGACAGACTGTTGGGCGAATGTTTGTCCACTTTATGCTCAGATAGACAAATCGGGACTGAATCTACAGTTTCACGGGGGATCTGAACCACTGTGCAATGTGCCACCACCAGGGATCGAAACCGGGACCGCGAAACCGGCAGTGTTGAATCACAAAGAGGAAAAGCAACGGCAAAAACAACAACAAAAAATAAACACGACTTTCCCAGGACGGTACCGATTACGTGCAGCATTCTTTTACATGAACTGGTAATAAAACCTTTTTGTTTCCGATTATGTAATCTTCGAGGCAATAATTGTAGTCATTTCAGATATAGGTATGTTTTCTTTTTCACTGGTTACTTCCCGAAACACCATGAATACAGAACAAGAGAAACAATGACGAAACGTACACTTCTCGTAACTAACTTCCAGCATACATCTGCAATGCAATCCAACCAACATTGCCTGAAAGCTTCTTCTCTGCTGGTTATATGGCGTGGTAAATCGGTTCCAGACTCGCAGTTACACGATCAGACACCAGGCTTTTTTTTCTCAAGTTTTCCCGAATGGCATGCTCTCCATGCTGCAATATCCATTACACCACTGCACACAGGAATCTCCCAGTTGCAGCACAGAAAGGCGAAATTGGGGAACTGGATATAAACCAAGTTGAGAAGTTTCTCTTTCTACGCCTATGAAAGCCATGTTTTCCCCCTTTACTACCCTAAGAAAGTTCGAACGTTAAAATTTTCATTCAATGTGAACATGCAAAGCATTAAACTTCATATCTGTGATCTGGAAGCCATTAGCCATTTTAGGTTATATAAAGTTTCCTTTTTACGCAGAAGGCCTTAAAAAGTTGTGACAAATACGATTCTTGGGTTAACAGAGTACATATTTAATAAAATATAGCACCGAAGTACTTTGTCCGTGTATCCGATAAAAAATACTTGCCACTATAACAGCCTATACTGACAGTACGACAAGTCACTGTGTCAGTTTTTACCGGGGCGAATGACAAGGAAGTCAACGGAGTACTGCCAAATCAGATAGCGGCTTAACAACTAAACCTTGCGTAGGCCGAACGAATCTAAACCAAGCGTGGTTACTGGTAATGAAATTCGTAGATATCCCCTTTAATACCTCTAAAAACATTCCTGCAAGTTTGTTCTTCTCCTTAAGCTGTGCCGATTAATGAGTAGTCAGCACATGCTGCACAATTACATTGCAGAAGTACCCCCCCCCCCCGCCTCACCAACCTTTATACAAGGGAACTGCTTTGCAAAACAAGAATGTCAATTATTCATAAAGTATATTTGATCTTCGAGGCAGAAAAGCTAGACAATAACCAAAACAGAATGGTGACTACTTACATGTTCTACCCCTACAGCGGAATTTTGTGGGACCTTATATTTCCTTGTATTTTTTTTTCTTTTAGGAGGGAGGTCTCGTTCCGCCTATGCGGCAAATATTTACATATCTTTACTACCATGCACGCATAGGTTTTAGTTTTGCATTCAAGATACAAATAACAATCGAAGTTACAAGTATACATTAAGAATAAATCATCTTGTTGGTACCCTCCTGGATCTTTTCTTTGGCGTAGGTGGCAAGTCAGCAATTGGTCAACAATTTAAATTACGCTTTCGAACTTGCAACGTCGCACAACGTTCAGGACCCAGTTGACACACATCGCCTTCACGTTCCATATGCACCTTCTTCCCTGATAACGAAAAGCCTTACTACGGGGGGCGATTTGTCTTTCACCGAAGACACTACTTGGTCATGAAACATGAGGGACGTGCCGAGATTCTGACTCCGTATCGAGAGCTGCACCTGCTCTCTGGCTGCACTGAATAAGCGTAACAATGTTTATGGCATTTTGAAAATGATAGTAGTAGCTAGTAGTATTATATAATTTCTTTCAAAATAGTGTTCCGGAGCATCGGAAATATCTTCAATTTCCTGTCCAAAAATCATTCTCTTGAAGAGTTAGGAAGTAACGTAACTCGAGTAACGCGTTGTCGAAATTACACGAGTAACTGTAAAGTACTCTGTTACTTTGGTTGTTTTACTTGCTTTCAGTGGCGGCGATTGGGTTCCAAAACCGGGGGGGGGGGGGGGCAAAGACAGTATATTTCCCTTTTTAGATAAGGTTTAGCATAGTGCGGGGGCAAAAGTGGCGACAAGCGGGGGAGCAATTGACCCCCTCGCCCCCCCCCCTAATCGCCGCCACTGCTTACTTTACATTGTTAAGTTCAGAACTGGAGGATTTATTTGCCTGAACATGCTCTGTTCTGATGTTTCGAACTTGTGCGTGCAGAACAGATATGTGACACTTGTGTAAGCAGTTAAATGTCCTTACTGCACAAGGTAACGATATCGTGTTACTTCTGGAGGCAGAGTACCTGTAACGTATTACGTTTTTGACTAAGGTACCCAACTCTGATCTTGCATGAATACCAATAACAAATGCACCATTTATTATCTTGTAAAGAATTATGGTATAACATCGTCTTATGCTGCACAACATAAAACTTCACAGCCGTTGTTCAATTTGTTGTGTTTCAAGGTTTCTGAATATAATGATACTTATTTTGTTGCGTGTATCCGTTTGTCGCAACCTGCGTATGAAAAATCACGAACTTCAGTGGCTACAGAAAGGAAACTTTGTGGTCATCACGGGCGTCGGAAGCGGGAGAAGAAGGTGGATTATCGGGGAAAAAATGTATTATGTCGATGAATGATATTTATACGCGATAATTAAAGGGTAACAACGTGTACGGTGACCAAAGATTTTCTCATCATGTTACTGGTGTTGCATAATGTACTTTCTCTTTTATCGCAGCTTTTGACTAATGGCGACGACGAGGAAGAATGCTGATTAGAGGATTTTGATGAAGATGCACTCAAAAGCAACACCTAGCCAGGGCTCGGCTCGTAAACTTCAGGGACCAGAAGTAACCGTTAAGAGGAGTGTTCCTAAGGAATTATCATATATACCGTAAATAGTCATTATACGCCTTGATTTTGGATATATCTTTTCTTATGAAAATCTTGAGTACGCTAACAAGTAAATCAATTCGCTCTCTCTGTCAGTAGAAACTGTAATAAGCACCAAGGATTTATCTCTCCGAGAATAATATGAGGCCACACCAATCCGTTCACCTGTCCATCCTTACTGCCTTCAAAATTCTTGAACCACCCAAGCAAAGGCAGAAGTGTGACTATGTGTTGATGAATTAGAGAACAGGCAACATACGCAGGAGCGTAGAATATGTTTACATCTACGTAATATAAATGATTAACAACTACCGACACGAATCGCAGTAAGAAAAATGAGAATAAAAGAAAAATCAATGCATTGTAAAGTGTTGCACCTAAAGGAATATCTGTTAAAATTTTATGACAACATGAACTTCTCTGGAAACTGAAAAATTCATGAACATGCAAAGGCGAGAAAGACTGTGGACAAGCAACACAACACGTTGAACGATTAACATGGATTACTTTCACTCTCTCAAGTCGCGCAGGCGTGTCTAAAAATATTCCTCCCAACAGAGCGCATGCGATCGATAGGGAGAGAAATACTCCGCGGATAGAGGGTTAAAGGTACCGCTGGCATGTTGTGATATCATAGCGTTTCTCCCCGTTCCAGAACACAAGAACAGTCAGTCTTTTCCCTCATATCTGAAGTTACAGATTACAGAACTTTCAACTCCGGCACACGTTTTTCACTTTTCACCTTGAACCTTCACTCTACTCACAGTTCAAGGAGATTTACCACGTGCAAGGATTCTTGTTTCTCTTTCCTTCTTTACACGCAAACAAAAAAAAAACTAGTACGATGTTTCCACTCCAAGGAAAGAATCAGACGCTATCCTCTAGAATAGTGGATCTCAATCTTCGTGAGCCTGTAAATACGCCTTTTAAAAGTCGATGCCCCGATCCCAACAGTTTTACTCGTAAATAGTTTTCTAATTTTTTTAACTTTATACGATAACTAACATGCATCCTTAAAAGTTATAATGAATAAGTGATGGCATAATCATAGAGAGTATTAGTTCAATTTTTGATTGATTGATTCATTGATTTGGTCTTAAATCCACTTCATGCACAGTAAAGCTAATCGGGACTGAACCTACAGTTTAAAATGGGATACGAACAACTATGTGCCTCCACCAGGTATCGAACCCAGGACCCCCCTTGATTACAAGGCAACGACGCTACCACTGCGCCATAGGGGAGGCCCTATTAGTTCAATTATGTATAGGCTTGTTCATAAATATAAAATGTCATTTAAATTTGTTGACGATTGGATCTAATGGAATCTTTTAGTTTCCTTATCATTAATTTAATTTGGGAAGTGCCGATTTTCATTGATTTCATGTTTGATTTCGAGCACGGAAAAATTCAAATTAATCAGACTATTTCCACTTAAATATATCTGTTAATGAAAACTGCTGGGCAAACTAAATTGACCGTGGTACCTGTCATTCTATGCCCCCCTGTTGAGCAGTTTGTCCATCACCACCATTACCACGAAAAAAGTTTCTGTTATCGCAGTCGCACTATAAATCCGAACGAAATGCCATTTTTCCAGGTTGTAGCCAGCTCCGGCTGAAGTCACAAACTTCACGGGAACCTCTCGCGGCTCGGCGATTAGGAAACACTGCTAACATATATAGAATATATATATGAGGCGTTGCGGATATTAAGAGCGAACTCGACAAAGGTGGATTTTTTTTATTATTGTTGTAAACATTGAAGGCGATAGGAAGTCAAGCAACATCTGACAGGAGTCGGCCTCGCTCGGCTCGAATACTCTGAAATTTGCTTTAGAATAGGACACACGTTTGGAAAACTGCCGATTCCCGCAGCCTGTATTTTGCGAGTTTGCTCCTTATTCGCATGTATCTGCTAGACTACAACGACAGCCGAAACACACACACACACGCGCGCGACAATACCACACCTTCGATAATGAGCATCAGGCTGTTGATATAAAACAATAGCAAAAAGGTAAAACTTATTTTATTGCCAATATATTCTTATTGTGACATTCTGGGTCGATATTTATTCAAATAACATTGTAAACACATTTTTAAGAAACCACGACATAAAAAACAGGCAATGATAACAATCACACAAACGAAACAGGATTTAGAACTGAGAAAGTCAGGTTACAAACAAACAAAAAAGAAGTTTCCGAGAACAGCTGAATAATTAAGATAAATTATCATTCATGTTTAGCCCTGAATTTTTTCATATGTAATGTATACATCCCAGAAAAACTTAACTGCAAAAAAAATAAAAAAAAAAAAAAATACTAAATGCATTTTACTTTAATGTAAAGTGACTTTTTCCAATTTACGTGAGACTACTCAGTGGACAGTAGACATAATATAGTATCGGTCTCGTCTTAATTTCACGTGGAGACTGAGAAAGAGCTCAACGACAACTGCGTTGGGGTGTAACTTTGGTAGGGAGTGCAGAACGGTAACGTCCCTAGGAGGTTAACAAAATACCCTTAACTTACAATTTTTAATAAACCTGCAACTTTTTTGGAGGGAGGGGAAGGGTCGAAAGTTACGAAGGCGTAAGTGAAATATAAGAAGTAATATTTCGGTTCCCTACCACACGGTGGAGGCACATGGTGATTCGGAGGACCCCACATTATACTATAGGCCTAGTCCCGATTTGCCTATCTGTACATAAAGTGGACTTCAAACTCCATTCTCTCCTCTGTACATATCTACTCTTTTCCTGGCGAACTCAATTTTTCCTCTTCTTTCCAGAGACAAGTCCAATACTTACCGTTCGAAGTGAAGAATGTAACTTATGGCCTTGCACGGAATGATCCAATTAACTTTTACACGGTTTAGTTTTCCAAAGCCATCTGTCAGGTTGAGTATTTAATTCAAATTCCAAGTACAAATGTCTACGCTATTTTGGTCTAACACACTGTACAAATACGTGTAAGTGTGGATACTGAAACCGAGAATTCATAAAATGATAAAGACTTCGCATATTTTCCACTTTTGTGATGGTGCATTAATCATCCTATTTTTTTCAACGCGATTGTTTGACTTTAGTGGAGGTGAAATGCAAATGCCTACCCCCAAATCGATATTTATGCTTGCTACTTGCCCATAAAAACACGCTCCACTGCTCGCTCTTTATTGTCTTCCAAATGAGCAGTGGGTATTTCGTCAGTAACCTCCTTTCCCCCTAGCACACAATCACTTTTTCCCATTTGCTCAAAAAGGATAATCTACACAACAGGTACCAACATTGTCTTCTTTGTATGTGAGTATACCAATAACTTTCTGTCCTTGTCGGCTATTTTACTTCGTATTTCTACCTCTTGGATTAGAGGATGAATGATGAGCCGATGAAATGAATGATGGAACAAACACAATGATACATCCATGTCTTGACCAGGGTTTCACCTTGGAATCTCTTGCTTTGCGGCGCGTTTATGCGGACCACTCCTCCACATTGATCGGTCAATACATACATACACGTGTGACGCGAATAAAGACTGCAACACACACCCTCTGAAGGGAGATAAAATACGCACTGTAATTTTATGAGCATGCGTGACCTAATTTCACACTACTCTAAAGTGACCAAAGTAAACACGGAAATTCAACATAACCACGTTCCTGTCTCGAA
Organism: Lepisma saccharinum; assembly: GCF_977018435.1. Taxonomy (NCBI): domain Eukaryota; kingdom Metazoa; phylum Arthropoda; class Insecta; order Zygentoma; family Lepismatidae; genus Lepisma; species Lepisma saccharinum. Next base: position 20,876,457 of record NC_139253.1, read on the forward strand.
ATGCTTTGCTCTCGCGCTCGTTTCGTGCTAAATGTGATGCTGATGGCGAGCAGCAATGTTGAAGTAAGCAAATTGCCTGTGAAAGAGTGTGAAGTAACCGCTTCAACGAAAGTGGAAGGTCCTAGGCAGGGTGCGAAATCACTACAGATTGGTGGGGGAAGGAGCAGACACACAGATACACACACAGTAGATATATAATGACATTAAATATATGTCAATTATCAAATAATTACATTATATTATAAAATATCGATTGTCCTTCATTCAAAATTTGATTGCAATTAAAGATTTTTACTACACTGCTAATGCTATGAACAATTATCTACGTGAATAGGGGGAGTGACCAAAATGAAGAGACATTAAGAAGATAATAGTTACCAACATAAAAATCACATCTAAAAGCTAATAAGTTTTTTTATTTATATATTTTGCGGTAGCTGACGAAAGGCCATGAGAAAGGAGAAGAAATAACAAATCGGATTAATTGCTGTGTTCTGGGGAATGCTGGGTTGAGTGTCCTTAGAGACGAGGCTCTGTTGTTTGTTTTTTGTGTGTGTTTTCGATATTATTCCCGTGAAGTATATTCGACTTCAAAAATAATTGTTTCACTTTTGTTGTTAGAACAAAAACTGTCCCCCCTGGAAAGTTTGGTGGAGGGAAATTTTAGGACAAGATCTTTGGTGGGGGGAATCCCACCCGGGATTTCGCACCCTGGTCCTAGGTTTGCATTCCAGGACACAACAGCCTATTTCCAAATTATCAGTTTAAAACACAACTAAAAATCACAGCAGAGCAACAGGGGAGTGATAGTAACATCATTACGGAGAATCTTCATGTCCATGATTGTATCTAACATCATGTTTTGTATTTGTATTGACCTTATTTTACGTCACTTTTCTGCCTCCAGACACACCTTTTATGCCGGCGCTTTCTGCGGTCGACGACAAAAGTGGTCGCGTTTTGCAGGTTAATTTTATGCAAAGAGCATTGCTGTTCGTAAGAAAACAGTAGTAGAGGGGGTAAATCACTGGTAATAGCGCTGTCATCCCATCTCTTTTCATAGAGTGGAAGATGGATCCATGCGTGATGTATTTTATGTACTGGCAAGTTACAGAGCAGACAGAAAATAAGATGGGTTGTTCAACAACTCTTCTAGATTTGTAGATGGAGCATTTTGTAACCTTTCAAGAGAGTTAGAGAAACTAAAAATGGTAATCGGGGAGTCATTTAAAGGTCGGCTTTGCATTTACCACTTTCGTTTTTCCACGAGTCCTTTACTGCTTTCATTTGAAGATTTTAATATTCTCAAACATTCGGGGCAAGGGGGGGGGGGGAAGCTGTAGCACATCAGCCCCTGTCCCCTGTGTATACGTCAGTGACTGGTGACTGTACATACTTACATACTGAAAACTCAAAATCTTCAAATGTCAGAATCAGTCGACAGCAGAAATCGCAGCGTTTATATAAACAGACCCATTTGCCGCTATGTACTTAGAAAATGTTTTGAGACTTTTGCCGTCTGCGTTGTCTAGGGCACGACTGCATTTTTTAAAAATGTTTGAGAAACGCGCTGCAGTTTATACTAATATAACCCATTCGTCTTTTTTTCTTCAAAAGGCAACCACTTTTGCCGTCGACCGCAGGAAACGCCTGCATCAAAGGGGTCTTTAACCGATGAGAATGAATGGTGATTAGATGAGACTGATGAAGGGACCCAAATCAAGGGCCGGGGCTCGAACCAGTACCTCTCAAAGCAATACCTTTTGATGTTACACAATGCAGGTTTCATAGAACTATGATTACTGTTTTGACTAATGTTAATTTCTATCACCCAACTACTACAAGCCTCTTAAAATATATCACAAGTTATGTTAATCAGACCTAACCGCGGACTATCTGAAGAATATATCGATACATATTTGATCCATATATCAATGCAACATGTATCGTATCACCACCGTGGAACATGCAAAACACTTCTTACGAGAACCGGATTTTTCGTCCTGGATATGACAATATTAAATTCTAAGAGTGCTCTTGGAAAGCTAATATTAGTTAAGAGATACAGCCTTGCCATCTTCTGTTGGTAGACGGTTATACAACCATACGCACTTCGTATCGTCAAACCTCCACTCGTAAATAGACACACAGTTGCATCACAGATAAATGGGAAAGCTGCCTAAATATCTTCTTTAAATAAAAATAAATCAAGCTCTTGGCCTTCGAGTAATCACACACACACTTCAATTTAGATCCTTCAGCCCGAGCCTCTCCAAACCGTCAAAATTGGCATCCCTCTGGCTGGCTTTCACTGGCAAGTACTCCAGCTGTGTGATCTCGGTGAAGTGCCAATCCAATATAATAAAGCCAGGAAGAGTACTTAGCATGCTCAAATATTGTAACTGCTGTGGTAACAAAAAATCAAATTAACTCTTCTACATTTCAACGCTTCACGTGTTATCTTCCTTAAGTTGAATGTATTTAATGAAACGTATGATAGTACTACCTGCAGTATTAAATTAATTACATTAATATATTTGTTGTGCTTTAAAATAAGATTAGGTTCAGCCATTGTCTTTTCTGAAGAAAAATAACACAATAGATTTTTTTTAGATATTTGAAAAATAAAAAGATACCAAGCACGCCAATCCATCCCACACTCGAAAAACTTACAGGTATATGTAAATTATGATCTCGATTCACAAAATTATAAGTAAACTCAATCCAGTTAGTAACTATGTACTCGTATAATTCAATATCAATTGGCCAGAAACGAGGACCTATACTAGAAACTGAAACAGGATGGTTTTATGTAACGAAACCTTTAACAAACTTTGTCTCCAATATGGAAAATAAGTAAAGCTCTCCCCTGTGCATTGCCCGCGCTATGAAGGCAGTTAGGTGGGTCAAGGTTTCAAGCATTGTCAGTCACGGTCATAGGGGAAGTGATGTGATCCTGATCAGCAACATATACTCTGTCGTTTATATCCCCTTGCGGTACGGATTAGAGGCTGTGTGAGACCCACAGCACAGTCGATTACACAGTGACTTTAACGGAAATATTCCCACCTGGTATCACGCATCCCAGATATCCAACATGGCGGCCAGCCGCCCTATCGACTGGACCATAGTAGTTCGATTTGTTCGTACAACAAATATATTTTGTAGCATAGCATAACGATATACGTCTGGGGTCACTTAAGTAAACGTTAGGCACATTGTCCAATAGTCGCACAACGAAGACGCGAGTGTCACAGCTAGATGAAATACAGAAATTACAATAAGCTAACAGTAGTTATTAAAAGTACAATCACAACAGTTATCTAGTAAATTTTGATTCTAGAAAACAGAAAAACACTGGTTTCACTTCCCCCTATCACAATTGGCCTGTTTGAAATCGTGCCCACTTGAAGTGATGCCAAAAGAAGGAAAAGGGTGATTTATGCTAATTCAAGCAGAATAGCGTTCCGAATTGGGTTAGGCGCTAAGAAAGCGCATCGGGTTAAGTGGCCACCTTGTCTCCGTCGAACTAAATTAACACTGGTCACGAGATGATACGAATAAATAAAAAAAATATTACCGGGTATTTGTTCCATTCAAGTATGGTTACGCAAAAACACTCCGGTAAGTAACGTCAAAACTCATCATTTCGAAAAATAAGATTTGGCTTCAGCGGATTTGTTTATCTCGAAAGATGTAACACTTTCTGCTCAGCAAATATTGACTTTCTTTTTTCTGTTTGGGTATGATATAAGGCAGAGATTTCATGAATCAATACAACCCTTTGAAATGTTAGTCAACATTTACTCGAACCTTACAGCATGTCTGGAACTGTTGACACATGCTGCGAGTTTAAATGTGATCTCCTGTGTGTTTGTACAATCCTTCTCTGTAGAATGGGTGTGAGCCACATTCAAGATTTCCAAACTATGGAGTCATCTTTCTCCTAACGACACATTGCATCACACAATATATAGTAGGATCTGTATCTAAACAACTTCCTTCCAAACTTGCTTTCAGACTGAAGCGACAAGCCTCTTTGAAACCCACTTTCAGAAATAAACGAAACATTTCGAACTTAAGCGATACGACAAGTCGCGCGTGTCGCAAGGATCGTGTCGCCATGGCATGTTTGCGCATGGAGAAAATGGTTTGATTTAGACTGAAGGGGCTCGTGTCGTTTGTCGCCTTCCGCTCCGGTGCGAAAGCTCCCAAACACTTCTTTCAGTTATGAAAAGGTGGACGAGCAAATTGAATTACCTGCCAAATACTTAATAATTACTAGATAAATGTGATTCACCATAGGTAGCTGAAACCAGATGGCCCACGCTCTAGTCGACGCCTATACCCGTCCATAGAGATGAATGTGGCCACAAAAATATAAAAAGGGGAGGAACCCCCAAAATATGCCCTCCTCCACCCGCATGCTTTCGTAGGTATGCGCTTATATCCTGGTACCTGAAAATTAACCCAGGGGGTCAGTTCCGCGATTTTTTTTTTTTTTTTTTTTGGATTCCCCGCTTTTCTTTGATTTATCTTTTTTCTGTTTACAGTAATTCAGTGTCATTGACATGAATACCCCAGTGTGAAGAACAAAATTTGTTCGGTTTTCCTGAATATGTCCATATCGGCCTCATCTATTTGCATTATACAAACATTACTCCAAGCTGCTTCTAAGTAAAATTATTACTAGACTATCTTTCTTGTCGGCCTCGTGATGGGAGTCATCAGCAAAAGCTCCAGAATCGAACCTTATGTAAGGCATGGACGTTTGGTTTGTGTTTTCTCCAACTTCCATTTCATCAGTTCATTCATAAATAGAAAGAACTATTTGTTTGGTACTTCATCAAAACTAAAACATGAAAACTGCGCCACTGAGGTTTACTATAAGGTGGCGGGCAAGATATTTGATGCCAGTGCCACAAGTTCATCCATCCATACCCTGACAGCTGCCTGAGAAGAAAGTTTCTCATAGCAAAGGAATAAATGGCAACCATTCAACCAACACTAAAAACATAAGGGAATGCTTTTTCGAATTCCCAATCTCACGCTTCATAGAAAATAACGACTAAAACAGCACGTTCTACCCTAAGAACGACAGTAAAGGAGAAACAGGCGCACTATTTTTAACAAATAATCACTTCCGTTCCTCAAAGTCACCTCTGTCTTCTGCTAGAAATAGAAACGGAAGGAATGTGGGATGGCGAGCGACACCTCGGCTCAACTGAAATATGTGGTATTCTGGGTGTCGATTTTTTCATGTAGATATGCCTAGAAGTTCATTTGGAGGATGCAGGAAGGGAAGATTCAGGGAGCTAAAACTGAGATAAAAAGCCTTGCTTAAATAAACAAGTCTCAACAAAACATTCTTGAGACAGTACAAGGGATCGTGCTGCCATCTTACGTGAGGAAAGAGAGGGCGAGTTCCAATCACGAGGGTTATTTTTTAAGTAAGGTCCGTTTTGCAATAAAAACGAAGTAAGTAAATGTTTTTGAAAAAAACATTTATTCTCTGAATTTACATACACTTCTCTATTTTTCTACATAATTTCCTTGCCGGTTTAAACATTTATCGTAACGAACTACGAGATTTTGAATACCCTCCTCATAGAATTCTGCCGCCTGTGATGATAGCCAGTTACTCACGGTCGTTTTCACTTCTTCATCAGTGTCTAAACGCTTGCGCCCTCTACAACGAGGAAGGCGATTTGTAGAGCCCGGATATTCAGGCACTGAAAAGTATTAAAAATGGCAGGCAAAAAGGCAACGAAAAATTGAAAAAAAAGCAGTGTATGTCGAAAAAAAGGCAGTGAAAATTGAAGAAGAGGCATTAAAAATTGAAGAGAAGGACTTATATTCTTCTTAAATCTTTAAAAATGTATGTACAAATAATAATTTGAATAACAAGGGTTATTGAAAAACGAAATGAAATAAAAGAGAAATATAATTTTAAAAAATGCCTTGTCGGAATGACAAAAGAGGCAAAAAAGGCAGCGTAAGGTGAAATAGGCAAAAAAGGCAAAAATGTTTGAAAAAGGCAGCGTAAGGTGAAATAGGCCAAAAAAAGGCAACATAAAGTATTCTTCAGAATGTTAAGAACCTTCGGATCGGTGTACTTTTGTGTTCAATTTTTGTCTACCAGCGTCGGAAACGAATAGGCATTTTGCCTAAAATCCGGGCTCCAGTTATGAGTTTTTGTGTCATATCGTCACAGGAGATGAGACATGGGTGTCCCACGTGGCTCCTGAGTCAAAACTACAATCGATGGAGTGGCGAGACACATCATCACCGGTCAAAGTGAAAGCGAAACAGACACTTTGAAAGCTCAAGATCATGGCAACTGTGTTTTGGGACAGGCAGGGTGTTTTGGTAGTGGACCTTTTGCTGCAAGGAACAATTAACTCAGCTTTCTACTGCGAGACCCTAAGGAAACTTCGTCGAGCAATCCAGAACGAACGGCGTGGAATGCTGTCAGCCGGTGTCGTACTGATTCATGATAATGCAAGGCCACATGCTGCGGCTCAAAATCAAGATCTGATCGAATCTTTTGGCTGGGAGGTATTCGATCATCTGCCATATAGTCCAGAACTTGCGCTTAGCGACTATTACCTCTTCCGCCACCTGAAGACCTTCCTGGGCGGCAAGCGTTTAGACACTGATGAAGAAGTGAAAACGAACGTGTAACTGACTATCATCATTCATCACAGCGGCAGAGTTCTATGAGGAGGGTATCCAAAAACTCGCAGTTCGTTACGATAAACGTTTAAACCGACAAGGAAATTATGTAGAAATATAGAGAAGTGTTTGCAAATTCAGAAAATAAATGGTTTTTGAAAAACATTTACTTACTTCGTTTTTATTGCAAAACGGACCTTGCTTAAAAAAATAACCCTCTTATGTTATTTTTCGTAATTCTGGAAACAAGTTTTAAAAACCCCTGTGTACAGTCATGGACGCAGGTTGTAATGATTTCATTGAAAATCAAAGTATTCATAACAATCCAGAAATGTACGTGGCTGTACGTGCGCATTGGCACCAACTTATTTCTAATTTTACGCTGCATCTTAGCAAATCGCGAAGATGACATGAAACGGTGATTACATGAAGGGGCGGTAACAAGCAACACACATTTTCAGGCCAGGACACGAACCCGGATATCGTGAATCGGCCGCTCAGCGTGATGGGCACAGGCAGACTTTCGCTTAAAAATCTTTCCAGCTGTGCCTTTGTCTAGAATCTAGGCAATCCGAAGCAGAATACTGCAACTACTTCAATTGATAACTCTATTCAGTGTGCGAATTAACGGGAGGGATGCCGGGGATCCCCCCCACAAGAAAATTGTATTTATCCCTGGCAGGGATATTTTATCCCCCTCAAATAGAATCGGAAACATATAGTACACTATTTCTATTTCTTAACTACGTAAGAAACAGTATTGAAAAACTATTAATGGTAGAGTCATCAAAGATTTCCCTGCCGAAAAGTATGGAGCCTTGTGGATTAAAGGAGGACATCATTCTGAAACTGATCAACCTCACCGAGCAGAGACAACAACAGGTTGTTTTCCACTTAAATTTTCATGGTATAGTGCTGATATTTTACATATACGAGGGTCGTTCAAGGAAAAAGTTTCCTTTTTTTTTAGAAAGTATGAGCCCGATACATGAAATGAAACTAGCAATGTGTTCTTTCGTCTTTCCTCTACATTTACACACAATGCAATGTTAGTGCGAGCTACCGCGCATGTGCGGCACGTGATTAGCGTGAGTCATGCAGTGAGAAACGTGCCCTGGCCATAAGGAGTAACGAGTCATGGCGGAAAAACGTGTTTTGGCAGTGTGGAGTAAAGAAGAGATTCGTTCTGTGATCCGGTATGAGTGGGCAAATGGTCTTGCTCCTATCGACATCCACAGGAAGCTGGTTGTTGTTTTTGGAGACTCTGTAATGCCAGTGTCAGTCAGGTTTCATCGCGTTGGGTCCCACGACAACTCACTGCAGAACATCTCACGATGCGTATGACATGTTGCCTGGATTATCTGACCGGGGAATCACAATGAAGGGAACAACTTTCTCTGCCGTATTGTGACTCGGGACGAGAGCTTAGTTCATCACTACACTCCAGAATTCAAACGGACGTCCATGGAATGGACCCTGAAAATTTTGCAGAAAAACTTGTGCAACGATGGGACAAATGCTTGTGCCGCCTTGGAAATTATGTTGAAAAGTGAGAAAAGACCATGCTACTTGGTGAAACTTGATTTTTGTCTGTAACTTAAGAAATATTTTTTTTGCAACATAGGGAAACTTTTTCCTTCAACGACCCTCGCATTTAAGTGTTCACAAGAAACTTGTACGTACGTCAGATTGACATTAAGTTTGAACTTGGTAACAGAAACTCGGTCAAGTTTTCGTTGTTACTAGTTCGATAGCTCTTTTTGTACACGAGTTTGAATTTTCTTACAATGTAATATACTAAATGTTATAAGGGTTAATGACCTAGGCTAGAACCACTGGCCTAAGGTACTCAGAACCGCAAGGCAATAGTTTAGTTTACTAACTGGTAACATATACAAATTTGCATACCCCCCAAAAACATACCTCCCGAAACGAGATCACAAATACGCCACTGAGTGGAGATCCCCCCCCCCCAGAAAGAAAAAAGCTTAATTCGCACAGTGACCGTATTTACATACTGACGTTGACTTTACTTACTAATGTAAGTTACATATACATATATTTACTTCCTGCATGTAGTTCTACCCAATAATAATAATAATGTTCATCCAGGGGCAATCAAACGCAGAACCAATAACAATGGCGTCACACATTACATCCAATTCAGGACGCAACCTCGAAACATTTACTGCATGGATATATGAATACGGAAATGTGACTTTTGGAAAGTTCTGTGTGACTAAATACCACACAATATCCGTACAACTTTCAGCGTCAGGAGAACCACTTGAAATACGTAATCATAATATGCTATGCCTTCCATCACGAGTTGACATGTAAGTGTGCACGCTATGGACTGTGAACAGTCCACAACATATTTTGACAGAAAATCAATGTCGGGCAGGACGGTAAGCATACTCGTCATTTGCGCGAGAATGTTATGTAGTGGGGGAGATCGAACATAGTTTTTTTCCCTCTGTGTACGTATTTTTAGCCGCCGCTGCTATCACATTGCGACAAAAAAATGGTTATATAAAAAAAACTGCTTCCTCCCTACTGCAATTCTTAAGAGCGCCAATGGTCTGCGTCAATGCAGATACCACTGCAGTACAGGTCGAGTTTCTTGTTCTCTGCTGTAACGGGAAGACTTTCGGTGAAAGTACAGCAAAAGTCAATTGACCAATATTTAAGTCCACTTTTCCCCTCGTTGGCCTGCAGTATTGCAGTATACTACTACATGGAAACGAGGTTGAGATTTGGGTGCCTTCAACAAAAACCACACTCCCTTAACATGGGCGTCGCCAGAAATTTTCCTTGGGGGGGGGGGTCGAATCGAAGATATCGAGGACATCCCCTCCCCTCAGAAATATTCTGATACATACCAGTGGCATATGCAGAAGTTTGTCAAAGAGGGGTTCAGTTTTAAAATTATTGCATTATCGGTATTTTAAATTATTATTATTATTACTACTAGTAGCAGTAGTAAGAGCAGTAACAGTTTTAGTTTAGTTTATTTAGCATCCAATAAGTTTTTTTTTATATTATATAATATAGTACTTGATACAACCAAGATTACATAATAGTTACTTCGAACATTAGTAGCAGCAGCAAACGCAGTACTATAAGAAGCTTCAAAACGTGTGAAAGTCACATATTAACAGAGTTTCAGTGTTACAAATTATGAAAGTTGCATACCAAATTCGACATCTCATGACCATTTTTAAACAATGACGCAAAATGAGGTGAAATAAAGTACTTATATATTATATATACTTTATAAATTGCCATAAATTGAAAAAAGTAGATGGAAATTTCTAGGGGGTCGACCCCCCCCCCCCTTTGCCGACGCCCCTTAAGCTTAACGTCCACTGAGACGCAGAGAAAAACAACAGACGCGTTTCCAGCGTCTCAGTGGGCGATAACCTGCAGACTTCTGGCACGGAAATTCCGCGCGTTTCACTGTAGTGGGCGTTACACGATTTGATTTCAATCGAAGTTCTGTTGCCAAGTTTCCCCCGTCTAAGTGGGCGTTAAGCTTTATACACCCCACCCGCCACGACTTGGAAATTAGTCATTTCCCGCATTGTTGCACGAGCACGTTTAGAAGGGTAAGTACACAAGGTGAAATTTGACCTTTTACCGGGAAGAAAAATTACGTCACGCACTCGCGCTGTGCCTTATGCTCTCTGCTAATAATAACCGTGAGGTAACTAGCAAATGACATCATCAATGTCATTTCGTCACACAACACTTCAGGCAGATATAAAGAAGGCCATCAAACAACTTTCTCCCGTCGGGATGATGTTCCAGCACGGGTCAAACTTCCCTCTTTTTTTTAAAACATAAAATAAAATAATCCCTCTTCCCCAATGAACACGACTCCTTCACCAGCTAGGGCAATGTTCTAAGTAAATCAAAACCGCATTTGTTTAATACTCCAAACCTTAAAATACTTTCATACAAAACTGAAAATAATTGATGATCTACAATTTTTGCCAGTGTATACTTTTCACTAGAACATGATTTCACACACACGCATATATTTCCGATTGTTATGCTTCTCGGAATCTATTGATTAGCTTCCATATTTTAGGCAAGATATTAGAAGACTATAGTTTAAGATAATACCACCAAAGCGAAAAACAGGGTGGTTTTCTTTCTTTTACAATTACCCTCCTTACAGAAAAACAATGTATTTCCAGTATTTTTTCCTCACACTAAATACACTCTCTCGTTTCATAAATAATAAGGCTTGAAGCCATATAGCTGTATCGTGTTCTTATATATGTATTATAATAACTAGTGCTGGGTGATATGTCGTGATATTGAAATCGTGTAGGCGATATCAAGCGGACGATATATCGTCACGATATATATAGTGTTGGCGATACATCATGATATTTGGCGATATATCATCACGATATTTTAGCGATATATATATATAGTGTTGGCGATACATCATGATATTTGGCGATATATCACGATATTTTAGCGATATATATAGTAGAGACGATATGACGATACGAAAAAATATCGTATCGTCTGTGACGATATATCGCGATATCAAATTTCCATTATCGTCCGTCCCTATAACAACCCGTGGCTCAGGCCGTGAGGGCCAGAGCCTACCTACCGATGACGTGTGGTCCGGTCCCCTACATAGGCTACATCTCAGGAGATAAGTTGTTAAGCTTCCCCCTAGTAGACTCGAACCTGCGCGTGTCCTACAGCTGCAGCCCAAATCACGACGCCTTAGACCGCACGGGCACGATGCGGGACATAATATATAAAACGTAAAATTTGTGGTGTAAATATTGAAAAAAGCCCCCACCCCCGAGTTTCCCCGGATGAAACGAACGGGAATCCTTTATTAGCCCCTGTAGGTGATAGACAGGAGTGCCTAAACCCAGGGCCTTTTAACCCGGCATGTTGCAGGCGAGGGGGTGAAGAGAAATGGAAATCTTCCGTTTACCTTTCAACAGCTCTCTCTCTCTCTCTTCTGTACTAAAAACCGGTCAGGCGGTCGAAAAGGCTGCTAGAATAGGTCCTTCTAGCCTGCCTGCAGATCATATCAACTGGTGAAGAGTGTGTGTTGCATGTGAACTGTGGCTTCGACCTAGAGATTAACCCAACACACCCAAAATTTCCTCAACACCCACCTAAAAATTTTCACAAAGGCCCAATATACGTTCATTTGGGCTCTAAAATACACCCCGTAAAAACGACCTTACACACCCTTCCCCCAAATGAAACATTCCACATAAACCCCTGCTTTGACAAGACAATTGCGGTTTGAAAATAATGAGATGTGAGATGAATTAATCTATCACTGTTTGACTTACTACTCCTCAGTGCACATCACTGTGTGACACTAAAGATGGAAAGTCTAAGAAACCATAACAGGGAATGGAGTTTGAGTTTGAGTTGGTGTTTTAAGTCCACTTTATGCACAGTAAGGCTAATCGAGACTGGACCTACAGTTTAAAGTGGGATCCGAACCACTTGTGCCTCCAACGGGTATCGAACCCGGGACCCCTTGATTACAAGGCAATGACGCTACCACTGCGCCATGGGGGAGGCCCCATAACAGGGAATGGAATAGCAGCAAGCCACAGTTCATATACTCTTCCCATCTACCGATCAGGAATGCCCTAAGACTAAGCTAAGCTCTCAAGTTTCAATTTTTGGTGAAAGGAGTGTGAGTTGAATGTGCCAGATAAAAATGATTGTGTAGTTCGTTACGAATTTATAGGATGTTGTGCTTCCAATTTGATTTTTGAATTTTCCTGACTTCATAGATTTTTTTTGACATGTTTAAAAATATCAAAAATTACTAAAATCACATATATACTACATAAAAATCGTGTTCAAATATTTAGATCAAAAATATGTAATGTGCACTATTTGTTTAATAATATAATGATGCCTTGAGGTGAAAATATTTTGTACGAAATAATGAAAATTAATTACAGCATTAAAATTCAATGAAAAGTAAAGAAAATATATTTATGATAGAGAATGTTATTTGATATGCCACTCTGATACGTAAAAGAAGTTTGATACTGAACACACCCAGTTCTGTAATTAAATATAATGAAGGACGCACCAGTGTCATGGGAATGAAAAGAAACACTAATGTAGGTTTCCATAATCCTTGGTTTTAACCTTTAATCATGTTTACATTGCGATTATATATGACACCTGTACTTCAGACTAAGGAACAAAAACCTGATTTTTTTCACACCTTTGAAAAATCTTGGTTATAGGCCTCCATACATTATGTGCACCAGACCCCATAACCACCTAGGACTAGACCTGGACATATGGAAGAAGAGCAATTTTAATTTATTTTTATGCTTTTTCTTAGTGTCTGCCTGCCCGTTAGATACTGAAGTGGAGGACTAAATTTTCAGAGTTCAGTTGTGAAACCCAGTTAGAACTCTCAGATTCAGATTAGTGTGTTCAGAATACTGAGCTGGCTGTAAATGTAACGGTGGTCAGATTCAGCAAATGACAACTTCCTCTTCAGCATCAGTAAATTTCTCCTCTTAGACACACACAAGATGTAAAGAAAATAATGAAAACAGAAATGGACAACTTTGCTATCATCTTCGCTTGTTACACCATCTTATAAAAAAGTGGGAGGAACGAAAAATTAATCACTAGAACTCACTACAAAAGAAGTAGCTTCACATTCATGCAACACTGGAAACTGAACCAAAGCCGTTATAAGATGACAAGTTCGAAAATGACTTTGGTTCAGAAGAAAACACAATTCATCCCAAAAATGGAGAACTTGTTGACAGCCAATAAATTGAGCCATTCCCAACCATGCATTCACAAATGTACAGTAAAGATGAAGTTTATTTTCAAGTAATGCTATCACCTCAGTGACTGATCATGCAATTTCGCCAGCAAAAGTTCAAGGTATGGATTCTTCTCTCAAGCATATCAGAGATGAGCAGAGTTATGGGATTATACCAAATTATTCCTAACATTTGGAAAAACAAATTCAAATTCTAGAACCTTTAACTGTGTTTCTTTGAGTTCCTCCTTTAGCCTGCTTTATCCTCTGATTTACCCCTTGATCCAGTAACAGCGATCAGGTGCCAAAACTGGGGGTTTACTTCATCTTGGTATACACAACTTAGCATTAAGAGGCCATAGTTCAGGGACAAAAATGGGAAGGGGGTCAGTTCTGTCTTAACACCCTTTGTTGACCCAGAACCTACTATTTTACAGCATGTTCATAACTGATGTGCTAATACATATGAACAGCAAAGAAATCAAGTAGATTGGAGTTACAAAGTAAAATAGCACACAGAAATTAATTAAATATATATCCAACATACAATCCTCGCAGGTGGAAATCTCCAAACACACAGCAAATTAGCACACTGAATAACACATTAGGATTTTATGGGAATGACTACCACAAAATGGTAAAATCTCATCCCCTTTCAATATTTGTTGTGGAAGGTAGGCAATGTTAATAAAGAATGGACTGTTATAGAGTACAAATGAAATAACTGTTTTGAATTACATTTGGAAGGAAGTCAAATATATATCTGGAGCCCTTTGTCAATATCATTCGCCACTGGAACAGGAGCAAATTTGTTGTGTGCAGGGATGAGGGGACTTATTTCAAATTCCCTAACTCCAAGTTTGCTTTATTATTTTTATCAGAGTTCCTGACCATTCTACACATGACTGAACCTATTAACTTCTGCATCACAAGATATGGATAATGATAGTATGGTATATGTGCCAGTCCTGTGGAAGAGTGGTTATCACATCGCGCTATGATGCCAGGGGTCCCGGGTTCGAATCCTGGCCTGGATACTTGTGAGTGACCATTCATCAATTTCATCATATCATCACTCATCCCCATCTTCGCAAATTAGCCAAAAGTGGCACAGAAAGCGAAGTAAAATAAAGCAAATCAAATGAAAGTATGTTATAGGTGGTACAACTTCAATGCTATCAACTGGCCTTTTGCAAGTTATATGACCAAAAAAATTCAAGGAAAATACATCTGCATCAATGTTTGCTCAAGAATGAAGTGGGAATCATAATCCTTTGGCCAACTTTCCAAGATAAAAAAAGGACATGCAGAAATATGGTTGCCACAATTTTCTTTGCCAATATAGGACACAGAACAGAAATGTAAAAAACAACTTTTATACCATACACTAGCACACAACAACTTTATATATTGTAAAGTACATGATATTGTATATTACATTAAAATCATACATAATATAAACCTTCACACAACATAAAAGAAGTCAAGTGTTAACAATTTGTAGAAATACAGAACATCCTGTAAAAACCGGACATTTGCAAACCCATGCAGGAAACAATGGCAAAGTATATGGCATTCTACTTTAAAAGCACTTATTAAGGTAACAAGTTTTGCTATGAACACAAAACTAAAAAAATCTGTTTTCGTCGAAATGAAATTGGAAAAGAAAATCCTCAAAGAGGAACACATTGTATTATCATACAATCATAATGCAAAGGACACTTATCATTGTGACACATGTTACTATTTTCACATTAAAACAGAAATAAACAAAAATGAAAAACTACAAATGCATCATAAAAATACTGGGTATAAATTGACAATACCGGAAGTATCTCAGATAACTTTCAAATTCGGCATACTCACTAATCTTGGCCTCGTAATCATGAATCTGCAGTTAAAAATTGGCGGTCACGTCCAGAAATTGCAAAATAACCTTGTTAATTACCGCTATGATTCTCCATATACTAACATGGAAACAATGTTTTGTGATATGAAGACTTCATCCTTTCCGCACAATGGTCTTGCTACCAACGTTGCTCAAATGTTGTGCATTAGTGAGACCCGTTCCACAGAGCGTTGATTTCCATGAGAAAATGGCATCTTGCGTAAAGGTGGAAAACATATTTGCCCTATGAACCATTCACGGTAAGGTTAGGTTAGGTAAGCATAGTTAAAATTCAGGGTAATCGTAAACATAAACATTGCAAAAAATTGTTTTCCTTCATAAATCACCGGTGTTTACTTCGCTCATGGACCCACTTATTTCGCATTACTAGATGTGACCGCCAATTTTTAACTGCAGATTCATGATTACGACGCCAAAATTAGTGACTATGCCGAATTTGAAAGCAAACTGAGATACTTTCGGTATTGTACATTTGCTCCAAATACTGGGTACTACTTTACTATACCAGAGACACCTATCAATGATTTATTTTGCAATTTTTTACATTGCTAACGTACTATTCTGCATTGCGGAACATTTATTTAGGTGAAATAATGAATTTCTAACGAAAATAATGTCTATGTCTTACAGTAACGAGTACTTACTGTTGTTTCTTATTTCCCACAAACCATCCACGGGTAGCCCCACGAACCATCACGGGGACGAGGTATGCCTACTAGGTTAGGTTAGGCCTGTTAGGTTAGGTTCCATTAGCACTCCTTTCGTTCAATTTAGCATATACAGACAATACGGAGCGTATTGTGCTCTCGTGCAGAAAGCAAATGGCAGCAGCAGCAATAGCGCGTCGGAAATAGATTTTTGTACAAAACCACATGCATTCGCATTAAAATGGATCAAAACTACATTCCTGAACATCAACAATGCTACAGAAAATGATTTGCGTAAGTACTTTCTCCTGTAAATTTTAAGAAATCCGTCTCTGGTATAGTAAAGTGTTACCCAAATACTGTTGTGCCCCTACCAGAAAAGGGTCGAGAGAACAACACTATATGAGTGGCAATTTTAAAATTGTTTGCTGAAGCACCACAAACAAAACTAACTGTCCTGTAACTTGCCAATGTCTATATCATTTGCCATTCGTTCTGTGCATGAGAATTATGAATTTGAAACTTCATCTCTTCTAATAGAACAATTTCATACAGTAAGTACAAGGTGCATTTCAGAATCTGTTTGGAAGGCTTTTTTTTATAAAACAAAATAAAGAGAGATGTATCACTTACCTCTGCAACAGTTTTCTTTGTGAACGCATTTAATGTTTGTATCCACACACTAAAAATGTCATTCACAACAGAAATATCCGAATAAAGCCAAGAGAACACTTCGTTAACCCACTTAACACTTTCACTCTCCGGACCTGTTGCTCTGGGGGGAGATACTAAAGAGGGCGATTTTGGGGGTGTTGTACCACCACTTGATTTTCTGGACACTCGTTTACGAATAGGAGGAGTGGGTATAACAGCTGAAGCTGAACGAGATTCTTTTGAAGTTATAACTTCTTCACTGACAGCCGGGGGAGATATTTCTTCAACTATTTCTTGTTTCCCCTCTTCCCCCGCAGAACTCAAAAATCGCCCATACAAGTACCGTCCTATTGCCAGAACTATCAAGCCAAATATCATCCAGCCGAACATCAACATTGCTACCGTATCCATGGTTGTTTCTCCACCGCCTTCAAAGCTACAGATCAGATCATCTATACTGTCCGCCAGGTCGGCCATATTGCTCCATCCCTCCACAAGTAAGTTCCAAATTGGTTTTAGAATGAGATCAACCATTTCTATAAATAAATCACCGGTACACTGAACGAAAATAGCATCCAAGCCCTGAGAGAGATCGCGTTTCAAGTGTTTCTTGCCTGGCACGGCACTTGCCTTTCCCGTGCCAAACTACCACGATCATCACATCTCACTACCGCGCGCACTCATTCCGCCCACCAAACAAAACCAACCAGTGGCAACCATGCAAACAGCTGTTTTGGTACAAGTGGCGTCTGCAAGTGCCTGGCAACTTGAATGCAGTAATCGATAAAACAAGTGAGCAATTACATGCGTTGTTCCTGTTTGTTCTGAGGTTTTCTTTAATAGCCGCTTGAACTTAAATTTTCATGCATTACGTGAATATATTTGACAAAATTACCTTCACACAAAGCAGGTATACTACTTAAGATGACAGTAGATTACACTGTGACTTCAAGCGCGATGATGATAACCAGGCGATTGATGGCCAAATGCACATTTTACATTTTTACGTTGTTCGCTACTATTTTGTCCAAATTCAACCTTCCATAGCAAACTTTATCTGTTAATCTGTTCCTCTGGGCAAAATACATCCAGCACGCTATATGTTGAATGGGCATCGGAGTTGCCACGGAGGGGTCAGAGGGGCACAGCTAGTTCGCTCCTTAATTACAAACATCTTCCATTTCCTCATTATTATTATTATCATCAATCTAAGGAGACGGAAGTTCGGCGCCAAGTACAAGCAAATTTGACGCTTATTCTTACTGTTGACACGCTCGTGGAAACAGACTCGGCCATTTCTAAAACGCCCTTCAAGGGCTACTTTGAAATTTTTTGTTATTTTACGTCGCTTTTCTGCCACTCTGTGGCTAATCTCTCAACTCATTTGGGTAACGAATGATAAAATTACATATCAAAGAACTATTAAAAATAAAAAGAATAATTTATTAAGTGGGGCTATAGTGCAGGGTTCTGTGCAGCAAAATAGTTAGAATTCTTGCCTTGTAAAGATACAGCAGCAGAATCCAGTTGGTTCGTGATGAACATTGTGCTTACAACACGTAAACCAAGTCCCGCACCGTCGCCATGCGGTCTGTGTCAGGCTTTGGGACGCATGCAGGTTCAAGTCTCCTGGCAGGGGACAACTTTTCTCCTGAGATTTTGCCCTGTGTATGGGACCAGTGGCCACGCACCATCGTGAGGAAATTGGGGAGCTACAAATGAGTGCCATAACCCAGTCATGGAAACCTACAATGACTTGGGGGGGGTTCATCGTGCTGACCACATAACTAGTTGAATATCATCCCACCTTAGCAGTCGGCAGGTAGGCCCTCGTGGTATGTTGCACCACTAGTTACTTTACATAAACAAAAGAAGACAGGCTGTCACAAGAGTGTGCTATGATTCATACTTAACTCCCCTTTTGGCCTGGCATATTCTCCCACATCGGTAAACCAACTTTTTTTCATATACAGGGTGTACCAAAAGTCCCATTACTCCCTCTTTGAACTGTAGACAAACCTGCAAAATGTTATTTTCACTGCATGCATATGATGAGAGGATGGTATACCATTAAATCAGACCAATGGCCACCATTTACTCGGTGTGCACACTGCCATTTTTATGGCACAGTATTATTCGCCTCCAGGTGCGATGCAATGTGAAATCCTCCATAACTTGGCTGGCGTGAAGGAAGCAAACGCACTGCAAACAGCTTCTTGAAGTTCCTCAGTTGTCTGATAACGATTATGGGCGACTTTCTGTATGATGTGTCACCATAGCTCATTATCACAAGATGTCAGATTTGGACTTCAGGGTGGCCATTTTAAAGGTGCTGGTAAATTTGGCGATCCTTGTCCAATCAGTTTGTCTCTAAACACATCATGAGGAATTCTCTTAAAATGGCCACCCCGAAATCCAGATCTGACATCTTATGTTACGGAGGATTTCACATCGCAACTGGAGGCAAATAATACTGTGCCATTAAAATGGTGGTGTGCACACAGATCCTCTGGAGTAAATAGTGGTCATTCGTTTGATTTAATGGTATAACATCCTCTCATCATATGCATGCTGTTAAAATAACATTTTGCAGGTTTGTCTACAATTCAAAGGTGGGGGAGGGGTAAGGGGACTTTTGGTACACCCTGTATACATAGAAATTTTTGGAAGATTTGAAGTTGTCCGACTTGTTTGTATTTTACTTGCATGCCTACATTGGTGTTTTATTTCTATTATATCTAATTAATATGTAATAAATGTATGCAATAAATAATAATTGTTGCGGTAAATCAGATCAAATTTTCAGAATATGCCACTGCTAGCACCCCTAAAAAGATATCATCAGATGTTGGAAGAGTTGTCATAACAAAACAAGAACCCTCCCTCCCACTTTGAAAATCCTGGGCACATCAAATCAAAGAAACAGTTTCTCTCTCTCATGGTCATATCCAGAAAAAAAAATTGGGGTAGTAATATGTAGTAATAAATTACTTCCTTTACTTACTAACTGGTTAAAGATGTCAATAAATCACAAAATAGTTGAAATAATAGTATGTATATACACAATAAAGCAAAGAAAGAATAGAAGACAAATATAAGTATAGAATCTAATTGTTTTAATAGAAAGCAATTATATTTCATACCATAG
This sequence comes from Lepisma saccharinum, assembly GCF_977018435.1. Classification (NCBI taxonomy): domain Eukaryota; kingdom Metazoa; phylum Arthropoda; class Insecta; order Zygentoma; family Lepismatidae; genus Lepisma; species Lepisma saccharinum. The sequence continues at coordinate 20,896,295 of NC_139253.1, forward strand.
GCGCCGACTCCATGGGGCTTGGGGGGCTCGAGCCCCCCCAATATTAAAGATGTGGGGGCACAGCCCCCAAATAATTTTGCTTAAGAGGATCTAATGCATTCTTTTGCTTCTCTTGTAAAGTTTACTCTGAATTCTGCCACATGAACTTTACTTTAATACACATTTAAAATTTTCTAGGCCATCAACTTTGGGGGGGGGGGGGGCTGAGACCGCTAAACCATCAACTTTGGGGAGGCTATGACCAAAGACAGCAAAACATATGACTTATTACTATATGCTAAGTATGTAATTATGAGTATTGTTAAAATTTTTACTGAAATGAGTTTCAAAAGACGATGTGCATGAACTAGGGTAGTGGATGGGATGTTCGGGCTACAAATGGCTCTCACATGACATTCAGAATGAGATCATTGATATATTAGGGAGATACATTTTGCGCTCCGTGGTAGCAGATATTAAGTCAGGAATATTTTGCTATTATTGTTGACGAAACTTGTGACATATCCATCCGTGGACAATTAATATTCTGCATTCGAACTGTGAATAAAAGAATTGATATTTTTGAGGAATTCATGGCCTTTTATTAGGGTTGTGCGGGACAGGAAATGTTCGAAATTTCCCGAAGCTCTGAAAATTTCGAAATTCTATACGTCATTTTCACTTTAAGTGATTTCTGGATTAAAAACTAACAATTTACGATAAGTTCCATAAATTGACAATGCAAAAAACGTCGAGAAATAACATTTTAAAATGACCATTCGGTATTTCCCGACTGCTCGGGATCCCGAAAAGTAGGAAATCATTTTCCAAAGTTGGGATCGGGACGGGAATTTTTTTCACTGATCCCGGTCCCGACTTTTCGGGATCCTGCACACCCCTAGCTTTTATGAGATTCCGAACAATGAGGCCAAAACTTAAAGCAGGGAGAGAGTGAATCATTCATTAATTTATTTCAGTGATCAGAGCCCCCCCAATAATTTTGACAAGTCGGCGCCCCTGTTTCATACTTATATTTGTCTTACATTCTAGTTTTACTTTTATTGTGCATATATTGCTATTGGTGTAGTTCTGTTCATGATCTCTTGGAAAGATATAGCGTTTGCAACATTATCCTTAGTAAAGTATACTTGAAGTCCAAACTAATTGCTTATTTCTCGTCGAACAAAACATCCCACCCCCAGAAATTTTTGTTGGGGAAATCCCCCCCATTCCCAACAGGAATTCACAGCCTGAGCAAAAGCAGGGTGTTTAACAAATCCAAAATTCTTTACTTTTTCTTGACCTTTCCTTTGTCTTAACATTTATTTAACTGTGCCCTTCTTAGGTATAGTTGGAAATTAATTGATTGATTTGTTGTTTTAAGTCCACTTTGTGTACAGTAAGGCTATTCGGGACTTGCCCTACAGTTTAAAGTGGGATCCGAACCACTTGAGCCTCCACCGGGACCCCTTGATTAGAAGGCAACAACGCTACCACTGCGCCATCGGGGATGCCCTAGTTGGAAATTAAGAAAATGTATATTTTTATTCAATGAAAAACCCCTACCACAAGGCTGGTTAAGATGAAAACAGAAGCTGTATTTTAACAATAGATCCAGACTTGCTTTAATTATTAATGCATGTAAAAAGTAATGCTTCAGACTTTATACTCGATGGGGAATGGACACATTACTTTAATATTTTTACAAAATTTTGCACATACAATGTAATTCTAAAGAAACAAAGTGCAAAATCTTTACCACAACTCAATACAATTTTGGATTTCCAAATATTCAATTTTATCAAATCCCAGTACAGGTCAATAACAATGTAAATTCACTATACTGTAAAAAGTAGCAACAATTCTTGACCACAAGCATAATTTCTTGACTTACCTGGTGATTGAAATACAAACATCTATGGAATTGAGATCCTTAAAATACACAATATAGCTGGACTGTTTCAAACATCAATATCTAAATGCTGAGAATTTTCACATACGTACTATTTTTACTACGTATACGTACATATAAGGCCCTGAGTTGCAAGGCACAATGAATACTTTCTCTAAATTTTCAAATAAAAATGGAAAAGATTTTGCTACAGTACAAAGAAAAAACTCTCGAGTAAACAATGGAGTAAGAACGAATCCACTTCGAAATGATTTCTTGAAAATGCAAAAATATGCTGAATATGACAGAACATCCATCAAAATATGCTCTATCATGCAGAAATGGCCAAATATGCCTTTAAAAACCACCTTCATTTTATTAGTTTCTTCATAATATGAATTTCTATATGTTTGGGGAACACATCACCCTTACCAAAAAAATATGCTCAGCAATATAAATCCTAGCACTAGTGATGAATTATTATTCAAATATGCATCTCTTCAGGAACTTAAAGAAAAGTTTCCAATATTAGTGAATATGTTTTGCAGGAATATATAGCAGATTTTCAAAACCTGACACCCCTCACATCGCCCAGCAGTATGTATATGAGGGAGAAATGAAGATACAAATGTTAAAAAGAAAGGGACTGAACAGAATCTTTTGTGACTCTTAAAAGTTCTCAAGGGAGGAAGGGAAGACCCTCCACCTGCACCACACTCTCCCTGTCCTGTTTTAGGGGTACGGGTGGGAGTGGCAAGATGCTTGGTAACTTTGAACTATCCTTCGTTTGTCGGTGTGCACACCCCTAGATTTATGGCTGTGGCTTTTGCTCGGATGGGGAAACAAAGAATTTTATACCTTCGTGAAGGGATTAATCACCATATACAGTGGAATAAACATTCCTTCCCATAGGTCTCGATTTGGAGAGGAGGGTGGCATGGCAGATTCTGCCCACCAAAATTCTTTAAGAAGGGCAGATACATACAAGGCTCATTCAATATATAACCGGAAAAATGTTGTAACAAATACTTAGTACAAGCACCAAAAGAACTATACTACTATGTTTCAACATAGTCCCCCCCCCCCTAGTTCAATGCACCTACGCCAGCACTTGATAAGGGCACTGATTCCACAGGAAAAAAAATATTTTGGACACGTGCGTAATCACTCATGCACGGCTGACTGGACTTCAGTCATCATTCTGGAACCTCGATCAAGCAAATATGAAGGGTGAGGTAAGCAAACACTCAAACTTTAGGTCCTCGATGGTAGACAATGTAACGCTGGCAGTGTGTGGTCTTGCACTGTCATGAAGCAAAAGCACACCAGTGGACACCAGACCACGTCATCTCTGCAGAATGGCTGATTTCAGTTTTTTTGCCCGAAAGGTTGGAGGAGGTGGTACTGTTTGCATTATGCTTCTATCTGGGAACCAATTTAACCGACAGTAATACACCGGTTCTCCCGTATCAAGTCCTCCACTTGAGCAATGTTGCTTTCAATGACTGGAGTGACAGAGCATCCTGGACGAGGAGAATCTTCAACACTGGTTATGCCCTATTTGAACTTCTCAGCCCACTTGTACACTTGTGATCAACTCATACAGTTGTCACCGTATTGAACTATCATCCGGCGATGAATTTCTATCAGTTTCATGCCTTCAGTCAACAAAAATCTCACGACACTTCGCTGCTCCAGCTTGGAGCACTCCTGTAAGGGTACCACCATCTTGTGTAACTGTTTCCCACCGTCCTGTGCGTGAGGCAGGTGTGTCAGTCCCAGCCATGAATAGCTTACAGATGCCTTCACAAAATAACAAACATATAACAATCACGGTCGTATTTTAGATTTTTTATACTACTTTTCCAGTTATTTATTGAATGCACCTTATATATGCACACTGAAAAATCTCTGCATTAAGAACACCTGACATGGAATATTTTGTGAACAATGATGCAACACCTTGTGATTCGGATGTGACCGCTTGCAGATAGAGGCCCAAAGGTGCTAGTACCTCGGAAACAGCCTCATTTGTTGGTTGTTTCCGTACCGTGATATCACAACTGGATGAATGATGGACTGATGTCCAGCAAAAGATCGCATACCAACCGACCATGTGTCACTGATCTGAGAGAATAGCATTGGGTATCTTATTTGATATCTCGGTAAACAACAGTGTAACATCTGACTCACTGGTACAACAATGATAAGAATGACAAATTTCTACAATGATCATGAATCTATACCACCTTGTTGCACCAGTGGCATCATAGGGCCATTGGTCATCATACCACAATGCTTGAATGGTAATGCTACAGAAACCTGTTAACTGACCATCTGTGCTCATTTCTCCAGTAAGTCTTTCCCAACCACAGGACAACATACAGTGTCAGTGGGCTCAGATCACTATGATGGTGGTTGAAGGAACACAATGATGAATTCTTCACACTGCCACCGATCAACTCTTTCCCAGTGAAGACAGTAATTCTACATACCTTTGGGCTGTTGGCCAAAATGGGACAGATTCTTCACTGTCCTAAAAAAGCTCCCGACATCCTGCCTTCCTGTGTTGTGGGGCCAGGATGGGTCATAAATGACTCAAAAAAGACAGGATCCCATTTGCTTTAAGTAGAACTAAACAATATGATTGAAGAGGTTTATTGCCTCCCTTGCATGTCCTCCTTGTTCCCCCTATAAATATCCAGAATTTCTGTGTGGAATGGCTAAGGAAACAGAGTAATATTGAATCTATTCTTCTCCTTTGTCTCCCTTTTGTGCATATTTACTCTCCTGAAGAATAAAAATTAACTGGATTAGCTAGAATTTTCAGGTAATTAGAAAATACATTTTCAGAGAACTTGTATTCTGCATAGTACTGTACACCTTAGATTTGAACACACGGTTCGACATTGTCCAAGACCAATCAAAGTTGTATGTCAACAGTTTGTGTAAAGTTTACAGTAAAGTTTTACTTCATAATGTGGAGGTAAATATGATAAAATTAGTATTCAAAGTTTTCATTCTCAATAATTCAGTCTTCCTGTTTGTCATATTGTCACCTAAATGTGATTTTCCTTTTGTTTCAAGGCTTTCTCATAATCTGGCAAGTTACGAGAAGTAAATAACAGTGATTCAGAATTACTTTCTCATTTTGAAATGAGGAGGGTATAACCCTTCACTGCCACACTTACTTTGTTTTCTACATGTATTTTTCTTAATTTACACCACTTTTGGCTAATTGTGACAATGAGGATGAATGATAATTTGATTAAACTAATAAAGGGACACTCACAAAATAACACACATACCCAGTGACACTCAAACCAGGAACTTTCAGTGGCTATCATGTGTCAACCACACGTGATTGGCAACTGATGTGTTTACAAAAATCACATCATGGTCAGGTGTGGAAAAGTCTGACTGAAACCTGAACAATTTCACAAAATTTTACATGCACAGACAAAAGCCACACATTTTTATGAAATAAAATTACACTCATCAATAACACTGATTTGTTTTTCCTTTCAAATTTCATTTTCAAAGGAAAACAAAAACATCAACAGCGTGTACACAGATTTTCTGGTCTAGCCAGTGCTTGAACAAAAGATTGCTTCAGGCAATTTCATCAGTTTATTCAAAATACAATGCAAAATGACAAAACATGGGATTTCCTTGACTTTAAAGGCTAAATACATCTACATTAAACTGCACACACAGATTACATTACAAAGGGTTGCTTGCAGATATATTTGCACTGTATATCACACAATGTACTACATACAGAATGCTGTGAGATCACTGTTATGGTAATGCAACATGACACATTTTTAAGGTCCATTATAGTGTTTCCAATCACACGCACACACACACTAATACACATGCATGCCCTCCACTAAAAATTCACAACTTGAGCAGCTCTTAATCCAGTATGAAACATCACTGAGCTTGTAAATCGCATTTGAAAAACACCAGGCAGTTCACCTGAGGTAATCAATGATTTATATAGAAATGGAAGAAATTACTAAGCAATACGACAATCTGCATATTAACCACAAGAAATTACTATGGGAAGCATATCATTTTAAAGTTGCATCTTGATTTGTATGCAATGAAAAGCAAATCATACACCACTTGTCAATGTAATTAATAATTTTAAATGCATATATATATGTACAGCATTCCATATGGCATTAAATATTTACATTTACAGTAACTACTACACAAGGGAATTATATTAAGAAGCAATAACAAATTATAAAATGTTCCTAGTTCAGTTCATTAAAAAAAAATTGCATATCAAAGTTATTAAAAACAAACAAAAATTAAAATTGTATGCAAACACCCTTGAAGTGACATACAGATAATTCTCGTAGTGGAGGTATATGTTACCCCCTCCCCCAGCTGGAAAATTTAGATAAAGTATCCACCAAACAGTTTGTCACCATACAAACATCTCACCTACCCCTCAGTCTCGCGTAAACATTCCCAACCTAACAGTTTCCTCTTGAAGCACTGAATATATAACTGTCATGGTTAACAACTTCATGTAAGACTAAGACACAAACTGTGTAAATGAGGTAGCAAAAATACCTAAACTAATGTACTTTTAGTGGTTGTCAATACAAGTCTGTCTTTTTATGCGTAAAATGGGAGTTCTAATCTGGAAATATTTAAAGACATGCTTACTTCCTGATGTTCACGAACATGCTAGATAATAAGCTTCAGTAATATCTCATTCATTCCACATTCTACAAATTAGTAGATCAGAATTTTTTAAATTTAATTAATTACTTTGTAGATATATACAGTGTGTTCCATTTACAACGCAACCCGGAGTTGGGGATAGTACAACTTTTGAACCGGAAGTGGTAAACACATAATCCTTATACCAAATTGAAGCCTTGTTCATGCATATATTTTTAAACCAGAGAATAATGATTGGATTTCATTAGTGTCCATGTAGTTTGTCCAGATGTAACGGGAAGTGTAATTTTTTTTTTTTTTTTTTAGAAAGCATGAAAAATGGCACATCACACACGTGAGGATATGCTGTTGGTAAATTTCAGTTCGGTTAGGTGGATTAGCTCAGCATGTATGTCAGTGAAAAAAGAAATGTTCATTTCTACCGATAGCCAATCAGATGAGGCATCTTTAAGGGGGAACTAGGAAATTCGTTGTTTTTAGGAATTGACTGTGCATAGGCAACACTGCTGGTGTTTCAGTGCTACAAAAGCTGTGTTTCGAAACTGTATATATCATGCAGTTACTGAAAACAATAAAAAAGAAACTTGTAAATTTTCATGAAAATAGTGTTACTTACATGCACCTGGCAACCATGTGATGAGATTACATTTTTCCCCGCTTAGGAAGAAACAGAGGAAAGGCCAGTCGTGTTCGGTCTTCAGTGCATAGAACAACAGTTGCATCCCCTAAAGGTAGGTGTGTGGTGCACAATGTCACGGTGCCGAATAGTCTGATCTTCCCCTCCCCTCCACACTACAGTCGATGGCACAGTATACCATGAACTTATCACGCAATTTATGTCTTTGCTGGATATTGATGAATGTGATTGTTGGTTTCAATAAGATGGGGCAACATGTCATACGTCAAATGAAACATTAGACATGTTGAAAGACTTTTTTCGTGACCGGATAATAAGTAAAAACTTATGGCGCAGTCGCTCCCCTGATTTTTTCTATGGGAGTACTTTAAGCAAGAGATATACAAAAATAATCCTCGAACTATACAAGACCTGGAAACAAACATTCGTGAAGCCATTGAGAACATTAACATTTTTACTCTTCGTGCAGTTGCTGTCAACATGGCGAAATGGGTGAACCTGTGTTTGGATGAAAATGGCGGGCATTTCCAGTATCTGCTGTAACGCTGAAAATTCCGTGTGATGCATCGCATGGTTGCCAGGTGCATGTAACACTATTTTCATGAAAATTTCCAAGTTTCTTTTTTATTGTTTTCAGTAATTGCATGATACATACAGTTTCGAAACACAACTTTTGTGGCACTGAAACACCAGCAGTGTTGCCAATGCACAGTCTTAATTTCTAAAAACAAAGATTTTCCTAGTTCTCCCTTCAAGATGTCTCATCCGATTGGCTATCGGTAGAAATGAAAATTTCTTTTTTCACTGACATACATGCTGAGATAATCCACCTAACCAAACTGAAAACTACCGACAGCATGTCCGTACATGTGTGTTATGTGCCATTTTTCATGCTTTCTAAAAAAAATTTACACTTCCAGTTACATCTAGCAACACTGCGTGAACACTAATGAAATCCAATCATTGTTCCCCGGTTTAAAAATATATGCATGAACAAGGCTTCAATTTGGTATAAGGATTGTGTGTTCAAAAGTTGTACTATCCCAAACTCCGGGTTGTGTTGTAAATGGAACACCCTGTACTTAATTCTTACTAGTTGTTACAAAAAATTGACTTTCAATATATCTGATCTCTTGAAATTCAATATAAGAATAAACCTATATGCACATATTTATCAATCTTACAGTAAAACAATAAATGCAATACTGGAAATCTGTTCCTATATTTTTAGGGAAAGAGGAATGTTGCTGTAAATTTGGTTCGAAAATTGTATAAATTATGTGCTGAAATTTAGGCAAATGTTGTTAAATCTCTGAATGACAATTCAATTAGAAAATAACATAACATAATTTTCTTTACATATAACACATAGGTTACATTAGGGAAAACAATCTTGTTAAATTCTAACAATTGTATGAAACCTGGTTTTTGTTATTGGAATTATCTGGTGAAAATAAGGATTTGAATATGTATGGAATCCACAGAAATCTAGAATAATGTGAAAGGTTACAGTACCCGTGACTTAAACAAAACTTTATCTAATATGCGTCAACAGTTAGCAAGGTACAGGCATGACAAGGTTCATAATGAAAATTGCAACATAATGAAATATTAGGAAGAAATTGATGCATAAGTATGTAACATTACGATGAAATAAATGACAAAACATGTTAACATGAAAGTTTTCTTATCGCTGTATTCCAGGCTGAGCTCAAAATTATTTTCACACTTACTGCAATATATGTTTATGTCAATGGTGATATTTTCTGCAGGTTATTATGAGGCAAGCATACAAATTATCTGTCAGTTATACCACAATATTACATATTAATATTAAATTCATTATTGACGTTCCGTTATGTTGTATTCACCATTAAGAACATTCTCACAGCTCTAGATTGTATCAAACAATTGCTTATGAGATACATGTTTACATAACAACTTTTGTTGAAAATCATGAGTTGCTTTGCTTGTCACTGCTTGTACAAACTATATTACAAATAAAGTAAGATATTTAACTTGCCAGAGGAGAATGTATACTTTTTAAAAAGGCTAATGTCCAAGCACAGCATTAAATTCATGTACGGAATTCCATTATTATTTCATTTTTACCAATGTTATTGTCATTAGGTGTATCCTTCTACATAAGATTAATTTGCTTGCATGTACGTATATTGATTTTTGTTTTCCTAGGTATGTCTATTTCAGTCTAGGAAATACAGATTTTCCTTTCTTTCATTTATATCAGAAAAATGTATATGTACACTGCAAATTCATCTTTATATTAAATAATAATTCAGTGAATATGTTACTCAATGTAATATACTATCTCTAACTGATCTTTAATTTTTATCTCTCATACAATTACCTATACACTATTTGGATTGCTGACATGTACACCACAATTAATTGATCAATTCTTCTATAATTCCCACATTGTTATTACATATTAACACTATGTTCATGTGCATAATTCCAAATATTTTAGCACAATAGTTCCACCAGTTTTGATATGGATCCATACATACACTGTATCTGACATCTAAATATTTACACTTCAAATGTACAGAATCTAAATGGTACATGTATTTACATGTATCCAATCAAACTATGATTTTTATCATGACATGCCGAATGCACATAACTGGAGCAACACTAATGTACATTTTATTAACTTGCATCAAACAACTTCAGATGATACTTTAACTTAGTTTTTGCAATAATAAATATAAACCTTCTATTATTTACAATCATTCAGCACCAACATTTTTATTTTCATTATTCAATAGAAGATTGTGTATTAAAAAAGTCAGTGGAATTTTATCACTGCAGAGCTCTTGTTCATGTATACGACATGTACAGTCTCTTAGAACATTTGTTCTGCACTTCTTACATTTTGTAATCAATACTTATCAGCTCATTTCTGTACACTGTCAAATAATTGTACGAAAAAGCACCGATATACTGCATAATACACACATCAGCAAACTGTGAAACAAAAAACAAACACAAGTTAATTTCCTCTATCACTAATTGTGAACGAACTGCAACACTGCACACTGACAGATGTAGTACAAGTGACATGTAAAGCTGATATGTTGTATGTGTGTGTATATATATACTGCATAAAATGATCAACTTCATGCATGATCTAAAATTAGATATATCCTATTAATAAAAAAATATTGCAACAGACATGCAAATTATTAAATATTAAAATTGAAAGAATTGATTTAGAAACAGTCTTATCTCTTTTTCTAAGCATGAAAACTATATGTAACAATAAATATAGACTGGAAACAAATCATCTAGAAAATAAAAACAATAGAAATACTAACTTTTATAAAAATGGCAGAAATTGCTTCATATGGAAGATAACATCAAATCAAAATCTTCTTCAATGATAAAAATGAGTTTTACATCAGCGTGAAACATTTGTACATAAATGATTGGCAAATTTGGAAGCGGAAGCTTTACTAGTGTAAAGATAAGATCACATGAAGTGTAAAAATGTAATATTTTATACTGTTATGTGCCAATTAAACTAATGGACAAATCAAATGAAATTTGAATAACAAATGCGAACATATACCCATACGTACTTGCACCAAATCTGGGTTACACATAATCACACAGATTCATAACACTGAACAAAATCATCACCCACAAGAAATTCTGATATTGTAAATGCACCATGTGAAACCAAAATCCAGAAAAAGGCATTTTAAAAACAAAATGGTGACCCAATCTTGAGGAAATTCAAAGATGTCTATTATGATGAACTATAAGGATTGATATAGTTGCTCACAGTATGAACATTTCAATAGGCACCATTGGGATAGTCAATGATTGTCGGCTGAACACACTTGTCAGGTGGGACAAGCATGTTTCAGTGAATAGCTGACAAAGTAGGCTCCATCCTATTTATATCAATATGTTCGTATCTCTTTCTTTAACTAGACATCCATCTATGGCAACAGAATTTATGCAATTACAAAGAATCTGTGACAATATCCCAAAAAAACTGTTCATCTTGGGCCATGAAAGTACATGCAATGCCAAATGGTTTTAGCAGGACTGGGCCAATATATGAGTTTCGATTTAACCAATAGAGCAACTCATATGCCTTTCTGGAGTACTGATGAATTTGGCAAAATGTGTAATGTCCATTAAACATGTAACAAAATTTGTGGATAAATCTATTCTTTAAATACATTACAAATATTAAGTAACAGAATCGAGAGTGTATGAAGAATAGAAATATGAAAAACAAACACATAATCAAATCTTCATTAAAACAAAATTGAATGTACAGATTCACAAAAACACTACCGTATTGATACACGAAACCTTGGTGTGGAACGTGAGTGGTTGTGTAAAAATTTATTTGGACATTTCACTCTATTTTGCTTCATATTTACATTTTAATCGTGAATGTATTCTTCTCCAGATAAAAAAAGTGCTCCCCTGTGCTTTGCACCATGCCATGAAGGCGTATAGGGGGTGTGGCATTAGGGTGCCACACTTGCTTGATTACAGCAGAAGGTGGGGGTGATGTGACCAGCACCATGCCCCTGGCCACCTTTACTCCCCAGAGTTTCCTCCAGGTACCCACTTTATAAAACGCTGGGTGGGCGCAGGAGTCACTTGAACAGGTGGACAAAGCCAAGTTCTCCCCTGCCGGGGATCGAACCTGAGTCTCTTGCATGGTAGTCAGACACCCTAATGACTGAGCTACTGCGGCTTGACAAATAAGCTTGTCATTATTAATGTGACTAGAAAAGATTGTGACTTATTGGCATTATTATTATGCATTAAGATGAAATAATTCAACTATTTCTTAGTCATCAAGATATAACACTGTTCTGGGCCTTACTTATTGCAACTTTTATATTATTTTTGTCAAGAAATGTTCTCCGAACCAAATAAATATGGCTACCATACTATCCTGCTAATGTTTATTGAAACTTTTAGATCATATAGAAATTGAATCAAATAACCATTAAAAAAATGGAACATGATGATGAATACATACATTTCACACTTTTAGATTCAGAATAATTTCTAAAATTACACACGAGATTACACATTATATGCACAAGTTCTTGCATGAAACTTACAGAAAACTGCAACTAATTGTCATATTAATATATAACCAACATTCATGCTATGCCCAGTTTTTGCAGATATCAACTCAATATTCAAATACTCTTTATTATGTACACATTATAATTCATACTTAATACCAACATAATAATAACATATTCAAGTGCATTAAGTGTATTGGCACTTACTTAGGTTCTGGCATGGAAAAATTGTAAATTTTCTAGTCAAGAAATGTACCAGTTGGACCTATCTATTTATCCTTCCGCAGGGATAGTCAGTTATCCATACGTGAAACAAATTTTTGCTTCTTAAGTAATGTTGAGAATGATCATATTTGTACTATTTCACTGAAATAGAGTTTTATTTTATTTGCCCTTTCAGTGTATAACCATTTTCATTTTTCAGCACAATCTAATTTATTCAAAACATCAGCCATACAAGTGGCAGCTAAGAAAACAGTAGGACAATTGTTCACCGATTCTGAAGCAGATGGTGTTCTCTGCTTCTTTCCATTTTATTTCAGTTCAGGAGCTTCAAATTGAGAAAAAAGTGTTAATGAACATAGTGACTGGCATACTGTCTATTATCAAAGCTGTACATTGACAAAATATGTACATGTTGCAGCATAGAGTTTTTCACTATGTGAAAGTTGTGTAACTTATCAAAGCTGGTAAATGAATATTCATATTGTATATCAGTTGTTACACAAGTCTATTTTATCGAATTTGGTGATCATATTTCTACATCAAGTTATCTGTGTTTCAGTGTAAAAGTGCCTTAAAAATAATTTTAAAATGCTATATATGTATTTGTAACATAGCTCATATTTTTAACAGTAATTTTAATCATCAGGAATAGGTTAAACATTACATAGGATATATGACAAAACAAAATAATTTAAGAAAAATTTCACATGAAATACCAAATTCCATATATTTGATTATAATGTGTCTTGCTGCAAGAAAGTAGCATACACACTGTATATTTATAAAATATGCAACAATCAGACAATACTACTTACCATATAATAAAGACAGTTGCCCACCTAGATCTTTAGGAATTTAAGTGTACTATACTGTTAATATTATGAATGAATTAAATTCAATTACTGATCAGTATCAGATCTTATAAAACCACATAAGCAAAGCTCAATCTGATATTATAAAGATAATGTAAATAAAATGGCCTACTATGTATCAAGATCAAAAATCTCTGAAAAATATGTACCTCTTCAATAATCATGCAAAAATAGCAACCATTTTTCAAACTATGAAAAAAAAATGATTGAAAGGACAAATTGTGTTAACTAAAATGCAAAATCAGTAATAAAATAATGGCTAAGTAAATATGCAGTTTTTCCTTTCTCAGTAAGCAAAATTTATTAAATATGAAATTATGCACACACTTGAATATCTCTTACACTTCTGGTTTTTTCAACTATCAACAATTATCATCAGTTAGTTTAACAAATGTTATGAATCTGTACTTGACAATAAAGCACGTGCAAAAAGTGTGAAACATATTCAAGTACACACACTTTGAATTCTGAAATTTATTTGTAATTTCATTTTGATTGATCAATTGAATTGGTGTTTTGAATCCACTTTATGCACAGTAAGGCTAATTCGGACTGGACCTACAGCTTCAAGTGGGATCTGAACCACTATGTACTTCTACCAGGTATCGAACCTGGGACCCTTTATTTGTAATTTCAGTAGCATTTTAAGCTCAACTGTTATAATTCAGGAACTCTTTGTTATGAACTGAGAAGTGAGTACTAAAGAAATATTTTATCAATCAGCTTGACAGGCTAGTCAGTTTTGGTGCAATAACTAATGACTTGTTATTTGCAAAAAATTCAAACGGCTTACATTTGAAACTGAAACCCAGAATATAACTTACTGCTTTGTATGGTAAATTTTGGCAAAAAGTGAATATGTTAGTCTTTTAGCAGTTCTTTGAAAAACTGCATTACTTTAGGGTATGATATAGGAAAGCAATAGTACTTACCATTGTAAATTTTGTTAGCTTTTACTTGTTTTATTTTTCATGGGTCCTGGCACAATATGTAATGAAAATAATACTACGGAATAATATAATAAGCATCATAAAACATTTACTTTCATTTTTATATTCAAGACTACAATACATTACTCAGCATGATTTATCTAACAGAACATTTCTCTTGCACTATATGAAGCTGAAATCTCACAAGAACAGACTCAAAATTGATACCTTTCTACCTGCAATTAAAAATCATTTTCTGAAAAAAACATACAAAATCAATAACAGAAAGTAAATAAAGTAGTACACAAGTACTACAAATAACACAAACAATTTATGGCAAAACATTATATGCTCATGCACAACAGTATCTTACTCCAGTATTGGAATTTGACAACATGTTTAAAATATACAGATACTTTCGTTGTCATTGTCACTCATATAGCTAATATTTGTAAAGTTCAAATTTTCTAGCTGTAAGTAAAGAAAACTATAAAAATGAATTCATAAAATTATTATATCACTTGAACATGGTCGTTTTAATAATAATTTAAAATCCTGGAAAAAAAAACAACATTCACAACATTTTGTTGTTACCCAGTCATTTCTCAGGAAGTCTCGATCGAATAAATTAACATAAAATGGTACAAGTAAGTATGGTTAATGTTTGACTACAGTTTCAAGAAAATCATCATCTCTGGTGATATTGAAAATAACTGTAGCCTTCAATGTAAGTCATACAAAAAAAAAGTATTTATACTGAATGTAATAAGCGAATCAAAATGTCTGCAATACATTACTGGTTCTGCACCATCAATTGCGTTTATTGCAAGACTAACAAATACTATCAACAGTTCATTTTTATATTATCACATATGTACGGTATTATGTGTCAATAATGAAAATGTCTATGTAATGTGTACAATGGATTCTCTTTCTCCTCATTGGATAATTAATGTTATTAATAATCTTTGTACATCTACAAAGTAAACAAATCAAAATATTGTTCCTATTATTCATTATGCAGTATTTGGCTGCACTAAAATTCTTTAATGCTTTTTCATACAAGGGAGATTTTACTTGTGAGCTAACACATTTCACTTAAATACCAGAAAAACAACGGAAGCTCATAGGATAGATCATAACTTTTGGTTTGTTATTTCTGATCGTCTTACTTCCTGCCTCACTAATAATAAAATTAATAACTTGAAAATGTACATTAATTGTACTATCTTCTATTGATGTAGACAACGAATGCCTAATGGAAATGATTTGCTGTGAACATATCTCCTGACTAGATTGCTTTGGGATACTAAAAGAAACAATTTGAAATACCTTGTGCCACTTCATTACAAACCTGTCCTGTAAATTGTTGGCAATTTACACACGAACAGCTAGGAATGTGTCAAGAGTAATTCCTACACATTCATTGAAATGTTTCTTCTCATTCATTCTTGCATGCATAAGCACACTACACATGCACCACACACAAGCCACATACACACTCATACATATGTATATGTATATGCACATACAAGCATTACACATTCAAACTGCTTATTACTTCACAAAAAAGTAATACATAACATGTAAAAGGTTTCTCCTGTCACTATTAACATTTTAAGAGCATTTCATTATTGGAATATGCCACAATATGATGCATTGTTCTCACAAGTGTTTTCATTAATCATAGGAAACAACAGTTTGCCTTACCCCTACACAAACTTATTTTATCCCCAATCTTGCTCTTTCACATACATCACCTAGAGCATCAAACACATGCAGCAAACAGGATGACGCCACCACTAATCTTGGACTCTCAATTTGAAAGGAACACTATGATCTGTTTATACTTGAATTAAAATTGGGAATCATCTCTTAATGTTATGCTCCCCGAGATGGTCCCATAATAAATTAATACACACATCATCTCGTTCACAAAATGCAGGACATGAGTTAAGCTGACATCAAACTAAATATTCAGACACAATTCATGTTGAAGTAGAACCCTGTAGATCACGGGGCTGCTGCTTTGTTTTGTGCACAGAATTCCAAGTTTGAACAACAATGTATAGTTGTCCTTTACAATAGTTATGTCCATTATCTAGGAACTAGGCACATCTGATCCCATGCACCATTACCTCCTGTTCAGTTCTATCTTCAATGCTGTAATTAAAAAATGCAATTAATTTTTTTAAGAATTATCATTATTATTTTGTATAAATACATGATTATCAATTAAGCATTACCCCAGTTGTGGTGTCGTGGTCTAGCTGATCTGGCATCTGACTACCACATGGGAGACCCGGGTGTGATTTCCAGGCAGGGATGATCTAAGGTCAGAAATTTTCCAGCCTTGTATAAAGCTCTAGTTCACCCAGTCTCAAGTAAAATGGTACTTAGGGACAACTCTGGGGGTGGGGGTGCAGGTGGTCAAAGCATGATGCTGATTACATCACACAAACAAGGAAGTCAAGATAAGAATATGTGACTACACATTCCCTATATGTGCTTTCATGGCACAGTGCTATGAGCATGGGAAACCTTACCTTACCTACAGTTAGACCTTCGAAAAGACAGCTCCTATTTTAGCACTTCATGCAGATGAAATATAAATCACACTAATATGCAAGAAAGTGAGAGTTCTGGATAATATGTAGAATGTTGCAAATAGAATGTTACACAGTTCAGAACCATGAGTTGAAATTTAAATTTAAATTGAATTTAAAATTTTGGGTGCATCAGCACTAAGGCTATTTTGCACCCGTCACATTATACGGGGTCCAGCCCCTTATCGTTACAAATAACAACTCTAACGTTGCAGAATTAAATCATAAAATATTAAAATCTTCTAACTTTCGTTAAAAGCTGAAGCTGTAAAGGGGCACTCAGCACGCAAGGACAAAAGAACAGGACAATACAAATTTATACTGGCCATGGGGCCACTCGCCAGAGCCTCGTTAGTCTTCAGTCCAGGGTGTACTAATGTGGAAGTGAGGTTGACATTTGGGTGTACTACATGGAAGGTTACCCTTACACCCCTATTAAAGAACCATGAGTAATGAGGTGGAAAGATGGAAATAGGATATACTCAATAGAAATTAAACTTCTTATTTTCCTTACTTTAAGTTGCACTTCTGCAACTTTTAGCTAATAGCGAAAAGTTGCAGAAGTGCAACTTAAAGTAAGGAAAATAAGAAGTTTCATTTCTATTGAGTATATCCTATTAGCTAATAGCGAAGATTAGGATGAGTGATAATTAGATGAAATTTGTGAAGAGACACTAAAAGGAATCCATGCCCAGTCTGGAACTCAAACCTGGGAACTTCGGTGGTGTGATTGAAAGCTGACCACTTAACATGCTTGTCATCCAGCCACCATGTATACTGTTCAACCATGGAATATGAGCCTGGCTCAATTGGATGAATTCACGTGGAAGTAGGCAGCAAACACCGTAGGTTTCAGATCAGTATTTCATGAATAGAGAAATTAAAAAATGCATCACTGTTAGTACAGTATGTTTGAAACTGCCATGTTTGTTAGTATCTTTCTCCTACTGCTATCACCCTTTTGCCACGGCTTGACTACAACAGACAAACTAAACACAGTACGAGAGACAAGACTTGTTCTGCACTTTACAGAATATTTGGGAAAATAAATGTGTGTGTAGAAGCCTAGGAATTATTCTTCTTCCCAGAATTGTTTCTAGTTACAAAACTACAAATACAAACTCCAAAAGAAACTTAAGCAATAACTTTTGAAATTCATGCATTTTCACTCTTAGATATATTCTGTCATTGGCAAGTTTACCAAGAAAGCTTCCCATTTGTCAAATATATTGTTGGTGTTTGTAAATTCCCACTGCACTACATTATACTTCTTCAAAGAGAGAACAGAAAAATCTATATCAATGAAGATATAAAAATGGCACAAGCCGCATTTTGCTCACATTTAAAAAAACAAAAGGTTCTGCAATGCTTGCTTTGAAGCATGTTATCTTAGTCACTTTGACGCAGAGGACAAGAACATCAAACATTCCATATACAAATTGCTTGACCAATTTTACCTGTTTACACCAGGATGTTCATACAAAAAAAAAAGTAAACATACAAGAATATGGCCTAATGTGCCGATGCACCCCACAATTTTAATTCAATCAGTCATTACTGTTAACAACATACGCTAATGCTCGACAGGAACTTACCATCAATAAACTCCTGCTTAACTTTATTCAATTCCTTCCTTATATCTTTGAGAAGTTCCTGCCTGAAAGTTTCTAAATCTAAAGTTGCCCCTTCGGGTAAGCCATTAACTTTAGGTATCATCTCTTCAGATGCTGAGCCAAATCTTTTTCGAGAAGGCTTTGGTGACTCAGATCCATTTGCAAACTTCCCATTAGTACCACTGCCTGCAGACTTATCCCATGGCTTCTTATCTGAATCAGCATCCTGCAAAGTAAATGTGCTTTAGTATCAGTTACTTAGTACAGAAACTTTTCAAGAGAATTGCATAAATAGCTCTTCTGAGATGGGATGAAAATCTGAATCTCTAATTTCCAGCAAGTACATATACAGAAGGTTGATCCGTCTATATGTGTCCGATTTTGATGTCTCACCTAATTTAGGAAAAACCACGGGACCACCATTGTTTGCCCTCAATGTGAGCACCATGGGTCCTGGCAATAGCCCTGCACCGTAACTTCCATTGTAGAGGCTCCGTTGAAGTACAGGAATGGGAATCTTGAGCCATTCCTCCTGGCAGGCTTTCCAGAAGCCACGGACAGTGGTGACATGACGAGATGCAAGTGCTCTTTTCAATAGGCCAAACCTGCAAAAATCCATGGGACTGGCATCAGGTGACTTCACTGGTATGTCCCGGAATGAAATAGCCTGTATGCTGGTGTCTGCCGCATCTCGTGTAGAACGAGATTTATGTGATGAGGCCTTATCCATATGCACACGGACCTGATTTATTGCATTTCCATACAAACGGGGCAGATCGTCTGTATAAATTGGTGTGAGGATATGTTGCTGATAAAATGCGGAGTTGATTTTGCAGTTTTTAGGCACCTGCCGAATCGTTAACTTGCCTTCATAGCAGTATCCCGCGACAACCAGAAATTCCTTCGCGAAACTTGCTTTGCACTGACAGATGAAGTCAGGACTGGTTTTTGCGTCTCGTGGGGTGTACGTTATGGCTCGAATTTTGCCACAATCAAATAGATAAATCCATGCTTCATCGAGTGTGGCAACAAACTTCCATTTTTCCCCGGATAGATGGCATTAGTAGAGGCACCTGCAGTGAGTCTCTCTCTCTCCCTTCAATGGTCCGCAGTGAGGAAGTGTCCACAACTTTTAAACACCATCCGGAGCTTTAATTTGTCACGTAGGTTGCAGTTCACAGTTGAATGTGCCACGTGCACTCGTCTTGCCATCACATGTTGCGTAGGAGGGTTTTCCTGTAGGGCCATTCGGCGCAACTTCCGACCTACAGGTGGAGTCACCGTAGTATACGGTCGCTTTCTACTCCCCTTTGTGGGTGAACGAAGTGCTGGAACGTCGTGGTGTTTATGTCGATCAATTATGTTCTTGATGATCGTTAACCCCAATGCACATCCATTTCACACTGTTTTTGAATCTCTGTCACAGAAAACTTGGCATGGAAAAGTGCTACGACGTAGCCTTCCCAGAACCGGTTCACCTTGGGAGCCATGATGCACACACCACACACTAGAGAACTTGGCGCAATACTAGAGGCCTTTGACTTTCACCTGCTATTTGAATCATTCAGATCGGTCGATTCTGTGAGCAGGGGTGAAGGTTTAAAATAGGACACACATAGATGGATCAACCTTCTGTATATCAAAAAATCTGAACAAAATACTTACTTATACACCAAATTGTGCAAATTTCACTTCATTGTATGACTTAGTATTTCAAATTTTTCAATTCCAAGTGATATTTGTAATTTTCTACTCATGTCTATTCAGTTCAGCATAAGGAATGTAAAATGAAAAACGAAAACTCAAGATGCACTTAATAAAATAATTTTATTGTTCACAATATGTTTCAACAAAATGTTCCAGAACTGGTTCTTCCTTTAGCTGAAAGACAGGTTATAGAACATGATTTGGCAAAAACATGGTCCCTCCCACCAACTCACCTTTCTACAGGAAGTTCACGAATGCTTGAATGAAATTTTTCTCCATCTCTGATATCTGTAGCCACACCCAGACAGACATGGCTATGCTCCCGTGACCTCCAAGGTCACAACATACTACCCCACGAGTTGTTTTTTTTCAGTGGCAGTATGTAAAAGATCTGGCTTATGTACTGCCACAACCTAGGAGCATACCTGATTTGAGACATAGTATTGTACAGGCTGTTGCATACATTACATTGGAGATGCTGACCCGAGTGTGGGGAAGAACTCAACTACTGGTCGGATGAGTGTCGTCTAACAAAATGTACCCACATTGAGCACTTATAGTTTGCCTAATAGGTGTTGTATAAACTTGTAGACGTATTCTTTCATCTCACATATGGTATATTATTGTACACCACAGATAAGAGAAATTACACAACCCCAATACAGTGAAACCCCGATCTTAAAGTTCCCACATTATACGTTTTCCTGCTTAATAAGTTTATCAGGTCAGGCCCCGGCTCGCTGGGGAGCCGTGGTCGCCTAGTCGGTAGGGCGTCTGATTGCCACACTGGAAACCCAGGTTTCATTCCCCGGGTGGGTGATCTAAGCTGTCTCATAAAGCAGCTCTGGAGTTCAACTAGCTTCAAATAAATGGCTACCAAATAAGGAAAGATTAAAGAATAGGGGGGGTAAAGGCAGCCAGAGCATGGTGCTGATCACATCATCTCCAACATCTTCCCCAGCACGAGCTCATTATTCCGCCACTGGTGTACGATTCAGTTCAGTCCGTTTCTCTCTCTCTTTTTGTAATGCCTATATCTACATCAGAAATGTTGCTCGTATATCAGTAGCAGTGATCCCCCCCCCCTTCTTTCTTTCTGCAACATGACCAGGAATGAGCATATTTCTCATAAGATTTTTTCTTCAACAACTGCATTTGTGCCGCTGCACCACCTGTTCGTCTTCACTTCTCCTCACTCACGTTATCGCCAGTCGGAGCGATGTCTGCTGACAGAGAGCAGCCGGCAGCAGGTGCCAGTGTTTTGTCTTGTGGCTCCAGAGCAATGACTCATCCATAGTAAACGGAAGAAAAATGGCATTGTTTTCAATTTAGTCTCTGTTGTTTTGCTTTTGAAGATTACAATTTTTTTCTTGTTTTGCCTTCTGATAAACATCTTGATCATACAGAAGAGTGCAGGAAGGAAATGCACATGATGCTAATAATAATAATACTTCATACTTTTTTTGGGAACCATTCACGTGCTGAAAATTCGCTGGGGAGCCGTGGTCGCCTAGTCGGTAGGGCGTCTGATTGCCACACTGGAAACCCAGGTTTCATTCCCCGGGTGGGTGATCTAAGCTGTCTCATAAAGCAGCTCTGGAGTTCAACTAGCTTCAAATAAATGGCTACCAAATAAGGAAAGATTAAAGAATAGGGGGGGGGTAAAGGCAGCCAGAGCATGGTGCTGATCACATCATCTCCAACATCTTCCCCAGCACGAGCTCATTATTCTGCCACTGGTGTACGATTCAGTTCAGTCCGTTTCTCTCTCTCTTTTTGTAATGCCTATATCTACATCAGAAATGTTGCTCGTATATCAGTAGCAGTGATCCCCCCCCCCCCTTCTTTCTTTCTGCAACATGACCAGGAATGAGCATATTTCTCATAAGATTTTTTCTTCAACAACTGCATTTGTGCCGCTGCACCACCTGTTCGTCTTCACTTCTCCTCACTCACGTTATCGCCAGTCGGAGCGATGTCTGCTGACAGAGAGCAGCCGGCAGCAGGTGCCAGTGTTTTGTCTTGTGGCTCCAGAGCAATGACTCATCCATAGTAAACGGAAGAAAAATGGCATTGTTTTCAATTTAGTCTCTGTTGTTTTGCTTTTGAAGATTACAATTTTTTTCTTGTTTTGCCTTCTGATAAACATCTTGATCATACAGAAGAGTGCAGGAAGGAAATGCACATGATGCTAATAATAATAATACTTCATACTTTTTTTGGGAACCATTCACGTGCTGAAAATAAATCGCGAAATATTAAACGTGGAGGGGGTGACAAAAAAAATGTTACTTACGGGAAAACTATTGGTGAAAGGGGTGTTTGCCCTCCACAACACTGCTAAATCCAACAATAAATCGTCCATTAATATGGATGTAAATAACAATCAATGGCATCCCTAGGGAAGGGTTTGATGGGGGTCATAACCCCTCTTTGCAGAGTATTTCTAAAAAAAGCCCAACATAAAACAAAACAAGAATGTTAAAGGCAGGAAGTGATGGAAAATCGAAAATCGTGGGCACGTCACTGATAACAAATCCCCTATTGTGACGTCTAAAAATGCGTAAGTTTGACAAGGCTTGTTTTCAGTTCACTTTATGCTGTTGGGCTGATCGGGACTGGACACATTTGCAGCTTAAAGTGGGATCTGATTCATTCTACATGTCTCCACTGTGAACTGAATCCAGGACACTTTGATTACAGTACATAAAGATACTTGACGTCCAACTATAAATGATCATCCCCCTCCAATTACCAGATACTTCTAAACTAGCAACTAATTACCAATTTACAGAGTAAATGAAGATCTCACACAATCAGAAGCATAAATTGAACCTAATAGGCGGCAGATAGAAGCAGTCACCTACAGTCGCTACCCTTGAAAGTGGATCACATTAATCCGCCACTGATTTTCACAGCAGTTCTTGCTTTTTTCCCCCCTTAGAAATTCATAACCATACTTCTTTACCATTGTGGAGTTATTTTTGACACAATATACCCTCTAAAAGTTGATTGTGAAGCCATTTCTTACTGACACTTAAGTTTCATCCCTCCTTTATGCTTTCTTGCTTTTTACGTTTCCTACATTTTACGTTTTTTATTTACAGGCCCCTGAAAAATGTAAGATAGGGGTTGCTATGTATTATTATTCTGTTAAATAATATGTTGCAAGCTGTAGAATCAGCCAAGTACCTGTGGTGGTGGTTCTACAGGATCCTTCTTCTCTGCAGCAGCTCTCCGTCTAGCCAGTGTCTTTGCCATTTCATCCATCATGCTTGCCATACTTCCTATCTGCCCTCTTCCCAAGGTTCCATAATTGCTACTCCCACTGCTACTTGTACTGCTACCACTGTTCTCAGCAGACTGTATTAGTAATAGGAAATGCATTATCAGGTAGGATTGAAAATGTCTCAGAAAATTTCTGAACATGACCAGACATGTTCTTTTAATAAATTATTACTTTAAATAACTAGGCAACATTTTCACTCTAAATATTCTGTAAATTAAGCAAAAATGTGTAATCTTTATTTCATTTTGCACTAACATTATTTGGCAAAAATTAATTTCGTAATTCATTAATATCAATTTTAAAATTTCATTTACGATTCAGTGAATATTTTTAAAAAACTCTGGTAGTTTGATGTATAATTGCAAAGACATACTTATGTATATATATTTATAAATATCGTAAGCACAATTGTTACAATGTTCAAGCATCGGGATTGATGGGAATCTTTTAAAGAGTATTGACATTAGTATAACTATTAGTTCCAATTAGCACTGGCTGCATCTTAACACAAATACATTCTATACATAAAAGAATCGCAAAAATGTTAAAAGCCTCCTGCATACTTTTGTAAAAATCAATTTGAAAAGTTCACATTTAATTACCTTGTTCGCTCTTTTCAACTTAGCACTCTGCAATGCTGCAGCCAGAGATCCTTGTTCAGGCCCATCGGAGCTAGAAGATCGAGTCATATTTGGGGCAGGAGGAGGTGGCGGGGGAGGTGGTGCCCCTGTTGGACCTGGCAGAGGGGGTATGCTTGTGGGTTGGGAATTTCCAGACCAAGCCGGTGGAGTCGATTGGGGAGGAATAGGTGGTGCAGGAGGGGCAGGCGGTGCTGGTGGTGCTTGTGGTGGACCAGAAGGGGCCAGGGCCATGGGGGGTGGTTGGGGAGCTGGGGGAGCTGAAGAAGTGCGATGATGTCCTGATGAAGATGGAGTTGAGCCAGGAGATGAAGAATTTGGGCTACTTGCAAGTGAACTCATAACTATAAACAGGAGAGAAAAATTACACAGAGAAATACTACAATTCACAGAGAAGCACCCTTCTAATATTACTCTGGCATTAATTAAATGAAAACTAAATCCACTTATGTCAATGTAGAAATAAATTGACAAACAATAGGAATGGGGCAGATTAACCGGAAGTCTTATCATCATCAGTTATATCAGTGTATTAGTTTAAATTTGCTGCTAATTTTACAGATCTACTTTTTCTATAACTTGTAAATTTACTGTAAAATTCTTCCATATATCTAGTTTGGTATTCACTTTCCTCTTCTTTCAGATATTTTACACTTGTTCCAAGGATTACTGGAATACTCGAGAAATATGAAAGTGGTTAAAAAGATAAAATTAACATGATTCCAACATAATGCTACAGCTTGACAATATTCAACACTCAACATCAGAGTTGACCTGCAGGAATTTAAGCCACTATATCTATTTATCATTTTTTTGAAGTACTAAGCATATCCCAAGGGTTGTTTGAAATTAGAATTTAACTAAAATATGAAATTTTCCATTTGCGTGAAGTTAGCACAGCAGGGATACTTTTTTTTGGCAAATGTCATTTGTTTTCTTTTTTATATCATACACTACTAGTTTTCAAACAAAACTATCTAGAACAACATTATTCGTGGAGTGTGCAAAATCTTGAATTATCGATCGATTTGATTAACTGATTTGTTGTTTTAAGTCCACTTTATGCACAGACAGGCTAATTGGGACTGGACCTACAATTAAAGTGGGATCCGAACCACTATGTGCCTCCACCGGGTATCGAACCTGGGACCCCTTGATTTCAAGGCGAGGATGCTACCACTCCGCCATCGAGGAGGCCCTTCTTGAATTATTGAAAACTCTTTAACTCTTTTCAGTTTGTATGTGACTATCGTCAATTAATTTCTACATGGCAAATCATAATGGAACAATACATGAACTTCCTGAACAAATAAATGGGGAAAAAATGTGCCAGTGCATTCATATGCAACCATGATTGAAAAAAAATGGTACTTCCAAGTTAATATCACAACTAGGTTAACCTGGTTTGATGCTTACTGGCTATCCAGATCTGTTTAAATGAAGAACAAGCATGTATACTGGATGAAGTCTATTAACTTACAGTGATTTGTACTAAGAATTAAACCCAGTTTCAAAATGGACTGAGTTTTTGTTTATGGGATCTCATTCTTTTCAAACAACCCTCATGTAAGCAAACTATTGATTTACTAGAAACAGATAAGATTCTTACTTTGTTGCTGTTGTGACATTCGTCTTTCCTGTATTATGGCAATATCTTCTCTTGTCATTGTTCTGTCAAGTAAACTGTGGTCAATAAAAAAGCATTTATGTACAAACATATAGAAAGAGACAAATAATTCTTAAACTAAAAAAAAATAATTCACTAGCATATCTCACTACGTTCTACTTCAATAACTTCACAGTACAGTGTTTTCAATCTTGAATTATATGCAGGGTGGCACATAAGTTCCCTGATAGATTTGTAGTTCCAAAATGTTTTGGAGATTCTAGGCATACAACTGTAATCAGTCTACCTTAAATACTGTAACTGAGACACAGTTTTTTAATTTGGTGGAAAAGAGGGGGATAGTGTGAAATATCAAAGAACATTAGAATTTCACTAGAAATCCAAACATCTAATCTAGTTTCCTGTAGGTACAATGGTTGACAAATTCTGCTGGCGACCATCTGCATATGAGCTATCTGAAAACAGCTACGGATGAGAAGAACGCTTTTGTGCTTAAGGGATTTGCAAAAAAAAGTTCAAAAGACAGCAGCAGTCAATTGTTCACTGAATGTAGCATAAGTCAAAGTTCAATTTTGTGGATAATGTAGTCCAATAAATGGCACACATAGAACATTGGCCTGGAAAAGAATCTATCAGAATTACAGGACTATCAAGGAACTTATGAATCACCCTGTATTTCTCATTGAATATTATTTTTCAAATTGATTATAAAGATAGAGAACAAATATGTGAAAAACATATCAACAAATACTACAGGGTAAAGTTGTGGAAAAATTACTACAAGAACATTCCCATATGGCTGCCTCTGCTCTTAGCATTACCTTGATAACATTCTCTTGCATGTCTTGCCATAAAACTTTTCATTTGTATAATATTCTTCCAAGTAAAATTAACTAATCAGATTTGAAACAGAAGTAATGAGGTAGGGGAGTAAGTCCATGAGAAAAATAATGCAGAAATGAAAGTTAAACTTTAGCACACAAAACCTTCAGGTCGGATGGACAAGACAACTGGAAAGTTGCAAGCCATCCATATCTTACATTTTCTTGATAAATTTTCATTAAAAATAAACATTCAGTCCTTATATTACATTCAAATATGCCATACATATTTACGTATATAAACAAAAAGATAAAACAGCAATAAAGAAATTATAGAGATGTTACAGTTACTTGCTGAGGGGGCACAGACGTGCAGAGCATTACATAAGGATGGATGACAATGTCCCACCCAACCTGTAAAAATGTGACTCGATCTCGATGATTAAACAATTGTTTTTAAAGTATTTTATATTATATAGAGTACATTATTTCAATGGAAGTTCATACAGTACATGCAACTTTTTACAATAAAATATTATTCTTTACTAGATGTAGTACCATTACTTGAAACCATTACATAAAAAATACAGTACAACTTATTTTTAAAACATTTAACAATAGTGTACAAATACTGCCAAGCTACAAGAAAATCTCCACCTTCTGACACTATTTAGAGACAAAAACACTAAAAAACAATCACCAATATCCCTAACATACTGTTAATGTGAGACCACCTACAGCTGATTTTAAATTTCCTACCTCATGTTAATTGAGTTTACATCAGGATTATAGGATGAAGAATGCTGCTGCATGCCAGGTGTCACATGCTGATAGATCACCATTCCTGGTGAAATTATTTGATGCTGACTGCAAGGAGGTAGAGTAGATGATATATAACTACTAAGCTTGCCATTTATATATTAATAAGAGTATTATTGGGAGACTAATTACCTGAATACAATAACACGAGAACAGCTTTTCAAAAATTGTCTTCTGAAAAACTTGACAAGCTTATTTTTATAAGTTATGAAAACATGTCTTGCAACACTTACACAAAGCCTGATAGAATGAAATGTTAAAACAAATCTAGAAAAAATTACACACATAGAAGTGTGTGCTATATTCACAAACAAGAAAAATTAATTTATGAGTAGCTGAATAGAAATAATATCATGCCAAGAAAGTACAATAAAAGAGATGAAGTGATAATTCAAGAAGAGTAGTTTAGAGAATTCCTAATTTGAATTGAAAATAGATTTTGTATCCCAGAATTTAGGAAATGTCATAAGAAGATAATATGTGGAAGGCATTAGAGATTAATTTGCAAACAGGTATGACATGTTATTTGAAAATTGAAGCAAGAACAACGTGCAGTAGGAAATACTCAAGTATGATCTGAAAAACAGGAGCAAGATAGAAATCACACAATAACAATTATACGATTACATAGATACTTAAAAAATCTTCTTACACCACATTACATAAATATATGCAGCGTATCATTTTAATGGCACCCACAGCCCACAGAAACATAAAGAGGACATCAAAGCAAACAACTTTTCTCAGTTACATTTTTCTCGGTGTGTCGTTTTGGCACTACAGTCGTTCAAAAAAGCCCATTTTGCTACCTGAATGCTGGCAACCCAACACATTTGTGATGTCATTTCCTTGTCATGAAGCGATGATTGCTAGGGTTGCCAGGAACACACATATTCTTTGAAAATTGGCATAGCTACAACCAGCCACATTATGTAATGTAAAACAAAAAGAGAAAATGCATTCAATAATCCAATGGGAAGTGAAACAAGGATACGAAGAAATGGTAGAAAAACAACGTATTCAAAAGGAAGTGGTAATATTGGATTTTGTGTCTTAGCCTACATGTCAAATATTTGCAAATCTCGTTGCCAAGTTGACAAAAAAAATGAAAGAAACAAAAATTCGGAAGGTAAGTAACACACAATGTAATGCATATTCAAGGCATTATGAGACAAGGGACAAAATTGGTTGAAAATACAAGGATATAAGTAGTAGTAAAACAAGCTCTCCGACGACTATGTTTACCTACGCACCAGATACACATGTAATAGTCAGCAACTGTGAAAATGGCAGTATATTCGCTGCTGATTCATCATTAGGTTGTATGTGTTTTAGGCATAATGTAAGAAGGTGAACCTCAGGTACTTCCATCAGCACCACAATACCACAATGCATGTATCAGGACATAAACCTGTAGATATCAACCTTGAAACGAGATTTGCAAATATCTGATATGTAGCTGGGCATGTAAACAGCCACATGTAAGCTTTAAGTCCAACAAAATTTGTTGTTGATGATGATATTTGACATGTAGGCGGAGAAAAAATCCGATATTAACATAATTTTGAATATGTTGTTTTTCTACCATTTTTCACACAGAGTTGGTTCACATTCCCTGAGATGACTGTTGGACTTATGGTGCTGTTAGGTCATGATACCCTGGATTTTCGGTCTACTGGATGCATTCCTCGCTTCGTTTTACAGCTCGTAATATAGTTTGCAGTCTTTCATTTTTCACAAATTCTGTGTGTTCCTTCCAACACTGCTGTGTACTGTTTAACCGCAGGAAATGATGTCACAGATCCGATCAAATGTTGTGTTGGGTTGCCAGCATTTAGGCAGCAAAATGGGCTTTTTTGAAAGACTGTAGTGCCGAAACAACGCACCAACAAGAAGAATGTTACTGAGAAAAGTTGTTTGTTTTGATGTCCTCTTTATGTTTCTGTGGTCCATGGGTGCCATTAACATGACACCCTGTATATATTCCTGTTCCATTTGCATCCTTGAAAATGTGGGTGGAAAAGCCATTAAGCCAATTTTAATGCGTTATTCCATGTTGTGTTTTTATTCTGCTCTTGGTTGTAACTGGTAGGAGCGCACAACTATCTATATACATAAAATATTTTTGGCTATTTTCCACCAAGAGCCTCATCAAAGATGTGATGGTAATGCCATCACCTTGTAATCAAGGGGTCCCAGATTCGATACCCTGGGTAGGCACACTGCACAGTGGTTCGCATTCTACTTTAAACTGTAGGTCCAGACCCCGATTAGCTTACATGAGCCTAAAGTGAACTAAAAAAAACCTTTGAATTTGAATATTCTACTAACAGTTTAACCAGTACCAGTAAGAATGGATGGATGATTATAATGAATCGGATAGAAGACTAAAAATAGTGTGTTTAGTCTACCGAAGAACAAGGATGACTAAAAGTTGATGAACGTATGATGTGATACTGAATTAACTATTATAATACCTCATTGACACACAGTATTCATAATCATTGAAAATTTAGCAAAAATTGTGGTGTGACCAACCATCAAATTGGGTTCTTTGGCATTGTGTTTCAATGCAGTTTTTTCCTAGAGCTCTACACTCTAAAAACCTATTCCAGTTGCAGTTAGTCACCTGGCTACAAATTCTTATTTGGAAACCATTCAGGTGAATGATATATCATTTCGATTTTTATATTGTATTGGTAGTGTAACAGTTACTGTTATCAGCAGGAATTTCATATAAATTCCTCCCAAATAAAAATTTATTTTAGTACTTGCCATTAACCACGTTTAGAGGGATGATCAGTATGATAGATATAAGCATTGCTCATCCTGTTCTGAAAGTATTTTAAAAATATGAGCAGCTTGATAAATGGCAACACTTAAATTTTCAATTTATATAACTTAAAAATGTTGTAAGGAACTCCTATTTTATTTTTGAGTACAGATATAATTATTAATCCTTGATGATCCCAATTTATCCCATTCCCCTTTACTGAAGGATATCAATCTGTTTTGGAAATTTTGCATGTAACTATTAATAACTATTGCTTGCATGAAGGTATGCTTTGGACCTTTTGGAACAAGAAAGTTAGTTTCCTGTTAAATCCAAGCCACAGATGTATATTTCTATATTTCTTTACCTCCTCCATCATCATCTAGCCCTTCATGATATTGATTTTCTATTGGTAGAATATGCAACTAACCCCCTTTCAAAGAGAAAGAAAAATCTCAGCTAGTTTATTTTTTCATGTGTTGGCACTGCTATATCTTGAAATCTGCCTTTTCCTAAAATGACTATATCATAACACACACAGTTTTTTTTTCCTGCCGTCTGTAATTGGAGGTTTACCTCTGTTGAGGGCAGTAAATAAATAAATAAATAAATAAAAGCAAAAAAGGTATGATAATTGTCTTTTTTTCTACACAAAAGAAAAAGCCAAAATGAATTAATGTCCAAATAGACAAAAAATTACATAAAACAAATTGGCAAAGTTTGTAAGGACACAAAACAGGTATTAGACAACAAACGAAAATTTGTAATTTCAGTGAAGTAAAATTAAACACAGCTAAGAAGCACATTCAATGTAACATTTCAAAATTAACATTTATTACTGTTCAACTATTTCCTCTCACATGAATCAAGTTCCTGCATCATTTTATTACATCCAATATCAATGATGTGAAATACTTCCAAATCAAATTTAGAAATATAAACATATTTAGCTCTTAAAAATAACTACTGATTTGAGCAGTTACCTGTATCCCATGTCCTCGTCAAATTGTCCATTAGACTGTTGGAATACTGGTTGAGTGACAGATGATGACTGAGATTGGTTAAGTGTCCTTGAAGTGTCCTTACTCAGTACCTGCAAAATTAATATTCCATATTAATATTATTTCCGTGAATTTACTCTCCTAATTCTAACAGTTGGGCTGAAAAGTTCGTAGGCTAACATAGTAAAAAATATTTTTTTGACAAAATTCGATTTTATTATTCAATATAGTTGCCTTCGAGGGCGATACAACGATTATAGCGGTCATACAATTTTTCGATGCCATTTTTATAGTACGATTTCTCTTTAGCCTCAAAATAGGCCTCAGTTTCGGCGATTACCTCTTCATCAGTGCTAAATTTCTTTCCAGCGAGCATTCTTTTAAGGTCTGCAAACAGGAAAAAGTCACTGGGGGCCAGATCTGGAGAATATGGTGGATGGGGAAGCAATTCGTAGTCTAATTCATATAATTTTGCCATCGTTTTCATTGATTTGTGACACGGTGCATTGTCTTGATGAAACAGCACTTTTTTCTTCTTCAAATGGGGCCGTTTTTTCGTGATTTCATCCTTTAAACGCTCCAACAACGCTATGTAATAATTGCTGTTGATGGTCTGGCCCTTTTTAAGGTAATCGATGAATATAATACCATGCGCATCCCAGAATACTGATGCCATAACCTTGCCAGCCGACTGTTGCGTCTTTCCACGCTTTGGATTCGGTTCATCACGTGCAGTCCACTCGGCTGACTGTCGATTGGACTCTGGAGTGTAGTTATGGAGCCATGTTTCATCCATTGTAATATATCGCCGGAAAAATTCGTGTTTATTACTGTTGAATATCGCTAAACATTGCTCCGAATCATCAAAACGTTGTTGCTTTTGATCGATTGTGAGCACGCGCGGCACCCATTTTGCACACAGCTTTCGCATGTTCAAATATTCATACACAATATGTCCAACACGTTCCTTTGATATTTTTAAAGTCTCAGCTATCTCGATCAACTTCACTTTACGATCATTTAAAATTATTTTGTGGACTTTTTTGATGTTTTCGTCGGTAACAGCCTCTTTGGGGCATCCACTGCGTGCATCGTCTTCGATACTCATTTCGCCTCGTTTAAATTTAGCAAACCACTTCTCAACGGTTGATTTTCCTGGTGCAGAGTCCGAATAATGTTTATCAAGCCAAGCCTTGGCTTCAACAGTATTTTTTTTCGCCAAAAAGCAATGCTTTATTAACACACGAAATTCTTTTTTATTCATTTTTTCACAATAACAAAAGCTGCTTCACTCACAATGCTATATCTCACGAACTAATTATCCGGCAGCTGTGAAATTTATACACGTATCTTTTGAAGGTTAGTACTAAGTAAAAATCACATGGATTTAATTCTAGTAACGCCATCTATGAGTCAGCCTACGAACTTTTCAGCCCAACTGTTATGTAAAAGTGAGGTTCTGAAAAAAAAAAAAAAAAAAAAAAAAAAAAATGAAGTAGGCCAGGGGTTCTTAAAGTGTGATTCATGTACCCTAAGAGCATAGGCATAGTTAGGTAGGGGCTAGGAGGGCTAAATCCCCACAGAACAAAGCATTAGCCCCCCAAATGCATGTGACATATGCATAAAATAATTAAGGGATGAAAAAGTTCACATAAAAATTAGAAAATTCCACATAGCAACAGGTGACTCATTGAATAGGTATCATGTCATTCACTCTTGATCAGCATAGCAACAGCTTTATGACCTAATACTAAGAAAGCCATTTCTTGAAACTGGATTGTACTGCGCATTATATACGAGATATAATTTTTTGTCACTTTTACCCATCAAAAACCAGGTTGCGCATTATACACACGTGCCCACTATACACGCGTAAATACGGTAGTATTCTGGGGAGCTCTTTGCAAACATCTATAAGATAATTAAGATAGCAAACCAACTAAGTTCATCCCCTCTCACCTCTCTCATAAAATCATAAATCGCACCCTGGGTAGGTGATCATTTTCAGCTGATGCAGATTTATTACATACCTACCAGTGCATTCGGCTACAGTTGCAATAGGAAGTATTAAAACATGGCTAAAGTCAACCATGAGAAAAACAAATTTTCTTCCATATCACTGTCAAAACATAGGAAGGGAAATTGTAGTTAACCAACAAAGATTTTTTTCAGGAATTTATACAGATGAGCAAAAAACAGTGCACTTCTATTGAAGTATTAGATAAGACAAATATGAATTTAGTCGCAAGTGGTTCTCAGTTGTAGTAAAATTCGGAAAATGCGAAGTTTCATTGTATAGAAATGAAGGGAATTTAAAGTTTTACAATTTCATTACGTACGTAGATTGTGATTTAAAATGCCTTGCAGCATTATAATTTGCTCAGTACCATGAACACAGGATTACCCATTAATATTATCACATATTAAAATTATACCTTCTTAATTCGAAAGAAGAAATGTGATTTTTAATAAATTTGCAACTATCTATAATAGCGCATTTATTCCTTTTAACAATTCCATTTCTTTTGGATAAGATGATGTGCGGATCACCTGTCCGCAAAGGACAATGCCCGTGATTATTTTTGTAATGGATAAAAGCATGAATAAAGTTAGCCCCAGCTAGACACCCCCCCCAAGTGAATGGGCAAAACTATGCATATGCCTAAGAGGCCACCATGTTCTTCCAGAGACAAAACCTGAAGGCTTGAAGAAATGTTATGAGCTTTCGTACTTATCACGAAAATTTGAAGAAAATAACTGCCAATCACTAGACAGATTTAAAAACCAAGCATGTTCCACAGCTTTCTAGAGGTGAATGTATTGCAATATTTTTATCCCCGTTATTAATACAAGAGATTGCTTATAACATGAAACTTATACATAAAAATTCCACATTACAAAATCTCCATTTCACATGTAAACACAGTATTAGAACTTGTTATACACGTTTATGCTATTAACCCTGATATAACCAGATTTGTATGTGAAATTGAGCACCAACTTTCTCATTACACCTCTTATTGTTCAGGATTATTTTTACAATAAAAATGCCAAGTATTGTAGTATAATTGTAATAAAATATCCTTCTGAGGAAATTTAAATAAATATTTGATGCACTTTTAAGACTGACAACACTGAATTAGGTCCTGAGAATTTGTACAAGCAGAAGACATTTAAAGAGGGTCAATGGTTATTGAAATGCAAACAACAACTTAAATAAACTTTTATCTGGGTGATTGAAGAAAATGTACTCTTTGCAACATCTTATTTAACCACCCTGAAAAAATTCAAAGTCCTGAATTCATAAATTTGGCAACATAGCGCTTGAGAGTCCACAAATAGTATCCAAGTTAGCAACAGTTTTTCTTTCTAAACGAAAACGCTCTTGTGAATTTCTTTTATTCTTTCACATTCCATGAAGATAGAAACCCTAAACCAGTAATTTAATACGCAATTAAACAAAAATTGGAAATTGGAAATACGAATGTTGATATATTTTTAAGAGTATTCGTTCTGAAATAGAAAATAGGGGAATTTATATGCAGTTGGAAACACTGAACTGGTTCTACACCACCTGGAGAAAATTGACATCACATTTGAATGAAATAAAGCAAATTTCTCTCGAATTTAGGCAAAATTACAGTAAAGATAAATTGCACAATACCGGATGATTCTACAAAGTGAGTCTTTTCCCTTATCTGTGGCGAAAAATGGTTTGGAACTCCGGCAAAATGTTCTTTCAAACTGAGATCAACTGTTTTACAGAGTTTCACGTTAGTAATCTCCTGGAGCAGTTTGTTTGACGGTCATCTTGTTATACAGGGTCCATTCTGAAAGTATCCGAACTTATTTATTTGCAAACAATTTATTGATGACAATTACAACTGCTGTCAATATTCTTGAATGTAGGCACCTTCAGCCTCAATACAGCGAGAATAGAGACTTTTCCACTGTTCACAGCAGTCCTGGAAGTCCTTGACTGACACCCTCTTTAATGCTGCACTCGTGGCAGATTGAACCTCTTCAATTGACGCAAATCGCTTCCCTTGAGCACCCTTTTGATCTTGGGAAACAAAAAGAAGTCTGCTGGTGCCAAGTCTGGGCTGTAAGGGGGATGAGGCAGCGTTGCCACGCATACGTAGGACAAAAAGTCACCTACCAACAGTGCTGTGTGATCCGGCGCGTTGTCGTGGTGAAGCACCCACCTGTCAGCGATGTCAGACCTAACGCGCTGGACCCTCTGTCGGAGACGCTGAAGCACTGTTTTGTAGTAAGCTGCATTCACGGTGGTCCCAGCAGGTA
Source organism: Lepisma saccharinum (assembly GCF_977018435.1). Taxonomy (NCBI): domain Eukaryota; kingdom Metazoa; phylum Arthropoda; class Insecta; order Zygentoma; family Lepismatidae; genus Lepisma; species Lepisma saccharinum. Next base: position 20,931,815 of record NC_139253.1, read on the forward strand.
CAAACTCTTTGTGCACGACCCCCTTCATGTCGAAAGACAAGGAGCATTGTCTTCACCTTTGATTTTGACATCCGGGCCTTCTTTTGACAAGCGGACGCGGGGGGGTGTGCCATTTTGAACTTCTGTCTCTTGCTTTCGGAGTCATACTCGAATAGCCAGGTTTCATCCATGCATGGTTAAAGTCTCCGTAAAGTTTTTTTTTTTTCAATTTAACACAAAATTTCACAGCGTAGCGCTGTTCCAAACCCACCAACTGCAAATTCTCGATGCGATGTTTTTTCCATGTACACAACACGAGTGATTGCACCTCAACCACTGCTTGCAGGCAACTGAGCTAGGCCTTGTTTTGAAGGTTAAGGTCCCCACTGCCACCTGGCGCAGCTTACCCAAACCCTCGACAGATTCTCGCGCCGCACTGGGGACAGTTCGGATACTTTCCAAACAGACCCTGTACTTTTTCATCAAGAACGAAACATTGTTGGTTCAAATCTCACCCACTCCTGAATCTTTTTTTTTATTGTTAATTACCGAGTGCAAAGTGTTGTAATAATGTAATATAAGATTATATTTAATCACTGTAAATATATATGCGATGCATACCTCGGGAACCAGGGTCTGGTTCAAATGACTCCTTTTCGCTCTCCTTTTCCTACTTTAAACAAACAACACAAGACTTTGTAACTGAACGATTGCTTGTTCAAAACATGGAATTTACACACAATTTACAAAATATGAGAAAACGTCAATAGAAATGTTCATCATTTTTCCCTTTCAACATTTCTCGATTTTCCCTGAATTAATTTCCTCATAAAAATTGCCATGAGGAAATTATAGACATGGCATTATATGTGAATTGGCTTCTTCAAACTGGTAGCAAATTTTAACATGAGCTACCTGGAGAAGAGGTAGCATGCTTGATTGTCATGAGGGCGGTCGTAGGTTCGATTCTCCAACTAGGCATGATTTTTTTCAGGAATATATCGTAGAGTGTAACGTTTATCCACCATACTAAGAAGTTAACATTGGTTTCTGTATTCCACGAGGTGAAAGGAAATAGTAGGAGGAAGTTATTTCGATGATAGGAGGAAGTCTTATGCCACTTCGAATGTGCAGAATGAAGTTACGTAGAGCGCTAAGTCTGTGATGGTGGTTTCGAATATTGCAAAGCTAATGAGGAAAGTTTGTTAGATCTGATACTCGTACTTTCTGCTGAAATAAGACAAACATTTTAGATACAAAACAGTGACGAATTAATGATCATTATGAGGCTTTGTATTGTTTGTTCGTCACTCACTATGTAAATACTTATTAGTAGTTTCTTATCACATCGGCCTCCATCGCAATAACTATTTACTTATGTTAATTGGCGATTTACTCTTAATTTTAGACGCATGGTAAGATGGTGGTTAGGGGATTGACAACAGTCGTTATGAAGGAACAGACATAAAATTACCAATCTTAGCAATTTCAACTCATTAAACTCTCTCCTTCATTACAGTAATTCACTACATTACTATTACTACTTAACTTAACTGTATATGTTTTTTTTAGTATATCGAAATAATCAATATTTTAGGTGTCAGTGAAGAACATAAACAATACATAACTTAAATAACATTACATTTTGCATCCTGAATACATATATGTGATTTGTGAATTAATCATGATATGTTTGTTAACACAACTTATGAAGAATAACTAAAAAAAAAGTTTTAACCTTAAATCCTGGAAACCTGCAACTTCTAAGGGGGAAAATGCGCAGAAGGGACGTATTTCAAGTGTGCATCGGATTCACTTTTTAAATATTCTAATATCAACGGTCTCTGTTCAGCAAACAAACCAAAAAAAAAGAGGAGAGGGTGGGATTTGAACCCGCGACCTTTCACGCTTGACGAAAAATAAGGATAGCAGCATCGAACCAACTGCTCTAGGATAACTTAATGATGTTATGCCCTTATAAACATAGTTTTTCTTGTATGTACGCATTGCTTGCATGATAGAATTATTTTCCTGTAGTTTACGGTTATTACAAGCATAAGAAAACAGTTTTTTCTTTGTGACGTTTCAGGAGAACACACGCTCCTTTCATCAGACATTTATTTTCATTTTGACTAAAGATACAGTTATAACAATGGTTATAACTATATTACAACAATGTAACATTGACAACATCCATTATATAACAGATTCTTTTTGTTTAAAAATTACTAACCATTGTTATAACTGTATCTTTAGTCAAAATGAAAATAAATGTCTGATGAAAGGAGCGTGTGTTCTCCTGAAACGTCACAAAGAAAAAACTGTTTTCTTATGCTTGTAATAACCGTAAACTACAGGAAAATAATCCTTATAAACATGTTGATGTTTATGAAGACTCCCACCTTCCTGTGTTCCAAGCACATTTTCTCTACAAGTTGTGAAAAATATAATTTTTTGAGAACTGTTCGATATTATGCAAGGTATTGTAAATAAAATGTCACATAAACTCCTCACAAATTTGCTTCTTTCTGCACAAACTTGATGACGAATTCCTCCAGGTGGAGAAAGGCAGTATTCAGTGTTTCAAACCCCTCTAATTTCAAGTTGAGGAAGCAGAATCGTAAAAATTCCTCAAGGTTCTTTTTCCAATTTATTATTTCTGTTTGATTGTGTATTATAATAGCAGTTTATAGTTTCCAAGTTCATGGAAAGTGTGAAATTGAAAACCTCTCACCGCAGTGTTTTTTGTCTAGTGGAAGGAGCAACTCAAAGTTGGCTACTCTCACCTGGATCCGAAGTGCAATATTGCAAAGTTTACGAATTTGGGACTTAAAATTATTTCGGGGTGGTCAAATAAGATGTTGCAAAGAGTACATCCCCTGGGAACTAACTATTTGCAATAAATGAAGAATGTGTCCTGAACTACTTAGGCCACCTGCAAATTTGAAAACTGAACAAAACCGTAATATTCAAGATTTCTTTACTGTAGGTACTCAATGGAAAAGTGAATGTTACTACTCACTTCCAATGAATGAAACATGGCCCTGGCAAATGCATCGGCATCCTCCTTGCTGCTGAAGTTCAAGCCGTACACCTGCTTACTGTCTCGCCATTGATGGAATGTGGCTGTTGCTTGGTTATATTTCAGTCCTTTAAGAATTGCACAGTTAATGACCACCTACAAAAAAAAAAACTCATTAGGTCATATGTCAGATCCTGTGAAATATGCACAACATTTTATTTAAAATAATTTTCTAAAACAGTTTATCATTCAGTAAATGTAAAAATCACATAATAGGAGTGCAAGAATACTTCAGATCAAGACTCGGATAAATAGATACAATAAAGTTGCATTCTAGCACTTGATAAACCCAGGTGCAAGACCTGCACTTGATAAACCCAGGTGCAAGACCTGCCCCATAACACCGACATTTGTTTCAGCCAGAGCGAAGAAAAAAATTGTATGATACAGGTAGACTACATGTGTGCATAATGCAAACCATTCAAATAGCCTACAAAAAGCAACACATGTGTGTGGGGTTGATAGATGAGGGTTCACACCCACTTTGCAAAGTCCCTGACTTTTCCAGGTATTTTACATAACTGTGTAATGATTTAACATGCTAAAAAATAAGAGTTACACTTCAACTTTGTAAGTTAATCAAATGAATCATGTTTGTTGAACATTTTTAAAAATAAATAAAAAATAAAATGAAAGAACCTTTTTATATGCAATATTACCCACAAAGGAAGATTGTTGGGAAGATAAAACGAAACGTGTTTCCAGTTACAAATTCTGCCAAACAAAAATAATTTAATTCCCCTGACTCAACCAGGTTTTCAAAGCTTTTTGAAAAAAAATATTTGTTTGCAATGACCTCAGTCCTAGCCTTGTTTTCCTGACTCCTCCAGTTGTCCAGGACTTTGGAGTCAGTGTGAACCCTGTAAATAAATTATCTGAAGGGAACGGCTAAGTGACTTCACCCTGGCAGTGCGTGGACAAAATCGAAATTCAAACAAAATTTTAAAAACCATCAACGTAATTTTTGTAGGTTTTTATACGTTCAAATTAAAAATTTTCATGGCTTGGGTATCGGCCTGGAGTACAAATATCATAATAGTTAATAACGAAAAACTGGAAATCTTTCATAAACAAACCAAACGATACATCAATATCTGAAATGATTTGGATGCATTCTCACATTGGAAATGAAATTGTCTTATTTTAAAATGTAATTTAAAAAAATAATATATGCTTTTCTAAGAATAAAAATGCAGAATTTTTCACTCTAAGAGCAAAGTTTCATTTAAAGAAAGGCTCAGATACAATAATTTGAATAATTCAATTGAAGACAATTTATAAAAATGTAAGCATATATGAAACCATCTTAATTAGATGTAGATGCGTTAACATAAACAAATCCTCACAAAAGATCCCATTACAATTAAAATAACATATGTCAAAATACAATCACCTCATGATCCTGAAGCTTCCGTCCTACCACTCGAAAAGTGTTGTTTACTTGGTGGTGGTAAATGTGAACTTTAGACAATCCAGAAGAGGTTCCACTTGGAATCCATTTTTTGCTTTGATCATCATAAATCATCACTGATGCTCGTGCTGAGGCAATGCTCTGTTCACTGCAAACAAACAAATTTACAGTATTAGACATTTATGACCTTCTTCTCCATTGTCACTGAAGCTTGTAAAACAAACCAAAAGAGAAAGGTTATTATTAACTCAACGGGATATGAAACCAGATTGGATTTTTTGAGTGTCAAAATACACTTGCTATTCAGGAGAATGAGAGTATCAGACATTATTGAAAAAATAAATGAACAAAAATAAACCATAAAAAATATTCTTATATAGAACATTTCCCATTGAAAGGCTGGTTCATGAAAAAAGTGGAATTTATTTTTACATCCAAATCCTGGCAAGAGGGCCTCCCTGATAGCACAATGAGAGCGTTATTGCCTTGTAATCAAGGGGTCCCGAGTCCGATACCCGGGGGAAGCACATAGTGGTTCGGATCCCACTTTAAACTGTAGGACCAGTCCTGATTAGCCTTACTGTGCACAAAGTGGACAAAGTGCACCAGCTCAATCAATCAAATCCTAGCAAGAGCAAATAACACTTGATTTTCCTGGCTTCTCCACTCATAGATTAATTTCCCTGACTTTTCCATGTATTCCAGGTCAGTGGGAACCAAGAGTGACTAACGTAAAACACTACACTTCCAAAAGTCAGTGTAATATACAAGAGGGTGATTCAAAAAGAAAGAACAAATTTCAGGAAGAGCGCAAAATTGGCATTTTAAACTTTTGAACAGAGAAGAGACATTCTTACTGAAGGTGCTGACAATGACCAATAGATGGTGTGAACACCAAAAGGCAGTGAGCAACAAGGGATATACAAAACTAAATACAACTCAGGCATCAACCTCTTCTTCTCCGGCTTTTTTCTCTCTCTCTCCCTCCCTCTCATTCAAATATCAGCTAACAAAGCCACAAATCCAAGATAAAGCGACAGTGCAAAAATGTATAATGGCATTTTTATTTTTCTCATTCAAGATGCACGTGATACAGAAAACACACAAACATAAAACATATACTGTACTATTTACTTTTCAAAAAGAAAGTAAGTGAACTTGAATTATGTATTTTAAAAAAAAAATCGTAATGTTTAAATGTCAGAGAAACGTATTTCTTCAAATTTACAGGAGAAAGTACTTACCGAACTGACTTTCCGTAGACTTTTCAAAGGTCATGGAAGTGTTTTTCCCCATCGTTTAATTTATTTGGCCGGTAAATCATGTATTTTTAAAGGTTAATGTCTCACCGATGCACGAAAGCGGTGGCGTCTATGTCCTTCTACTACGTGAACCAAATGTTGCGTGCATTTGATGATGTAACGTCCGGGTAGTGTTTCTAACCACGTGGTTTTATAACTGTGTAAACGTTGCAGAATTATCTTGGAATTTTTCTGATGTTGAATAACAATTTTAACTATGTTTGCCTAACCTAACCTAATCTTGCCGTGCATGGTTCGTGGGGCTATTTATGAATCGTGTGTGGGGGCTATCCGTGCATGTTTCATGGGGTTTTTGAGCCTGGAAAAAAATACAAAATCAGTAACACAAAAGTAGGTATTTTTCGATGAAAAAGGTTGCAACACTGCATAACCACTGATCATCAACAACACTAGTCAAGATTTCTCCATATTGCGTGTAACGCAAGCAAAAATGAACAAACAAGAATTACTAGATATGTCGATAATTGAGATTATTTGCGTGAAAAAATCCAAATGCCACCTTCATGAATCCTCAGCAATGCAGAATATGTAAGTACCAATGTGAAAAATAAGAAAATAAACAAATTTGAGACGTTTCTCGGAGATTGAAATTGTAAGAACTGAATTTAAAAATTCAGGTGCCAGGTGAAAATTTTCAGATGGCGACTGGACACTTAGTGTCACCTATGAGAAATATGGTCTCGCTGACACAATTATGTTACATTTCTTTGATGGTTCTCACAATCGAATGTGATTTCAAATCGGATCTCCCCATGCCATCATTGTAGAGGTTTTCAAATATCACAAGTTGTGTGTATGGTGGATGTCTGGGTTGCTGAATGATGAGCACAAGGTGTGTCTGCAGACTTGCACTGCCATTTTGACAGAAGAATGAAATCTTGGTGCACCATTATGAACCCCACACAACACAGTTTACAATTTCCAAGTGAAGGCATTATCAAAGAAGCTGAAAACACAAAATCTTCTTTTTATGCAATAAAGAAGTTGGTGCAATGGTGTGAAAAATGCAATGAAAAGAATGGTGAATATATTTAAAAAAATTGACACATGTATCTTAAAATTGTCTATTTACTGTAACCTTTTTAGTTACCTTTGTAAATCTGTGAATTTAAATTGACAAGTCAAAAAAAGATTAAATTCACGATTGCCAACTTATTTGAAAATATAAAATGTTCAATGTTCCTTAAAAAAGGTGTGAAAGAATACTTTTCAATGTTCTTAAACTTAAGTATTACACTTCTTGCATTTGTTTAATTGAAAGAATGAAACTGTGCATTCATCAGTTGTTGACTTACAACCGACTTGTTCATGAGAACCATATTTGACTGGAGCCATTTGTATATTACAAATTTGCTCGGAAATTTGAGATCTGTCATACGATTTCTGAACGCCAAAGGACAGAATGCAGCTGACATCCATCGGGAATTGTGTGCCATTTATGGACCGACAGTGATGAGTGAAGGGAAGGTCAGGCATTGGTGCAGTGTGTTTCGGGAAGGGTGTTCAAATGTCCATGACAATGAGCGTAGCGGAAGGAATAGTGTTCAGATGGACGATCTGGTGGAACGTGTTAACGAGAAAGTGTGTTCCAATCGCAGGTTCACAATATCTGAACTCGCCAAAGAGTTTCCAGAAGTGTCTGCGAAAACAGTGCATCGAATTTGACTGACAACCTGGGATATCACAAACTGTGTGCGAGGTCGGTACCAAAAATGCTGACAGACGCTCACAAAGAGCAAAGGACAGCTGCACATGATTTTTTGGCCCACTGGGGGGAGGATGGGGATGACCTCTTTTCGCACATAGTGAAAGGGGATGAAACATGGATATCCTATGCCACTGGGGAGTCAAAGCAGCAGTCAATGCAATGGCGGCACTCTGGTTCTCCTAAAGCAACGAAATTCAAACAAACACCATCAGTTCACAAAATCATGGCAACCGTGTTGTGGGACCAAAAGGCTGTGATTTTTGTGGAATTCTTGGAACCAGGATGAACAATTAGAGCGGAGGTGTATTGTGAAACATTGAATAATCTGCGACATGCCATCCAAAATCGGCGGAGAGGAATGCTACGCTCTGGAATTTTTCTGATCCATGACAAAGCCCACCCACACACAGCTGCTCGTACTGTTGAGACAATTCAAAGA